>NC_134724.1:8945000-9570000 GCF_049634645.1 Pelodiscus sinensis | reverse complement strand
CCTAACACCTCAAACCAAACTAAGCAAAACATTTCCAAGCTTCATTACAAATCTTGCACAACTCTTTGTCTAAGTTCCCTCATGTCACCTTTAATGCTCTTATTGCTATTGGAATGTATAAACATATCCAGACTTGATCTTTCCTTTCAAGTTTCTGGTGCCACAGCATCAGTAAAAGGGCAAGACACATTTGTATATCTTTTCTCCTAACCAAACACGGTGAATAAAAATCATATTTTTAATTTTAAAAAATTATTTAAATTATGATTTCATAATGGAAATCTATATTTTTACATTTAAATTGCATTTTTATTGTTGCTTTCTTTACTCTCTTCCCATTTCATGGTTTTAAATTGCTACAGAAGATGTTTTCTGCCTGTTGCTTTGTTTAGTTTCTTAACTGTTAGTGAAAATTCCACTGTAAAACTGAAATTCTATTAAGAAGTTTCACACTTAAAATTTTCACCAATCCTGAAGCACATAAGACCAAGGCCTCATGGCATTTTTACTACAACAAATACACAGCTAAAATACAGTTTTGTATTATATTTGCAACCAATAAACCACTTTTATACATTTTGAACTTTCAATATAGCCTTGACCTGATGTGAATCAATTATATGTTGTTGCTGTTTTAAAAGATAATCCCTTTAAACTGCTCTTTTTTAGAGTTATTCCATCCTGAACCCCAAGTAATTTGTTTAAATTATTTGATTCTAACCCACTAAAAGTCATGGAGTTACTACACTAGGCATGAATTTGGCCTTTTTAGTCTCATAGAGCTGTTTTTTGTGCAATAAATAAAGTTAACTTAGCTAAGTTTTATGCTTGGCATTAAGTACGGGGAAGAAAACATATAGGCAGTGCCATATTGTAGAACAATACAACAAATCTTTAAAAGTTGATCTTTCAAAACCTTGGGAAACTAGATCATTACTACCAGAAATATGGCATATTGGGTAACAGGCACCAGTCTCTAATCTAGAAGAATAGCATACAATAATAGGTTTTCACAGTTGGGTCGCAGGCCCACCTGGATAAGCTGCTGGCAGGCTGAGAGACACATTGTTTATCTAAAATTCATAGGCATGGAACCTCACAGCCCCCATTGGCAGCGGTTCGTCATTTCGATCCAAAGGGAGCTGTGGGAAGCAGTGTGGGCCGGGCCGGGCCGCCGCTTCCCACAGCTCCCCTTGGTTGGAATCGGCAAACCGCAGCCAATGGGAGCTGCGAGGTCCCATGCCTATGAATCTTAGATAACCAATGTGTCTCTCAGCCTGCCAGCAGCTTATCCATGTAGGCCTGTGACCAACTGTGAATTGGCAAACCGCAGCCAACAGGGGCTCCCTTATGGATGCTTAGATAAACAAAGTGTCTCCGGGCCCACCAGCAGCTTACCTGCATGGGCCCTTGACCCAAATTTGGAAACCCCTAGGATAAAGCTTACTATTTACAGTGGCAAATCTATCTAAATGAAGGGGAGAGAAATAATGTTGATGAATGAGAGAAACAGTGAGGGAACATGCTTTTGCAGTGAGAGATACTTGAACGGTTTAACAAAATGAACAAAATGGGTTAACAGAGTCTTAAAATCAATGCGCAATGAATTAGCAGTCAGCTGTGATCCGCAATACAACATGGGAAATATGATTCATTTCTTAGAATGACTAAGATCTCAGGCCGCTTTTAGTGAAGAGTATTTGAAGATGGAACAGAGTTTGAAGAAATTCCTTTCATTTAATCTGGAAGTGTGTTTATGACAGAAGAAAGTGTTTGAATTCTACTGAGGATTTCCTCTTGGGCTACAATCTTCCTGACTTGGTTTTTTGCAGCTGTTCTTTAGCTGCAAACTACTCAGCCAGACGCGCTAGTCATCTTACACCTTAATGCATGAAAAAGAAGTTTCCAGTTCAGAGCAGAGTAATTAGATAATCCAAGCACAGATGACTTGATGATGAAGTTAAGGAGTCTCCATCACTAAATAACCAAAATAATCCTTTTTCACTTGTTTAAAAACCAGGTTTATGGTGGTGTTGGTGAAAATTCACGCACCTTATTTTATATATTAAAACATACAGTTTGTTAATCAGAGAGACACTACCCTTCTCCTTAGGTGTTACAGCTGCAAACGAATGTGGATTACCTTCATATGGAAAGTGACAACCCTGGGTATTTGCCTGAATATTAATGCTGAATCGGACGGAGAAATCATTATGGCTGATGTTTCCTCTTATTAAGTTTAAAATGTCCGTGGCCTGAATTTAAGTTTTAGTGACACTATCTTAACGTTTTTGTAATTTTTTTAATCCTTATTTTTGCACACTGTGTGCAATCGAAGCAAATCATTTGTAAGCAGGGGATCTGATGGATTCCATTGGCCCCTGGTCAAAGTAGGGAGAGCTCTATGCACCCAGAAGGGGAGAGGCCTCAGGCAGAAGGGGTGGAGGTGGGGATAAACAGCCCACCACACTGCATAGAGTGTGGCACCACCCCCCAGCTCTCTAAGCCACACAGAGTGCTCAGCAAGGCTGATTTAAAGGGCCCAGGGATGCAGCCACCATTGCTGCCTCAGTAGCAGTGTTGGTGGCTGGGAACCTCCCGCCTGCAATTGCCCCTTTTGCCTCTCCCCCCCCCCCCCCCGTTTCCTCCCCCTCCCTCTCCATTGGCTGGCCTATATCTAAGACTATGTGTCTACCCCTGTGTGATAGGGTGTGGTCACAAGACCCCTTGGGGCTGCTTCCCAGTGTGTTTTCTCTCGCCTCCTTGCTCTCTGGGGCTTCTCACCACCCTGTCTCGCTGGGCCAGATCTCCTGGTCTCTCCCAGCCAAGGCACAGAGCTGAGATCACCTCTTCACTCCCCCCACTTCCCCTCCCCCTCAAGAGCAATACAGACACTGAATCACTTCAACCCTGAGTAGAATGCAGTTTTGGGCCCAGCTTCCTGGTATCCCCAAATGGGATCAGAACCCCAGATAAATCATTTGAGTAAGCTCCCCTTTAACAATGAAAGGAGACTATGCACACTGATTGCTCCCCCAGGTAACAATCATTTACACTGAGCTTGATAGTAAATAAAAGGAATGTTATTAAGTACAAACAGTGGGATTCAAGTGGTTGCAAGTGAAAACAGAGCAAAGTAAATTACACATTTAAAAGAAAATAAAATGCATAGCTAGTTCTAACACACTGAAGCATATTGCACATTTATCCTAAAACTGTTCTTATATTGACTCAAACTCCAAACCAGGGAAGATTTTTTTTTCTGGGATCTCTGGTTATTCTCTTGGGCTACGTCTCTACTACAGGCTTCTTTCAGAAGAAGCTTTTTTCGGAAGAGATCTTCTGAAAAAACTTCTTCTGAAAGAGAGTGTCCACAATGTAAAAGTGCATTGAAAAAGCGATCTGCTTTTTTGAGAGAAAGCATCCAGACTGAATGGACACTCTCTCACATGTAAGCTGTGATGGCTACGGACGGAATGTGCTTTTTCCTCTTTCCTCTTCTTCTGAAAGAACTCCCTCTTCCCCGTCCACACACGCCTTTTTGTGGAAGAGCTCTGTTGCAAAAAGCCTTCTTCCTCATAGAATGAGGACTACCAATGCCAGAAAAACCTCTCTGTTCTTTCAATTTTCTTGCGGAAGAACGCAATTGCAGTGTGGACATTCCTCAAGTTTTTTCAGAAAAACGGCCATTTTTCCAACAAAACTCTGTAGTGTAGACAGACCCTTGGGAATGTCATCTGCTTCTGTAGTGCTATGTGAAATGCTGGCACCATTGAAGTCAATGGTGAAACTCACATTGACTTCAATGGGCTAGGAATTCCTCTGCTAAGTGGACCTCTTTGCACTAGCTTCCAGTTTCTCTGTCATTTGATCATACAAGGCAAAATTGTCCAAAGAACTCAGGACCATGTTTTCAAGTGCTCCGCACTTGGGGCCACATTGCCAGAAATAGAAGGCACCCGGCATCTCTCATTGCAATGTTTATTGTGGTCAAATTTCTAAAAGAACCAATAGACTGCCGCCACTTATTGTTGTGCTTCAAGTGGGAGCTGAGCTCTACTAAGAATCTGGCCTCAGGGATGAGTAACAAGTTCTTTTTGCTAATTCTGGCATGATGGGACATGACAGTCTCTAGTTTAAAGCACAGACAGCATCAGCACAAATTCTCAGGCACCTCCATGGATGTGGGGTACAAGTTCTTGTTCTGTCATAACATTAAATGAAATGCATCCCTCTGACTATTCTGAAACCTCTATTTTCTTTCCTTCATACCAACGATTGTAAAGAGAGACCCTCCTGACTGCGTAAGTGCAGGATGTGGTGTCCTTTCTCCGACACTCCATGGTGAGGAGACAACCTGGAGTTGAAATGAAAAGGAAGGTCTCAAGATGAGGTTGAAAGAGCAGGGAGCAACTCCAGCTCAGAGGGATGTCACAGCCCAAGGGAAGAAGCAATTCTGTCTTCAGAGACTTGAGAGGAAACTGTACTTGGAGGAGAAGGCTCATGCACTAAGCTCCAGAGATCCCAAGTTCAATTCTGCCTGTAGACAACCAAGGTCTGCCAATTTTGCACATGGCTCCCCATTGGGGAATTGATCCTTGGATTCCCACATAACCAGCAGCAATACTTACCACTATTCAAGTGCGGGAGGTGTGGCTTACTCTTAAATGATCGAAATCTTTCCTTAATACACAGCCAGGCCTAATATATTATATAGATACACATACATATATACACACACATATATACACACCATTTCTGTAGCTAGGGGTTAACCATATTCATACCTCGCTGAAACTGTACTATCATTTAGTGTATTGTTTGTTTGAATTCTATTATCTGTCCCTGATTAAGGACCCAAAGGTGATATGAGTGGAGCATCTACAACTGCCACTGACTTTCGTGTGAGCTGGAGATGCCCTGCACCTCACAGTGCCACACTCGTGGGACCTATTCCTGATCCCATCGATTTCAACTCTGAGATTGCAAAGTCTTTATGTCTGTATTGTTCAACATACACATCGTATCAGTCATACTCTTGGGGTAACATTTTCAGAAGTGAGTTAGGAGCTTAAATACCCGGAAGGTTTAAGTATAAAAAATGCCTAAATCTGCAAAGGTTTTTATGCACCTAAATCCCATTGTCTTCAAGGGCTTCAGGCACCTGTAACAGTTGTCCTATTTGAATGCCAACAACAGTACAGTATATTCCCACTTCCTGAAACTAGCAATTGTCTGGCTACAGATAGGAACGATACAACCTGCTTTTCTAAACAATGAAGAGAAGAATTCAAATATGTTCCTCCTCCCCAGTTCATATCATTTATATTCAGAAGTAGATTAGCAGATGCATATTTTGCTTTGAAGAATTCATTACCAGATCAGAAGCTCATTTTTTAAAAAACTTTAGGTGACTGCTACCAACTTTAATTCTATTATCCTTCTTCTAACCACACCTGCTTTTAAAACTTAATATTTGGGGGCTTCCTTCCTGCCCCTTTATTTTAACAACACAGTGGGGAGCTGTCTCACATCAACTTTTATATCCAAAATACCTATAAATAATTAGTTACAGAAGCCTAGCTTTTGAACCCCCTCCCTTCCTTTTTAAGAGCTAATTTAGGTTCTTTATCAGAATGATTTAAAATGCCTCTCTCACTAGAAAACCATATTTCAGAACTTTTATTTATTAGACTTCTCAAAAAGTGTGTTTTTAATGCATGTCCTGACTTTTTGCCAAAGCTGTCTATTCAGACTCTGAGAATGTAGAAGCCCTTTGTATAGAGAGCTATATTTATTAGATTTTTACATATTGATACAGAACAATTCATCAAAATAAATTGTATCCAGAATTAGCACATAAATCTCCCAGTCTACAGTGGAATATCCACTTGCTATTCTATATTCTTACAATGATGAACCTTCACCCATGTCACATGGTGAAGGAATAATTTTCAAGAATAGAAGAACTCTGCCCCGTTACAACTTTTTTTTAGTTCTCTTAAAATTCCATGCTGACAGTCATTTGCTTAGGGGTTGCTTTTTTAAAAAAAATCCAACCTTAATAGATTATAAAATAGAGTAAACAGCTGTGAACACTGCTAAAATTTGTAAGGATCTTAAAACCAAGTGGTAAAACAAAGTCAGTCTCTTCATTGATGATCAGATAGCTGATATCAAAAAGGTGACTATTTCCTGAGCATGAGCATACGAAAGGCCATAGTTCTTAAATTGAGTGGCTAGTTGAAATCATCTAATTTACATTGGGACTGTAACTAGTCCCTGTGCAAATCATACCCATTCACCCTACCACTCTGCACCCAAAGAGTTTCCTATTCCCTAAACTTATATATAGGATGATCTGGCCCTCATTATTTGGGGCAAATATAATACTACAGACCAGATGGTGTAATTCACTGGAGTGCTATTGAAGTCAATAGGCTGATTTATACCAGTGGAGAATCAGGCTCTTTGAATTCTTTTCCAACCGCTCATTTTGAGTCCTGAGAAACCGGCATTCCCTGATTTTTTTTTTAAAGCACTCTGCAGTACTCTACAGTGATGATCCAAACCACTGCCATTTTCAAAAGAGTTTCTACAGTACTTGGGCCTTTTACTCTAGAATGCTGTAGTGTTTCTGATGAAGGCTGTCTGACATCCAAGTAGAACTATTGAAAGATAAGGGCTTGGAAACTGGGAGCTTTGTAAGAACTCATTAAAATAAAAGGTAGAACATATTCTAGCAAGTGTTCAATCACTCAGCAAGGTGCCACTTAGAAGCTGTAGACCTTAAATATAACCAGCAAGATGTGTGCAGAAGGAACCCAGGCTGCTAACTCGCAGCCTAGTGCATCATGTCTTTTTTATGCCTTTCATCTTTTTTTTTTTTTTTTTTGAAGTTCTGTGGATTGCTTACAGTACAGTCTTGGTCAAATATCATTACTACACTAGTGGGCCCACTCCTAGTACTGGTGAAGAAGAGTAAGTTTAAGATACAAACGGTGTGGAAAAGTGATGCGCTGTGGAATATGTCGCACAAAAACACGTATTTTCCAATGCTGTGTGATAATATCATGCTTGTCACTGAACTGGATGGCCATGCATGTCTCATTGTTAGAAATGTATGTGCACACAAACATGCATGTATAGTTTGAACATATTTCACATGGGCAATTCTACCAACCCCTCTGCTAAGAAGCCATTCATAGGGTTTGAATCTGATCTGCAGCACTTAAATCATGGGTTTCTACTACTTGAGCTAAAGAAGTAATTCCATTAGCTCAAGGTTGTAGCAGGCTTTCATGCTCTTCTGTGAGTCAGTCATTAGAGGTGAACACAATGCTCACTGGGCTAGTGTGTATTACACAAGCATGAGAATTGTGTGTGTAAATGACCAGTTGGACAGCTGCTTAAAAAAAGTCTGTTAACATTCATTAGGCACTAGAAATATCTGCTTCTCTGTCCAACATACTTAAGACAACAGTAACAAAGTACATCTGTCTCAACACTGGAGTAAAAAAATAACCTTTTGTCATATTGTCTATATTGTCCTGCCCCATTTATGACCAGCATGGTTTGAAAGAGATGCCTCAAATCAAACCAATCTGATGCAAATGCTTCATGATGCAAGCAAACAGAAATGCTGTCTGTGCATTACTAGGGCCCTGACGGTGGAAGGGAGAAATATCAAATGAAACGATTAGATGATTTTTGTGTTCAAAGCATTTTGCAAACATCATGTCATCAAAGCCTCCTTGGTGATGGTAAATCTTATTACACTAGCCAATTAGCCCGTCGTAAGATGGGATTTTCAGGTCTCTCTTCCACCTTGGTCTTCTCTCCTGAGCCTCCGGTCTCTCGCTCTGTCGCTCTGTCTGTCTCTCTCTCTCTCTCTCCCCTCCTACTGCCTCCCCCTCTCCCTCTCAGCTCTCCTCCATCTCCTGCCTCTCTCGCCTTCTGCCTCTCTCTCCATCTCTTTCTTTCTCTTCTCCCCCTCCTGCCTCTCACTCTCCCTTTCTCTTCTCCTCCTCCTCCTCCTGCCTCTCTCTCCCCTCCGTCTCTCCCCACCCCATTCCCGTTCTCCTTCCCCTCCTGCTGTGGTGCTTGGCTGAGTGCTGCCTGCTCAGCCGGGCTGCTGCGAGGGAGGGGGGCGAGGCGGTGACGTACACGGTCAGGGGGCGGGACCGAGTACATCACCGCCCCGCCTCCCCTTTCCCTCCCACCATGGGGGAGCCCAAATGGCCCCTTGCACCGCTGTCTCCCCCACGGTGGCCCATCTGAAGGGCACAGCCCTCAGCTGAGTGCCACAGCGGGAGGGGAAGGGGGGGCAGTGACATACATTGCCCTGCCCCCTGGCTGTATACGTCACTGCCCCACCCTTTCCCCTCCCTCCATGGCGGCTCAGCTGAGTGTTGTGCGCTCAGCCGGGCCACCGTGGGGGAGCCCAAATGCTCATGCATGGAGAGCGTGGACCCCAAACGGACGCTTGCGCCACTTGCTCCCCCACCGCAGCCCAGCTGAGTGGCGCAGCACTCAGCGGAGCACCACGGCAGGCGGGGAAGAAGGGCGGGGATCTGACGTACACAGCTGGGGGCATGGCCGTGTACATCAGCGTTACAGACTCAGAGACATTGGGCTACTATATAGATGATAATTATTATCTCTGTTTCTAAACTGAGATAGCAAAATTCACCATCAGCATTCAGATTAGCAGTCCAGTGCTCCCTAGCTCCAGAGTTTTGCTTACGATAATGTTTGGGGGAAATATCCCATTGCTTTGCTTAGAGTAATATAAACATGTTGAGTTTCTGGCATGTTGTTTTGGGACCTTTCATTTTTATGCTGTTGTACCTATGCAAATGTCACAGGGGGTAATACACTGAAACCCACAGCAAAGAGCAAAGGGCACAGGGTTACACACATTTCCACAACTACCTCTCTAGAAAATGATATGAACGTTTGTAAACCAAAAAGAGCAAGATTTTGGGCTTCGGGCTTCACTAAAGGTTCTGCCTTTCACTGCTAATCCTGAAGTTAATACTAGGCCTACTGTCTTACCTCCATGTCCCTGCCCTTCCAGTGTCAAAGCCTCTCCTATCACACTGACACATTCCACACACATTCTTTCATAGCGTTTTGTTCTCTCGCCTGCTCACATCCCACTCAGACCCTTACAGTGCTGTAATCACCTCTAGCCCATAAAGAGAAAGCTCAGAGTCTCCTTTGAACACAGAGCCTAAGCTATAGATATTTTATGGTATGATCAATAGTTGGGTATAAAACGTCAGAGTTCCTTAGCTCTGACTCTCACTCATCTTGCTCTGCCTTTGCCTCAGCGAGGCGAGAAACCTCTGTGCACTGGCCCCTTATCCTCCTAGGTCTCAGGGGCCCTTCTTCCTTTTCTGGCTCATTGTTCCTTGGGCAATAGCAGAAACATACATGTGATTGCTCTTCCTTGTAATACACCAGTCTCGGTGTTCTAACACATCTCTTAACCCTTTCATTCCTGACAAAGATGCATTTCATTTGTCAAAGCCACGTGAAAAAGGCAGGGACATATTTCGTCCTCACTTGAGAATTCAGCTATAAATATACTTCATCTGGGAAAATCGAACCCAGGTACTTAATATCATTTCTTACTGATTATTTTAAAGTAGTTTCATTAATAAATGAGGTACAGGCTGAAGTCTAAATTGAGCATGCAGCTAAAGAGATATAAAAGCCACTAATAATGCTAGTAAATCCACCCTTGCAGCAGTTCTTTCAGATTTCATACAAGTATTAGTAACTTACCCTAGGTCTTTAACTTGTATGTGTTTCAATAAAATACATTTTAAAGTGGCCTAAAAAGAACCAGGGTACCGTATAGTAAACAAAAAATGTCCTGTATTTTTAACTTGAAGTGTACGTGAGTGACATAAAATATTTCCATGTACTTTCAAGAATAATTGAAGCATATGTACAAAAAGTGTAATACTTTTTTTATAATGGAGCCGACTAAATTATCCTTTTTATGGGAATAATACATAAAAGCCTTTCTCTACATCAAGTGATAGATCAAAGACAGGGACGATGGCTTGTCCACATGCACAAACCACACCTCTCAAATTCTGAGAACAAGGACATGCAGTCTGCATTTTAACTACATCTCCATGACATGAAACAGTATTCATGTGTCTCCTACTGTGGGAGAGTCAGGTAGTTCTAGCTACAAAGATTTCTTTTTACATTTCCCTTCCCCCTTTTTTCATTCTATCTTAAGGATGACATTTCACTGGCTAGTCTCAGGTGAATCTCATTTAAAAACTAAACACTGCTCAGTTCCTCCCAGGATAGTGGGGGATCTGTCAGTAAAAAGTCTGGATTTTCACTAGATATCATGGTAAATGTATGCGTCTGAAGGGCAATTGGGTTGGGTCCAGTTTGCTTGTATCCAGCTGCTGTTGCCGCCAGTTGCGCAAGGACTGTTAAAAGTCTTCACACTGTGCAGGCTGATAAAGTTACAGATTGAGGCCCTGATCCTTTTCCTTACATAAAATAGCTTTCAACTTCCTGTGCGTAAGTAGATGTCTCCTCCCATCGATGGAGCCCAGCTGACTTCTGTGGCACTGTACAGATGCAAAGCCCTATTTCTAATAAACATTAGAGATCAGCCTAAGAGGCAAACCTTGAATCCAGATCCAAATATTTTAACAATCTGAGGGTGCTGCATCAGGGTTGTGGCTTCAGGCAACTTTCTATTAGTAGAACTGCAGAGCAGAGCTTTTTAGGTAACCATCTTAAGGTGTCTATGCTTGAAATTTGAGCCACCAGATAGATCCCTTCATTATTGGGTTTAATCTCCCAGCCAGTGGATGGGATATTCTATCACTTGTTTCCCACTAGTGTCAGTTTCCCAGGTACTGATGAGAGAGCAGGGCCCTTTATGTATCATGGCAATCAGAGAAAAAAGTTCTCGAACGTAGCCTGCAGTCTCTGAAACGTATAATTACGCTGGTAAAATGTGAAGTGCCCCAGAAACATGCTGAATGAAGGCATGGAAAGAAGAGGTTGTGAGCATGAAAAGTTCGGAAACTCAACTCTAATCACTCATGGCAGCTCAGAGCAGCTCTTCCACAACTGGAACCACTTGTGCGGCTTCATAATGGGATGAAACTTATCCTCCAGCAAAAACAGAATCAAAGGTTGACACAGAAGTGGAGGGAGAAACTGAAACCTGATCTGTTCGGGGATCTTTTAAAGATGATGGAAGACTAATAAAATCCAGTCTGCTCCCTGCCTCCACTAACTCCTGCTCCCAGTCAGCCTACATAAATGAAGGTGGAAGGGTGCTGTCTATGAATGCTAATTGAATCCATGAGCTTCTATTAGACCATAAATAGGATATATAGCCTTTTCTGTCCTGCCACGACACACCTGAACAGTCCTTAAAAGAGCTGTGCATAAAGACCCTAATCCAGCACCCATTGAAATAGGCACCATTTTTTTTATCACTATGGGTACGTCTAGACTACAGGGTTTTGTTGACAGAAGTTTTGTCGACAGATACTGTCGACAAAGCTTCTGTTGACAAAGAGCGTCTAGACTACATTCAGTTCTGTCGACAAAGCAAGCTGCTTTGTCGACATAACAGTGTGGATGCAAAGGACAGTTTAGATGCAATAATGCCTTCTGTCGACCGAACTCTGTCGACAAAAGGCGTTATTCCTTGTAAAATGAGGTTTACCAGCGTCGACAAAACTGCTGTGTTCTGTTGACGTTATGTCGACAGAACTCAGCGGTAGTGTAGACGCAGGTTTAGTTTTGTCGACAAAAATCCGCTTTTGTCGACAAAACCCTGTAGTCTAGACACACCCTATGAGTGGGTGCCGAATCAAAGTGCCTTTTATTTCTCTGGGATTGTCTATTTAAAACTAATGGAGATTTTGGTTATATCTAGTAGATGCCCTACCAAATTCTAAACTCTTTACCTAGTCAAATTTCAGACATTAACTACTTTGTCCCTTCAGGGCCGCACAACAGTCTTTGCATGGAATTGCCTTTGGTGGCAATGAGAGTCACATGCATCTCATCCGAACTGATCATAATGAGTCTACTGAAACTTACAATGTTCCAGAGAAGAGCAGCGTTGAGTGAGATTCCATTATTTTTATTGGATACTTTCAACCAGGTATTTAAATTTCCAGCATGCATAATCCAGGTCGGATTGCTCCACTCCCATTCCGACAGTGAAACAAGTGGCCGGATTTTCAGGAGATGCTAGTGGATCTTGAGTTCCCATGGTGGTGCTACCGGATGCTGAGCAATTCTGAAAACTTGGGCCTGATTGGTCATGTTGAACATTTGAGAATCTAGTCCTGAGCCCTTTGGATAAACTGGCTTTATAGAACTAATTACTTTCATAGCGTTTTACAAAATTCGTATTGGTGTCACATGGACAGCATTTTTTTCCCTCTTTTACACAGAGAGAGAGAGAGAGAGAGTAGTTCCGGCCCAGAATACATTAAAAAAAAAAGAAGAAAGAGAACGGTTTAAAATAAGACAATGCTTTAGAAAAGCTGGCTATTGAGAAAGCCTTTATCTTTGGGGAGGGGAACGCCCTGTGATTAAGAAAAGAAAACCACATTTTGCTCATGAGGGCTCTAGCGTGAACAAATGAATGTTCTCAATCTCAAATTTAACAGTGAGCCCAGAAACCTGCTCATTCTGGGGAGTACAACCCAGAATGCATGAGAGAAAAGCACACAGAACAAAAATGTGCTTCCCGTTTAAAAAAAAGCTGCAGTGTTCTAACTTTTTAAGGAGCAGGTGGAGAGGCTGCTAAACAGAATTGTGGGGTAAGTAAAGAGAAATGTTAGAATTGATTTAACTCATTCAGTTGAAGTGGAAAATAAGTGATGAAAGTTTAGTTTAGGAAAACTCACGGAAATACATAAGAATGCATTTACATGTGAAATATTTTCTCTTAAAGCCACAAGGTTAGCAGGTTGGTATTCAGCATCTGTGAGTGATTAGATGTATTTTAGGTGACAGGTGGCTTCAGGAAATGACAAAGCTTTTAAAATATTTTCTGTAGGTGGGCAGTTATCCTTATTGATTCCCATTCTGCAACCTAGTTTAAAACAAGTTGTCTTAAGCCACATTAATTTTCACTCATAGACATTCAGTAATAAAAAGTCTCCAATCAAACTTTTAGGAAATGCCTATTATCCAGTGATTTTTAAGGAGCTACTCTTTATTATCCTGGCAGAGCTTAATAGCATAAATCTTAGTTTTTAAAAGGATGTGTGAAACACTGACTTAATCTTTTAAACCTATTGAGATAAAGGATCAGATTCTGATCTCAGTTACTCCTGGTGAAAAAAAAATTTTAATTGCTGCCAACTGTCAGTACCTCGGGGGGGGGGGGGGGGAGAGGGAGGAGGCATTTTTAAACAGTTGGGTGTTTAATTTAGGCATCCAGAAAATGACAGATTCAAAATTAAAAGCCAGTTTTAAAAATCTGGGTCCATATGTATAAGCACATTTAATGGATGTAATTTTGATGGCAAAATATTCCTGGACATACTACATATATACTTCTGAATAATCTGTGACCAGACTCAATCTTGCAAACTCTCTTCTTACATGAATGTTCTTTGCTCATATCAGTAGTTGTGTTGACTTCAGTGAGACCATGTAGATTTACAGAACTGCAGAAAGGACTTCTTTATGGATTGGATCAGGACCAAAAGTAAATTCTTAGGTAGAAGAAAAAAGGAAGAATATGAATAGAGAAACTCAGGAATTAAGGCGGACGGTAAACCCAGTGGAAAATGTTTGTAACTCTTGCATAGTAAGTATTCATGAACCAAGCCAATATACTGTAACCTTCTTACTTTTTTATGAATTAATGATAACAATGGGTCAGATAGAAATTGCAGCTGGGATTTGTGTAGCTATAAAGTAACTCTGGCAGAACTAACTTAAAAATTTGAATTAGCATTCCAGAATGTTTCCTAGGAGTACCTTGAAGGGTGAATCCAGCACCCTTCAATGGTGAATCGGATACAGGCATATTATTAGTAGAGAGGAAAAATCTGAACTCATCCAAACCTTTCCATTATCTGATTATAAAACCAGTCCTGCAGTGCTGTCTGAAATGCTCTAACCCCAGCAGTTGTCCAGATCTATTCCAACCAAAGGTTTTCAGAGGTGGGCTGTTTTTTTCCAGGTTTCTTTTAAATCTCCGTTCCAAAACTGTTTTACATTCTGATTTATGGGATCTTGCTAAGCCTCACCTATCCTTTTCTTTTCTTTACTAAGTATGTTTTACTACTTTGCATTATTTCTTTATAGGTTTTATTGCACATAGCTGCACCATGTTTGTCTTATGGATTTTACGGGGGACCACTTTAACACTTTTGTATACCCGAGTAACTCTGCAAACACAGCGAACAAAATGCCCTGAGACTCCTGCAGCTGTCTTTGAACCAAGCATGCTGCACTTAGCCTAGTTACCAATCCGACACATGAACAATCCATTTGCTATTTGCAGAGATACAGCCGCCGATCCTGTGCTTGCTGAAGCCAATGGCCATTTTGCCATTCACAGCAACGGGAGAAGGATCAGACCCAGACTTAAGAGGTTATCTTGTAAGTACAAAAATGTGAAAATAATGATGACACGGTCCCTTTATCTAGCGCAGCATCTAGATCAATATGATGTTTCCAGGAGTTCCCATCTGAAATGAGGTTAAAAGAGGGAAAATATTTATATAAAAAGCCTATAGGATATTTTCCCATTATTTGGATTTTAATTTGTTTGGTAAATAACAGTGATTTTTAAAAGGTGGGGAGGTTCTTTATTGTCATCTTCCCCCTTTATTGTAGCATGAGTAATCTAATTTTTCTGCATAGCATGTTGCAGTTTGATAGACAGGTCTCTGAGGGATGCCTCATGTGTCAGCATCAGTGAAAATGACTTCTGAGGCTGGCTCGCACCCCCGCGCGCACGTGGAATCCAAATCACCCCAGAGTTACAGATCCATTTTGCCCCACGCCTGACGGCTAGATAATGTATTCATTTGCCTCTGGCAAGAAAAAAAAGTGAGCGCCTCCGTTGCATACTGATGTCATCCAGAAGGAGGCATAATTGGGACCCGATTGCATGCTGAAGAACTGCAATCCTCTTTTGCCATACATATTGATACGGTGCATATATATGGGGGCAACCTCCTGTGTGTGTGTGTGTGTGTGTGTGTGTGTGTGTGTGTGTGTGTGTGTGTGTGTGTGTGTGAAAGAGAGAGAGAATATATACAGAGAGAAACATGCACATCACACACAAAGACTATCTACACATTTTTGAGATATAATAATACAGCCAAACACTTTACAAAACTCTAACCTAATAAGATAGAGTACCAAAATCTTTCTCCTTCCAGGGTATTATCATAATTGCAGCAGATTGTTATTTTAATCTGTCACTATTTTGGCTTAATAGTAATATTTAATGGCCTAGATGAGGAGGAGAAAGATTTCAAATCCACCTTTCTAGCAACAGAGCAGTTTGGAATCAGTGGACTATTGTTTTTTTGCTGTGCAATGCAGGTGGGAGAAGGCAGACTGTAGTTGAAAGTCTATAGCGAAAGCTTGAAAGCCGGGTTTTGGAAGGAGTGCCAGAACTCTAAGGACTGGTCTACACTCAACATAGCTGTGGCACTCAGGAGGTGTGAAAAATTCACACCACTGAGAACTAGAGCTAAGGGGATGTAAACCCCAGTGTAGACACAGCTGTGTTGATGGAAGAATGCTACAGCTTAGCTACAGCTATCTGGGGAGATGAATTCACTGCAGTGACAGGAAAAAAGCAATCCTCCCTCAATATAAGGTGTGTCTACATTATAGCAGTAGAGTGGCATGGCTGCAGCACCTACAGTACAGACATTGCCTTAGCTCCCGTGCATCGTTCCCTCAAGCTCCTTTGAAGATCTCAGCCAAAATAGATGGGGTTCTGATGTAAAACTCATTAACATCAATGGGAAGTTGGCCAATGTCTGAAATGAGCTTTTGATTAGGCCCTGAGGGACCATCTTTCATCTGAGGACAGTTGAGCCTCCCAGTTTTCATAAGATGATGTCGTTCTGGTTCCAGCTCTGAGTGAACATGGACAATCTTGCAATGCCTCAGTTTCCCTGTCTATACAAGAGGGAGAAGAGGGGAGGAAGCGACCCAGGGCATTTAGGGGGGGGTCACACACATTCATTTAGCATTTGGGGGGGTTGTGGTATCATGAAGTTTGAGAACCCCTTAATTAATTGGGATTGGTCCTGCTTTGGGCAGGGGGCTGGACACGATGACCTCCTGAGGTCTCTTCCAGACTCTCTAGGACTGGTTCTGTGATTCTAATAAGCATAGATTAGCCAGACAGGTTGTACCTGGCATGGAGGAAAGGCACTAGTCCTCCCAACTGCTACAAATTGCTTTGACAAAACTGCACTAGTTGTGAATGAGATCATGGTGGGTGTTAGCACCTAAGCCAGGGACTCAAGCCGCCCGTAGGAAAACGGGTGGCTGTCTTGACAATTATTGTGGCAGTAGTCACTCAATGACAGTAATCAGCAGGGATCTCCCTTCCTTCTCAGACTTCTGCTGGGCAGGAACACAAGAATGGTTGTTCCTGACTACTTCAGCAAAGAAAGAGGCTCTAAGCCCTGATCTACATTAGGACCTTATTTTGAAATAACACCCCCTCCCCGGTCAAATTTATAATCGGTGCATCCACACTACCAAGCCCATTATTTTGAAATAATGGGCTGTGGAATTCGAACTCGATACTCCTGCTTTTCATGAGGAGTAACGCTACTTCCGAAATAGTACTTTTGAAATAACGGTAGTGTGGACTCTCCAGTTGCACTAATTTGAAATAATTGGCCTCCGGAGGCCTCCTGCAGCTGCAGCTCTGACCGCTCTGGACACACCAGGCATCTCCACTGTTCTCCTCCTCCTGGAGAGCTCTGAAAGTCCTGGGAAGAGGAGAAGGGCTTCTCCCACATGGCCACGTGCATGAGACCTGTGCAAGAGACCAGGACCCAGAGAGACAAGTGACCCCAGTGCTTCCTCAGACCCTACAAAAGCTGCCAGCACTTTTGCTGCTCCCACAGCGTCCACTGCCCAGGGATGCAGAAGAGCTCTGGCCCAGACTGGTGCAGAGATCCTGGATCTCATTGAGGTGTGGGGGGAGGAGTCCAATCTCCAGGACCTCCTCACCAAGAAATGCATTGCCGACATCTCTGGCAGGACTGCCACCAGCCTGGCCAAAAATGGGCACAGCAGGACCCTCGAGCTGCGCTCAAGGCCAGGGAGCAGAGCGGACGCTCTAGGGTGGCACCACTCACCTGCTGCTACTTCTTCAAGCAACCGCATGCCATCCTGGGAGGGGGGACCGGTCACCTCCCCTTCAGTCATCAGTCTGCAGGCGGGCGGAGTGGCAGAGGAGGATGACGAAGAGGAGGAGGAGGCCAGCCAGGCGACCATGCCTGCAAGCCAGGAGCTGCTCCTCACCTTGGAACCGGTCCTTCCCTCCCAAGACATCTCCCAGGCTTCTGACAAACCCAGGGAGGGCACTTCTGGTGCGTTCTCTACCTTTCCTGATCTACAAGCGGGGTCAGACATCAGGCTGTGAAGGGCTGCACATTCCTCTCTCAGCCTGCTTGGCTTGGGGGGTCGCACAGCAGCCTGTGCGTATGGATGCACATGGCACGCCAGTCTGGAGCTGCCCAAGAGGAGAGGAAGGCTGAGTGGGAAGAGCAAGTGCAGCAGCTCCTCAGGGATGGAGTACATGGTGTTGTGCATGGAGTGGGCCACCAGCCACTTCTCTCCCCCTCCCTCCCAATGGCTTCCCCTCCAAGGGTCCCCAAGCCACCAGGACCCAGAACATGAGGCGGTGGGCCCTCTATAGAAGCCAGACCCTCCAGGCTACCCAGAGGCCATTCCCAGCCCCATCCCTGAGCCTCCACCCCATTCCAGGTTCTTTGCCCATTCTCTCCCATTATACGTCCTCCTAATAAAAAGCCCTGTTTTTTCAAAAGTAATGTTGTCATTTTTTGCTCTGTGGGGGAGAGGCAATGGAGGGGAGGGGAACAGAGGTGGGGATGAAAGGCACACACAAGGAATGCAGGGGGGCCCTTGTAAAGAGCCATGGGGGAGAGTCTCAGAACTAACCATGCATGAAACTCTTCTTCAAGGCCTCTCTGATTAGCACAGCCTCTTGGTGTCTGGCTGTTCAAACTCCCTGGCCAGATGTTCAGCCTCAGCCCCCAACACTTGCAAAAGGTCTCCCCCTTGTTCTCACACAGGTTGTAGAGCACACATCAGGCCACCACCACAAAGGGGACGTTGCACTCGCTAAGGTCCCAATGGGTGAGGAGACTCCTGAGCCTCCCCCTTTAAACAGCCAAATGCACGTTCCACCAGCACTAGGCACCTGCCCAGCCTGGGGTTGAACTGCCTGGGTAGGGTTTCATGAGCCTGGGGAGCAAGGGATAGGCTGTGTCGCCCAGGATCACGTTGGGCATATCCACTTCCCCAGCTCTGATGGTTTGTTCTGAGAAAAAAGTGCCAGCGTGGATCTTTCAGAAGAGGCAGGAGTTCTGAAAGATACAGGCGTCATGCACCTTTCCCAACCATCAGACACTGATGTTGGTAAAGCATCCCTTGTGATCCATGAAAGCCTGCAGCACCAAAGAGAAGTACCCCTTCCTGTTAATGAACTCCAAGGCACGTTGGTCAAGCGGCAGGATGGGGATGTGTGTGTTGTCTGTCCCCACCCCCCACAGTTGGGGAAGCCCATGGTAGCAAATCCATGCAGGATGCTGTCCACGTTGCCCAGAGTAACAACCCTGCGTAGCAGTACACGGTTGATGGCCTTGGCTCTTTGCATGAGCACAGCCCCAACTGTGGATTCCACCACACCGAACTGGTTCCCCATTGAGCAGTAGCTGTCCGGCGTGTCGAGCTTCCACAGGGCGATGGCAACACCCTTCTGCATGGGGATGGCAGGTCTCCTGCGGGTGTCCTGTCGCCTGAGGGCAGGGGCAAGCTACTCACAGATCTCCAGGATAGTGGCCTTGTGTTTGCAGAAGTTCTACAGTCACTGCTGGCTGTCCCATACCTGCAGGAAGATGTGGTCCCACCAGGCCAAGCTCATCTCCCTCTTCTGGAAGGAGATGAGTCCAGGAAGGAGATGAGTCTGGAAGGAGATGAGTTGCACTGTGTCCAGGAGATTGAGGGGCGTGCGGAGGAGCACCAGGACCTGGGTGAGCAGGGCCTGTGGGCCAGGCTGGGGTTTGTCCTCGTACTGGTCCCACTGGAGCAACATGCAGACAGTCTGGAAGTACTCAGCACAAGGCCCATGAGCCTGTCACTGCTTTGCAGCAGCTCTGGCTTCCATGGTTGCAGTGCTGTGGCATCCAAGTGGGCAACCAGAGCACAAGAAGGCACATGCCCACTGTGTCCCTTTTCTGTCCCACGATGGGGGAGGCAGTGGAAGTTGCCGGACCAACACCCTCTGGTATCTGCCCTCCTGGTACTCTCCCCAGAGTGCTTCTGGGAGCTCTACATCTGAGGCAGGCTCTGTTCAATGTGGACATGCTATTTCAGGCGAATTTGGACTAATTTCAAGGCCTCCCTGTAGTGAGGACACGCTAGTTCGAATTAGTTAAATCAGGAGTTCTTAAGTCAAATTTAGTAATTTCAAAATAGTTTCCTAGTGTAGACAGGGCCACAGAGTTTACTCTGAAGACCAACAGAATTCTGAAGAGCCCACCTGAATTAACATACACAGTGATGGTTAGCACTAATTGTTCTTTGGCCTGACCACTTCGTTCTGCAAGAAAGTCCTGTTCTGCAAGAGGGAATCCCTGTCCTCCGAAATAAACTGGAGAACACTGTGAAGTTCTCTTCCCATCCCATTGCTTTTTCTATAGAAGGAAGCACTCTGCCCCTTAACTGTTTTAACGTTACTAAAATACAATATTATATTTTAGCATGAACCACTTGAGACCCATGTAAAACACCCAGGATAAAAAGACTGCCTTATATTATAATAGTGATAGAAAGGTAGCCGTGTTAGTCTGGTGTAGCTGAAACAAAATACAGGACTATGTAGCACTTTAAAGACTAACAAGATGGTTTATTAGATGATGAGCTTTCATGGGCCAGACCCACTTCCTCAGATCAAAAAACACTTTTTGATCTGAGGAAGTGGGTCTGGCCCACGAAAGCTCATCATCTAATAAACCATCTTGTTAGTCTTTAAAGTGCTCCATAGTCCTGTATTTTATATAATAATAGTACCTTAAACATTGTTCCTTATTTACATTCACCTTCCCCTGTATAAATGAGAGCTATTTTTGAAAGACTCCCCTCAGCACTGAAATGTAGCCACTTCTGCCATGGGACACAGCTGTTTAACTCACTGAACAGATTATGAAAGGAGGCAAAATATGCTGCTGTAACTGCAGTGACATTCTGATTACCATTAGCTAGTATCAGATTCCGTTCAGTATATGGCTGAGGATGAAACACATTTTCCATTTAAATCCTTTTTGCTTATTCCTTTCACATGGTTTAGTTCTTTAATTGAGCCTTACTTTTCATTTGCCTCTGGTTTCATTTCTATATCTGTTCACCTCTTCCTCTATCAGGAATCCTTGCTATTCCTAACAAGATTCAGTCATTGGGGATTGATTAGATTCCATGTAACCCACAGGGATTAGGCTCCATCTTGTTTGTGAGTATTTGGTGCAATTCTTCTTGGCTGGGACGTGTGTCATCTTGTTCAGTCTCATTTAATCTTGCATTGATTTACACCTCCTGCATGTTGGAGTGAATCCTTGGAGACTTTCTTGCAGCACATTTTGTCCTCTGCTATCCCATGTTGGGATATTTCTCCTCTGTTTTAAACTCCTCGGAGTGAAAAGAGTTTGTTTTTCCACACGTCAGGTTCTTTCTGCCGTATTTGTTTTGTTGTTATCATAATTGTATATCTAAGCTTTGTATAGCTCCTGTATATTTCTGTCGAGCCAAATTTTGAAGGTCCTTATTCAGTCAAAACTCCCATTGACTTCAGTGAGTTTTGCCCGAACAATCACAGAATAAAAACTTAAGCCCATATTGTGCCCTCAGTTTTTGTGTGTGTTTGATTTATTTTCTTAATAAGCATCTTTCTTCTTGCAAGGTGTGGTAACCAAGTGGTTAAGGTGCTTGATTACACTCCTGAAAGTCATGAATTTTCTCTCATGCTGAAAGGCTGTCTTCAATTCACACCCTTTGTAACATGAATTGCTAGATCCGTTGGGCTAGGATCATCAGATGGGATGCTGTCCACATGATTCCCTTCTTTGCCATTAGCTATGAAACTTACTCACAACAGCCCAAGAGCCATTAGCTTTGGGAAACATTGAGGTCTTTCCATTAATATGCTCCACCTGCTGATAGAGCACAGGTGGGCAATAAGTGACTCACAGGCCTGATGCAGTTCACCAGGGTTCACTCCTTAAGGGCCGTTGCAGTCTTTATATACCTGCATGTCCACAGGTATGGCTGCTTGCAGCTCCCATTGGCCTCAGATTGCCATGGAATGGGACACCGCTGCCCACAGCTCCCATTGGCCGGGAATAGTGATTCACAGCCAATAGGCGCAACAAGCGGAGTAGCCATGCCTGCAGAGGTGCAGATAAATAAAGTATCCAGCAGCCCTCCTGGGGCTAATCCTCATGAACCACATCTGGTCCATGGGCCATTTCTTGTTCACTCCTGCAATAAAATCTGGTTTCTATGTGTGCCCATTAGGATCACTGAACTAGGATATGGGAGATCTGGATTCTTCCTGAGAATTCTGTTGGGCAAGCCATTTGTTCTTTCCATGTGTTGGTTCCCCATGTGTAAAATTGAGATAATGATTCTTCCCAGCATCATGAAGCAGTTATGAGGATAAATGCATCTATCTATGTGATCTTGCAGTAGATAAAAATACTAGCCTAGAAGCTGGTGAGATTTTTTCTCGGGTGTTAATCACTAGTATTCATGTTAAAAAAATTTCTGGCTCTTGACAAATTGGGAGACTTAGAAATGAAGTTTAAAAACCCGGATTCCTCTTGGTGTTAGCAAGTCTAGCAGCTTAGCCTGGTGTCACCTTATCTGTGAGTTAGTGAAAAATCAAAGGGAAATTTCCTGCTGTGCCCATGGGCATCATTTAGTCCTTGATCCATTGGAAGATTTCAGCCTGATTCAGGTGCACAAGCAAGTGCAGAAATGAGATGCATGCACAGAACTCATTGTTATTCAATCAAGCCTTTAATTGTAAATGTTTTAAGCAAGGAATTGCCCTGTTTTATGGAAGTGTGCGCAGCATTACTCCACAGCGGACATCTGTCATTCAGCAGGCGCCACCCAATAAAAGTAGTTAAAATGTTCTGTTCCTCAATTAAAATATAAAACAGAGCTGTTTAGGGGGGGTTTTATGAGGTGATTTCTATTTACCTGACAGATTTCCATGCTGGAAGAGCACGGTGCAGAATTTCATATTCCAATCAGGAGCGATTGCTCCACAAAACAGGAACACTTGATTTTTTTTAAACTTCAGGGGCAATTAAAGTCTACAAGAAAAAAGTCCCCACTCCAAAGAGATACTCGGAACTAGGCAGGGGTTGTTGCTGGTCTTTACCTAAAAGCATTTTCTCTCCCTTGCAATCATTGAGATCATAGCAGCAGTAGGTGTCTCGCATTCTCATGCTCAGGCTAGCTAAACCAAGGCACAGCATGGAAACTAGAATAATCTTCATCCAAAATTCAGCTAGTAGAAAAGAAAACGCTTGCTTTGTTCCTGTTCAAGAGGGTCTCTTATGGAGGAGAGAGAAATTAGGATTGGGTGATGCTTCTAATTTTCCTGTCCCTGATGAAACATTTCATGAATATTTGTGTAATTACTATGTACTCTTTGTATTATGGTTGAATGTAGAGTCCCCTCTCAGGGATTTGAGTTTTTTTGTAAACCCATCTAACAGTTCCACAAATGCAGTATCATTTTGCAATAGATAAATCAGAGATGGACCTGATCCAAAAGCCCAGATCAGAACAACCTACACCTTTAGGGAAGATTGGATCTAGGATCCAAACCCCAGCACCCTTCGCCCCAAATGGTGGAGCTAGTGTGACATTTGCCACCTTCACTTTGTTCACTCTGCTTGAGTGTTTTATCCTTTCCCCCTTCCCATTGTCTTTATTATCTATTTCTATTATAAATGATTCGGTGCAGATACTGTCTACTACTCTGTGGTTGTACAGTGCCTAGCACAATGAAGCCCAAATCTTGGTTAGTACCTAGGTACTATTGTAATAAACATGATTAATAAAATCTAATTAATTAAATCTAGGTCCAGATCAGAACTTCACAGCTCCCATACACATTCATTTAAAATGATTTTCCTAGGCTCTTGGGGCATGTCTATACTTATGAGAAGATTGAGGTCAATTTTCTAGTGTTTGATTTAGCAGGTCTAGTATAGACCTGTAAATCAAATGCTGCTGGCAACTCCTGCCAGTGTCTGATACTCCTTCTACGAGGAGTAAGGAAAGCCAACGGGAGTGTTTCCTGACTCCAGCTATGTATTGTGCATAGCTGGAGTTGTGAACCTTAAGCCAACCTGCCTGGACTAATATAGACCAGGCCTTAGAAATCGGAGAAAGAAAACATCTTTTTTTTCAGTTCATCTTGATGATAGTGCAGCATTATTCCCTAGACTCTTCTCTCATCCAGTCCAGTTGAAAACAAGTAAAGCAGTGATCATTTCACCATTTCCCTTGGAAACTGTTCAACACTGCTAAGTTTTGCCTACACTAGGACAATGACGATCCATTTCTTCCACACTGGTGAAGCTGCCTGGAGCAGAGCTAGTGGCGAGTCCCTGGACTAGATTAGCGTTTGCCCCAATACCACCTCATTCGCAGTTGGTGGAAGATGCTGACATTTTTCTTTCCATCTTTACTTTGGATCCGGTGCAAAAAGCCTAACATTTCAGTGAGTTTTGCTTTGAGTTCTGCAGCGTACACATGTCCCGTGGTTCCAAACACTCCAACTCACCTGCCTCCCCACCAATCATTAAACCAAACTAAAACTTGATTTCCCCTAGCTGGGCTCACAACTCTGGAGAGCTATCTCATCAGAGGTGAGGGGAGTTGTTGGTTGATGGTTTCTTAAAATATTGATGAAACTTAATCTAACCCATTACTTTACAAAGGTAGCAGACAATTTGGGGCCACATCCTGCTCACACTGCACTTCATGGGAGTCTTTCCTATTGACTTTAATGGGAGACGTTCAAGGCCTTGGTTGTACATGCCTTTTTCTGTAATGAGTGCAATTAACTCCAGATTTTCAGCTCGTTCTTGGATGTGCCTGGCCTGGTTGTGTTCAGCACTGACGTGAGGGGGTATGTCTACACTACCCCGCTAGTTCGAACTAGCGGGGTAATGTATGCATACCGCACTTGCTAATGAAGCCCGGGATTTGAATTTCCCGAGCTTCATTAGCATAAGCGGGGAGCCGCCATTTTTAAATCCCCGCTGCTTCAAACCCCGTGCAGCACGGCTACACGGGGCTCGAACTAGGTAGTTCGGACTAGGTTCCTAGTCCGAACTACCGTTACTCCTCGTGAAACGAGGTGTACTGGTAGTTCGGAATAGGCACCCTAGTCCGAACTACCTAGTTCGAGCCCCATGTAGCCGCGCTGCACGGGGTTCGAAGCAGCGGGGATTTAAAAATGGCGGCTCCCCGCTTATGCTAATGAAGCCCGGGAAATTCAAATCCCGGGCTTCATTAGCAAGTGCGGTATGCATACATTACCCTCCTAGTTCGAACTAGGAGGGTAGTGTAGACATACCCTGGGAGATCAGGGCTGGTTTCTGGCACAACATGGCTCTGTTCCTGTCCTATAGGCATGCCATCCCGCTCTGCCCCCTTCAGAACACAAGAGGGGCCATGTTGTCTGCTCCTTACACTGCTTTTGCACTAGTATACCCTCATTCATTTCAGCTGAGGTGTCACCCCTGATCTACACTGGTGTAGGCAAGAGAAGAATCAGGCACTGTAGCCTGCCCTAGGAACTTGAGAGTAGACAATTTTGTGAGTCTCAGGGCTGATTCAGCCCCTGGTGCAGACTAGAGCAGTCCAACTGGTGCGCTTTTTTTTTTTTTTGCCATAGCTCCTATAGGACTGAGAGTGCCAAGGAGAAATTGCCCAGGCACAAGACCACCCTGGCCACAATCATGGGATCTCCTGCAGAGGCAGCACAAAGCTGGATGAGCTGACTGTGCTAGGTGCAAACAGAGGCGAGTTTAGATGTGCTCTGAGATCAGTGTGGCCCTAGAAGAAACACTCAAGAATGTGCTATTTAAAATTCCTGCCAGTATTTTAGTCATTAAAGAAATTCAGCTGTAACCTCAAGTGGTTAAAGCATGCAGGCACAAGCCCATCTGATGAAAGCAGCAGCAGGTGTCCTCTTGGTTTCTTGGCTCAGCACTGCCTCGCTTATACTCTTCCATGAAAGCGTTAATTTTCTTTTAAAAATGAAAAGAAATAGCAATTAAATAATTGGGCTCCGGATCTCTCCCCTTGTAGACCAAATACTATCAATTCCTTCCCTTAAATGACATTACATTGAAAAGTCTAGGAAATCTAAACATACCCTTGACTCGGTCTCTTGTGCTTCCCCCCCCCCCCCCCAGCATCAGCATGAGTTAAAGATAAAGCATTGTCCCTAACTATAGACCTCCTTATAGTCAGCCCAAGCCAGCCACTTCATTTTGTTATATGTACCTTTTTGTAGTCATCAAGAATGCAGAAGTGAGTTCTCAGGCATCCAGACACTCGATATAAAGACACAATGGGCTAAGCAGCACATGTGTAGAACTATATTCACCCAGGCACACATCACAGAAAGTGACACGGATAAAGGCGAGCATGCACATTTCAATGTAAAGTCCCAACAATGACTCTCTTATCGTTTGGCAGCTGTTAAAATAAACCCAGCACTATGATTTGCAGTATCTAGCTAGCAAACCAAGCTTTCCTAGTTATTCTTATCCAGGGCAGAGTTGCCACCTTCAGGTCATTTTAGAACACACCTGACTATTCCACAGGAATCCAAAATCCAGTGCAACCTCCCCTCCCCCATTTCTTTTACCCTTTGCATTATGAATTCTCTGGATAAGGGCTGTCTGTTTCACAGGGGGGTTGGTATCACAGACAGCTAGTTGTTGATCTCTGTGTGCCCGGAGGCCAGCAATCTGTGCTACAAGTTACCCTCCTCTTTAAAAAAAATGATAAGAGGATACAACTGATACAAGCATCTGTAACAAGCTAATTGGACCCTTGTGGGCAACATAGCAGTTACAAAATTAAAACAAACAAAACATCTCATTGTACAACTGCACTTTTAAGGACCATCATCACAAAGGGCATGTCTGGATTTTTTGGTCTGGGTTTGGTTTGGTTTTAAAGGACCCAATTATGGCCAGCTCTGGAGTCTCACAAGCTGGTTTTCATCTATAAAGAAAGGCTATTTTGCTTCTGAGCCTGAGAAATTGTTAGAAGTTGGTAATTAGTATGACTTGTTAATGGAGTTTGGCTGTGATTAAGCTGTGATTGAGTGTGAGTTTGGTTCTTGTCAATGAGCATGCCTGTGAGGTTGAGAGATGTTTAATGAGACACCTGTTGTCAGAAGTACCCACTGGGCTTTGTCACAGCTGATTGGAATTTGTAGTACAGGGCGGACGAGGATGAGATGCATGTCTGAAATGTATCACGCCGTGTGTAGAAATGTGCCGAGCTCATGGGGGAATGGCAGCATTAGTGAAATTCTGGATGCCTTCTTGGGAATATGGGTGGATAATGGGCCAAATTCTCAAAGGGACATCCTGATTTATGCATATGCTACTGCTAAACCACAGGGCCAATTGGCAATACCTTTTATGATTTGCATTGGGGGAGGACAAGGACTTACTCAGACCATCCAATTTCTTTCCCGTGTGCATCCATCTTAGTGCATGATTCACAAGGGAAAGGTCCCAAAAAACAATCCTTATATCTCCTGAGCCACTGCTAATGAGCAAATCGCACCAAGTAATTGCATATTTTGCATCAGAGTCTGTAAAATGTGAGACGTGTGTCCATTTGATTACTCCTTTCACAAACAAAATCCAGTCCCCACCAACCTGCATATTTGAATTCTCAGTATAATATATGTGATTTACCCCCAAAATCAAACTGAAATTTAATAGGTCAACTCTTCCCTTCCCTTCCCTCCCTCCCCCCCCCCCCTCCCCCCCAGATTCTGTTAAAAATCCACCTCCAGCTTTTATGTAAAAGAACAAACAAACTAGAATCCATGGAGCCTGGCTACATCCATAATCTTTTAACATCCAGGAAGCACTTTAACTTAAAACAGGTCCAGAAACATTTTAGAGTCTTGAATTGTCCCTAAAGAGCAAGCCATTGGATTTGTGATGAATCCAAGTAACCACTGGATGGCATTGCTCTACATGAATGTACCTGTGAGAACATTGATCTGAGAGCGAAAGAGAACTGGTTCTCCAAAGAGATGAATTCAGCTCTGAAAGGGTTCGGTCACAATGACCTTATCCTTCCTTTCAGTAATGTTCAGACGTCTCTTATCTCTCCTGCTATGCGTTTGCAAGTCTTAGGGCATGTTGCTTGGTGAGAGCAGACAAAAATTGCCTTTCTGAAATAAATCTGTTACTAGACTGAATACAGTCATCCCCCACCCCCACCCCTTCCATTTTACAGTACACCAAGTATTCAGCCACTTTTTTTATAGTTTTCTCCTCCCACTGGACTGGAAAATGAATTGTTTCTGATTTATGAAAGCATCCAAATGAAAGGGCCAGGTCTACATTAGACCTGGAAGGTCAGGTTAAGGTATGCAACTCCTTACATAGCTGGAGTCGGCTTACTTTAAGCTGACCTTGGCACCGTCTTCACAGAGAGAGGCTGAGGGGAGCAAATGCTCCTGTCAGCTTCCCTTATTCCTTGCGACTGCCAGGAGTACCGGTGCCGACTGGGGCTGCCCTCAATGTTTGATTTAGAGAGTCTTAACTAGACCCACTAAATCAAACACCAGAAGATCAATTTCTGGTGCAGCAAGTGAAGATGTGGCTCTAGGGTACAAACACAGTATGAAACCCTCCCAGACAACTAGCTACACAACTTCATGAAGGCCCTGATCATGCAAACTGTCCTGTGGGGCCATGAAAGTGCCAACAAACAAGGTTTATACTACTAGGCTTTCAGCGACACAGTGGTGTCACTAAAAACTGGGTAGTGTAGACAAAGCCTCATTGTAGCCAACTTCATACTTCGACCACCATGCCAGAGGACATGCTTCCATGATGATGATGCTCATTAAAAATGATGCGTTAATTAACTTTGTGACTGAACGCCCTTTGGAGGAAAACTGTATGTTTCTTGTTCCATTGTACTTGCATTCTGCCATCTATTTTATGTTAAAGTAGTCTCAGATAATGACCCAGACCATGTTTGTTTTAAGAACATGTTCACCTCAGACTTGACAAAACTCAAAGTACCAATATGAGATTTCTACAGATAGTTACAGGATTCAACTCAAGGTTTCTGAATCTGAAATTCCCTTCAAAATCTGAGAGGGATGAAGTATGGAGCATGCTTTCTGAAGTCTTAAAAGAGCAATACTCCAAAATGGAAAATACAAACCCAAAACCATCACAAGCGAAAATTACCTTCTCCTGGTGACATTGGACTCAGATAATGAAAATGAATATGCATTGGTCCACTCTGTTTTGGATCCTTATTGAACAGAACCAGTGATCAGCATGGTCACATGTCCTCTGGAATGGTGGTTGAAGCCTGAAGAAGCTTATGAATCTTTAGCATATCTGACACACAAATATCTAGCAACACTGGCTACAATCGTGCTATGCAAACTCCTGTTTTCACTTTCAGGTGACATTATAAACAAGAAATGGGTAACATTATTTCCTGCAAAATTATAACCAAACTTGTTTGTCTGAGTGATTGACTGAACAAGAAATAGGACTGAGTGGACATCTGAGTTCTAAAGTTTTACATTATTTTTTAATACAGTTTTTGTACATAATTCTACATTTGTAAGTTCAACCTTCATGATAAAGAGGCTGCACCACAGTACATATTAAATTAATTGAAAAATACTATTTCTTTTGTTTTTACAGTACAAATATTTGTAATAAAAAATAAATATAAAGTGAGCACTGTACACTTTGCATTCTGTGTTGTAATTTAAATCACTATTTTTGAAAAAATGTTTAAAAAATCTAAAAGTAGTTAAATGGTGTTCTGTTACTGTTTAACAGCACAATTAATCATGCAATTAATTGCAATTCATTATTTTAATTGCTTGACAGACTGAATTAGAAGCAAAGTCCCTTTCTGAGCAATCCATGGGGTGGCTCACCACTAGTACCTACGTAGGCCAGTGGTGGAACGCCACAATCTGATGTTTATCATGGTGTTTGAACTTGTCCTTAACCTGTCCAATTTATTGTTAGTCTGTTTTGGTCCATTTGTTTTCCTTTCGCTCACTCTCCTGGCTCCCGTGTTTGCCACGTTCTGAATGCCCATGCGTTATAGTGGTTTTTCTTTTTTTCCTTTGAGTTTTTGATGAATGATGAGCATGGCCTCAGATCTAATTTTAGGCCTTCAATAAAGCACAAACTACCATGAAAATTACAGCAATCTTGCAGGATCTGCAGAGTTCACTCATCTGTCTATCTTCACTCTCACCAAAACACAATTCAATACACATGCTGACTCAGCACTGATTACATAACCTGACATTTCTTTAGACACAGAGGTCACATCCTCGGTGACATTCTCAGCAGAGAAGCCAAGAACTTGGTGGGTCATGGAACATAAGAGTTGTCCTATTGAATCAGTCTAGGGGTCCATCTAGTATAATGTTCTATCTAGGTCAGTACCAGGTGCTTCAGAGGATGTGAAAGAAATGCTGCAGTAGACAGTCATAGAATAAACTCCCATAGTAGAAGTTGCTTCCTTCCTTACCTATTTGTTAGAGATTTATGCACAAAATAGAGAGGGTTTATGTCATTTACACAACTCTTGGGTTTTTTATGATGATAACTAAAGGAGAATGAACTACACCCCTAGTTCTAAAGGTAGCCATCCTGCAGCAAAAAAACTTCAGGACCAGACTTCAAAGAGAAACTGCTGAGCTACAGTTCATCTTCAAGTTTGACACAATCCACTCAGGATTAAACAAAGACTGTGAATGGCTTGCTAACTATAAAAGCAACTTCTCCTCTCTTGGAATTCACACCTCCAGATCAGCTACTATAAGTGGGCCTCATCCTCCCTGATTGGATCCACCTTGTCATTGCCAGCCTGATTCTGGCCTGCATATTTATACCTGCCTCTGGAAATTTCCAGAGCATCTGACGAAGTGGGTCTTTGCCCACGAAAGCTTATGCTCCAACACTTCAGTTAGTCTATAAGGTGCCATAGGACTCCTCGCTGCTTTTACAGATTCAGACTAACATGGCTACCCCTCTGATACTTTACACCCCTAGAGGTGACCCATTTGAGTAAGGGGAAAGGCAGTTGTGAAGAGAATGAATGTAATAAGATCTTGCCCTGACACTGCTAGTGCTGCTCTTGTTCTCTTGATTAATTAAATAGAAAATCAGTCTCTAGAACACTTTTCACAGCTGCTAAATAAAAATTAAAGCCAACTGCCCCATCTGACTGAGTAGTTTCTATTCTGGGCCCTCAGCTCCTGATCGATTGGCTGCGGTTTATTGTTTCTTGACAAATGTAAACTACATTCTCTTGGTTATAACCTATGGAGCTAATAGAAAACAGCAACTTTCAAGCTCTGAGGCTGCAGAAGAGTGAATGGCTGCTATTGTGCACAGTGATGGGTTGTCATTCAGGATGGTTAAGTCCCCAGCTCAGACTATTGCAGGAGGCATTTTGGTCCAAAATGAATCCGAGGCTAAAAAGGGCTGTTTTGAGAAGTCAAATTCACTGAAGTCAAAGAAGACTAGGGGCACCTTGACTCTAGCTATCAATAAGGAGTTAGATAGTGGAAGATTAACACCCCTTAGCAATGACACAGCTGTTCTATTGAAGGTGATAACATGCAATCAGGAGGACTGTAGAGTCTAGCACAAGATAATGAAGGAAGAGTGTGAATGTTAGAAAAAGGGAACTTTTTTAAACCCCAGAAGCTGAAATTCCAGCCTCGCTACCAAGAAAAGCACTGTAACAGTTATTTGTAGTGTGTATTGTATGCATTTAAAAATGAAACCCCAATTACTCTGAACCTGCAAAGCCTGCTCCCTCTGATTAGCTCTTAAAAATCATACTGGTTTCTAGGTAACAAAAAATACAAATGGTTGTGCATAGAATGAAAAGCTCTATCTGCCTTAAACCATTGGCAATGACTTAGCCTATGTCTATACTGTCACAGAAAGTCGACCTAAAGTACCTAACTCCAGCTATGTGACTAACATAGCTGGTGTAGACATACTTTTGGTTGAGTTACCGCAGGGTCTACACCACAGGGGCTCAAGGGGAAACATTTGCCCATTGACTTACCTTACTGTTCTTAGTAATAGAGATGTAGCCATGTTAGTCTGGTCTTGCTGAAACAAAAGACAGGACTATGCAGCACTTTAACGACTAACAAGATGGTTTATTAGGTGATGAGCTTTCGTGGGCCAAACCCACTTCCTCAGATCAAACTGTGGAAGAAAATTGGCATGACCATATATACCAAACGGATACAATCAAAAAAAAGTGAACACATATAAAATTGACAAATCAGATTTTAGATTTGTTGGAGGGGTAAGGCGGGGAAGTTAGTGTCTATGAGATAATGATATTAGGGGTGATAATTGGGGAAGCTATCTTTGTAATGGGTAAGGTAGTTAGCATCTTTGTTAAGGCCCATTCATAAAGTGTCAAATTTAAGCATGAATGACAGTTCTGAGGTTTCCCTTTGTAGTCTGGTGTTCAAGTCTCTTTGAAGTAAGATACATGTAGTTAGGTCCTTGAGACAATGCCCAGTCTGGCTGAAATGTCAAGAAACTGTTTTTTCTTTGTGAAACTGTCTGATGTCTGATTTGTGGTCATTAATTCTTTGGCGAAGTGTCTGAGAAGTTTGTCCAATATACATAGCAGACGGACACCGTTGGCACATGATGGCATAAATTATATTTCTGGATTAACAAGAATATGTGTTTTTGTTATGAGGGGATGCAGTACAGGAGTCAACTGCAGAGTAAGCTGCAGTTGATTTGATGGGTCTTCACTAGACCCGCCAAAGTGACTGCCAGTGTAGACGTAGCCTGATGAGTATGAAGATCTCCAATATCCTAGCCCAAAAGGAACAATGTTACACTGAATGTATATATCCTAGAGGGCATGAATGGCCAGAGCAACAGAAGATGTGGACAAGAGGAGTAGAAGATCCCTCAATAGAGGAAATGAACTGGTAGCTTACATATGAGTGAACTATGATGGAGAGAATCAGAACAGTTCAAATGTATGTCATGGGCTCTCTATTGCTAAAGGAGACTCTGCTTTAACTTAAGCTATATTCAGATCTAGACATTCATCTCCACTGATGACCTGAGGTAGCTGCTGAGTTAGGAGCAGTGGGAGGTGTCATGGCACCATCTCTCTTGGGCCGTGTCCAGATTCAGGGGTTTTTTCGGGAAAAGTTGCCTTTTCCCGAAAAAACTTCCCCTGCGTCCAGACTCAAGCCACGTTCTTTCGAAATTATTTCGAAAGAACGCGGCTTTTCTTTCGATGGCGGTAAACCTCAATTTATGAGGAAGAACGCCTTCTTTCGAAAGTTCCTCTTTCGAAAGAAGACGTTCTTCAATGTAAAGAGGCCGTCTTCGAAAGAGAGCATCCAGACTCGCTGGGTGCTCTCTTTCGAAAAAGCGGATTTCTCTTTCGAAAGATCCGCCGGCAGTCTAGACGCGATCTTTTGAAAGAGGCTCTTTCGAAAGATGCTTTCGAAAGAGCCTCTTTCGAAAGAAGCCTGCAGTCTAGACATAGCCTTGGAGTTAATTTTGTGCCATTCCTGTATTTCATCAGCACAGGATATCAAAGCCTGACCCAACAGTCACTCAGAGGTGGATTAAGAATAAATGGAGCACTGGGCATAAAGATCATTTGCCCTTCCCCCTTACTCTGGAAGCCCAAGGGGGTGGGAACCAGGAAGTCTAATAGTTCATGGAGCCCCACTTTTTAACCGGGGCATAGTAACTTTGGGCAGGCACAGAGTTGATGAGATTATTAGTTCTGTCACCACAAAGGGCACCCTTGCTAGCAGCGCCAGCTTCTTCCAGTGGCGGGGACTTCGCCACGAGGCCCAGCCAACTGTTGTCCTTGTCTCCCCAAAGTTCTGCTTCCTGGCCAAGCCAGAAGCTGGAACTGGGCCATGGTAAGAGCCATCCAGGGAGCCGAGGCCTTTGTAGGGAGCTCAAACCCTCTTTCCACTCCTTCCCTCCTCCAGCTACTCTGGAAAACACACCCCAGAGGGCATGGACACAGGCTGTCAGGCTTCCTGGCCCTCCAGCCAGGCAGAGTCTGACATTTCCCACAGTGGTCTGGGCTCTCTTGGCAGCTCTTACCACAGCCCGGCTCCAGCTTCTGGTCCAGAGGCCCATGCATTAATTCACCACTGACTTCTTTGAGAATGGAACATCATGTTACCTTAATGCCACATCAACTGAAGTATTTCAGGAGTTATGTCTGCCTATAAGTTTGAACCTTTGTTGGTTTTGGCAAGGGACTGCGTGGTAGTGACTCTTTTACTGTGATTTCAATTGGCGACCCTATTGTACTCCTTGGCTTCATCTACACTGCAGGGTTTTTGCACAAGAAGCCTTTTGCGGAAGAGATCTTCCACAAACACTTCTTGCTCAAAAGCACATCCAGACCTCAAAGCACATCGCAAAAGTGATGTGCTTTTGAGCAAGAGCGCATCCATACTTCATGGACCCTCTTGCACAAGAAAGCTCTGATAGCCATTCACAGAATGGCCATTAGAACACCTGTGCTTTTGCTGATAGTGGTTTCTTGCGCAAAAACCCCTCTGGAGTGTCCACTCCAGCCTTTTAGCACAAGAGCTGTAGCACAAAAAGGAGTTATTCCTCATGGGGAGAGGAATAACTCTACCGGCAAAAGCCCTCTGTTCTGCTGATTTACTTGCACAAAAACACGCTTAAGGTGTAGACGCTCCGCTGGTTTTTGCGCCCGTCTGATCTTTCCACTGGCAAAGGAGAGACTCACTTTAGGAGTACTTGTTATAAATGTGAACAAACATATGGGCCAGAATTTTAAAAAAAGTTCAGGATCCAAAACTGGGGCCAGATTTTCAAAAAAGCTCAACTCCCATTTAGACATCTTTGAGGACGTGTAGCAGGCCTTTGTGGTCCCCTACTGGAGGGTGCACTGCTCTGCTGCACCCTATTCCAGGAAATAGTTTTCTGTGAAGAAAAGACCATCTACAGTATTTTGGAAACTAGCAAGATTGAGTCCTCCAGTTGCCAGAAAGGCTGTGGACCTGCAAAAGCCAATCAAGGCCCAGTAGGTTAAAATAAAAGGAGCTGCCTGCTGTCAGCAAGTCAGTCCCTAGCTGAAGACCGAGTAATGAGGAGGGATGCTCCTTAAGCTGCAGCTAGAGGATCAAGCCAAGCCAGATCCTATTTCTAGCCATACTCAGTGGCAAACACTAAGAGGAACCCTGATAATTCAGTCATAGAGAGGAAATTTAACCCAGAAAGAGTAAGAAACCATTTTGAATATAATTGTTCTTGAAGGATCTGTTTCTATTATTTGTTTGATATACCTTGGGAGAGCTTTTGTGTTGTGATCCAGCCAGAGAGTCAGGTCACAGAAGACCTATCAGCAGACAGCTGGTAGCTGAAGAGAATGACAGCACCACAGCCAGGGTATGTCTACACTACAGCGCTAATTCAAACTCACTTAGTTCGAATTAGTTAATTCGAACTAAGCTAATTTGAATTAGCACATCTAGAACTAAAAACTAGTTCGAATTAGCGTTTTGCTAATTCGAACTAGCGCGTCCAAACTGATTGGACGCAGGGGCGCATTTAAGGGTGGCTGAAACCGGTTCCGGCAGAGCATCAGGTCAGTAGTTGCTTTGTGTGGCTGCTGTCTGAGGCTATCTGAGGCTCGTGCTTAAAGGGACCCCCCTGGACAGCCGGTTCTCAGTTTTTCCACTTGCTTGCCTACCTCGCCGAGGGACAGCAAAGCGTTTTTCTCTGCGCCCGTCTGTGTCGGTGCTTCCCTTCGGGGCCGCTGCCGCAGGTGGCAACATGGAGCCAGAGCTCGCCCTGCACTTTCTGGTGCAGTTTATGGACTTGCTGCTGCAAGCCTGCCAGCAATGGCTGGAGGCTGCCTGGTTCCACCTGGTGCACGTCAGCCCCCTGCCTCTCCACCTGGCTACCCTGGGGGCCATGGAGCAGCTGCAGCGGCGCCCGGGTACCGGCGTGCCCTGCCGCATCTGGCGTCTGGACACCAGCAGCGACTGGTGGGACCACATCGTCCTGGAGCGCTGGGGAGACCAACAGTAGACCCAGAACTTCAGGATGAAGAGGCACACCTTCCTGGAGCTCTGCGAGTGGCTCGCCCCTGCTCTGCACAGAAGGGACACTCGTATGAGGCCCACCATCCCCCTCCAGAAGCGTGTGGCCATCGCCCTCTGGAAGCTCTCCACGCCGGACAGCTACCGATCCGTCGGGAACCAGTTCGGCATGGGGAGATCCACCATTGGAGTGGTGCTCATGCAGGTACGGCACTCGCCGGCCACTGGGCCGGGGGCGAGGGGGGCTGCAAGGAGGGGATGGACCGCCCCAGGGAAAACGGGGGGTCGGGGGGAGAGGAGACAAAAGTGCCCCGCACCTAAGGGGCCAGTCTCTCCTGGCCGTACTACATGTCACCCGGAGGGGTTGCTCCCGGGAGTGGGGCGCGGGGCACTGCCAGGGCACCCCAGTGATTCGCGCTTTGCTGTGTCTCTCCGCAGGTGATCAAGGCCATCTACCGGGTGCTGCACCGCAGGGTGGTCCGCCTCGCCAACCCAGACACCATCATCTGGGGGTTCGGCACTTTCGGCTTCCCCAGCTGCGGGGGGGGCCATTGACGGGACGCACATCCCCATCCGTGCCCCGGAACACCAGGCTTCCCAGTACGTGAACCGCAAGGGGTACTTCTCTGTCCTCCTGCAGGCCATGTGTGACCACCGGGGACAGTTCACGGACATTAATGTGGGCTGGTCCGGCAAGGCACAAGATGCCAGGGTGTACCGGAACTCCTCCGTGTGCAAGAGGCTGCACGCCAGGACCTTCTTCCCCAACCGCCACATCAGGGCCGGGGACGTGGACGTGCCCGTCTGCCTGGTGGGGGATGCGGCCTACCCACTGCAGCCCTTGCTCATGAAGCCCTACACGGGGCAACTCAACCCCTCCCGCCAGTCCTTCAATGCGAGGCTGACCAGGGCCCGCATCATCATTGAGGGGGCCTTCGGGCAACTGAAAGCCCGATTTAGGTGCCTCCTCACCCGCCTCGACCTCGCCGAGCACAACATCCCTCCCGTGGTGGCAGCATATTGTGTGCTGCACAATTTGTGCAAGATGAAGGGGGAGGCTTTCCTGCCAGCCTGGATGGCTGAGGCTGACCGCATGGCTGGCCAGTATGCTCAGCCCCGCACCGCCGCCGTCTGGGAAGCCCTGCGGGGGGGCCGTCCGGATCCGGGAAGCCCTGCAGGAGAGCTTCCAGGTGGAGGAGGAGGACTGAACTCTCCCTGCATGCCCCACTGGGGCCTTCTTCCACCCTCCCCCCCTTCCTCTTTCCCCTCCCTAACCTCCCTTCCTAATGTCAAATAAAGACACCTGTTTTGGAAAAAAAAAACCTCTCTTTATTTTACATAACTGGGGTGGTGGGAGGGAGGAGGGAGGGTGGGAGAGGGGAGGGGGAAACCTGGGAGGAGGGAGCTGGAAGGGGGTGGAAGGGGAGGAAGGGAAGGGAAAGCTCAGGCTTGGGGGTCCGGCTGGCTCTCCCGTCTCGCAACACTGCGGGTGCGGGGACCGAGGGGGGGAGCGGGTGTGGAGGGTGGGGCAGGAGGGACGGGGGGTGCGGAGGAAGCGGGAGAGGGAGCAGGGGCAGCAGAGGGAGCAGGGGTAGCAGGGGTGGGAGGAGGAGCGAGAGCTGCGGCAGCCGCAGGAGCCGGAGCAGGAGGAGGCAGGAACCGGTCCACCAGGATCTGGAGGTGGCCTCTGAGGCCACGGCCCTGCTCCTCCAGTGCATCCACACTCCGCTGGTGCAGCTGAAGGTCCTCCCAGACCCAGTGCTCCTGGTTGCGGAGCAGCTGCTCCATGAACCGGAGGTGCCGCCGCTGGTAGTCCTCCTGGTTTCTGGCACGCCGGCTGGCCCGGGCGTGGGTGGCTGTTATAGGCGGGGTGGTGCGCGCTGCAGTCCCAGGTGCTGCGGCTGTGGTGAAACAAGAGCAGCGGTCAGTTCTCCCTGGGGACAAGGTGGGTGAAACCCAGCCCCCCTCTGCAAGGCCAAGGCCCCTGCATAACACCCAGCTGCTGCTCCATGGTGGGCAAGGCCCAGGTGCACGGTCCCTGGGCTCCCTCTCCCCCTCACCCCCCCGTACACATAAGGGGAGCATGATGGTACTCACAGGTGGAGGCCTCCCTGGCCTCAGACGACACAGGAGATGTTGTCTGTGGGGTTCCTCGGGGGTCCTGGGTCCTGGGCAGGCTCCTGGCAGGCTCCTGGCTCACAGCATCCTCTGGCTCCTCCTCCTCAGTGTCCAGGACTGGTCCCTCTGCCCCAGGGTCAAGACCACCCGGGGGGCATGGACAGCGTGAGCCCCCAGGATGCGGGTGAAAGTGAGGGCAGGCCTCCGGGTCGGCCCCTGGCAGGCAGGCCCTGGAGTAGGACTGCCACAGGTCCTTTATTTTGCAGCGGACCTGCTCCCGGGTCCGCTGGTGGCCTCTGGCAGCCAGGCTGGCAGTCATGCGGCCCTAAACGGCCGCGTTCCTGTGGCTAGTGCAGAGATCATGGACATTGGAGGCTTCCCCCCAAACCTCGATGAGGTCCACAATCTCCGCACTAGACCAAGCGGGCGCCCGCCTCTTGCGGCCCCAGGCAGGCTCCTGGGAGCCGTCAGGCTCGTCCCGGGAAGAGGGGGAGAGCTGGGTGGCATCGGGTGGCTGGCTCATCTTGTGGCAGGTGCAGGGTCTGCTGGCTGGGTGCTGGCAGCCTTGCAACTGGCACAAACTCCGGGGCCAGGAGGGGGGCAGACAAGTTTCCCTGGTGTTGGCCAGAGTGGCCACCAGGGCAAGCTGGGAAGGGTTAGCCTCCCACCAGTTCAAATTAAGTGGCTACACAGCCCTTGATTCGAACTAGCTAATTCGAACTAGGCATTAGTCCTCGTAGAATGAGGTTTACCTAGTTCGAATTAAGCGCTCCGCTAGTTCGAATTAAGTTCGAACTAGCGGAGCGCTAGTGTAGCGCCTATTAAAGTTAATTTGAACTAACGTCTGTTAGTTCGAATTAACTTTGTAGTGTAGACATACCCCCAGAGAGCAAGGGGGACTCAAGAGGTGAATGCAACTCCCCACGGCATCAAAATAAGCCAGATTTCCAGAAGTGCTCAGCATGTGGGACGTATGTTGTGCGCTAAGCAATCTTGAAAATCTGGCTCATGCAGCACAAACATAAATCAAAATTAGCTGCAGTCACAGGATATGTCTACACTATAATGTTATTTTGAAATATCTAATTTCAAAATAGTTAATTCGAAATAGCTTATTTCGAAATAACATATCTACACACAAAATGCATTTCGAAATAGTGTTTTTCTATTTTGAAATAGCACGTCCACACTGATTGGATGCTGAATCGCAATTACACATAGCCAAAACTGGTTCCGGCAGGGCATCAGGTCATAAGTTACCTTGTGGCCAGGGCAGCCAGCAGGGCACCCTGGGAAGGGCTGGAGGCCCCCTATTTCGAAATAAGCGTCTACACAGTGCTTATTTTGAAATAGCAATTTTGAAATTGGCACTATTCCTTGTGGAATGAGGTTTACCAATTTCAAAATAAGCCCTCCGCTATTTTGAATTAATTTCGAAATAACGGAATGGCTGTGTAGATGCTAGGAAAGTTATTTCGAAATAACTTTGCTGTGTAGACATACCCACACTCAGTCATAGGTAAAAGTAACAATTCATACCACTGCCACATTCCCTCTTGCTGTAACTGGTTTTCCAAATCCCAGCACTAAGCCTAGATTAAGACCCAAGAAAATTGCCAGACTCAATCCAATATTCTGTCTCCAAAAGTGGCCGGTGACAGCAATTTCAGAGGAAGGTGCAAGAAACCCTGCAAGAGTATCAGCCAGTGGCCAGGGCAGTGAGTGGTCTGTGAGACCTATCAAACACCCGAGTCTTCAACTGCTAGGACAGGGTCCCTTCACAGCAGGCAGCCAAGAACCCCAATGCCCAGCTCTCACTGCGTCTACCCCTGACCGGCTACAGTTCTTTTGATTGTGTCTGGTTCTGTTACAGCAACTGAAGGAGTCTGGTTACAGATTTAACAGTTACAGGTTTATTGAGAAACTTATAAAACATACGGTTACAGTGGCTATTGCTCTACTTCTTAACTGCCAGCAAATATAGATCTTTAAGTTGGTTACAAAGGAAAGAAGATAAAATAATGGTACCAGGTGACAGCTTAATCTTTATACAGCTCTAATTCTATGCATGCATTAAGACAAAAGGATGCATACAGGTACAATTTTTACCCCCTTCTGCATCTCTTGATTCCAGCGTGTCAGGCCAGGATCGGTCACTCAATTCCTCGGAAAGATGAATACGAGGCTGGGTGTCCCCGTGTGGACCTCGGGAGTCAATCACATAACTGAACCAGCAGGTAGATGATAGATGGATGCTCAGAGTGAGTGTGCTGCTAGGCCATCTTTATACCCGTGGAGTCACGTATTCTCTTTCTTATCTATGGTGCCAAATTGTGCTGGTTCGTATTTGTGACACCAGTTCTTACAAGGGAGTTCCAAACGTAATTTACACTTGTAAGAGAGAGATAACTAAATTGGGAGTACTGGACATTCTTTACTCAGCGGGAGATTCTTCTCCCAGGACAGTTGTGTGATCGTATCAATATCAGTGCTAGCCAAGGGCAGTTTCTGCAGCCTCTTGGTCAACAGCTAGCTTGATCGCCCTCTTATCTATGTTTATAGTTGTCCAGGGTCATGATGAGCCAGCATATCCGGGCCTTCTGTCGAGGCATGAAAGACTATGCTGATTTTATTGCTCTCTGTGCCCTGTGTGCTCTGAGGCATTTTAGAGGGGCAAGCAAGATGGATGTGACGGGTGGTGGGCTCTGTCTGGGTACAAAGAGGCAGACACAGAATAACCTGTCCACAAGCAAAGTTCCTTTCTATTCCCATTTGCTAAAGGTTGGCTTAGGACACTATGGCTACGTCTACACTGAAGAGTTTTTGCGCAAAAACTCACAGAGTGTCCACACTACAAGTGCATTTTTGCGCAAGAAAAAGTACAGTAGATCGTTAGAAGACGGCTTTTTGTACAAGAGTTATGTTATTCCTCTTTCTATGAGGAATAAGCCTTTTTGCGCAAGAGTTCTTGTGCAAAAAGTCATGTGTGGACAGACAACAAGGGTTTCTTGCGCAAGAAACCCCTATCGGAAAAAGCACAAGTGCTCTGATGGCCATTCTACGAATGGCCATCAGAGCTTTCTTGTGCAAGAGCGTCCATGGCAGTGTGGACGCTTTCTTGCACAAAAGCACATGGCAGTGTGGACGCGCTCTTGCACAAGAACTTTTTGCAGCAGATCTTGCGCAAGAAGCCTGCGGTGTAGGGATAGCCTATTTCCCCTTGTTGAAGTTAATCTGCTGTTGGCCTGTTTGTTTGTTCCAAGTTACCCACACAGCTCTACTAATCCGTCTCAGAACTGCACTGCAGGACCAAGAAATGCGGCAATTGAGAAGTCAGCCCATTGGTGCTCTACATGAGTATGAGTTAAAGGGCTTGGTGTCCAGGAATATTGACCTCAGAATGGCTGCCTGGAACAGACATTCCACACTATTAGCTTCACATGAATCAGGGGAAAGGAAAAGAAAGAAACAGAAATCAAAATTTTGTAAGGTGGTGGCCTGAGTCTCAATGTGATTTATTGGGAGAGAATCCTCATAAAAGCAAGTCAGAATACAATAGAGACAACAAAGAGAGGAACAATCACGTGAACCTCACCTAGGATTCCACCTCAGAACTTGGATATAGCAGTTGTGCCTTCTCCCCAAGTCTCTCTCCAGCACCCCTTCTTGTGAACAGCTGTGGGAAGACAGGGGAAAGAGAAACTTGCTAACCTCTTGTTTGCTGTGGACCAGGTGACATCCCATCACAGAGTTATTAATTAGTCTGGGAGCTTGCCCTCCTGTCGATCTCTTCCCTTTCAGATGCTTTGATGAGCAGCTTTATACAGGAACAAAGCCTCATCATCATCATCATTGTCATTCAGGCTAACAGAGTGGTGTCTCTACATGCCCAAAGCAGTCTGAAGTCATCAGATGCCTGGTACTGTGGGCAGGGATTTCTCATTTCATAAATCTTGTGAGCCACTCAGATTTATAATATACAGCTGGGGAAAAGATTTTTTTGAAAACACAAAGCAAGTAGCACTCAGCATTGGAGATGCATCCTGAGCATGGAGCACATACTGTACATCACATTCTGGGTGACTCAGAAGAAGAAAGAGTGATTATTTAATCTCAGCACTAGTTACAGCTTATTTCTTGGTCCGCAACATGTTGCTGGCTCTTTCCTTACCAACTACGAAGCTTCCAGCATGTGACTATTCTTCGGTAACAGAGACAAGAATTGAGTTTACCAGAACAAGGCTACCCCATTCTGGGTTGTTGACAACAGTCTCAGTCTGGCCATATGCTCTGTGGCACTCAGAAGTGTCAAACCAATATTTTTGCTCCTGATGATCTCAGTGGCATCCCAGGGATTGTTTCTGTTTCCATCCCTACCATCTTCTCTTCCTGGAGTTTATGCTCATTCTGTTTCAGGCTGCACTGCTAGCAATGTCACAGATCCTTAAATAAAAGAGCAAACAGATGTATTGGTGTGCGTCACTGCCATGTCAGGCCTGCTTCTGAAGGGAGTAAAGATTTTTTAGGGCTGGAGAGTAAATTTTTTTTCATCTAAATTGTATTTAATGTATGTGGTTGAGGAGGAAATGAAAGCATGCTTGAACCAGGGACCTGCTGACAACTGTCTAGCTACAAAACTTGGCAAATCACACAACTGTAGATCAAGGGATAAATACTAATCCTCAATCGACTCAGAAAGTAGGAAGGGCCATCAAAAAGGTAGGAGGTAAACATACTGCTAGAACTCATGTAATTCTACCCAATTTGTTCAAAGGTACCTTGGAACCAGTGGGCACCAGTCCACATTAAGGGTACATCTATACTGCATGGCTATTTAGGGATACCTGAAATAGCTACCCCACATCTACACAAGCCACCCATTATTTCGAAATATTTTTCAAAATAATGGGCATGCTTTTTTGGCATCCCAGTAGCCCTCATTCCATAAGGGTTAAGGGATGTCTCAAAATAGCACATTATTTCAAAAATTGGTGCTGTGTAGATGTGCCAAATTTCAGAATACCCTATTTCAAAATTCAATCAAAATAAGATATGCAATTTGCGTAGCACAAATTGCGTATCTTATTTCGAGTTTAGGATGCTGTGTAGATACACCCTAACTGTTCTTAAAAGCCTGGCCATCAGGCAAAGTACCAGCATAACAGAAATGTGGTATCATAGAGCTCATCTAGACTATGGGGAAGATTCAAAAGAGGATTACTGAAAGTAATCTAGACGTGTTTTTCTCAGCAATCCCCTCTCCCCTTTTCAAAAAGCTGCTTTACCTCAAAAAATGAGGTTTATGTGGCTTTTCGAAAAAGGGGGATTGCCGAAAAAACGCGTCTAGATTACTTTCACTTTCGAAAGTGAGATCAGAAGAAGATATGCAAATTCATATGCATATCCTCTTTCGAATCTTCCCCATAGTCTAGACATAGCCATATTGTCCCTGCAGAAAGGTGAAAGGCTGCACAATGAGTGTGGCAGCTGTAGGCCAATCTCATTGCTATTGGTCCCTGGAAAGAATTATGTTCACATTCTCTTTGGCAAGCTGTAGCCACTCATTAATGGAGATCATTGTTCACAGCAGTCAGGTTTCACTACAGGGTGGTCAAGAAGGAATGTTGTCCTTGCCCTTTGGCTTTTGGCTGAGTTGTACTGAGAACTTAAACCATCTGCTTTAGTGGCACATAGTGACATCAAAGCAGCTTTGGATTCCATCAACAGGTCTGCATTTCGACATAGAAAGAAGCTGGCACTGCAAATGTTCTCCTACATCTGGAGCACAATCTTCACACCAGTACTTTGCCACGTTTTGGTGAGGCAGAGATGTATTTTTACCTCAGCACTATTCTGTGGAGTTATCAACCAGATATTAGGACTTGTGGCTCCACATGACAGAAACAGGGTTGGTCAAGGAGTGTTTACCAACCCAGGTTATGCCAATGACACTACCTGGCTTGTGGAGAAATCAATGAATTTTTGCTCCCTCCTCCAAAGTCTCCAAGATGCCGCCTGCACTTCAGAGTTCAGTTTCTCAGGGCAGAAGACCACGGAAGAACCCCTAGTGCCAGTGCGGTCAGGTACCATGGAGAGTATTGACAGGTTCATTTACCTAGGCTGCAAGCAAAGTTGGACATTTTCAATGAATACATCTCACCACTTCTTGTATGAAGTCCATGTCTCACTTACAGATGCAAAAATGTCTTTGTGCTTGATCTATCCAACCTGTGTACTAACTGTATTGCCATACTGGTCAGAAACCTGGACCCTCTTACAAACAGCAACATTTCACATGCTTTGTGTTGGTGCCAAATCCTGAGTTCCAAGTGGTTTGATTTCTGAGCAACATCATAATCTTGCAAATATCTGGCCTTCCTTCAGTGAATCAATATATTCAAAAGCCATGTTGCATGCTCTTCAGATATGTTGCCAAGAGGGACAAAAACACTCCAACACATGTGTTCTCAAACTCACCAATGACGTGCTAAGGGGTCCAAGCCTTGACCCTACCTGGTGCCGTCCATGGTCTCAGAAATTCATGGACTTGTAGTATTGAACCAGATCCGGCAACTTCACAGCACAATGCTTGTGTGACTCTATCAATAACGGTCACTCAGTCTGGCACAATAGTCCTTCGAAGACTATGCATATTTTATGATAATATTGAGATGGTAACAGGGAGCTGGAAGGTCACAAGTTGAAGAGGCTATGACTGTGGTAGTCAAGTTGTTATAACCAACAAGCAGTGGATCGGGAATATTAAGTGGGGCTGCTGAAATCCAGCCCTTTATCCCTGTCCACTCCATACCCCAGCAAAGCCCCAGCGCACAGGCCAGGCAGCTGGTACCCCTAGTGTGGGGCTGGCAGTGCACAGGACAGCAGCTGGGAGCACAGGGGTGCCCTACACCATCAGTTCCTGTGACTATGCCAGCAAGAGTACAGGGCCCTGGGTAATCAGCATGTTCTTACTAATGAACTAAAAATGACCATCAGACAGTCAGATTGAAGGGTTTGGGACTCATGAATACACAGTAGCTATTACCGAGCTTAGACCCCAAAAGCATGAGGCCCTGTTGTTTCAACTGAAAATTATACCCTTGGCCATCCATAAGTAACAAACTGTTACAAATGGATCTAGATTCCAGAGTAGTTCTTTCACTTTAAATTCACATGCTACCTTAATCCAGAATAATTTTCTATGTGTAGACAAACTCATGCATAGTGGCTCCTGTTACAATTGGAGCAAATATTTATCAGGCTAATGGATAGGAACTAACAGTAACCAGTTTTAGAAGAAGCAGGAGGGACTTATATCGAAAGGGATTATGTTTTCAAAATCAAAGACTGGATCACAAAATACACAAAAGATAAAAACTATTGGTGACACTGGCAAACTAGGTCACTCCAGGGCCACACGCCAATTCACTTGGGTAGATCAAATTAATGGGTAAATATATAAATGTGTAATCAGATATTTAATATTTATTGAAATTGTTACTGGTATTGGTTTTGCTTATTTATTCCTATCATAATGTAATAGCAAACATTTACATGATAAAAAACCTTGTAACTTAATTACACATCAAAGAAATCTTGTGAAATGCTAATGAAGGATTTAAGGAGTTTAACTGAAAATGATAATTTCAAAGTGAATGGCAATTATGTGTCTGGTTGGAGGTAAAAAGTCTAAGTGCATTCCTCATACATCGTTATCAAAGCAAAAGACCATGTGGGTAGAGAGTTTGTCTTCTGTGAGAAGAAGCTATAAACATGGACTCAAAGAAATTTCTATCTGGAATGTTTGGATTCTAATAAGGCAGAATAACTGAACGAAAGGACAGAGTTATTCTGGGTAGACCTAAAAAAATTTGGGGAAAGAATGTTTACTTTCTCACGGCCACCATTAAAAGTTACAAATTGTGATTTATATTTAACTTGCTCTAACCTTTCGATAATCTCATTTGTTTTTCTTATCTAATAAATGTATAGTTAGTTTACTATAGAATTGACTGCCAGCATTCTCTTTGAGGGTATGATCTGGACTATCCATTAATTTTGGGTGAGTGACTGGTCTCTTGAGACTGGGAAAAACCTTGTGTGCTATAATTATAGGTTTGAATACCTTTTGTCACAACATTCAGTTTATCTGGGTGGGAGACAAGGCTTAGCAGGGCTGTCTGTGATACCATGGGAAGTCTAGTATAGTGGTCCAGGAGTTCACATTTGGCATTGGGTTGGTGATATCTAAGTACACAATGTGGTGTGTCTGTACTTGTTTCCTGACCGTCTGCTAAGGTATCACTCGCAGCTGTGAGCCACTTTAGACAGTGTGAATTCATTCTTTAAACTAACTAGCTAGCTAACTAACTAAGGCTAAGCCTACCCTAGGGGATAAGTTTGAATTAAGAGACACAACTCTAGCTACGTTAATCGTGTAGCTTGAGTTGAAGTATCTTAAATTGAATTTTGGCGCCAAGAGCACACACTCTCGGTTCGAATTAGCATGTTTTCACTACACCCGCTAATTTGAACCCCGGAAGATCAACTGCAGCTGCTTTGATCTTCTCTATAGTGTAGAAATGGCCTAGCTAACTAACTAACTAAATAAATAAATAATGGGCAGGTGCTGCTATTGCTGGCTTCAAAGTCAATACTGACACAGGCATATTACTCTGAGAGGAGGACTTTTTTCATCATGAGAGCCGGAACAAATGTCATTAACCTTCATTTCAATCAAAAAGAAACAGCTGGTATAGTCCACAACTCATTCAGCTCTCACCTTCACTCCAAGCGCTCTTCATCACACAGACCCCTTGTTCCACACTGTTGTTTGTTCTTGATATACAGACCGCAAACTCCATTCGGAACAAACGTTTTGTCATTATTTGAAAAAAACTAAAAGTTTATATTTATGTAATGGAAAACTAGGGAGTTTCAGGTGTCCCCATGTAAATTCCTGGGACAAGGGGACATTGTATGAAAAAGTGAGACCGTTGTAGCAAAATCAGAATGCATGATTACTCTGCTTATCCCATCATTATGGCTTTGTCTAGCACGGTTCTGATTCTAAAGTGCAGTGTCATGTATTAAAGCGTTGTTTCCTTGGAGTTCTTTTCCAAAATGATAAACTTTTTATTTAACACGGCAATTGAAGTCCAACTAATTTTCATTAGCAGTAATACATCAGTCAAGCCAGTTATAAAGCCTTCACACTAGCAGCTCTTAAGCTGTATTTCTACATAGATCTATGTGCTGAGTGTTTATTTAAACACACAGAGTCAGGTTAGAATGTTAATTGCAACAATGAATCACCTTTAACTGCTCCCTGGCACTCTTAAGCAATAGGCAAACCACGGATTTCAGTCTTTGCCTTGTGAGATAACAAGCCATTTAATTACTGGAATGAACATATTGTACAAAGCCCTATTTTAATGCACTTCACCTAAGAGTCTGTATTGAGGGCACCTAGTAATGTAGGGTACTGCAAAAGATTACCAGTGATTTTTGTGAGGGATAAGTGGGATGGGGTCAGTTCTTTATGATCAACTACAGAACACTTCTACTCCCACAAGACAAAACCTTGATTTCAGTTGTCAGCTCTGTATTAAGGTACTTTTAGTGCTTAGGTACCAAGGTGATACTAGAAATGGTAACATGATAGCATTTTCAGCCACAAATGCCAAAATGCATTATAAAGGCAAAAAGTATCATTGCTCCCATTTTACTTGTGGTGAAACTGAGGCCGACCTTAATCAAAGTCAAGCAGCAAGTCAGGTGAAGAGCCAGGAAAAGAAGCCAGATACCCTGATCAGATTAAGGTATGTTCCGATTTTATGATTACATCCAGCTCTATAGCTTTTCCAAAACCATGGGTGCCTTTTTTCCTCAATATTTGAACAGCCTTATTGCTAAATTATGGGCTTCCAATACTTTTGGAAATTTTCTGATTTTTTGGTTGTTTAAACACAAGATTATTTCATCAATGAAGACTAACTGCTCAAGCATGCTATTGTTGCTATATAAAAAAGTTATAGCTCGTTTAAGAAAAGAGTCCTTCTTTTGATTGTAATGGAATAATTAAAACACCATTAATGTCCATTAGCTAAGTGATTAGCAGGACAGTCTGACCAAACCCATTAAGTGAGTCTAAAAGATTCAAAAGGAAAACAATTAGAATTCCTCTGGAGGGGTTCCCTCTCTAGTAGTGTAGTGCTTCCAAACCCCCTTTCTTAACTTGATGATTGCCCGGATGATATTACATTGCTAACACTGACCAAAAAAAAAGGGATATTGCATCTTTTATAAACAGTCTTTTGTTTGCAGTTCTGACACCTGTGAAAAGCAAAATTGTTATTTTCCTTGCTGCTTGTTGCTAGTGTGATGCCCGCTCTGGGGCCCTACATCAGAGACACTGTTCAAAACAGGTTGCAGGGGTCCGTTTCAGCGCTGTCTGCCTATAGTGCTGCCTGAAGGAATACCATGGAAACGGAATTTGACAGGCTCACAGGGACCTGCTGCTGCCAGAGACACTTGCTTTGAGTGCCTGATGAAGACATCACAGACCAAACAGAACATTAAAACACTGCTGGCTGCTTTTGCATCACTTAGAATGCAAATCTCTTTGTTCTGCTCGGCCTTTTATTTTTTTAGCTGAGGAATCCGTGCCATAATCCAACATAGATTTGCCAACCTTTTTATTTATTTTTCAGTGGATTGTTTTGTTCCAGGAGGGGTGGTAAATTCTTGAAATTGAAGCTGGGGGTGGATCAGCTATCATTTCTAGACACAAATTAGGATTTATATTGCATGGTAGGCTAGAACTAAGTTGCTTTGTTATATCCTGTGTTTTATTTGACTCATTAATTTAGATGTTGATCTATTTAACTAGGGAAGGAATTGTAGCTATAGATGAGAAGGCAAAAAGTGCCCATTATCTGAGCAGACTTTCCCCACTAAGAAACCTACATCAACTGGTTCAGGGGAAAAAAGAATAAAACCAGAACCTGGTTGTTTTCAGTCTAATTCCAGTTTTTTATCGTTTTACACTAAATTGATGCTGCATAGCAAGTAACCCCCTTATGCCTCCTTGGTAGCTGGCTACATTTTAATTACATGTGTCATCTTTGTCCAGCTTGGCCTCAATCGATGCCAAAGGCTTAAAAGACTGCAACTTGGTGTCATTGTATGTGATTTCTGTAGCTCCTGACATGCTGTGTCAAGTACAGTGCAGCTGAGATATATTTTGTGCTGAGTGTAGCAAAATCCACCATATATCTTCATTAGAAGAGAGTTGGCTGAGGATTGGGGGGGGGGGGGGAGACACAACACGTTTAAAAGATTATTTTTAATTTGGTTCTAGATGAAAGAAGCACAAATACATAACTGTCAAAAAGGGCCAACAGCATTTAACTAGGGGTCCCCATTCAGGAACGCATTTAAGCACATCTCTATTTAGAAAAATGATCTTGGCTTTAGTGGGATTTAACGGTGTGCTTAACTTTAGTGCTACTTAAGTGCTAACTAGGCACACTTTCCTGAATCAGGCCCTATACTAGTGCCTTCCAGGAACCATTGGGCTGTGCTTACATTTGAGCAACATGGAAAAGATTGTGGCCTCATCTTGGGTACAGAGAGGTGAACAAGAGAGATTGCAAGGCCGAGCATGAAATGTTGTTTTGTGATACAAGCAACCATGAGGCATTGCATGCTGTAGCCTCCTGCACAGAGCTCTCTGTTAAAGAGGATGGCCAAGTGTCCCACAATAGAACATACTGGTCTGCAGTCAACCCATAGGCCACAATTTGGCCAGCCTTAATTTAACAAGTCCATCTCTACCACTGGGGAAATACTGAAGCACGAGCATAATGTGGGATGGGCCTCGGGCTGTGGATTTCCCAGTCGCAAACCATTTTCTCTTCTTTTGTCTGTGCAGCAATGAATTTTGTACCATGCCAACAACAGAATCTCCGAATTACACCTTCTTGATTCAACAACACTCAGAGAGAAGGGTCTACCTGAAAAATGTGTGTTCTGTTGGGAAATGGATTCCTCTTAAGAAGTCTCCTTTTGTTCCCAGTGTTGGGCCCAAAGTATTCGAGTCCCTGGTGCACAGATGTGGTCCCCCTGCACCACCGAATGGGACACATGCACAAATGAATGGGCTTAATAGTAGCTGCAGAAACCATTGTTAAAGTCTGGAAACAGGCACTTGAGTGACTTAGTTGTTTTTAGCTCCAAAAATTAGAGCACAAAATAAAGAAAGCTATTGGACTATATGGCTATCGATCTCTAGTGTCCAGCCAAGTCTTGCAATATTTCTTTGCCAAAAGGAATCGGGTTCTTTCATGTCTTCACACTCCCCTTTGAGTATCCTTTGCTCTTCCCAACCATTCTTCCTAATATCTCCTTTTATACCCCTCTCCCATGGTTATCTTTGCAATCCTGCTATCCTTTGTACAAGGAAGAACCTCCCTCTTCCAGCAGACTAGTAAATTGCACATTCCTGCTTTAAGAACTTCCAAGGGCAATTCCCTAAATAATTCAGTATTTTGGGGTTGGAGCTTCATCTGCTCAGTCAGTGCACTAAGATTCTGAATTGTATTATCTGTCTAAATTAGACTTTGAGGCAGGGACAGTTAACGATCAATATGTAATAATAAGGTAGGCAAGGAAGGGTGAAAATCACCTGAGTCCACCTTGCTGTACCCCTGAAATTCAAATCAGAAGGCAGCTAGCTTTCTGGTAATAGAAACAGGACACTTTTTAGAAACAGGAAAATCTCTGTACTGTCAGTTTTCTATACACCATGTTTGATCCTTCTCTCCCTAGTGGAACAGAGTCCTCCACAAACTTAATTTCAGTGCAGCAGGCCTTAGCAAAGCAAAGTATGAATATATACAATCTGTAAATGGGTAAGGGAAAGCTGGCTGTGGTACCACGTACCAGCACAACTGACTATGATTGTGCAGCTACTCCAGGTCACTCCTCATACGATTTCACCAGGAAAACCTTCATATTAATTTCCAGGGGGTAGTGTAAGGTTGCTGCATAACCATGTGGCACACATTCACATTGTGAGAAACAGCAGAACCAAAATTAGACCCCCATGTGTCATGCATTTGCTAACTTAAACATATGCCACTCTCATCTGATGGATCAGACATGCTTAAAGATATGTGATTATGTTGTCCTCCAATAAATGACATACAAAAAGGGTTATCTACCCTATAACAATTAGGGAGATAAACACCTTAGATGCTATTTAGTCCATCCCAGCAGTGTAACTTAGGGTTCTGCTAGACTACAAGTTTTTGTCAGAAAAAGGTACACATTTTGCATGCTTTCTTCCGATTCTTTTGTTGGAAGAGGCTTTTCCAACATTTGGCCTATCTAGACAGGGCCTAATGTCGGAAAAAACCCTCTTTCAAAAGAACGAGGAATACAGGGGCTTCTGAAAGAGTGTGTTTGCTCTTCCGCAAAAAAAAAAGGTGGAAGAGCAAACGCATTCCCTGGACGCGGCAGAGTTTTTTCGGGATACCAAAGGTACCCTTAAGGTATGTCTAGACTACATACCTCTGCCAACAGAGGCATGTAAAATAGGCTGCCCGACATAGTCAATGAAGCGGGGATTTAAATATCCCTGGCTTCATTAAAATAAAAATGGCCGCTGCGCTGTGCTGGCTCAGCTGATTGTCGGCACCGCGCAGTAGTCAAGACATGGATCGGTTGACAGGAGAAGCCTATGTCAACCGCTCCTGTAAACCTCGTTTCATGAGGCATAAGGGAGCGGTCGACAAAGGCTTCCCCTGTCGACCAATCCGTGTCTTGACCTCCGCTCTGTGCTGACAATCAGCTGAGCCAGCACAGCGTGGCAGCCATTTTTATTTTAATGAAGCCGGGGATATTTAAATCCCCGCTTCATTGACTATGTTGGGTAGCCTATTTTACATGCCTCTATCGGCAGAGGCATGTAGTCCAGACATACTCTTACTGTATAACCCTTACTATTGCTAGCAATGAAAGAATATCCTCTTTTAGGACAAATAAAAGATACATAAGGTTCTGAAGCAAAAAAAGTTCCTTCATTCTACTGTCTATATTTGTGTGCCAAAGGAGTTGGCTGCTTTCAGAGCGGGCTTCATTGTATCTGGAGGGCAAACATATATTCAACAGAAAATGCACTGAGACCTTTCTAAAAGCTGCTGCTGCTGCCTTATCCAATCACTTAAAGTTTGATCCTGAAAAGTGTTGAGCTCCTGCTGGAAGATGCAGCTGATGAGGAGTTGAGGGTGTTGCGCACTTTCCACAAGGTGCTCTGCTCCTCTTGGGAGTGAGGCTTCACAATATAAAGCTCTTTGTTCTATTTTCCCTTCTCACTGGGATGGGGAAGAAAGAACACACAATAGCTTTATCGGGAACTGGCCCATTAATAGTGACAGAGCTGAAGAGGAGCCTGTATCTTATCAAATAGAAAAGGAACCACCCTGGCTGGAAAGCAGCATTGATCTGCGAATTGGAGAATCCCAATATGTTACGATTTGCAAGTCTACAGCTATTAGGCAGAGAGAGATACTTAGAAACAGCCTAATGAGTTCGGCTTTTCTTCTCTAACCTCAGTCAAAAACCAGTGATTGTGCTTTGGATTTTGACATCCTATTAAAAGCAGAGGACAGGGCCAATAGCTCTCATTCTCCCCAGTGATGCTATAGACTCTTGGTTTTACAGTTCTTTACAGAGAGATGCAATTAGGCCTCAGACAAAACAAGCTCATCCTAAATGACTTGAAGGCCTGGCTACCATTTTGCCTCAGTCTCTGTAGAAAATCAGCTGCCACGATTTAACCTTTACCATTTCACTGAAGCAAACATGTCCTTTCCATCCTCTGTGCCTGTGACCTTCGGGCCTTCACACAATCCAGTCCTTTCGCTCAGAGAGCACAAGGCTGGTTCCACTGCCTGCTTTCCAAAAGGGAAAGGAGGTCAGTGTGGTACCATATCTGTGCTCATGCTCAGCACTGAACCATGGAGTTGTTCCTATGTGAGGAAGTGTGTTCACTGCACCCACACCAAGAGTGTAGCAGCTGCTGGGATTTCCTGCCAAAGCCTCTTGGAGCTCCTACTGGGACGATACAGCTTCTCAGAGCAACCGGTGGATTGAGAGACACAATCTAAGTCTTGAGTTTTATCTCATATTCCCTCCTCACAGTGAATGTCATAATTCTCCTCTCCATTTCATAAAAGTGAATTTATTCAAGGTTAGGAGGCTGGGCACTGGATTTCAACTATTTCCTGACTGGAATTTTGCAGCTTGTGAGAGAATTATGGAGTTGTTCCCTGATGGGTTATCCCTTATCCTGTGCAGCATCACCAGTAGATGACAATGTCCGTAGCCTACTCTTGATAATCTCCAGTGACTTCCCTTCCTATGGTGCTTTCTTCTTTTGCCCAGTGGTTCATATGGTTAGACAATTTGTCCTGGTGTTTATCATACATTTTCCTTTCTACCATCTAATGATTTGCAGCTTCATTGCTTGTTTTGTCATCATTGGCTAGGAAAAACATCCCGGAAATATATATATATGTGTGTGTGTGTGTGTGTGTGTGTGTGTGTGTGTGTGTGTGTGTGTGTGTGTGTTCCTCTCTCTTGACAGATGGAACGTACCAACATCTCTTCCATCATCATTTTCAAAATCTCTGATCATTTTTGTTACTCTCACATTGTGCTGCACCTTTTTGGATATATAGTATCCACAAGCAAATAATTACCTCCCATGATTTATGCAGGTTGTAGTCCTTAATGTAACCAAATGGAGCATTTTTGTCATTGCCTCATATTGTAGACACATCTTCAGTTTTTAATCTCCTTTAATCCTCATATTCTGCTCTGCCTTGCCAGCAGTCCCTAATTCCATGTAAACCACTTCACAGTTGTCTTTATTGTATCACATGTTATTGTTTTCAACTCATTTCCCCTCATCTATCAACAGTGTATTGAATTTTAATCCTGTCCTCCAGAGTATTACTGAGTTCATTGCATGGGAAGTTGGCTAGCATAGGAAGAATAAACTACTGTTCCTTTCTGCCACCCTCCTCTTTTTGCTAAGTGAGCATTCAGTGACCACTTTCATACTGGAGAAGCACAATATAGTGATGTATTCTTGGCTACTTGGTATGTTGCAGTACAGATTGAACCTTCCTTGCCCAGAGCCCTCAGGACCTGACCTGTGCTGAACCAGACAATTTGCCTGTCCATAGGAAGTCAATATTATCTATCAGCATTACCAACACTTCCACTGCTTACTGGGCTCTGAGAAGACATGTAGGGGTAAATTTGAGCTAAATAACAGCACAGAACACTGAGAGCCAGGACTGGTGGCTGTAAACAAACTTTATGGGACCACAGGAAACTTGGCCTCACCCTGATAAGTGGACATCCTGCTAACTAAAAACACGCTGGACCACAGATGTTACCGGACCAGAGAGTACCAGACTAGAGAGGTTCAACCTGTACTGACCTTTCCGGGGTGAAAAGTCTGACTGTTCAGGTCTATGTCACCCTTTAGTGGCTAGAAGACCACAAAGACCTGCTCTTACTAAAACTAATGGGCTATGTCGAGACTGGCATGATTTTCCGGAAATGCTTTTAACGGAAAAGTTTTCCGTTAAAAGCATTTTTGGAAAAGAGTGTCTAGATTGGCATGGACGCTTTTCCGTAAAAGCACTTTTTGCGGAAAAACGTCCGTGGCCAATCTAGACATGCTTTTCCGCAAAAAATCCCCGATCGCCATTTCCGCGATTGGGGCTTTTTTGCGCAAAACAAATCTCAGCTGTCTACACTGGCCCTTTTGTGCAAAAGTTTTGCGGAAAAGGGACTTTTGCCCGAATGGGAGCAGCAGAGTATTTCCACAAAAAGCACTGATTTCTTACAGTAGGAAGTCAGTGCTTTTGCAGAAATTCAAGTGGCCAGTGTAGACAGCTGGCAAGTTTTTCTGGAAAAGCGGCTGATTTTCCGGAAAAACTGGCCAGTCTAGACACAGCCATGGAGACTCCTGATACATACCAGAAAATGCAAAAAAGGAGTGCAAAATCAATGTTGATTTTTCTCCTCCACTAGCTGTATATGTCAGTCCTCCAATTCTACACCCACCTCTTCCCTTTCTGATCAAGTCTCTGACTTTATAAGATGCAAAGGCTCATTCATTCCAAAGAAGGAGAGATTAGTTTGCACTATGACGTCTTGTCCACTGGTTACCAAGTCCTACAAATCTGCCCTAATTTGAACAGCCCCGTCACACCAAGGGGATGCAACTATTAAATGATTCTTTCTCTGACACTGCCTCCTCGATCTATATCTAAAAGACATTCTGTCTTTCAGATCTGGCTGGGTGCAGAGTGTAGCATACTAGACTGTTGCCAATCAATTAGACCAGCAGATCATATTTGGCCTCTAAAGTACTAGGTGAAAGTAAAATGCCTACACCATTCCCCTGCCTACAAGACCTTGAAATCTTTAGGGGGGCCTGTCTGTACTGCCTGGTTTTCCATTGACAGGCTGATAGAGACATCATAGAGGTCTCTAAAGACCAGTCATGGGGCCTCTTTCAACTTCAAAGGGTGTCAACATTCAGTCTGCCTAAGAGCCTGGGGCGATATAAATCACACATGAACAGGTGAACTGAATGTTTGAGGTTAAATTCCCTCTGTATATACAAATCTCTCTCCCTGGGCAACTGATATTATTATGTTTCCCATCAACATCAAACAGTTTCAACAAATCGTAATATTTCTGTGAAACACAAAAGCTCCCTGGCAGAACACAGCCTGCTTTTTGGGGAGAGGAGGTGGGCTATGGAGAATGGGTGATAAACTTATTTGAAATAAATCAACTGCATTCTTTTCAAAGCAGAGCATAAAAATGCTTTTGAGAAATGGTTTTGACTTTTTTTAGTGTTGTTAAATGCCTATGGTTAATGAAAGAATGTTAGCATCTCCCAGACTGAATGAAGCCTTATGTGACATAGATATGGATTACCAATAGACTACACATCTCTGGCTGATATATTGAAATGTGGGGGGAAGGGTCTTGATGCCTTGATATCCTAGGTCACAACCCAAGTTGCCGTTGTCTTAATTTTGGGCTATATGTGCTAACTATGGGCATGCCGCTAATTGCATAAGGGACAGTGTGCACGTACATTATTTGAGGGAAACCCGCAAGGGCTAGAAAGGCTGCACTGTGATGAGGAGATGATGTGGGAACATTATTAGTCAGCATGCTGCTCTTAATCCAGAAGAGTTGGCCACAAAAAGCTCATCTCATGCTACTTGCTACAAATGAAATTCATCCCACCCTCCCAGAGAGAGAGAGAGAGAGAGAATTCACCCTCAGGTCAGGCGCTGGGCAGTCCTATAATCTTGCTTTCTGGGCAGTTTTCACAGGCTATGGTGATGAAACCATAAGTAGCACTGTGCCTCCTTTGCCATGACCCAGGAAACTGGCCAGGCCTAAAGGATGCAACATTTCTGGCAACTAATTAGTGTTTTAAAACATACTACAGTTAATTCTCTCTCATTGGTTCATCTGGGGCTTCCCTTCCTGGAAATCCTCCCCCTCACAAACAAGAAGGCAGCCGTGTCACCATAGCTGATCCCATTGAGGGAACACAGCTCCAATTTCTTTTTAAGACTTCACAGGGGCTTCCCTGGCAAAAGGTTACCCAGAGTATGTGCTGAATCAGCATGTTTCATCAGTGCCCAGGCCATCTCCTTCAGCCCGCCATCAATGCCTACTTTTGAAGTTGAGTTGGCCTGTGATATACCTGGGCCGTTAAGTGAATCTGTCCAGTGTCTACAAAGTAGTCTTATAGTCCAGGCCTGGGCAAAATACCCTCCGCAATTTGGATCCGGCCAAGCCACCAATTCCAGCCCGCAGACTCCCTGCCTGAACCCTGCATGCTGCTGATAAAAGCAGCAGTTGCGGCGCTGTTTGAACAGCTGTGAGCCTGGGGGAGGGAGGAAAAGGTGTGCGCATTGCTCCTGCCCCCAGCACAATCCCATTGGCAGGTTTCTGGCCAATGGAGAGCTGCAGCATCGGAAGCACCCTCCCTTCCTCCCCTCAGGCTTGTAGCTGTTCAGAAATCACTTGGCCCTGCAGCCAGTGCAGGGATGGGGCGAGGCAGGGCAGGACGGAGTCTGCTTGGGAAGGCTACTGGCTAGGAGTCAAGCAGTTAAGTCTCCCCGCCAGAGCCTTCCTCTGGCACCCCACCCCTTTTGCCCCCCTACCCCATATAACCCAACCCTCTGCCCCCCCTCCTTCACCCCTACCGCACATAACCCAAACCCTCTGCCCCCTCCTGCCTCCATAAACCCTCCCAGATACTGCACCCCAATCACCTGTCCCTGGTCACAACCCAAACCCCTGCATCCCAGTCCTCTGCCCCAAGTCACAACCCCCTCTTGCCCAAGGTCACAACCAAAACCCCTGTCTCCTACTTCGCTAACCCAGGTCACAACTCCCTCCCAGACCCCACCCTCTCTCCTGCACTCCAATCCCTTACTGCAAGCTCCCTTCTGTACCCAACCTCCATCCCAGACCCCGCACCTCCTCCATGAATATGGAAGGGTGTGGCCCTTGACCACTTTCCAAATTCTTGGAGTGGCCCCCATCAACAATTATTGCCCACCCCATTATAGCCCAATAGGTCTCTGCTTGTGAGATAGAGAGATAAGTACAGAGCACTGACAATCCAGTGGTTCCTGGCTCAATTCTTCCCATTATCTGAACTGTACTCAGAGCTGGAGGAGGGATCCCAATCAGTTCTGCACCCCAGTGAGGGAAGCATTAGGGCTGCTACAGAACAACCCCTCACTGCCTATGAACTAGTGAATTCCCCCGTGAGAAGCCAAATTCTACTTCCCTGCTCCTGCCATACTCCTCTCCCCACTCTGACACATCCTCTTTATGCCGGCAGGGAGTTTTCTGACACCAGTCGAATTCTCCACTTGCGAGCAACAGCCAGAATCTGAACACTTTGCCTGAAGTGGCAATGAGAATCTGGCCCAGTGTGCGCCTCCGCATGGCAGTGTAACCAGCTGGGATTAAGCCGTCTGAATTTAATGAGGTTTTCTGATTACCTCTGTGGTAAGTTGCCAGGACTGTGTTTGAGTGAGCAGTGCACAGTGGAGTGTTTTTTTGTCTCTCATATCTGCACATCAGGCAGAGATTTTCATTTCATACGTCCGTGACACTTCACTGTCATCTCCTAAAACCAAGCAGGAAAGAGACAGAATCACCAGGCAGGAGAAAAGGGGGCTGGCTGGGACTATTCCAGCCCCAAGCCTCTCCCCTCCCTGCCCCCCTCGCCCTCCCTCCCCCTAACCCTCCGCCCATCCTCTGATTCCTACGGGAACATTGCTACTTGATCCCCTTCGTCAGGGAGCGAAGGGAAAGTGCACAGTTTGCTGCATTCCTCATTCTGGCTGTGGAGTGCAGGGGACAGATAAACCTGGACCTGCCCCAGCCAGGGAACATGCATCCCTTCCTTGGCAGTGCCTGCTGGAGCTGTAGCGGCCATGGAGAGGTGCTTCTTACCTGGCCCCAAGCTGCAGTAATGAGAGGGGGCTGGGGTAGTCCTCTCTCCCCGAGGAAGCCTGGATACTAAAACCCTCATCTCCAGCCCTATCCCAGAGCAATGATTTAAATGAAGCATGGGCATTTCCAAACAACAAAAATGAATTGAATGAAGGGTCTATGCAATACCAGGTAAATCTTCTAGTAGCATGTATTTTTAACCTACAAAAGGGTGAAACAGAGATTGGGAGAATGTACTTGGCTGTTTTGGAATGTAGGCACAATATGTGGATTGCATCCAGCCATTTGGATTTCTCTTTCGTTGTTTTGACCCCTCCTGGGCTGCATTACTAACCAAGGGTATGTCTACACTACCACCCTAGTTCGAACTAGGGTGGTAATGTAGGCAACCAGAGTTGCAAATGAAGTCCGGGATTTGAATTTCCCGGGCTTCAATTGCATAAAGCCGGGCGCCGCCATTTTTAAATGTCCGCTAGTGCGGACTCCGTGCCGCGCAGTTACACGCGGCATGGACTAGGTAGTTCGGACTAGGCTTCCTATTCTGAACTACCGTTACTCCTCGTGACATACCCCAAGAGACATACCTTTAATACAGAGTCAAGGAGTAAGATATGACACGTGCCTGCTTGCACAATTCTGAAAGATTTGTCAGTGATCCTTGGGTGGATTATGCATGAGATGTTACATCATTGCCATGTTAGCAAACTGTGCTGGTCACAGGATTATATCCTTCCTGAGACAGATTATGTTTTGTTTCTGGAAAATTGCTAATTGGAAGGTGGGTGTGTTTTTGGCTGTTTCTGGAGGAGTCCCTTGCTTTGCTCAATCATGCCACCTAGAAGAACTTTGCAGCATTTACAGGCAAATATGATTCTTTGCAATGGTCTTCAGTTTTATTTTACTTCAGCATTATAAGTTGTATTGATCCCTCCAGAATATGTCTTTAGCCAGTTTCTCTCTATCGCCTTTCTCTATTTTTCCCTCCATCCTTTTGAGGGTTCCCTTGTGTACTGCAGATTTATTGGAGCATAAGCTTTCGTGGGCAAAGGCCCACTTCGTCAAATGCATGTCCTGGAAATTCCATAGGAAATTGCCACTACATGCATCTGACAAAGTGGGTCTTTGCCCAGGAAAGCTTATGCTCTAATAAATCTGTTAGTCTATAAGGTGCCACAGGACTTCTTGTTGTTTATGTGGATTCAGACTAACACTGCTAGCCCTCTGATACGTGTATAATGAATAATATCAGGACACAAAGTAATTGTTTATTACTTAAAGTAACTGAGGTTTGTTTGTTTGTTTGTTTGTTTGTTTGTTTGTTTGTTTGTTTTCCAGTTTTTGTTCTGCAGAGCTGGACAATTTGACTCCTTATCCTAAGTTTGGTTTGGGTTAGTTTTCATAGAATGACAGTTTCGTATGTGCAATTTCCAAAAGACATTCCGTATGAAAACAGCTCTTCACCAGCATGAAATGTCAGTTGTCTTAAATTGTCCATTTCAGACTGCTCTCACCAGATTTTTATGTTGAGTGCCTTGATGAGATCTCAGATATTTCACTTATTAAGGGAGGAAAGGTTTTGTTGTGGTATTTTTAAACCTTTAAAATTAATTCCAGAGGGAGGGTTAAATGAATCTGTTTCTGCAAAAACAAAATCTGAAAACCTTCACTTTGCAAATGTGTAAGAGTTTTGTGGAGGGGTGGGATATTCCTATTTTGCGCACCACCCTCGTCAAGGGATTATTACCTAGGTGGTGCTAACTGCACATACCTTGGCCAATCGACTCTAGACTATAATCTGCATAATGAGAAGAAAGTCATTTTACTTGCAATCCATTCTCCTGTTCAAAGATTCTCATGTACCAGGTTGTTGTTTTTTTAATCACACAAAATGGTATCTATTAATGAGCTCTCAAGTTGCATAAAGATAGATCTAAAGCATAAAAACACTAATATGCCCTGTAGCATTCAGTGCTTTGAACACAGAATGGCATCTGTGTGAGAGTGTGATTGCATGCCGTTATGGAAACCAGTGCTGGAGAATGAAGAAATGCTGAACAAGTGATGTAGGATCAGAAAAAACTGGGAATAAAGATATTCAATTTGCATAAAAAGGCCTAGTTCGCTAACAGCCTAAATCGTATAACTTTCTGGTTCCAAATGATTATTTTCTAGGGCTGCTAGCAAAGTTTAGGTCATCTCTTTCCTAAAGCAAATCATCCCCTCCAAAAAAATGCATAATGGGAAATCAACTCCATAAATTGATGCAGATAAAACATACAAATGAAACAAGTTTTGCAAATGTGTAAAAGTGCAAGGACTTCCATCTCTTTGTGTTCATTTCCTTCTTGTTTCCAGATGGTACCAATTAAGAGTAAGTCCCCCTGCCCTAAGAGTTGTTAAAAAAACAAGCACAATCTGAGACTGTAATGAATAATGCTAGAGTCACATAATATGCCAAAGGGACGCAAAAATTTAAAAAGACTATTCAGAGCAGGCATAACATCTAGTCTGCATGATCTTTAAAATGTACACTGCTAGTGTCAGTGATTTTATTTGGTATATCAAACACTACCTCCCCCCAATGGGAATACTCACTTGTATAAAGTTAAACACTTGCATAAGTCTTTGTGAGTTTTTGGAGGGGTCTGTGGAACTACATTGCATGGGCATGGATGGCAGAATTGGACCACTTGTAATTAACATGTTAAAGTATGTTAAAATATATTGTTGTTCTCATTGTATTGGTATTGTTCCTAATTGTGTTATGTTAGCTCAAACAATTGACAAACAAGTAGAAGGACAAAGTCCTTGCTTGGAATTCAGAATGCAACAAACATGGGATAGCAAAATCTAGTGGTTAGAAGTTGAGCCTACATGAACCATGGCTAGAAATAAAGCAGCTTATTTTACCAGGAGGGTGTAATAAGTACTCTAACAATTGACCTGTGGATATGGTGGATTATCCATCGTTTGGAATCTTTAAATGTCAGTTGGGTGTGTTTTCTAAAAAATACATTTTAGCCCAAACAAAAATTAAAAGTTAAATTACTGGGAGAAAATCTCTGGTCTGTGTTTTGCAAAGATCAGACTAGATTATCTCTTCTGCCCTTCAGGGTCTATGAATCTAAAAGAAAAATAATAGACAAGAGCTGAGGGAGTTTAATAAAAACAAGTGTCATAGAAGCTTTATGTCCTTCCCTTTCATAATTTGTGTTCCTGTTTCCAAAGTGATATATTTTTATTTTCTTATTTTCCTGCTAATTTTAATTGATTATAATCAAAGACCATACAGCCAATATTAGGATTCTAAATCAATATCAAAGCCCAGCACTATTGACATCCATTCTAACATATATCTTAGAAATGTGCATATGTCTGTCTGTGAGTCCGTTTGTTCAAGAATTCCTCTTAAACGGCAAAAGCTAGGACCACCAAATTTGATGTGCAACTTCTTCTTATCATAACTTAAAGCAAGGGTTTGGTTGTGCCAGGCCAATGTGGTGTATCTGTAATTTAATTGTTTCTAATAAAATGGAAAGGGAGGGATCTGGTAGGAGGGACTGTTATACTGCAGAATGACCATAGAGGGGCAGCAAGGGGCCAGAGATGGGGACTGGAACAGCTATAACCCCACTGGACTAGCTGAAAGCAGGAGTAGAGAAAGGGATGGCTACCTACTGTATATTTCAGAGAGTTTGCCTGTCTGTTTGTCTGTCCCCCAGTCGGGGAATGTACGCTCCTCCCCAGCTGTGCCTGCTACAGCGGCCATGGAGAGGTGCTTCTCACCTGGCCCCAAGCTGCTGCAGTGAGAGAGGGCTGGGGTTATCCTTTCTCCCTGGGGCAGTCTGCATCCTGAACCCCTCAGCACCAACCCCACACCAGGGCAATGATTTAAATGAAGAAAAACAACTTATTTGAGTTAAGGACCAAAGTAATCCCAGGTAAATCTTCTAGTTGTAATATACCTACATTTATATTTATATATATCTATATTGTAGGGTATTATTTTATATCAAACACAGACTATCTGACTCTATTTCTCCCTCCTTCCATTTACCCAGCCATGCAGAGCAGGAGGAGAATATATTCAGATCAAAGGAGAAGTTCCAATCCTTGTGTGGCTTACTATTCTGCTGGCCAAAAGGTGGTGCTGAAGAGACACAAATTGCTTATCATTAAGAGGTGATTTTTTTTCTTTTTCATCTTCAGATCTGCACAAATGTTGCTGTGCTGAGTACACGACAATAAACAAACCCCAGTTTAAGTTGCTCTGCACAGTCTGTACTGCTTGGGCATATGCTGCATCTCGCTTGGGCTTTTGTTAAAGTACTGTGGGTTCCACGTGGGATGGGAAATGTTTCACAGTAGTGGAGTGAAAAGTTGAAAGTTGCCTTTTCACTTTCTGATCCATATTTTAAACTGTCCATCTGACTGAGAATGTTGTAAAAATCTAGAAATCTGAGTTGGATCAGTAGCAATGGGGATATGGCTAGAAAACCAACTGATGAGTGGGTTTGAAAAATGGGGTCAGGAAAAGCTGCTGTAAAAGATTCTTGGAGGTTAGTTTGCTTTCTTCAACAAAAATTCAAATATTTTGAAATTTTAATAATAGAATCTGATCTACACCATTGCTAACTCCATACGCATTAATTCCTCCTCCACTTGCACTTGTGACCGGAATCCAAAGTAGATATAAATGAGACAGAGGGACATACTGTCTGGGGAACAGTGGTGTTGCAACCTGCTGCTACTTTCTATGCATGGAAGTCCTTCTATGGGTAAAACTGCAGGACTTTCTACATGGAAAGGGGACATGAGCAGTGTTCCCTACAAGCTGAGCACTTGTGCGGCCACTGAGGAGAAATTCAAATGCCACTCAGCTGATTAGCCGAGCTCTCACAGCTACGTTTTGAGTTTCTACTGGTGGTGCACATTCACTCATGCCACGGTGCACATAAAAATTTATTCCACACATGGATGGAAAAAAATCTGCTCATGGATGGAAAAGATTAGAGGGAACATTGAACATGGCCAAGACTGATTACGTTTATCCTATGCTATTGTGTCCTCAGGAAAGCAATAGAGAATATGCAGCATAATATAATGCTGATCCCCAATCACTGGAATCAAATCACAGGCTACATCTAGACTGGCATGATTTTGCGCAAATGCTTTTAACAGAAAAGTTTTTCGTTAAAAGCATTTGCACAAAAGAGCGTCTAGATTGGCACAGGTGCCTTTGCGCAAAGAGTGCTTTTGTGTAAAAGCATCCGTGGCCAGTCTAGATGCGGTTTTGCTCAAGAAAGCCCCGATCACCATTTTCGCCATCGGGGCTTTTTTGCGCAAAACAGTTCTTCCCTGTCTACACTGGCCCTCTTGTGCAAAAACATTTGCACAAGAGGGCTTTTTCCCGAGTGGGAGCAAAATAGTATTTGCGCAAGAACGCTGACAATCTTACATTAGATCGTCAATGTTCTTGCGCAAATTCAAGCGGCCAGTGTAGACAGCTGGCAAGCTTTTGTGCAAAAGCAGCTGCTTTTGCGGAAAATCTTGCCAGTCTAGATGTAGCCATACTGTTTCCTGAATCCTGACATAGGACAGTCACTGAATCTTGTTTAATCTGCAGGAGATAACGCTCCTCTATCTGATCCAACAGAAACTCCTCAGACTAGAACTCCCAAGATTTGTCGAAAAGGATAATATGGGTCCTACAGAGCACAAAGGCCTGCAGTCCTAGTTGGGCAGGGGGCTTAGGAACCTGTACAACTCAGCATCTGCTCATCCTACCAGGTAATGAAGACAGCCTGCTGGGTAGCTCATTCAGCTAGATCGCTGACTCCTTCCTCGCAGCAGGTAGGTAAAGTTTTATAGTTCTCAGCAGATTTTCCCTGGAGTCTTTACAATGTACCACTCCCTTGATTTCTAGTCTCCCCTGCTGCCACTCTGCTTGATCTCACATAGAGGAGGTGCTGAGACAGAGTCACTGGGCAAGGAGGGTGCTGGGCAGAGACACCAGGTTACTGAGAAGCAGAATAGGATTTTTTTTTTTTTTTGGTCATTCTAACAGAGCATAGTGGAGACAGACAGAGAGAGAGAGGGGGGGAGAGAGAGAGAGAGAGAAAGGTCCCCTAAGTGCACACTTGTACTTCAAATGTTCTGCAGTAGAACTATGAAGTGGTCATGCCACAGATGGGCTGAAACAGCTGTAAGTTTCTACACAGATGCTGCTTCCCAGAGCCAGCTGTTGTGCATGGCTGGAAAGGGAGGATGATTCAGGCTCAAATAAATTACAGTAGGGCAAAATACTCTGTCACACAGGTCCGGATCCAGCAAAAAATGTGCTGCAAATGGTGTACATGGTTAAGTACTTTACTGAGTCAGAGACCTAACTTGTCTCATTTTCTGATTGTTCTCAGTTAAGGCCATTGCACTAACTAGGGCTTGCACAAACTGGACCTCTGTTCTTGCAGTTTTCATTATCATTGCAGGAACAAAACCTCAGGCTTACGTCTTGTGGCGTGTCTATATATTCCAGGGCTAACAGATAACAATGAACAATAATAACGCCCCTTTTTTCCCCCAGTTCTGTGCTTATGGCATTTCCAGGTGTGACTGTAAGTGCCAGGGTGATTTCCAAGTCAATCACCAAATTCCCAGCCCAAGGAGATAGATATAAGGGGTCTGGAGAAGGGAGTGTTTAGCTGTCTGGGTGAAGTGCAACTACAATTCCAAATATTTGCTGAGGTTCGTCCATCATCACTGATTCATGTGCTTAGGAGCTAAATAGTATTTTCAATGGGTCTAATTTTGAAAAATGTTAGACGTGTGAAATTCCTTCGCTTCTGCATGGCTAGTTGCTATTTGTAATTATTCTTCAATTGGATGAAGCCATGTATGTTACTTAGGTGTGTGCATGCCCAGTGCCCTGGAGCCAGAAAACTTTGCCTAGCAGTATACACAGGGGCAGCATGGATGCCCTGCAGCCCACGCCCCTTCCATGGCCATACAAGGGCAGTGTCACCCTGATCTGCCTCCATTCCTTTGTCTTGCTCAGTATCAGCCATGGATGGAGTCAGAGCTCTGTGTGGTGTGGCTTCATCTCATGCTATGGGCTCATTTTTCTGAGAGATGTTGTGGTGTATAGAGGAGTTGATATACAAGCTAAGTTAAGTTTAGTGTTAGTATAGTATTGGTTAGAGTAGTTGGCTGACCCGTGTAATGCCCACACCAGGATTGAAGCACTGTCTGTGATATGGGAGCATCCCTAGGCGCCATCGCCGCACAAGGTGCTTATTGTGTCTTGGTGAAGGACACAGGGAAGACCAGTGCTCCATGTACAAGTTTTTCACAAAGAGGAATCAGGTGGCAAGAGTCTTGTGGCTAAATCAGCACCTCCATAAGCATCCCATGGCCCTTGTAGGACCAGACGCTGCCTTCAGATCCTGCAAGTGATGCTTCTCCATGCTCCAGCTCTGGCATTTCCCCCCAAGAAAAGGAAGAGTCATTCATCTGCCTCTGGTACAGTGAGGAAGAAGTGAAATTAATTCGGGCCATTCCATGCCTCAGGGAGACACATTGTCATCTTCTAAGAGGAGTGCTGATATAAGGAATAGGAATGGCCGAACTGGATGGGACCAAAGGTCCACCTAACCCAGTCTTCCAACAGCGGCCAGTGCAAGGTGGGAATCCCAGTGGAACAGATCAGCAGGCCAAGAGGCCGGTTAGTACCAGGTGACCATGTCACCTGACTCTGTGGTATCCCAGCATCCATGAGTAAGTAGTAGCATGGAACTAAATTCCCAGGAAGGCCAAGACTTTTCACAGTACCACAGGCCATCAGCCCTGTCTGGCTTCTTCATTGTTGTACCTGAAGTGTTATCAGGGGGAGTCACCCAAAGCAGCTTAGTTGAAATACAGATAGATTAGTCAATACTCTTATCCTCAGATACAAAATTGATACATTCATACAAATAGGATAATCATATGCAGGAAATAATAACCTTTCCAATGATAGCTTACAAGAATTGTCTTGCATAAAGTTTACCTCCACTATGTTATATTCATATCAGAAGCCTATGTTCCTAAAAAGTGGGGAATACAATGTCACAGCAGTAAGTCAACATTGGTTCCATCTCAAAGAATTCAGTTTGAGACCCAGCTAGACACTACCAACTTCAAAAGCGTTTCTGCCAACTGAGCAATTCCAGACAATTTGCTGCCTATATTTGAAGCTATTCCTGAGGTCAATGGACCACACGAGTGCATATGCACAGACAGTAGAAGAGTGTACTTGTGTCCTCTCCAGATGTGGCTGAAGTTGGTCTCTCATCCAGTTGGTCATCCCTTGGAAAGGCTGGTCCAAATTCCCCTGCCAATTCTGGACTCTTTACAGTGGTGGACAGTTAAGGACAATGTGTGCCAGGGCGCTCCTTTCTGTCTGACCTTTCAAGATCACATCAGGGACTCGTACTCACCGACAATACCAACCCAATGTACTTTGTGAAGATGAGGGTGAGGGAGTAGTCCAATGTGCTGTGTCAGGTGGTAATCAGGAAGGGGCAGGGCCTTAGGCAGAAGGGGTAGGACAGGGGGCAGCCAGCCCTCAGCACCATCTGGACCATTCCGTTTCATGCTTTCCCCTCTCCCCAGCCATCCTTCAGAGCCACCCGGCACATACCACACAAGACTCCGGTGGTGATTTGAAGAGCCCAGGGCTCCAGCAGTCACAGTAGTGGCAGTGATAACTAGGAGACCCAAGCCCTTTTGAATCGCCGGGCCCCACAGCCATTGCCCCCTTTGCCATCCCACCCGCCTCCCCATTGGCAGGCCTGTTAGTACATTCTCAGTTTGGTAAATCCATCTCTTGTGTTGCCATGGACTGACATTGCAGATTTTTCAGGGAGGGGCCCTTTATTCGTTCTGTATGTTTACAGTGGGCCCTTGATCCCAAATTAGTGCTTCTAAGATCTATTGCAACAGAAATAATATTATTGGTACAGCTGTGGTGAATGCACATGCAAATTAGACATGTAATTGGGCATATTCTTTCTGCATGCTATTATTATTATTGGTATTGTGGTAGCACTTAGGAGATATGTGGGAGGGGAAGGGAAAGCACAGTGACATTAAAACACCGCCACGGCAGCCTTTTAATGTTGGCCATTCACAGGCCCATACTAGTGGTCATTCCTTAGAGTTACACTATACCGGCTCATACCACTTTCATCCCTACTTAGGAGCCTCTGTCATGGACCAGAACACGCTTGTGCTAGGCACGGTACACACACAACAACAACAAAAAGACTGTCTGACCCTAAACAGCAATTCCAGAACTAAGGGTATGTCTACACTACCACCCTAGTTTGAACTAGGGTGGTAATGTAGGCAACCGGAGTTGCAAATGAAGCCCAGGATTTGAATTTCCCGGGCTTCATTTGCATATTGCCGGGCGCCGCCATTTTTAAATGTCCGCTAGTGCGGACTCCGTGTCCCGCGGCTACACACGGTGGACTAGATAGTTCGGATTAGGCTTCCTATTCCAAGCTACCGTTACTCCTCGTGGAATGTGGAACGAGGGTAACAGTAGTTCAGCATAGGAAGCCTAATCCGAACTACCTAGTCCGTGCCGCGTGTAGCCGCGGGGCACGGAGTCCGCACTAGCGGACATTTAAAAATGGCGGCGCCCGGCAATATGCAAATGAAGCCCGGGAAATTCAAATCCCGGGCTTCATTTGCAACTCCGGTTGCCTACATTACCACCCTAGTTCGACCTAGGGTGGTAGTGTAGACATACCCTAAGTGTCTTCAATTAGATCCTACAGCTGAACAAGTGAAGTGCACAGTCTCATGCTGGCCATGTCCACTTTGAACAATGATGATTCTGTAAAGCCTGTTAGGACAAGTTTACATGGCAACATATACTAGGGGAACCTACTTCTCCAAGATTGATCAGTCAGGAATTAATGACTGAGATGGAAGGCAAAGGCTGATTTTTTTTTCTTTTTTATTGCATATCCTCAAACTGTTTTACATGTTGCAGTCCAACAACAAAAATATAATGGGAAGTTACTGGAATGTATATACAGGCAGTCCCCGGGTTACATGGATCCGACTTACATCGGATCCCTACTTACAAATGGGGTGAGGCAACCCTGCATTAGCTGCTTCCCCCCAGCAGACCAGGGAGACATGAAGCTAGAGCCCCCCCCCCCCCCAGCAGAGCAGGGAGACGCGTAGGGGCTTTTCTCAGCAGACACCTCAGCTTGAGAATAAAGGACTGAGGGAAGTGAGGTGTGGGAGAATAAAACTGAGCTCTGGAGAAATGTTTGGCTAGAGTTTCCCCTACAATATGTACCAGTTCCAACTTACATACAAATTCAACTTAAGAACAAACCTATAGTCCCTATCTTGTACGTAACCCGGGGACTGCCTGTACAGAACAGTAGGAAACGCTGTGAACACTAGATGGCGCTGTCAGGAAGGTTAGCAGAGCTTATGTAACTAAATGAGAGGTAAATTTATGGATGCCACTCACATAACATGACTTTTCCCTTTCCTCCTCCCTCCCCATCGCTGCTCCTCATTTGGCATAAAACACACCTATTTCCCAGACACGATCTCCTCCTTCCAAAGGGGTCGATTCATAAATGTGTGCTGAGCAGCTCTCGTTTATACAGCTACCATCCAAACTGCTTAGAGTTTTGTATCAGGCTGGCGTATATGCAGAGAACATCCGGATGATAATTGCCAGACTGCATAGTCTGTAAACTTTTACATAAGAGAAAAAACCTGACTGGACCCATCAGTGACTTTGTTTCCATGTAGTGGATTGCAGCATCAGCAAGGCTGTGTCTGGTACTTCTTGGGTAATTTCAAAAGGCCATATGTTGCCCTCCAATCATGCCTGGAATTGTCCATCTAATCTCAAGGGGAGGTATACAAGCCCGCCCTGGGCTGTGTCCCCCAAAGCACTTCAGCAACACAAAAGAGAAGACAGTCACATCATGCTGCTGTGAGTCTACTGTTTCCAATGACACTGCTCTTCCTAGAACCAGAGTGTGACTGAGAGTGTGGGGGGAACAGGGAGCAGAATCGCACAGAAACCAGCCTAATCACCTCCCGTCACCCATGCTGTCACCAGTTGCCTTGGGAAGGTGCAATAATTGCCCCTAAGGGATCCATGAGCAAATTAAAAAGACCTTTGGGGTATGTCTAGACTACATGGCTCTGTCGCGGCTACACGGGGCTCGAACTAGGTAGTTCGAACTAGGATTCCTATTCCGAACTACCGGTACACCTCGTTCCACCACCTAGTTCGAGCCCCGTGTAGCCGCGCTGCACGGGGTTCGAACCAGCGGGGTTTTAAAAATGGCGGCTCCCCGCTTATGCAAATGAAGCCCGGGAAATTCAGATCCCGGGCTTCATTTGCAAGTGCGGTATGCCTACATTACCCTCCTAGTTCGAATTAGGAGGGTAGTGTAGACATACCCTGTAAGACTACAGATGGCTGGGTAGGGCCCAGGTAAGAAAAGAAGCTGTGCAGTATTTTCCTCACAATACACTCTCATTAACTACTAAAAGACTTACCTGGTGTTGCCTGGATCCCTCAGGGGAGGGGGTTGGCAGTGTGGGGGGATGCAGGAGTCAGGGTGAGGATTGAGGAGGGACTCAAGGCAGGAATCTGGGGATGTAGGGAGGGATTGCAATGTTATCTGGGGTTCTTTCAACCCAAATCTCTCAGCTTTTATTCTCTGCGAGGTGGTGTCAGGAAATAATTCAAGGGAGACACGGTCGTCTGACCGATAGATGGGTGGTACAAACAGGACAACACAAGAGTGCTTTCACTTAAAGCTAAACTTTACTTAGTCTCTAGCACTTATACACGTCAGCAACAGGTTAGTAAAATACCCCCACCCTCGATAAATACCGAAGTTGAGTGTGGCTCTCAAGTGACACCGAGCAGGCTTCCGATGGCCAGTCTTCCGTCTCCCGGTGGGAGCGAAGATGCATCCAGAAGTGAAGAGTCCTCGAGGCGTCCCTCCAAGTGTTCCCAAAATTGTCCCCCCAATTCAAACTTTTCTTCCCTATTTATCCATTAGTATTACAATAACATGTCACTCAAAAACTTGTTAGGCAAGCACTTTTTAAAGGTTAAGCAAGAGGTTTTCTTCTGATCATCACTTTTTTCCTTTTTCCGAGACTTCATGCTCAGGGGCCCTGATAGATGTATGTCTTAGGGCATTTAGACAAACTTCCTGTTTTTCTTATTGCACAGCTTAGCGATTTTACCAGAAATTTGGTCCTCAGGAAGGATGCGGGGTCAAGCTGCCCTCTCTGTGGCACCCAAACTCTCCTTCCCCTCCCTGACTTGGTCATGCTGTCTAGGCCTGTTTTGGGCCTGTTAGCTTGATTGCTAAAGTTCAAGCAGTAAACAATAGTGGTTCGGGCACATTACTGGATTTGCTGAAACCTCCCTGTACAGCAAGAGTGAGTTTTGGGTGGTGAGGGGGTCCTCAGGGTAGGAGGTTCCATTCAGTAGGGCTTTCTTCACCTCTTCCCTCACTCCCATACAGCATGGATTTTATCTCCCACCCCCCATCTTCTGACTGGCAGGCACCTTCTCTCCCCCCACAGTTCAGCCACCTGGGGCCTTCTGTCTGCCTCCAGGCCTCCTGACCAGCTGAGGAAAACCCCTTCCCACAAACTGCACCTTCAAGATATACCAGTTACTTATTAAGGATTCTAACTTCCCTGTGGCCAATGATGCACAGACTCAGGCTTTAAAGATCTGCTGGTATTTAATTAGCATTATTCTCTCAGCAGGTGTCATTGTGGCAGCTGTTTAATATTAATTTTTAATATTATTTTTTCCCTCTTTGTCCACTAGATCCCTTTACTAAGTTCTTTTTTCTTTTCTTTTCTAAGGGCATGTCGTCACTATGGGCTAGATCAGGGGGCAGTGATCAATCTAGCATGATAGACGCGATAAATCGACCGCCAAACCCTCTCCCATTGACTCCAGCACTCCACCAAAACGAGAAGAGTAAGTGGAGTCGATGGGCGAGCGTCAGCTACTGACTTATCTCTGTGAAGATCCTGTGGTAAGCAGACCTAAGTACGTCAACTTCAGACGCTTTAGGCACATAGCTGAAGTTGCATAACTTAAGCTGACAGCCCATGGTAATACAGACAAGGCTGAAGATGTCTGAGTGGACCCAGCTTCCCAAATGTTCTTGCCACCTTTTCAATACGTGGCTTAAATTCTCTTCTGTGGCTGTACAGCTTCTAAGTTAGCCTGAGCTACATCTGTATCAGTATGGCTATCTTTAAAGTATCCCCTGTTCCAGTAAGAGCCACAATACACCACAAAACTAAGCCTTCCTCCCAAGTTGCATTCAGGCTTCTGAGATGGTTTTGTCTAGCTCCTCCGAAATGAGTGGTCTTTCCAAAATAAATGGAACTGCTGTATAATCCATTTTCACCTTCCTCTGACCTACTTTGTTATACCTTGCATGGTGCTTCTCCCTATCAGTAAAATCCTCGCTTAGGCAACTTCCATTTCAATGCAATGGTCGTTTTGCCTGAGCAGGGATTTCTCCCTGTGTAAGAACTCCACAAAACTGGCCAAATAGTGCCCACCACTAATTTCACAGCTTCCTCTCCCTTGCCCTTCAGGTTCAGTCTGTTCATGAATGAAGCTGAGTACAAAGGAAAGGACAGGCCTGGCTGTAGCACTGTTAGACTCAGATACATAAGGTCAGAAGGAACCATCATGATCATCTAGTCTGACCTCCTGCATGTTGCAGGCCACAGCACTTCACCCTCCTCCCACTCCTATGACAGTCCCACAACCTCTGATCTGGTGTTGGCGCCATGAGCCCGAATATGTTCTCTTCTCCACACGTACAGGCCTGGAACCAGTCCTGAAGGGCCCATGCACACAGGGGCAGCGAGTTCTATAGGCCCATGGTGCCCAGGCACCAGGAATATTCTTGGCCTGGTTCCCAGCTCCAGCAAAGTTCAGGGCCAGGTCCCTTCCCTGGCCCAACCTGCCCTGCCCACAGGGCATCCCCTGACCCCGTCTGCCACGCCTGGGTGATTTAAAATGGCCCGAGGACCCTGCAACCATCACCAGCAGCACACTGGAGCTAGAGTAGCTTTTGGCCACTAGCTCCATGCAGCTGCCAGCAGGTCCCTTTGGCCTCCAGGTGGAGGTGTCTCCACACACTGAAACCACCCCAAGAGCACATGTGGCCAGTGGGAAATGATGAGGTGGTGCCTGAGGCAGCAGTTTGGAGATGTCCCAGCCTCCCCCCTCACCTAGAAACCACTGCCAGAGGGAGGTGCCCCAAGTAAGCATTGCTTTATTTACCTGCACATCCACAGGTATGGCCACTCACAGCTCTCGTTGGCCACGGTTCGACATTCCCAGCCAACGGGCGCTGTCAAACGTGGTACCTGCAGGCACACAGATAAATAGACCATCTGGTGGTCCACCGGGGGCGAACCCTGGCAAGCCGCATCATGCCCCTATACCCAACACCCAAGTTCCTTCCTCCCCCCCCTTGAGCCCACACCCCCAGATCCCACCCAGAGCGTTAGGCAAGTGGGAAGGAGTGAGTTTGGGTAGAAGAGAGGTGCGGGCTCTGGTCATTCTGAGCATCGCCAACATTTCTGCAAACCTGCCACCCCAGCGCGCACCAGATTTACCACCCCAGAATGTGGCAAAGGGGCAGAATGTAGAGGAGAAACTGAAGGTCCTGGCCATGATTCTGGAGTAAGGTGCAGAGGAGAACATGGGACCCACAGCGGCCCAGGGAACATTCCAAATCATGTAGTCCCAGGAAGATCCCATCGAATGCCATGATGCCTCAACGTTGCCAACAAAATATGGCACTCTAGCCATCTCAAAAAACCCCAACCTGGCTGATAATAGCCATGCAGTGGCCCTTTCAACAGATAGTGTAGTTCAATTAAACTAATCAAAAGTCCTCAATCTGCTTTTAGCCTAGGAGAATTTTCTTGTTTCCAAAAAGATCTTCCTGGACACACTGTTAGCATGCACATTTTACCCTTACTTGAGATAACAAAAAAACTATTCTTACAGATAAGAGTGGGCATCATTTATAGGCACTTTACTTGAAAGAGTTATTGCTCCCTCTCAGAGATTTACGGCTCTTTCCCTTGTTTTGTTTTATTTTTAGTGGATGTGACTGTGCTGATGGTGTTTTTCATAGAAGAGGGAAGCAGAAGCTGCTGAGATGTGTACCTAAAAGAAACACAATGCGACTTCTGCCATCAAAGAACGGGGAGAGGACTGGAAATTGCTTTCAATAAGCTCTTGTGTCAGGAAAGAAGTGAGGTGGAAATGCAGAGTCTTATCCTATTAAAAACAAGAGTGGGGACATATTATTTTATTTAATGGAACACCAAAGTTAGCCTCGGCCTAACAGATTGAGGGTTTGATTAAAAAGGGGGGGGGGAAGCCATTTGCGTTCAAACTGAATGTTCCTCAGTGAGGAAGAGCACAAAGTGCATGCATTTTCCTTAACCCTTTGGGGGCCAGATCTGTAAGGGTCTGGAGAGGCAGGGCCATTACCATGATCAGACCTGCTGACAGGGGAGAGAAAGGGGGCAGTTGCCCTGGCGCCTGGTGATTCAAAGGGGCCTGGGTCTCCCGGCCATGCCACTGCTACTGTGGCAGCGGTAGCAGCTGGAGCCCAAAACCCTTTAAATCAGCAGCAGAGCACCACACTGTGCACCCTGGGTGGCTCTAAGGGCTCGGGGAGTTGATGTGGCATGCTCCATGCAGTATGGAGGGCTGATTGCCTCTGGCCCCGCCCCTTCTGCCAGAGGCCCCGCCCCTTCCAGGAGCATAGCACCAGCCCCCCACACTTTGCCAGGGGCCCGCAGAGGCTGTTGGCACCCCTGACCATGATAGTGCACAGGAAACCAGGGTATTATACACTTGCTAAGACACCTGAGTGTGCACTTTTTGTGAGCTTGAAGGTACCATAGGGTATGTCTACACTACCACCCTAGTTCGAACTAGGGTGGTAATGTAGGCAACCGGAGTTGCAAATGAAGCCCGGGATTTGAATTTCCCGGGCTTCATTTGCAGAAAACCGGGCACTGCCATTTTTAAATGTCCGCTAGTGCGGACTCCGTGCCCCGCGGCTACACACGGCACGGACTAGGTAGTTCGGACTAGGCTTCCTATTCCGAACTACCGTTACTCCTCGTTTCACGAACTACCTAGTCCATGCCGCATGTAGCCGCGCAGCACGGAGTCCGCACTAGCGGACATTTAAAAATGGCGGCACCCAGCTTTATGCAAATGAAGCCCGGGAAATTCAAATCCCGGGCTTCATTTGCAACTCCGGTTGCCTACATTACCACCCTAGTTCGAACTAGGGTGGTAGTGTAGACATACCCATAGAGAGAGGCAGTGGGGCAGAGCCCTACAAATCTGCAGATATCCACTTTACATCTGCGGGTATCCACATCTGCAGGTGTGGCTGCAGATATCCGCAGCTCACTTTTGTGGCTATGGTCCACGTTTTGTGGATATAGATACACGTTTTGTATCTGTGCAAGACTCTACAGTGCAGAATACTAGATGGTGTATACACTGTTCCCTGTAAGATTTTCCAACCAGGAGCGGAGTGAGTTTTGGCTTGTGTACCAATATTGAAGTCATGTGTGCTGGTTTGGATGTGTCACCATGGTACCCAATTTATTAATACACACATGTTCCCGGCCATCGGAGCAGACCCCATTCCCCCTTCCCCGGCTATGTGGCATGTCTCGTTCCCAGCCACCAGAGCAGACATACACACCCTCCCCCCCGTCACGTGGCAGCCACTGCCACTGGAGCAAGCTTCCCCATGCCATGCAGCCACAGCAGGTCCTGGTCCCTCACCCCAGTGGCTACCTCACCATGACATCTCATCTGTCCCCGTCCACTGGAGCAGCTGCCAGCTGTGCAAGTGCTGTTGCACGGCTCTCCAGAGGAGGTGGGCAGGGGAAGAATTTTTTGCACCTTAGTGGGAACTATGGTGTATGGGAATAGCAGGCAGGAAACCTGTATTGTGACTTCACCCCTTGCCAATCTCTATGCTGCCTTGGACAAGTCACTTAACTTCTCCAACTCAGTTTCCCCCTCAGTAAACAGAAACCTAGATAATGAAGCCATCTCTTAGGATTATTAGTTGTTTGTTTTTATTCTATTGACGGGAACCCCAATCAAGGCTCAACGCCCAGAGATGAGCAGAGTTTTGTGAATGAGAACAATATCATTCTTTTTTTCATTGGACTATCTCAGGGATCTAATCCTCACAGACAGGAGGGCTGGGCTGTCTGATTAGCCCAATGAGCTGCCCATACATTGGAAGGAAAATACAGTGTCTGCCCATGTGCGTCTGGAAAAACAGCACAGATTCTGCTTTGATGCCCCCGATTGCTCCACTGATTTCGGGAGAGGAGGTTGCATGAGTATAAGAGCAGAATTCGATGCAAAGTCATTAGACTCCTCTTCCTGTTCCCTCCCAGGCCTTGCCATCTGATGTGGGGCAGAGCAGTGACCCATTAAGTTTGAGCTGTCTTTGGGGATTAGTTGCTAAATTGAAATTAGGAGGAAGGTTCAGACTGGATCTTAGGGAAGGGAGTCTCCCCGTCTCACTGTCCTCTGTACACTACTTTGAAATACAGAGAAGCCCCATAAAAGTTGCTAATCTTCTCCAGTTACAGTCATCTTGGGCTGTGTCTAGCCTATGCACTTTACTTAAAATCCTTTGTCTTCCACTGGTGCAGCATCACTTCTGGAGCAGTGAAGGGAGTGCCAGTATAGACTCATCCCAAGCATTTTAAGGACCATGCCATGTAATCCTAGTTAGAGGAGGTCTAGATAACATGGTGCTGAAAATGTGTGTGGCCTACAGACCCTGGTCTATACTAGTACTCCCATGGTGAGTATTAGCCAGTGGAGCTGCAACTCTTAGGTATAACATATAGCAATAGTAGGTAGAACATTGACAGATGGAAATGTGCTTTTTGAATAGACACTGTCCCTTTAAAAGCACACAGCATCTATACACAGCACCTTAGGCCCAAAAATATGGCACCATGCCCTGGATGCAACCCTAGGCCTATGAAAAGTACCTTGGAAACTTTAATAAGCAACGCTTATCTGATGCAGATCCTCTTCAAGGCTGTGTCCAGACTCAGGGGTTTTTTCGAAAAAAGTAGCCTTTTTTCAAAAAAACTTCACCTGCGTCTAGACTACAGCCACGTTCTTTCGAAATTAAATCGAAAGAACGCGGCTTTTCTTTCGACGGCGGTAAACCTCATTTCACGAGGAAGAACGCCTTTTTTCGAAAGTGCTCTTTAGAAAAAAGGTGTTCTTGAATGCCAACAGGGCTTTTTAGAAAGAGAGCATCCAGACTCACTCGCTGCTTTCTTTCGAAAAAGCGGCTTGCTTTTTCGAAATTTCCGCTTGCAGTCCAGACGCTCTTTTTCGAAAGAGGCTTTTTCGAAAGTATCTTTTGAAAAAGCCTCTTTCAAAAGAGGCTTGCAGTCTAGACATAGCCCAAGTCACAGCAAAACTAGCCTGTGGGAAAAGGATCGGGCCCTTCAGGTTTTTATGTCTCCTCTAAAAGAGACGTATTCCTGAAGAGACAAGTACATCCACATAGGCGTCTTCCAAAAGAAACATTTTATCATATAGAATGTCTCTGAGATTCAGCCTTCAATGAGAACTGTGCTTAGATCACACATGGGACAGTTGGAAATGCACTAAATCACAGATGGTATGTTTTTCCCCATAATTCACAAAAGTGGCTTTTTTCACCATTTCTTTTTTCCCTGCCCTGATTTTTACATTTTGCACATAGTAATTGTGTGGATAAAGGCGGGGGGACACAACAACCCTTTAAAATGGTATTTCTAATATTTTAATGGGGCTAATAATTTTTGTTGTGCAGTAAAACATCACTGAAAATGTAATCCTTTTGAGAAATTCATTTTAAACTGAGCAATTTGTTTTAGGTGCTTTACACATTTATCTTTTGTGGTGTTTGTTTTCTCTGAAAAGCTATAAAATCCCTTTTTATGAATTGATTTGTTGTGTCAGCTCTGTGGTACTTTCTTGACTCAAATTCGGCAGCTTTTGCTGGTCCTAAACGGTGGTCACATTACTGGTTGGTTCGCTTTGTTTCCAGCTGCTAAGTCACATTAAACAAAGGCAAAATATATTAACTACTTTTCTAAAATTGCTTGTCCCCATAAGCCTTTGCTGTAGCTATTGCCAATGGGATTCAACCATGAACAGAAGAGAAGGTTCCCTTCAGAGAATCTTTCTATTCTGATGTGGTCCATACAATGAAAAAAATTTGAGAACCCCATGCCAGTTTATAATTTCATGACTGGAAATACATTCCCTCAGCTAGGCCTTGCCCAGTAATCTCAGCGCTGACAGAGGGTCCATACCAACTTCTAGCAGTGATCTGGGATTCCTTTCAGTGTCAGTGATATCATTTTCATCTCCTTTGGTATCACCAGGTGTCTAATGTCATTATTTTGGAGGGGAGGTTCCACAGTTCTTTATGTTACGAAATACTGAAATTAGTTTAGAGGTCATTTATACACAACTTCAAGCTTACTGCTGTACGGACCAGCGCAGACGTTCAAATCCAAAATCAATATGGCAAATAAAAATGCCTGATCAAACATTCCATTCACTCAGAGGGAACCTTTCCATTGACGCCAATGTGCTTTGTGTCGAGCCACTGAGAACAGTTTTTCTAGCTTACATAAAATCACAGATGAAAAACTCATTACTGTAGATAAAAACTTGCTATTCTGACAATCTTGGATCACATTAATGCTGAATGAAAGTATGTATGCTACATTTTACCTATTCCATGAGCATTTCTTTTACCCTCAACCTCTTTGGAAAATATTTGTCGCTATGCTAATCTTACCTGGGTACATTTGCAAATCTTGTTGTAAATGCTCTTGAGTCTGAGATGTGATCACACTTCTTAGCACATTCTAATTGTGAGAAAATCATATGCAGGCAATTAGTTTGTGCCAGCCTGAATTATCCATAACAGCTTTGAAGAACAACTCAAGGCCCAACATATTACTTAAGCCCCACATAGGGGCTCTGTCTAGACTGGCAAGTTTTTCCACAAAAGTGGCTGCTTTTGTGGAAAAACTTGCCAGCTATCTACACTGGCCACTTGAATTTGCGCAAGAACACTGACGATCTAATGTAAGATTGTCAGTGTTCTTCCGCAAATACTATGCTGCTCCCGTTCAGGAAAAAGCCCTCTTGCGCAAATGCTTTTGTGCAAGAGGGGCAGTGTAGACAGCTGAGAACCGTTTTGCGCAAAAAAGCCCCGATGGCGAAAATGGCAATCTAGATTGGCATGGACGCTTTTCTGCAAAAAGTGCTTTTGCGCAAAAGCGTCCATGCCAATCTAGATGATCGTTTCCGCAAATGCTTTTAACGGAAAACTTTTCCGTTAAAAGCATTTGCGGAAAATCATGCCAGTCTAGACGTAGCCAAGGTATTATGCTGGGGTCTCGTATGCAATCCATATATGCAACACTAGACGATTTACCCTGCGTGGCTTGGGTCCGTATTTCAAATAAATTTTGTTTTTCTTTATTTAAACCATTGTTCTTGGGTGGGACTGGGGATGAAGAGTTCAGTATGAAAGCTGGCCTGGGGAAAAAGGACCACCCCAACTTCTGTCACCGGAGCAGCTTGGCACAGAAAGAAGTGCCTCTCCATGGTTGCTGCAGCTGCAATGGACACAGATAGGAGAGGGTGCATATCGCCTGACTGGGGGAAAGACAGACACACAGGGTATGTCAAGACTACATGGCTCCGTCAACAGAGCCATGTAGATGAGCTTACTAGACATAGAGAAATGAAGTGGCGATTTAAATAATCGCTGCTTCATTTACATAAAAATAGCCACCGCGCTGTGTCGATCAGCTGTTTGGCGGCACAGCATGGAAGTCTGGACGCACCGCAGTCGACAAGGGAAGCCTTTGTCGACCACCCTGGTAAACCTCATTTCATGAGGCATACCGGGACGGTCGACAAAGTCATTTCCTGAGGCATACCAGAGCAGTCGACAAAGGCTTCCCTTGTCGACCGTGGCATGTCCAGACTACTGCGCTGTGCTGCCAAACAGCTGATCGGCACAGCACGGCGGCCATTTTGATGTAAATGAAGCGGCGATTATTTAAATCGCTGCCTCATTTCCCTGTGTCTAGTAAACTCATCTACATGGCTCTGTCGACGGAGCCATGTAGTCTAGACATACCCACAAACAAACAGACATACAAACAGACAAACTCTCTGAAATATTTAGTAGATTGCTCTCCCTTTCTCCACCCCCGCCCCCTGCTGGCCAACCAGAGTTATACCTGTCCTGGGTCCCCATCTCTGGCCTTTAGCTGCCCCCCCCCTTCCTCTGGGGTCATTCTACAGCAGCGTTTCACAAATGGTGTTCCACGGAATGAAAATAAGGGTTCCGCAAGAAAATTCCATTACAATAACATTTTATGATTTACAAAAAAATAATGAATATTTAAGCATTTATGAATTTTATTTAAAACTATTTCCATTTGTGTTTGCCACAATAAGTGTAATGCCAGCTTAGCCAGAGCGTGGGGACAATGATGTCACTGTTCAGCGCTGAGCACGCAGTCAGTCAGTGGTGTGATCGCCTATTATATACCCCTATTAACAGTTTGTTCAAATTAAATGTGATGTTTGTTTTTAAATATGTGCAATTAAACTAAATGTTCATCTCATGACCTTGTTTAGCATTTCTTTATTATTATCCTTACTTATTTGTGGTCAACTTTTTCAGCTCCACATATTAGACGGTTATTAGGAGTTCAGCAAAATTCTTTCGAGTTTAAAAGGGTTTAGTGGCCAAATAAAATTGGGAAACACTGTTCTACAGTATAACTGTCCCTCTACAGACCCCTCCCTTTCCATTTTATGAGAAACAATCACATTCTTGGCACATCCCATTGTCCCAGCACAACCAAACCCTGACCTTGCTTTAAGTTAAGATAAAAGGAAGCTGCTTATCAAATTTGGTGGACCTAGCTCCTAATATTTAGCAGGAGTTCTTGAACAAACAGACTCACAGATGTGTGGATGGACACACAGACAGACAGATGCACAAACTCTCTAGACTGTATAGTCTAGAACAGTCCAATGAAGAAGGCTGAAAAAGGGCAGGCCATGGAAGGAGTTGCACATCCATCTATGCAGAGCCAGTGGCACTAGTAACTTGTGCAACTGGGGCATGTCTAGACTACATGGCTACAATGACGGAGCCATGTAGATGAGGTTTCTAGACATAGGGAAATGAAGCGGTGATTTAAATAATCGCTGCTTCATTTACATCAAAATGGCTGCCACACTGTGCCAATCAGCTGTTTGGCGGCACAACGCGGTAGTCTGGACACGCCGCGGTCAACAAGACAAGCCCTTTTCGACCGCCCCGGTAAACCTCATTCCACGAGGCGTAATGGGGCGGTCCACAAGGGCTTCCCTTGTCGACCGCGGAGCGTCCAGACTACCGCGCTGTGCCACCAAACAGCTGATCGGCACAGTGCGGCAGCCATTTTGATGTAAACGAAGCAGCGATTTAAATTGCCACTTCATTTCCCTATGTCTAGAAACCTCATCTACATGGCTCCGTCGACGGAGCCATGTAGTCTAGACATACCCCTGGTGACCAGGTATTGTGGCTACTAATCTGGAATCATTGTGAATGGGAGCTGCACAGCAGCACTGCACTCCAGCCCCACAGTGTCTCTGCATAGCGCCCCCATAAAGCCCCACTCCTCTGGCTTTATAGGGAGGGGAGAATATAAACCTAAGTGTTTTAGACGTAGTGAGTTTTCAGTCATGCCACCCAGGATTGAATGCATAACTGATGCAAAGCAAAAAGATGGCAGAGCTGTGAGATCTAACGGCTGTGCAAACAGGCTCAAGAATTTAAAATTCTGGGAGCTATATCTTCAGGAAAACCTTTTTTTTTTTTCAATCCCCAATACCACATCTGTTGGCTTCAAATTGTCATTATGACATGATATTTAAAATGATTGAATGGGTTTATTGCAGAGTACGAACCTTGGAGTTTTGCTTAAAATGATGATATTCTGACAAAGCAGAGCCAAAATAGGTCATTCTGTAGCAGGCACACATACATATGCACATGTGTGAATGTGTGTACACATATATACATGAGTGCACGCACAAAACAGTGGCATAATATAGTGGCTTCACATGTGTGTGCATTAGTTACCATTTGGAAAAAACGGATACCACCTCTCCTGCACAATAGATCTTCATTTAGCAGACACAGCTTCTTTCTAATTTAATTACTTCCCACCTAAGGCTTTGAATTAATGGGTGGCTGCAAAACAAGGGATTCTTCTATTAGAAACAGCCTGGTGAAGATGCTCGGGAAAGGTCTTGACTCAGTTACTAATTAAGGGTGACTTTTAAATGAAGGCACACAGCAGAGATAGGAAAAACTTAAAAAACAATGAATAGTCCTGCAGCACCTTCAAGACTTAAGAAAAAATGTACATGGTCTCCTGAGCTTTCATGGCCACAACCCACTTCTGAGATAGGGTGTTCACTGAACTTCCATGGGGCGGAGTATTTCTTTCACCTTCAGTTCCCTGTGTCATTCTTGGCGTCTTCTAGACGTTCACATAGGAAGGGGAACTATGGGGATGGGAAGGGGGGTACTTCAGCATCCGTAGGATCCTGCCTACTGTCCGGGGTTCTAGCTGTTGATCCCAAGCACCATGGGCTCTGCTATCAGCTCCATGTGCTGGAGTCCCAGGGTACGTCTAGACTACCGCGTTTTGTTGACGGAAGTTTTGTCGACAGATACTGTCGACAAAACTTCCGTCGACAAAGAGCGTCCAGACACATTGAGTTCTGTCGACAAAGCAAGCTGCTTTGTCGACAGAACTCCGTAGTCTGGACGCAGTGTTACAGGCAATAACACCTTCTGTCGACAGAGTTCTGTCGACAGTTGGTGTTATGCCTCGTAAAATGAGGTATACCAGCGTTGACAAAACTGCTGAGTTCTGTCGACGTTATGTCGACAGAACTCAGCGGTAGTATAGACGCTGGTATAGTTTTGTCGACAAAAGTCCACTTTTGTCGACAAAACTAGGTAGTCTAGACACACCCCCAGTTCATGCCCCACACATCGTGTATCTCTACTACTTACCCCATGTGCTGGGTTCCCAGTTGTCATCTTGAGCACAAAGGGCTCCTGCTGCTGCACCCATAACTGGGGTCCCAGCTGCTGGCCCCACATGCTGGGACTTTGCTAGCAGTGTCAGCTGAGAGTGGATAGGAGTAAGTAAGTAAATGTTCCTGCACCACCAGACATGTAGGCTTCTCCTTGCAAATCTCTTTGAGCTTATTGCCTGAAATGTTAGTCTGTCCGCTTGAGACTGAAGGAGCCCTTGTTCTGCCTCTCTGCATGTGCCGATGCTACTGATAACACGATGGGTTTAATTCAATGAGTCACAGTCTAAATTTCCTTTTGCACTTATCCTTTCAGGCCCATGGCATTATAACCCGATGTGTCGTATGTTAATGAAAAGCACTTGCAAAGTGAGCCATAGAGGCTAGCTACCTGGGATGCTCCCAAGATTTAGTCCTATCACTCAGCTGGAAGATGTCTGTGCCTGGGAGCTAGAAGTTCTGGAGTCTGTCTCAGCTGACAGACAGACTTCATGATTGTTACACAAAGCAAGCAGGTATGTTTAAGATTTGAGGTGGCTATTTACTGACATTCTGGCTGAAAACACTGTGATAGTCATTAAAATCCATGCTCTTTATTTGGCTACATCTATAACACAGTCTTTTTTTATTTGTTTTTTCCTGAAACATTCTGTTAACTGCAAAGGGAAGGGGGGAAGGGAGGAAAGGGAATCAATTACTTCTGAAATTAACTAAAGTTTGTTTCAAAATTAGAAGGGACTTCGATAACCAAGTTTGGTTTTTTAAGGCTCTTGTAGTAAAGAATAATTGGAGGAAAAAAATTACCTCAGGTTGTATATTGCCACTTCCTCTTGCATTGCAGTTAATGCAAACCTTTGATTAGCCTTCTGAAAAGACCACACATTGAATAATTTGAAGCAAAAGGTTAATGGTGTTATTACAACTATTACCCCTTTTAAAATCATTATCCTCTTGTTTTTTATGTCTATATTACCTTCACCTTTCCATGAACCCACTTTACCAGCTGTTTCCCTCTGTCATAAAGTTTGCTGAACATCATCCTAGGAATAGGATAAATGCCATGTTTTATCAATCAAGCCTAAGGGAATTCTCAGTTTCTCATAACCCAAACTGTAAAGGGAGCTTATTACAAAGTTTCTATTTTGATTTTTAAATTGGCCATAAGTGAAATATGTACCTAATGTCAAGGTGTAAAATAATACAATAACAGCTGCTTTTGCTCAGGAAGTTTTACTGATTGGCAAGGTGTGAAACTTAAAGTCTGTAAAAAATCAAATTCAATTTTTTAAAATAATGTATATAATGGGAGTGGAGGGGAAATTCCAGACCAATAGTCCCAAGAAAACAGTAGGAAAATACACAAAACCACCAAAGCGTAGACAAAAAAGAATATGAATTGCAGATATCACACTATCCAAATCATGTAAGTGATTTAGGAGTATTAACTCTCATTTTCAAAACTGATTTTAGGGATACTTTCCCAAAGAATCTGAGTGACATTGGATGGAGCCAAAGTCCCACTGACTTTCAGTGAGATGTAGTTGTAAGTGCCTGAATTGCAAATCCTCAAATATTTGTAGGCAGCAAATTCCTATTGAAATACATTGAAATTACACATCAAACACCTTGAGGTGTAGATCTAAGTCACATTTGAAAATGTGACTTACGTTCTTTTGAGTATATTACCTATTATATCAAGACCCAAAGGGACAGATTTTCAAAGAAAGTTCGACTCCCACTTAGGTACCTACAGGTGAGGCTTGTGAGAATAATGGGAGATACTGGAGCTGAGCACGTTTGGCTACATCATGTGAGTGCCTAAATGGGAGATGAGCTCTTGAAAATCCAGCCATAAAAGTCCAATCCTACCCTCAACCTTCCTGTACCTGCACCAATCCCTGGATGCTGCTGAACTGTTATAACTCTTGAACATAGGGAGCTGAAGAGAAGGGAGAGTGAAGTGCAGACTTCCAGAGACAAACTGGTGTCTCTTTATTAAAAGTTTCCTTTCTAGATTCATAGATTATAAAGTCAGAAGGGACCAACGTAATCATCTAGTCAGACCCCCTTCATAAACAGGCCACAAGACTTCCCTAAATTCATTCCTCTTTGAACTAGATCGTATCAACATGAAATCTTGATTTTAAAATTGGCAGTAATGAGAATTCCCCACAACCTTTTGGTCAATTATTCCACTGGTTAATTACATTCTGCTAAAAAATGTATTCCAGGGAGATAAAATATTGAGCTCAGTGACAACTCTTGGCCTTTTAACAGCTGGTTCAATAGGGAAGGGAGGGGAAGTGGTTGTTTTGGTTGTTGTTCAGCAGCATCACTGCTGGTTTCCTCAAGGTGGAACACATAGATTACTGTGAACCCACTGATCCTAGGACTCTGCCCGAATGTGGAGGAACCGGCCTGAATCCCAAGCCTGCCAAATTCACTCTTTTATTGCAAAGACAGCAAACAGCCTTGGCTGTTTTCCCAATGACACTGGGCATTACGGCAGCTGTGGGGGGGGGGGGGGAGGGAGGGTGACATATCTGGACATAACTGCAAGGCAGGAGGGGGTCAAACACAGTGCTAGCTCAGGTTTGGTTATTGTGACACCTCTGTGCCCTGATTGGCAGCTGTGGTCACTTTTGTGATCACCCCTGTAACCATCTAGTTGCGGAGCTTGGTTAGGCCATAGACTTTATTTAATTAGGCATGCTCGAATACAAGCACACATTTCTGATACAAAGCACAAAGGGCCTAGTAGTCATTTATTCCAGTACCACTCTACACACACAGATACAGTGACATTTCCACCTACTATAAGGCCCCTTTTTGCTGACAGAATGGTGGAAAATGGCCTTTAGACAAATGAGTATTGGCCCAATGGGGTCTGATGCTCTACTGCTTTTGCTGTCTGTGTCGTCATTTACACAAATCAGCTGTGAAATAACATACCCCCAGAGCTGGTAGGATTTTACACTCCCTTTGAACAGGAGGATACACTAGATTTTTAAAGGTATTTAGGCACCTAAATCTGCATCTGCCTAAAGATACAGATTAAGGTGCTTCAACAGCTTTAAAAATCAGCCCATAAGATACTACACAGGGTTCCAGGCAGATAAGCATGCCCATAAGCAGACACTTTGAGGCCTTGATTGAGTAAGAACTGGAGTCTGTTTGTAACTTTAAAAATGTGTGTTGGTCCATTGACTTCAGTGGCATTGTCAGTTAGGCCAGGTCTATACTAGAATCGGAAGATCGCCTTAAGATACACAACTCCAGCTACATACATAACAGCTAGAGTCAATGTACCTTAAGCTGAGCTTGGCGCCATTTTCACAGTGGCAGGTTGATGGGAACAAATGCTCTGGCCAACTTCCCTTACTCCTTGCAAATCGAAGAGTACAGGCACCGACCAAGAACGCCATCAGCATTCGATTTAGCGTGTCTTTACTAGGCCCACTAAATCAAACACCTGAAGATTGATCTCCTGCCCAGTAAATATAGATGTAGCTTCACACACATGCTTAACTGCCTTGCTGGATTGGGGGCCTCACTCTCCAAAGATGAAGCTAACACAACATTAAAAGATGGGGGGTATCTGTGCCGAATGGTATGCCAAACTTTTTGTTGTTCTCATTGAAAGACGGATGGGAGCTGTAAGGCTTTAAATAAAGGGCTTAGTAAGATATTACTATCTCTCTCTGGTTCCTACAGATGTCACTGAAGCACACTGTCTAATAGATTGAGCTACTCTGCTTGGCAGTTCACCCATCCTGATCTGAGTTCCTTTAGATAAAACTAGGTCATTTTTGCTAGGTCTGAATGTCTGTGGTTTTAATGGCTCGTGTGCATTCACCGAGTGGCTGCAATACTCACAATTTAGAAGCTGAAAAACAAATCTCTGACATAACTTTGCATGCCTAAATTGTAACATTTGCCTTCTCCTTGCCACAGCTTTCTGAGTTAGACAATAACCCTGCTGTGTCATGGAGAAAATGGATTGTGTTCTTTGCAATAACTCAGGGGAGTCATTCAGCATCCCTTGTTATACCCATTTTCAGATCTTGATGATAGCTTCATTCAGTCTGCTTGCAGATTATATGTAGTACCTGTCATTGTTTGTCTACAGAGGAAATTTTACCAGTGTTACATTACCGGTGTAATTATACTACTAGAGCGATACTAGAGTAACTCCCTATAAGGACACTTATTCGGTGTAATAGTGGTTTTCACTCAGCATAGTAATTCCTTTGTGTAAATAGGGCCCTATGTTTGAAGGAAAAAATGGTAAACAGAAAAGGGACTGCAGAAGAATCAGATCTTGTGTTAAGGAGAGTCTCCTGCCGTACACATTTTATTTGTAGCTGGTTGCTGTAACAGCAGGAGTGAGGTCACTGAAGTCTGGTCTACACTAGACCAGGCAGGTACACAATGTAGGTACGCAAAATGTATAGCTGGATTCATCTTATCTTAAGCTGAGCTGCCACAGGGTCTGCACTGCGGGAGGCCACAGGAAGCACATGTGCCTCTTGGCTTCAGTGTTCCCTCTAAGCTGTGCGGCAGCTCTGTGCACAGAGCTGACTGACTAGGCTGGGCTGATCAATCACCTGTGAAGCTGTACTGCCATGCAGCTTAGACTGAGGGAACACTGGTCAGCTTCCCTTACTCCCCACAGAATGAGGAGTCCAGGATGCCAGCAGGGGCTGCCCTCAGCGTTCGATTTGGGGGTCTACACTAGACCCACTAAATCAAATGCTAGAAGATCGACCTCCAGACGGTTTACAAGCCCTGAGGGGACAGCCTTATCTTGGCCATCATCATGTTGCTGTACCTAGGAGTTTAGTCACTATGGCTATGTCTGCACAGCACCCTAAACTCGAAATATCTTATTTCGTATCTTATTTTGAATCTATTTCAACATAGATTATTTTGAAATTTGGTGTGTCTACACAGTACCATATTTCAAAATAACACACTATATTGAGCCATCCCTTATCCCTTGTGCAACGAAGTTTACTAGGATGGCAAAATAGAATGCCGATTATTTTGAAAAATATTTCAAAATAACAGGCGTTTGTGTAGGCGCCAGATAACTATTTTGGGATACCTCTGGTATCCCAAAATAGCCATGCAGTGTAGGCGTATCCTATGAAACCCTGTATCCTGAGACATGCCCATTCCTTAGTGTAAACAGACTTTAAATTGGTTATAATATTGGGGCTGGGGGTACTTTTCCAGCAAACGTGTTTAGGTAAGTATAGAAACTATGAAATAAAATATAGGCTTAAAAGCAATCAACTTTAGAACTTCCCAAAGATTCATTAAGCCAAAATATTAACAGCCCAGCCATCCAAGAATGCTCAAAAGTATCTGTTAATGATAATGCCTCTATATGAAAACAGATTCTTGGCAGAATGGCAATAGTACCATCTATACAGAAAGCAAAGCAATGAAGTGTTCTGTGATTGCTACCTCTGAACACCAAAAATGCAGGTGGTGCATATTGTTTTCCGGCCACGGAGAAATGCTTTGATCTATGCAGATTAGTCTGAACTTTCCAGCAGAGCGAAATGCAGACTCTGCACATGAATGTTGCAATTGGAGGTGCATAGGAGAAGGTAAAGCCATTAGATCAGCTTCTGAATAATTTTGTTAGACCAGCTGCTATATAATAATTAAAAAACATAGGTGAAGAAATTTGCAACCTGAAAAATGTAATGAAGTGCCAGTGCCCCACACAGAAGTCCTGTGATTAATGTGGAATTACCATTGAAAGATAATCCTCTGGTGCATATATTGACAGTAAAGAGGAAATGTGGTATTATTCTGGTACAAGAAAAGAATGAGTATGTTCATTAACTAGACATTTGATTGATCCACAATATGTGCATTTGCTGCAAAGGAAATGCCAAAAGTCTACCATCCAGTATCTGTCTTTGAGAGTGGCTAATACCTTGTGTTTCAGAAGAAGATGTAATAAAGCTAAGAATACTTGATGCAAACAAGAACATCCATACATATACTAGTGCATATGGAAAGTTTCTTGCTGACCCTATCAGTGTTGTTGACTGATTGTTTGCTAATTATGGATATATGTGATCACTGGTTTGTGTCCAGCAAACAATCAGTCAACAACAATGATAGGGTCAGCAAGAAACTTTCCATATGCACCAGTTACTCCATAATTATATGTCCTGTCTAATGTAACTGTGGATGTTCTCATTTGACACTATCAATAGCCAATCCTTCTCTGATGTATACTGTTGTGTATGTCTTCTAAAATGTGTAAGTACTCTCTGGTTAAAGGAAACAAAGAACTAACTATGGTAGTTATTAGTCACAGCACTTTGCAGCCTGAACTGCAAAGTGCAATGTAGTTGTCCAGTCATCTCTTCAACAGGTGGTTCTGCAGATAATATACCAGTGGCTTACAAAAGCAGTCTGGGGAAAGTGAAAATGTGAGTTACAGCTGTAGACTCTCTATAGACAAATCTATTAGGGTACGTCTACACTTGCTCCCTATCTCGAGATAGGGATGTACATGTAGTGTACCGAAATTGCTAATATTTAAATATTCTGTGCTTAATTAGCATAATCACGTCCAGGTGCCATTGTGAAATCGCGTTATTGCGAAATAAAACGCCCCGTGTAGCAGCATTATTTTGAGAGAAAGCCCTTCTCTCAAAATAACTGGTAAACCTCATTGTATGAGGAATAACAGTTATTTCGAGAGAAGGGTTTTCTTTCGAAATAACACTGCTACACAGGGTGTTTTATTTCACAATAACGCAATTTCAAAATGGCGCCTGGATGCGATTATGCTAATTAAGTGCGGGATATTTAAATCCCGCGCTTCATTAGCAATTTCGGTCCACTACATGTGCGTCCCTATTTCGAGATAGGGAGCAAGTTTAGACGTACCCTTAGTTTCCAGTGACGGAGACAAATTCTCCAGGAAGTTTTGTTGGACGTTCTACCTGAGATTGTAGAAATACTGACCTTCATTATCCCCGACACAGGAATAGAGGTGAGGAGATTCCTGGCCCCACTCTCTGAAGTTTTGAAACTGACTTCATTGGGACCAGGAATATGTCCCATGATTTTAAATTCTCAGCATTACCTTTGACTTGTTCGGGCTGAGGAATGGTTTGCTGCCTTCATCTCCCCTTCCCCCATTTTCAAGCCCCATACATCCCCCAACATATTTCTCTGGAGGAATTTGGTTTCTTAACTGCTTCCTCTACCTGCTGGCTTACAGTGACTTCCCACCTTCCCCACTAGCCGAGTTACCCCCAAAATTAGGGCAGGAGGGAGCGGTGAACTGCATGGAACGTGAAGCAGTGGAAGCAGCCACCAACTCTACAGTGGCTTTTGCTGCTGTGCCCTGAAGGATAGAAAGCTGGAGAATCAGCACGAGTTTCTATAACACCCCCAAGACCTCCCCTCTTCCATCATACAAGTCTATTACACCACAAATGTAACTATTACGGATGTAAGTTACAAGGAACATATCCATTCTGCAACTCAGATTATAACAATAATCATGAGCTAAATGTTCTGGTATTAGTTAAAACTGATGCACCAATTTAGACTGAGTCACAATGGCTCCAAGGCTGTTCCTCTCCTGCAGTTCTCCCATGCTGCCTCAGGCTACTGACCCTATTTGTCCTTCCATCATAGCACTTATTCTTCATTCCCTTTTTGTGTAAAGCATTGTATTATTTCTGCTTTTTGCTGAACCCCTGAATTTAATAATCTATAGCAACAACAAGGGCAAACAGAAGCAGGCAAATGAATGGCTGGCCACCGTGCTATGGAGTAGCTGCTGCTCCTTACATCTCTGTTCCACTGTTAAAGACTGGAGTTGGGTGGACTGGGCTGAGAGTCAGACAGGATCCACAAGCAGCTCTTCAATCAGAAACTGTCTAGCAAATCGTGCGTGTCTGATCTTTTCAAAGAGCCCGGAGATGTCACCAGTGTTCACCTGTAGATAAGGGGACAGATCTTCAGCAGGCATAAACTGGTGTCATTCCACTGAACTCAGAGCAGCTATGTTGATTCACTCTAGCAGAGGTTCTGTGGAGGGTCTCCAACTGGAAACCACATGTTCACTTTATAGCTGGGGTGAGGAATCTTTTTTTGGGTCAGGGGCTGCTGACCCACAGAAAAATCAGTCAGGGGCCACCTGGAGGTGAGAGGCAAAAAAAACCCAACCAAATCCTCACAGACGTGGCCCCAACTGAGAAGAGGAAAGACACTCCCCACATTCCCCACACACCCCAGGGCCTAGAGGGACCCAGGCTAGTAGATTTTCTGGGCTCCAGTCCCAGGGGAGAACAGCAGGGGCTGGAGAACCAGCACAGGCTCCCCAATGCTGGGGAGCGAGCCTTGAGCCTCAGAGGCCGGATCCAGACAAGCCATGGGCCAAATCTGAGCCCTGGGCTTTAGATTCCCCACCCCTGCTTTTTAGTAATGGCCTAACTTCAGATCCATACCTGAACTCTCCTAAACTTCAAGGCTGTTCTGATCTAGGGTTTTGATGTGAGTCCATTTCTAGGCCTACCTCACATATTTTATCTCAAAAGACCCCTTGATAAGAAACTATGAAATTAGAGATCAGACCAGAAACTATCCAGCCACACCCACTTTTCTCCATCCATGTCCCCTGAAACTGTAGATGTGGGCAGGAAGAATTCATCCTGGAGCTGACATGCTAGTTATAAGGTAGCTTTGTGCCGGGGGACCAGCCTCAACAGATCCATGCATCTGGTCCAATATATACTAAATACATTTACAACCCCACTAGTAAATTACCTTCTAATTTAAAACACTTCCTACTGATGGCTAAATTTCTCCAATATGCAATACTACTGACAATTGTCGTTTTAAATTTCCAAACTTAGCCTGGTATTACCTTTTTTTTTTTTCTTTAAATATTGTTAGGCCTTGTCTGGAAGTCTGCAAGAACAAATCTCTGTCTGGGTAAAATGGGCATAATTAAATTCCTGGGCCAATAACTCAATATTTGTCTTTCTAAATAAACCAGGGATAGTGTGGCACTCAAAAATATGATCTGTGACATTAGCATATTGTGGATGGACACGTATCAAACCAAATGGGCACAATGCATTTGCTTCACCTTTTGAAAAGGCACTTACTGCTACTAACAATCTACAGTGTGTAAATGTCACCTTAATTGTCTGAAAAATGTTTGACTAGCCTTTCAGTTACCAGTTACAGAATAAAAGTAATTGAAAGACCATACGTAATAGGAACTGTCACCAATACTCATTATTTTTCACACTGCTCAGCTGTGGATGCCTCGGAAGAGTGGCGCTCCATTCCATGGGAAAAATTTGGGTGCTCTTCATTTGAATAATGGCAGCCACCGCTTTTTTTCGAAACAGGGCTTTTCGGAAAAAATGGCAGTTTTGATGGGACAAGGAGTACAGGATCTTTCAAAACGAGGCATTTCTGTCGAAAATGCCCCATATAAACTGCCGGGTTTTTTTGAAAAGCCCCATTTTGAAAAAAAAAAAAGCGGCGGCCACCATTATTCAAATGAAGCTGGGATATTTGAATCCTAGCTTCATTTGCACTTTCGATGTGTCTAATTTACAGAGGGGTGTAGTTTAAAGAAACCCACCAGAAAACTTTTGTACAGCAAAGAGATGGAAATTTTCTACCCCCATCTCAGCTCCCCAAAATAATCTGTGAAGGGGCTCTTCTGCAAACCTGGCACAAGATGTGGACCAGGAATCTGAGGACTTCTATGGGTGAGACCTAAACAATGCATAGTTAGAGCTTCTGTTTATTTATGTTTATTAACTCATTTTTTGAAGTTTATTTTTAACAATTTCGGAATTTCATGTAGATGCCAAAGAAGGTGTTTTGGACTTGCTCTTTGTTTATACTGTAATGTGTAATGTTTATTATATTCACGCTTTACAGTAGTTCATATGGTAATAAATAATCTCTTTGTAATTTTCCCTAGTGCATTATAGCATCGTACTGTTTTAACCAGTACAGTACAATGGCAAAGCACACAACAGAACCTTCAAAACATACCAGCAAGGTCTAGCACATTAATTGATCATTAATATCAATTAATACACAACACGTGTGCTTTAGAAATCACACTTTCATAGATGCCCCCTTACTGCTCAAGATGGACAAGCCCTTAGATACAATTAACCTTTTCCAGTGTTGTTGGGGGAGGGGGGAAGAAGGTTTGGATAAACACCAATTTCTACTTTGTAAATCAAAGTGTTTTATTGGTGTTTTTCAGTTTACACCAAAAATCAGAAACTCTATCATAGCATTTGTACTGACTTTCTGCAGAGGGGTAAATGTGGCCTAGTTCTCCCACCCTAACACTAGGAAATACCTTATGTCCCAGGCATTCTCACTAAAACCCTTAAGACTGTCTGCAGAGTACAGTCCTAATGAACAGATAAAATTCACCCTGGTGAAGTCACATGAGATTTATGCACCATTTAAGCCCTATTTTGAGATCTTAAGTAGGATTCAATTGTGCATATCCTTTGGATTGACTTTTATAGTGAGCAGACTAGATTCAATCCTGCCTTACCGATTTCCTGCTTCTCTTATGTACTCTGTGTTGTACAGAACATATGGGAAGATATGGTCCCACCTCAGTACTAAAGCAAAACAATACTACTTTCTAAAATCAGTAGGCTGGCTATCCCGGTGACCATGAACCCTTCTCTAGCCAATAGTTTTGTATACTCCTATGACACTCAGTTTGTTTGTATATGAACAATACTTAAGCATATATATGCATGTTACACAGCACCACAAATGCAATTATGAAATCCAGATTTCTTGAATTAGCATTTAGTTTTTAGGAGCCGTGTGTAGATAATGTAGCAGATTCAAAGTCCTCCGATGGCAGACACACCTGATTAGGGTCTTTATTGATAGTCTATTAATTAACATTACAAAGACTTTCTTCGCAAAGGTAATCTCCCAATGGTTTTGAATGACTCATGGCTGATAATTCAAGCAAGGAGAGAATAGCAGAGTCTGGTCAAATTTTCAATTTGTGTCCATTTGCTACAGGTTGGATCTACGAAAAGAAGCAACTTCTTTGCACGGGTCATCTTTTCTAAGAAGTTCTACCCTTCAAGAGAACAGTACGTTAGACAAGAAGAGTCCTTTCTGTAGGCAGCTGATATCTGTTGCTACCATGCCCTCCCTTCAAGAACTCCTTTAATAGGATCAAATTCTAAGTACTGATAATTTATTGTATCTGTGTACACCGTTCAGGAAATGAATACAAAATAATTGAAACATCTTCAAATTTAAATTGTCAGATTCATCTAAATTCAATGATTTAATCACAGAAATTATTTCCACATTTACAAACAGCAACTGAGCCATTAGCAGCTGCTGTCAGGAAGATGTACTCATGGTGTTTTTACCTTACTTCAATATTTGCCTGTGACCAGTTGCTAGATGTAGCCACCACAGCTCTATGGTGTATCAAAGAAGAAATTATCTTGGCAGATATTTTTTTACCATAAGTTTTTGGGGCGTGGTTGAAACAACAGTTACAACTGTTTATTTATAATATAGTATTAGCTTTCTATTTAACAGGCTAACTCATATATTGAGTAGACTTGGTCAAACACATGCCAAAATAAATGTGTAAGAGAAGTGAGAAGAAAACCCAATGGTTGTGTACTAATGAATTACTTAACTTCTTGCTTCACTGATCATCTCTCTCACTATGTACTAGCACTCAGCACTTGCTCTTTTTGGTTTATAATTGACAGTGTTGCAATTTTCAACATTCATGTTATATATTTCATCGTACTCTTCAGTTAAAATGGTTTATGTGCAACCAAATATTTGCAAGAAGAGTTTTGTTGTGACAATGATAAAAGGTTACTTATCACATGGTAATTTCAATTCAGGAAGCACTTGCCAATGGATCCTTTTGAGATAAATATTAAAAGGCAATTATCTAGAATAAATAATATTTGGTCACAGATGAGCATTTCCCATTGATTTTACATCCTGTATAGTTCTAATTGTATTTATTCAAGCCCCATAATTCTTACTTATTATACACAGTATTTTTTCATGTTTAATTGTCCATTTTATAGTACAATCTTGTTTTAATTAATTTATACCAGCAAAGAGCAAACAACTTGCAAATTTTGATCAAATTGCATAATATGTGTAAGCGAAACAACTTTTTTCAGTGTTATCTATTACATAGAAAATGGAGCTAGTTTTTTTTCTCTTTTATCAAGCATGGGCCATATTTTCTAAGTCAAGTGCATGAAATTGCAAAGTCGACTTGTATGTAAATGTAGCAGGGTGACTCTGTGAGTCCCAAGGAGGGATATTTTTGATCTAGAAAAAGACAGAATTGAAGTTTATTTGAACAATCCAAGAAGGGAAACTGAGGCAGACTGCCTATATTGTCACCTACACCATGAAGAGACTCACAAGAGGCAAATATTCAATGTGCATGTGCACACAAATATTTGCATGAGCACATGGTTGGTTAAGTCCCAAACTGGACACATGCTTGTGCAAATAGCTACTCGTGCACAAATAGTTCATTGTATTTAATATGCCACCATCTCAAATTTGGCCTGGCCACCCTTTCACCATGCTACCAGGAAGGGTCTCCATTGTTATGCAATCCAGCTCCAGTCAGGAGACAAGGGACCCTCTTCATTGTGTCCCTGCCAAGCTCATGTTATCAAAACTGGGGGGAGGCAGAATGGGCCTTTGTCCCTTGTGCCTGTCTCCAGCTCCTATTGGATTGGATATGTAGATGATGAGATTCAAAAAAGTAGAGCCTTATTACAGTTAAAACTCAAATTGTCAACATTACAGGTCATAATATACACAGTAAACATCCTTCAGTCGAACTCTACTAAGCTCTAAATTTCTCAAATACTATCCACAGAATTTGATTTACTATTGATGAAAATCATTTTTTATCTCAGTTTGTGCGTGTCCAGTGACATTTAAGTTTACTGACATTTACCAGAAAAAAGCAATCCTTCCAAGCTTAGCTGTAGTGCAATAGAGTTTTGAGTTCTAATGATGTCCTGGGAAACTGATCAGTTGGGAATATGGCATTTGAGCTAATACATCCCAGTTGAGTTGGTAATTTCACATGGAGCCAAGCAGATGTTTTTCATGTCATAGGAGTGACTGAAGGACAGGTGTGGGAGAAACATGGACTGTATTTTAATCCTCAAGGATTTTGACTTCTTAAATTGCAACACTGCTTTCTGGTCAAATAGGGAAATGAAGTATGAGCATTAAGGTGACTGGATTGTCAGGTTTACACACAAAGGGCAGATTCAAGTGTGATCTAAGAGAGATGATGTAAATCTATCTAGCATGAACAATATTGTAACTGTTTTCCTATATATAAAATGTGTCTCATTTGGTAATATTGATTCATGCTCCTAGTTTTCATATATCTGCTGTTGTTTTTACTTAGCCTCCATTTTTAAGAGTTAAAAACAGCAACAGAGTCCCCTTTTAAATTTTATTCCCTGTATCTTTCAAATATTACCTTGCATTATAAGTAATTGCAGGGAAGGATTTAACTTTATGGTGATCTGCCCTGGGTACCATGCTACTCCACTATTTTCATGGGCAATTACAGAGGGATTGGGGAGACAACCATTCACACTAAAATTTATGCATGACAGGTAGTGGGGATTGGTGTCAAAGTTTTTTATTTGAGTTTGATTGTACTCAGGTAGGGTTGCCAGATGGTTTAACAAAAAATACCGAACACCCCCCTCTCCCTCAAAAAATACCGGAAAAAAATTCTGTTGAGGAAATAAAGGGGGAGACCAAAGCTGTTAAGCAAAAAAAAAAAAAAAAAAAGCACCCCAGAACAGAATTATGGAGAAAAAAAAATTAAAAAAAGTTTTTAAAAAGGAGGCTGCCCCTTTAAGACGGCCATCGTCTTGGGAACCATTTTTTAAAACCCCGCAGCTCCACCCGGTAAGTACAGGGAAGCCAGGGCATGCCAGCGTGGGTCATGGGCCTTTTTGGGAGGGGCGCAGGATCAGCTTCGCAAGCCACACTTTGGGTTGGCCACAGCTGGTGTTGAGGGAGGCATCACGTGGCCAGCTCCCAGGTCTTCCAGCAAGTGCCCCCTCCTGCCCCCCTTCACTACGACTCTGCCACGCTTCTCACTCCCCCGCCCCCGCCAGATGTGGCAGGGGAAAATTGTCCCAACCAAGCTTCTATCCGAGGGAAACAGGAAATACCAGACATTTCACATGTTCAGTATTTCCTGTTTTTTTTACCGGACAGAGCCCACAAACAACGGACTGTCCGGGTGACTACCAGACACCTGGCAACCCTACCTCAGGCACCTTTAGCTGTTAACTTAATCTAGGAACAGTGGGGCCAACAGACTGATGGGCCCCGAGCCAGGTGAGAGGGCCAGTGCCACACCTCCAGAAGGGCAAGGCCTCATGTGAAAGGGCCAAAGCTGGGGCTAGCTGCTGACAGGGAACCCTCAGTGACATCCGGAGTGAGCCATGCAGAGCTCTGAGCAATGGCTGGGAGCCCGGGGCCTTTTTGAATCACTAGGCCCGGGGGTAGTTACTGCCTTCCCCCACCCATCAGTGGCCCTGTCCAGGAGCCAGTTCATAACTTAACATTACTGAGTTTTCCTGTTTGCAATCTATTTTTTTCCACAATTTGTTAAATGTGAGAAATTTTTTTTAACTATACTAGAAGACTTACCTAGTGTTCCCTGGGTCTGGACCAGGGGTGGGAGGAGGGTCAGCACAGGCCTCCTGCCAGCTTCAACCTGGGGATGGGGGAGCAGCAGGGGCTTGGGGACACCATGGGAGTCTGGGGGGGGCAAGTGGCAGAGCAGTCTGAGGGTGGGGAGACACACTGGCTTCCCACCCAGCACGGGGCGGAGGGGGTGTCATTGAGCAGGTCTCCTGCTAGCGCTTTCTGGGCTTGGCTTAGGGCTGGTGGGGAGCTGCACAGATTTCCGGGAGCTGGGGTGGGCACACAAGCCACCTGCTGGTGCAGTCCAGTCCAGCCCTGGAGCTGCGGCAGAAAAGCAGGGTGTTGGGTGCTCCTCGTGCTGCTGGTGCCAACCAACAGCGTCTGGACAGGGTGTTTGCTGCCCACCTGTGCCTCCTACCAGATCCCCATCTTTCCATTTTATGAAAAACAATTGAATTCCAGGCATTGAATTCCAACCATTCCTAGACCTTGCTTTAAGTTAGTATAAAAGGAAGCTGCATACCAAATGTGTTTGTCCTAGCTCTTGTCATTTAGGAGGAATTATTGAACAAACACACTCACAGATGGGTGGAAGGACAGACAGACAGACAGTGGCATAGTAATAGAGATGTAGCCATGTTAGTCTGGTCTCGCTGAAACAATAGGCGAATTATTGAGTTATCCATCTTCTGATGTCCTCTCTCAGCTTCTGGCAGTTGGAGGCTTAGGGACAGCCAGCGCATGAGGCTAAACCCCCTAAGCATTTTGGCTATTGATTAATTTTCCTAATTCTTTTTTTAATCCATTTATACTTCTGGTCTTCATGAAGTCCCCTGGTAGCAAATTCCAAAGTTCTGTTCTTGTGTGAAATATTTCCTTTTGTAAATTTCATGGGCTGATTTTCCTTGTGTTAATTTAATTTCTTTGCCATGTATAGGGGTAAATAATACATCCTTCTTCCCTTTCTCCACTCCATCATGATTTCATAGGCCTTAGGGTGCGTCTACACTGCACTATTATTTCAAGATAACTAGCGTTATTTCGAAATAACAACGTGAGCATCTACACACCCATTCCATTATTTTTAAATAATTTTGAAATAACAGACGGCTTATTCTGAAATCTGTAAAACTCATTCTAGGAGGAATAATGCCTATTCCAAAATAGCTGTTTCGAAATAAGGCGTGTGTAGATGCTCCACTGCTGCCATTTCAAAATGGTCCTCCCCAGGACCATTCTAAGTTATTCCTCCCCAGTGCCTTCTGGGGTTCTAAATCGAGATAGTACATCTACATTAGGGAAGCCTCGGTGTAGACGTGCTATTTTGAAATATGCTATTTTGGAATAACTTTTCCGGAATAATTTATTTTGGAATAGCCATGCAGTGTAGACGTACCTTTAGTGAATTATTTTCTAAGCCAAACAGTCCTAATTTTTCTCCAAATCTTTTTGTTGCCTTTCTCTATATTTTTTCCAATTCCAATATATATCATTTCAGAGAAGTCAACCAATACTGCATCTGATATACAAGGTATGGGTGTACCATGGATTTATAGAGTAGCATATTTTCTTATTATTGATCCCTTTCCTAATGGCTCCCAATATTGTTAGCTTTTATTTCTTTTTTACTGCTGCTGAACATAGGGTTGCCATCTCTAATTGCAATCTGATCTCTGCTCCCTGTTTCTGCCTCTTTCCCCCTCCCCTCCAAGGCCCAGCCCAGTCTACCTCTTTCTGTGATACCCCCACCTATCACCCCTTTTTACATCTCTTCCACTTAGCCCAGCACTGGCTCCACCTCTTCTTCCAAGGCCCATCACTCCCTGGACCCTTGCAAGGAGCCTGCCCTCAGGTGCGAGGTGGCTCTGACTGATCAAGGCAGGTACACATTAGTTCCCCAATGCCTGCTTCTGCTCTGTGATAACTTTAGGCTTTTGGTTTGGTGACAGTTTAGGTTTGCCAGGCCTCCAGGATACAGAAGCTAAGTATGGGACACTTCCAGCCCACTCAATTAGCCTCATTTTTCCCTGTGGGAATTTTCCCCTCTCCCCAGCTTAAGTGGAGAGAAAAGGGAGGACCTTATAATTTATAACAGAAAAAGAAGGGCGGGGGGAGTAAAAAAGTACCTGTCAATTGTAGTGCTGGCGCTAATGAGGCTAATTGAGTGGGCTGGAAGTGTCCCATACTTAGCTATTGATGTCAATTGAGTGTTGAATGTAAAGAAAATAGGTTTTTAGGGCCATACAGTTCGGCTGTGTCTAGACTGGCCAGTTTTTCCAGAAAATCAGCTGCTTTTCTGGAAAAACTTGTCAGCTGTCTACACTGGCCGCTTGAATTTCTGCAAAAGCACTGACGATCTCATGTAAGATTGTCAGTGTTCTTGCGGAAATACTATGCTGCTCCGATTTGGGCAAAAGTCCTTTTGCGCAAAACTTTTGCGCAAAAGGGCTAGTGTAGACAGCTCAGATTTGTTTTCTGCAAAAAAGCCACGATTGCGAAAATGGCAATCGGGGCTTTTTTGAGGAAAAGCGCGTCTAGATTGGCACGGACACTTTTCCGCAAAAAGTGCTTTTCCGGAAAAGCGTCTGTGCCAATCTAGATGCTCTTTTCCGAAATTGCTTTTAACAGAAAACTTTTCAGTTAAAAGCATTTCCGGAAAATCATGCCAGTCTAGATGTAGCCTTCAAGTCTTTGTTCAGGCCATGGAGGGGTGGGGAGGAACAGTGTCAAATTTGCATATGAAGGTCAATTCCGCACTCTCTCTATGTTGTTGGCTTGTGAAATTCCTTTGTAGATGAATGGCTACTTTTAAATTAATTAAGGACTGCCTATCCAGGTTAAAATACCCCCTGTGTGTTACCATTTCTAGTATCTTATTTGTTTCCATTAATCCTTTGTCCTAGAGACTGTCCAGTTTGGCCAATACACATGGCAAAGGGGCATTGCTGGTACTTGATGGCAAACATGACGTTAGAGGATGTACAGCTGTATGAGCATCTGATGTTGTGGCTTATGTGATTAGGTCCTGTGATGGTTGGTGTTGCTTGTACTGATTTGTGGACAAAGTTGGCAACAGAATTTATTGCAGGGGTAGGTTCCCATGTGAGTGTGTCTGAGGTGCGATGTGTGACTGCTAGAAAGAAATTGCTTCACTTTAGGGGGTTGTCTGTAGTCGAACATTAGCCTGTCTCCTAAGGCCTGTAAAGTGAGGGATCATTTTCCAGGATAAGTTGTAGATTGTCACTGATGCGCTGGAAGGCTACGTCTACGTCAAGTAGGAATAAGAAATCCTCCGGAAAAGGGCTTATTTTCCAGAGAATCACGTCTAGACTGGCGCTTTTCTCCGGCTTATCCCCAAGCCGGAAAAAAGCGGCAGCCATGAAAATGCAAATGCCACGGGGGATATTTAAATCCCCCGCGGAATTTGCAATTCCGAAGTCTACATTAGCATCCCTTTTCCGGAAAGGGGTGCCAATGTAGACACAGCCAAAGGGTTTAAGCTGGGAGCTATGTATATTTTTGTTAGTATAGAACAGGGGTCAGCAACCTTTTCTTTTACCAAAGAGCCAAACTACATCAAAATTCAGAACAAGTGGTAAACGAAGAGCCTCATAAGAATGCCCATTTGCATGACTGAAAATATACAACTTAATATTATTGATAATTGACCTGTTGATTAATAATAGCATGTGGGGGTGCAGGTGACCGAACTGGAGGTTCGGGTGTATAATGGACTCAGGGCACAGGGTTGGGGTGAGGAAAGGGATGAAGGTAAGGAGGATAAGACAGCACTTGGAGGTAGGGCAGTGGTGTGGGTCTTCCAGTGATGTAATGCATCAGCCTCTGGAGCCTCTGGTTGAGGTTTTGAGGATCCCTCCCCCCACTGTGTGGGAATATGCTACCAGCTTGCCCATGGCTGGAGCTGGCAGGGGCAGGGCAGGCAGCTTGTTTTGGGACTGTGCTCAGTCACCATGCGGCCCGCCATGGCTGCGTGCTGAAGCCAGAGCTAGGCCACAGTGCAGCCTCAGAGCAAGCAGCCCACCCTGGGAGAAGCCAAGCAGCCACTGCCATCTTCCGCCGAGTTGGGGCTGGCACCAGCATAAGGTAAGGAGGTGGGTCACCAGCTTCCCCAGAACGGGAGCTGGCAAGCCAGGGGTGGGGCCGGTGGCTTGATCTTGGGCTGTGAACTGGCAACCAAGCAGCCACCACCAGCTTTCCCAGGGCTAGAGCTGGCACTAGCTGAAGGAAGGGAGGATAAGGCAGCTTGCCCCGTGGCTGATGAATAAAGCTACCACAGGGACTACTTGTTATTTTACAGGCAAAACACAGACAGGTGTCAGCCCAAGCTGATGCTGCCCATTTGAGGGGCCCTGCTGCCCATGGCTGGAGGCGGTCAAGTGCATCGTGACTGCATCTTGCAGCCCTCCCACGCCCGCCCCTGATGCTCTGGGGTTTGCCCAGCTCTAGCTGGACAGCTGGTCCTCAGGGGCATTCCCAGGGCCACGTGACACACGCCCCAGCGAGGGGCTGACCGCAGCCTTTCCCTGCACGCCCCGCCCCTCTCTTAGCCCCGCCCGCTTGTGACTTCCCCTCCCAGCCTGTTTATCCACAGCTTGGCACATGGTCGATGTGCCTTCTCATTGGCCGCCCTGCCGCCGGTCCTCCAATCAAAGCTTTGTTCACGCGGCCACGCGGCCAGCCTATTGGCCCGACGTGTGTGATCACGCAGGGTGACGCACTCGAGGCGTGTGTCGGCGCAAAGCCCCCTGACTGAGCAGGGAGGCGGCCAATCCTGGGCCACGGAGACGGAATGTGACCAATGAGACGCCGCGGCGGGTGGGACTTTCCCCCAGCTGGGTGTCCAGCCGAGTCAGACTGGCTTAAAGCGACCGTCGGCGGGGGCCGCTGGTTTCCCCGGCAGCCGGGGGGCGATGGCGGCGGAGGCGGCCGGGCCCGGCCTGGTCCCCGCGGCCGGGGGGAAGGTGAAGGCGCTGGCCTTGGTGCTGGAGGAGGAGACCCGGCGGGGCGGGTACTCGAGCGGGGACACGGTGTCGGGCCAGGTGCTGGTGGAGCTGGCGGGGCCGCTGCTGCTCCGCGCGCTGCGGCTGGAGGCCTCGGGCCGGGCCTGGGCTGCCTGGAGCAAGGCGGCCGGCCGGGCCTCCAGTGGCCGGGCCTGCGGGGCCGCGGTGCGGGGGCCCCGACGGGAGGCCGAGGTGCGGTGCATGGACATCCAGCAGAGTCTCCTGCGGCAGCGCCCGGAAGGTGAGGGGGGGGCGAAAGAGGAGAGGCGTTGGGGAAGGTGAGGTGGTGGGGGGGAAGGGCGAGGCGGGGGTTGGATTTGCAAGGGAGGGGGGAGGGGCGAGGCGGGGGTTGGATTTGCAAGGGAGGGGGGAGGGGCGAGGCGGGGGTTGGATTTGCAAGGGAGGGGGAAGGTGAGGTGGGGGGAGGGGCAAGGCGGGGGTGGATTTGCAAGGGAGGGGGGCAGGTGAGGTGGGGGGAGGGGCGAGGCGGGGGTGGATTTGCAAGGGAGGGGGGAAGGTGAGGTGGTGGGGGGGGAGGGGCGAGGCGGGGGGTGGATTTGCAAGGGAGGGGGGAAGGTGAGGTGGTGGGGGGGAGGGGGGAAGGTGAGGTGGTGGGGGGGGAGGGGCGAGGTGGGGGTGGATTTGCAAGGGAGGGGGAAGGTGAGGTGGTGGGGGGAGGGGCGAGGCGGGGGTTGGATTTGCAAGGGAGGAGGGAAGGTGAGGTGGTGGGGGGAGGGGCGAGGCGAGGGTTAGATTTGCAAGGGAGGGGGATGGTGAGGTGGTGGTGGGGGAGGGGCGGGGCTTGGATTGGGAAGGAAGTGGGGTGGATTCAGAAGGATGATGGAAGGCGAGGTGGTGGGGAAGGGGAGGGGGTTGGATTCTGAAAGAGGGAAAAGGGGGATTTAAAGGAATGGGAGGAGTTGTGAAGAGCTGCAGGAGGAGTCTCAAAGGTGACCAGCTGGGCCTCAATGGGTTCTCCATGGGGACTTTGTAACAATGCTCTTCCTGCACAGGGGTCTCCTGTTGTGGAGCTAATAGTTCCCTCAGGTGACTTGGCTAGTTCTGTTGATTTGTTTTTGTGTCCTATTCTCATGTGTCAAGCCTGTTGGGGAGCCACCTGTGATATGGGGAGATGATTCTTCTTAGCCATAGGGCTCTTAGGATTCAGTTCACACTACTTGGACTAGCGATGGGTTAGTTTCAGCCTCTCTTCCATAGACGGCCTTTAATTTCTGGTGTATTTGAAACTCAGCAAGTGATTTCCCAAAAAAGGTGTGAAGTTTTTCTTTGGTTGCTGAATCTGAGGAAATGAGAGATGAGGCTCCTGATCTGTCTTCCTGACATTGACTCACCATGGATTCTTACAAAATCATTTTGCATTTCTAATGTACTTGTTTTTCAAGATGCTCAGAAGTATCTAGTAAAATTGAGTAGCTGCATTTGTTTTGATAAGTGCAGATGCCTTCATTAGCTTTCTAAATTAACTTTTAACAGTATAGAGGAGTAGAATTGCACCATGTCTGTAACCTTCCAGAAAATTGCCATATGACCTTCTCTTGGTCTGTAGAAGTTGGGGAGGGTGGAAGTGTTTGAAGTACTGTTTGTATTAACTATTCCAACATAAATTGCTTTTTGGGTGTGCTTGGAGCACTACACCCAAAATATACTATGAAGCCTTCCTCATTTAGCGTGAACTTTCTCTTTTTCCCCGTTCCTTTTTTGAGTCTACCTGAATCTTAAATAGAGTAACACTTGAAATTAGGGATGTTAAATATTGATAATTAATAGTCGATTAACCTCATGAATTCTTATTGGTTAGTCAACTATTCTGTAGTGTCCGGGGCAGGGCACGCAGCCAGTATGCGCCAGCCTCACTCCTAAAGAGCCACCTGTCACTCCGCACTGCTGCTTCTCTATCAGAAGGTGCCAGGCGGGAGCTGGTCCATGAGGGGAGCCAGTTTAAAAACCAGCTCCCCTGGCAGACTGGCTGCCTGTCACCCTGTGCTGCTACCTCTGATAAAGAGGTATCAGCAGCCCCTGTCTAGGGAGGAGTTTGAGCTCCTGGACCTGGTGAGAGCCAGAACTGAGCCAGCCAAGCTGCCTGCCTACCCAATTCTTAATACACTTTAAATGCAGAGAGACAGCAGGAGTAGGTCCCGGACCCATTTCAAAGCTGGACTGCTGTCCAGTCTGCTAAAAAATTTACTGAGAAGCAGGGGAGGGAAATGCCGGTAGTCTTATAGCATGGGTGACCAACCTGTGGCTCCAGAGCCACATGCAGCTCTTCAGAAGTTAATATGCAGCTCCTTACATAGGTTCCAAATCCAGGACTGGAGCTACAGGTACTAACTTTCCACTGGGCCAGGGGGTGCTCACTGTTCAACCACCAGCTCTGCCCTAGGTGCTGTCCCCCTCCACCCTTTTCCCCCTAGGATCCTTCCACTTCCTACCCTCTCCACTGACCCTGTCACACTCATGCTTCCTCCCTTCAGTGTCTCCCACGGAGAGAGAGCTGATCATAGTGGGCTGGAGGAAAAGGAGAAGGAGGCACTGACCAGTGGGGCTGTCAGTAGGCATGATGTGCTGAGAGTGATAGTGGGGAGAAGATCAGGGCTGATGATGTAACTTGCTCTTTGGCAATGTGCACTGGTAAATTCTGGCTCCTCAGGTGTGAATTGGCCACCCCTGTCTATAGGATTAACCTATAAGCTTTTGCTTATCAGTTAATCGAATACACTATTACATCCCTACTTGAAATGCTGCACAATAATCATATATGACTGTACTGATACACCCATATAAGCCTATACCTAGGTATGGCTTGCTGACTTTTTTCATGGCTAAGTATTAGTGTTAACAATCTTATTGTATTAGTATTAAGGATGTTAAAATGCAGTTAATTGACTAGTCAATGGAATTTCTGTTGACTAGTCAATAGGTACTTCCATGTTCCTCCTTTGAAATGTACAAGAACCCCTGCTGAGTCTATTGTACATTTTAAAGGAAAAATCCGGACCTGCATGTACAGCCCGGGGCCAACGGGAAGTCCTGCTGACTCTGGGCTGCACACGGAGTGCCTGCTTTGAAATGCACAAGCGTCCCCAGCTGGGGCTCTTGTCCATTTCAAAGTCACGGAGCCCGAGGTCAGCGGCAGACTCTGTCGTCAGCTGACCCTGGGCTCCATGCTATGCTGTATGCCACTAGGAGCCCAGGGTCAACTGGGGAGCGGCCACCTTGGGGTTTCAAAGTGGCAGCAGTGCTATGAAATAGAGGCAGCAAGGGGGGGGGGCGGGATATCGATTAGTCGGCTAGTCAAAAGACTATCTAATAAGCAGGGCTTGACCAACCCCAGCAAGAGCTACTCACCAGCCCAGCACTGTGCATGCGCCTGACCGGCACTGCACATGCGCGAAGCCCCAGTGAATGGGGCGCACAGAGCAACCGGCTGAAATCTACTCATCATGGACGAGTGGATTCAGTGACTTGTCATGCCCTGCCAATAAGCAAATGCTTATCGGATAGTCGACTAGTCTTTAACATCCGTAACTGGGACAAGGAATAAGGAGCTAAAGCATAGAACATATAAAGTAGTATAACAAATAGTTAATATCACAGATAAATTAATATTTTCTCACCTAAAGTGATGCCTGAATTCTGCTTCCAAAGTGGTGGGGCAATAACTATTAACTCAAATTACAGTACTTTTGAATTACCTCTGGGATCTTTGCTCAGGTACGTTTGCTGTATCGACATTGACACATGCTTATGCTTAGCAGCTTTGCCAACATTTCCAGTGCTTGCTGGTCTTTTAGAAGGCATATTTAAGGGGTAGATTAGAATACCAGCACAGAACACTGAGAGCAAGTTCTGCCAGCTATGAACAAATTATCCATCTGCAGGAAATTTGGCCTCATCCACGATAAGCTGACATCTGGCTGACTGAAATCATGTCTCCCCCCCACTCCTTTGCCAGACGAGAGTGTGCCAGAGTAGAGAGGTTCAACTTGTATTTCTTTGATTATGTAGTCATTCAATTACATTTTCAGTTCAAATGCTACATGATTTAAACTTAGGCACTTCAGAGTGCCTTGTTGAGTAAATAGTCTTTCAAATCTCAATAAAGAGGCTCTCAGTATCAGGAGGCCAGTTGCTCTATCTTAGGGAAATGTGGTTGTATGCTGTTTTTCAGGAATTCATGTCAAAACATACTGGAAAGTTTATTTTCCTTGTTTATATATTGAAAAATTATTAAAATTAGCTATATTTGTTGCATTGCCTTTATTTGAAAGAGACCATGCTGGATGCTTGAAAATTTGAAATGTAAGGAATTTCAAATTTGTCCGGTAGGCTCTTTATTTAATGACACAAGATCAAAGTTCTTGTATATTTAATTGTACTGTGTGTTAGCATTTTTTAACACGAGTTCGTGTACACTTATTGAAGTGATAATATATGAGTAGTTTAAAAATAATGTTTTTCCAAAACTATACTGGATCAATTTGAAAGAATGGTTGAGTTGGAATGAAAGACAAGTATTGAAACAAAGTAGAAACCTTTTCTGAAAATGGAGGAGAGGAAAATTAGATTGACACTTCTCCCCAACAAACATGAGACTGCTATGACTCAACTATTGCAGCACTGTGCTAGTGCATGAGAATTAAAACTGGCATGTCTGTTTTCATTGTTTGAACAGTAAATATAAGGGGAAATTAGAATTTTTAAATACTTTTTCTTATTATAAATACATTTATGATAGTAGTATAAGAAATCTGATTGTAAAGTTCCATATAAAATACACAAATCAAAGGGATTTCTTTTAATAAAAGATGGTTAAATTGCTAGTTATAAAAGTGGATTAAACCCCTTTTCCCAAAAAAGAAACAAAACTTTAAATTTTGCCCATAAGCAATTGTATATTTGAATGTGACTAGAGTTTAGTAAAACTTTAAGTTTTATATATTTTCTTAGTTTCATTAGTTCAGTAGTGAACTTGGTGAATATATGAGCTCTGAGCTGAAAGTCCATTGAAGTCAGTGTGAGTCCCTTTTTCATCTGAACTAAACTATATACGCTGTTTTATTGTTAATTGTCTCACTTTGTTTGCCCCAGTTTGTGGAGTAAATAAAATATAACCTCATTCTTCTACAGGTGAGGATGGCTTATTCCTGTTAAAAGCTGGAAAACATGAATTCCCATTCAGCTTTCAACTTCCACAGGAGTAAGTAAAATAATATAACATTTTTACAGTTTGCAATAACTAGGGTAACTGGAGCAACTTTTAATTTCTTAGTTTTGATCTCACTTTATAAATTTCATAAATCAACTTTTATGTTTTATTGGACCAGCCATCACATAGGCTTGTCTTGTGTATCAGGATTTCCCCAAGGGCATAAATAGAAATCTTCTCCTAAATATTGGCATGCCTGGTGAGAGTAGAGACTCCAGTAGAAATATAACACTTCCATGATTGACTCAGCCATGATAACATTGCTCTGGTATATGAGAATCGGAGCAGAGAATCAGAGCCAACTTTCTACTTCCACAAAACTGAACACCCTTGCCCTGCATTTCTGAAACCCAGCCTCCACTTGCTCCCTCACTTCCTTGGTCAGTTGCTCTTCTTCCCCCTCACTCACTTATTTTCACTGGGCTGACGCAGTGGGTTGGGATGCGACAGGGGATAAGAGTTCCAATAGATGGAGCAGGCTAGGGGGTGGAGCCAAGGATGAAAGATTTGGGGTACGGGAAGGTGCTCTGGGCTGAGACTAAGGACATCAGAGAGAGAGAGGAATCAGGCCAAGAAGAATGTCAAAGGTGCAGGCTCCAGGTGGCACTTAGCTCAAGCAACTCCTGGAAGCATCAGCATGTTCCTGACTGCAGGTGCCACCTTCACCGCTTGCATTGGCCACAGTTCCAAGCCAATGGGAGCAGCAATGGCAAATACTTGGTGCACTCTGGCTACTGCTAGGTGTAGTAGCCAGAAGGTGCAGGGGCAGCTTCTGATAACTGTGTACCATAGAGGATAGCAGGGAGCTGCCAGCTATGTCACACTGCCAACGGGACAGTGACTGGCCTAGTCAGCAGTGGTGACCAGAGGTACCAGTATCATTTTTAAACAGTTGAAACAAAATCAAAGTAAAACAGCTTATATGCTGTAAAACAGGTGAGTTTGTTTTCGTTGTCAAAATAGTGTTCAATGTAAATATAAGGATTAAGGTGGTAAATGTGTTTAAGTACAGTTTGAACCTCTCTAGTCTGTCACTCTGTGGTCCCACAACATCTGTGGTCCTGCATGATTTAGTTAGCCAGTGTCCACTTATGCGTGTGGCTAAGTTTCCTGCAGTCCCATAAAGCTTGTTTACAGCCACCAGTCCTGTCTCTTGAGTGTTCTGTGCTGTTTAGCTCTAATTTACCCCTAAATGTCTTCTAAGAGCCCAGTAACCAGTAGAAGTGTTGGTAATGCTGCTAGACAATTTTGACCTCCTGTGATTTGGCAAATTGTCTAGTTTGGTACCAGTTAGGTCTCCAAGGTGCTGAACTAGAGAGGTTCAACTTGTGTGTATGGATACAGATAAGCTTTATGTATGGAAATGATCTTGACTGTATTTGTTTCAGACCGTTAGTGACCTCTTTTAGTGGAAAGTATGGCAGTATTCAGTACTGCGTGAAAGCAATTCTGGAAAGGCCTGTAGTACCAGATCAGAGTGTAAAGAGAGAACTTCAAGTTATCAGCCATGTTGATGTCAACTCACCAGGTTTATTGGTAAGAGGAATTTTTATTTTTTTAACATTAAGCTTGTGTTCAAGTAGTATTCACACCCAACTATAACCAGTTCAGTGGTTCTGCAGTCTGTCGTTTGCTTATTTCTGAAAGCATATAAGTTCCCTTTTAAGCTTTCTCTATAAATAGATGATCTTAGGTTGTGTGAATTGCAAACAGGGACTTTTTTAATACCACTGATTACATCCCTGCTGGCAGGGTTGCTTTACCAAAAAGTTATGCAGGCTTGAAATGCATTAATAAGGGATGATGATAATGATAATAATAATATTAATAATAATAATACAGAAGCCTGAAGTAGTTACTTTTACCGGAGCTACTACATTCACACGGCTGCAATGTCCTAAACTCTTCAATAATAGTAGGTTGAGGAACAGTAATTACAGAAGAGCATTAATCATGCTGAGACTGTCATTTAAGCTCTGTCCATTATGCTATGTATCTTTCCATTTTGCATGTCATTTTCTAACATTAAGTGCATGCATGCAGCTGCTTCAGAGATCTTTTCAGTTATTTCTTATAACAGATTTGGCCACATTAAAGCATTGAACTTCTAATACTCACTAGAAATACTGTAGAGTAATAAGAAAGATCAGCCTGTAAGTAACAACAAAATAGGCAAAATGGAAGCTAATGAGCTATATTCTTTTATCTAAACCCCTATTATCAAAATAATATAAAATTATACCTTGCATTTTCATGATCGCAACTGGGATCTAATGATTATTCATTTAAATATGAATGAAGGATATCTGCTTCATAGAAGAACCTAGGATAATGTTAATGTTCCATCATAATACCGATGAGGCGAAGATGTGGTTTTTTGGAGGTTGGATGATTTACTTTTTTTTGTAATATGGTATATGCTTTTTGTTTCATTTTTCTTGCTTTTTAAATTTAGAACTTGTATAAATCTGTTGGCAATGACATCTGTAAGGAGCAGAAAGAGTTCTTGCATTATACAATGCATTATTTAGTTAGAATGGATAATATTGAATATGTAATTGAAAGGCACTTTTATTGTGTTACTATTTCTGGACAATGTTAACGATTCTTTCTTAAAGCTTGTTCAGTAAGAATCTAAAGTTACATCGGTTAAATTCATTCAGCAAAATTTGCTTTTCTAATATGGGGATTATGCCTCTTTTATTGTGCGTATGTATTTGTATAAAGACGTCTAGATATGTTTTTTCCAAAAAGTTGTGTTTTGTGTGGTGTTGGCTTTACTTTGTAAATACCAGGAAAGCAGTCTTGACTTGCTGGAAGACCTACTTGATATCTTGGACTATGTTTATGGAGGGATACTTCCTGTTTCTTTTACGAAGTTTGGCTTTATCCAAATTGTAATCATCCATTGATATTAAATACATAGTTGCAAACAATCTAAAACTAAAATTTCAAACAGTCCAACTAAAAACTGTCTTGTTTGATTAACTTTTCATTCTTGACTTGTGATGTTGAAGTTGCAACCTAGATTACTAATATTTAAAAAAAAAAAAAAAACTTTTTCAGTAAAACCACATTTGGCTCATTACCCATGCATCTTTTTTTTTAAAAAAGCACAAGCCATTTTTTCTAGTGCAGTTTCTTCTAAGCAATAGCCTAAAATGAAGAATCAGAATTGAGCATCAAGTATCTTTTCAATGAAATGTATAGTGACGGTACAAAAAAATCTGTTTATGTTGATAGTGATTGTTTGAGTTAGACTTGATAGTATTCGTATTCTGCAACTTAGATTAAGGAAGACTGGAATTTGCATATTTAGGACCAGTTTCTGCAGCTCATTGCACACAAGTGAAAGTCAAGGACACTCTGCTTTTGTTCAGTTAGTTACAAGATCAGGGTTCCCATACTCTTGAGTCACGTACCACCTTCTTAAAAATGTGTTGTGAAGTGACTGGATGGGACCTCAAGCTCATGTGCCACAGGCTGGGAACCCCTGACATACAATTGTTTTTTATATTCTATTCATAGTTGCAAATACTTTCTTGTACATGGGGGACAGCCTGCCATGATGCCCCAAAATTGAGAGAGCAATACGTTGAGGCTTACGTCTACACTGTAGACTTCTTGCAGAACAAGCCTTTTGTGCAAGAGTTTTTGGGCAAAAACTTCTTGCACAAGAGCATGTCCACATGTTCTTGCGCAAGAAAGCTCAATGGCCATCAGAACACCTGTGCTTTTTCCTGTAGGGGTTTCTTCCGCAAGAAACCCCTGCAGAGTGTCCACACTTGCCTTTTTGTGCAAGAACTCTTACACAAAAAGGAGCTATGACTCGTAAAAGGAGGCTTATCTACCCTGGAAAAAGCCCTCTGTTCTGCCGTTTTACTGCCTATTTACTTGCACAAAAGCGTATTTGAGGTGTGGACACGCCACAGGTTTTTGCGCAAAAGCCTTGCAGTGTAGATGTGGCTTGAGTGTCATAGGTTTGTGGATAACTTTCACAGATTGCAGGATACTGGCTGCTGCAAATCTTTTTAGGACTGTATTAATGACCGTGAACTAGCTATCCTAACTACCTTGGATCCTAAATTTGAGTTTTGGTAATCTAGGCTTCAGTATGAATCACTTGTTCATCTGATTTGCATTTTTCAAGCTTCTTATACAGGCAGTCCCCGGGTTACGTACAAGATAGGGACTGTAGGTTTGTTCTTAAGTTGAATCTGTATGTAAGTCGGAACTGGCGTCCAGATTCAGCGGCTGCTGAAACTGACCGCCAGTTCCGACTTACATACAGAATCAACTTAAGAACCCCAAGTGTCCCCAAGTCAGCTGCTGCTGAAACTGATCAGCAGCTGATTCCAGGAAGCCCGGGGCAGAGCAACTCTGCCTCGGGCTTCCTGTAGTCCGCGCTGGTCAGTTTCAGCAGCAGCTGACTTTGGGACGCCTGGGGCAGAGCAGCTGGGGTGCTGCCGGGTTGGTCCAGTAGCACCCAGAGCGGCGCTGCGGGACCAACCAGCAGCGCCCCAGCTGCTCTGCCACAGGTGTCCGGAGAAAAGCCTAGTCTGCTGGGGGGGGGGGGGGGGGCGGCGGCGTACTAGTTGCGCCCCGCCCACCCCAGCAGACCAGGAAGACGCGGGCGGTGGACCGAGACGCACCGCGGTCCCGCCGCCTGGGTCCTCCACGGCTTTGCTCCCAGTCTCCCTGGTCTGACTTCTAAAGTGGCTGCTCCTGCCGGCTGCCTCGGTTCACAGTGTGTAGAGAGAGGCATCATGTGGCCACCTCCTGGGTCTATGCTGGTCACATGGGCCAGAGCAGCATGCGCTCTGCTCCCACCCCAGCCCGGCACCCCCCTAGCGTGGTGCCCGGGAAGTGCCCCCTCCTGCTTCCCTTCACTACAACTGTGCCACGCTCCTCACTCCCCCGCCCCTGCCAGACATGACGGGGGAAAATTGTCCCCGCTGTGCTTCTGTCCCAGGGAAACAGGAAATACCGGACATTTCACATGTCCGGTATTTTCTTTTTGTTTTTTTTACCGGACAGAGCCCACAAATACCGGACTGTCCAGGTGAATGCTGGATACCTGGCGACCTTAAATGTACTCACCCACAGTTTACTATGATTGATGATAGATGAAATATAATTACTTTTTCTTCATCTGCCAAATAAATGCTTGTTCTAGGCTAATCTTTCATTTTTGTTTTACTTGTAGAAAAATGAAATATTAATGTAATACGATTTCCCTTCAGGGAAGATATTTCGTCTTGGTCCTTTAAAGGCCATGACTGTAAAAATTGGCTGTAACATGAATGCATTGAAATTTTTGCAGTTTAAATTCATAAGCATTGAAAGTGCATGTGAGGGTGGGAGGGGGGCACAACAGACTTTCTGGGCATGGTGACGAGGGGACAAGCTACACATTCCTGAAAGGGGTGGGGCTGGAGACCAGTGCTTCCCCCTCCCCAGAGTGTGTCCTTTTAAAAGACTGCTTCCTGCCGGAGCAGTGGTGGTGGCTGGGAACCCTGGGTTCTTTTGAATCCCTGGGCACCAAAGCAGCTGCCGCCTCCTTTCCCCAATTCAGCAGGCCTGCACAGATCACTTCAGTAACTTTTATGTTTAACAGTTTTTGTGTTGGATGCCATTTATGTGGTTTTTTACATGGGACTATCCACATCCTGGTTGAAGACCATGCCAAAACTTAATACTGTCTTCAGTAGTACAACCAGGATTTAATCTCACTTAGGTATTGAACTAGAGTTCAAAATTTTGTATCCATGAACTTGAATTTGACAATGCGGGTAGCTGTGACATTTTTGCTGTTTTGAAACTAAAAACTTATCTTTTTTTTTTTTTTTTTTTTTTGGTAGATTCCTGTTTCACGAAGTCAGGAGAAGATGGTTGGCTGTTGGTTTTTCACTTCTGGTCCAGTCTCTCTGAGTGCCAAAATTGAGAGGAAGGGATATTGCAATGGTAACAATAGTTTTCTTCAGTTTTCAAACACACTTGTCAATATATCAAACTCTATTCATTTATGTCTTCAAACACAAAAGCAGTGCAAAATCAACACTTATTTGTAACAACGATTTAATGAATACTGGATGTTCTCAACTTACAGATGGGTTGTGTTCCAAAATTTGTGTTCCAAAATTTGTTTGTAAGTTGGTTATTTGGAACTCAGAATGCATTTTTCCCATAGAAACAGTGTTCTAAATAAGAAGTTCCCAGGCTAGCCCAGCCCACAAGAGCCTAATTAGTCCATAATACAGCTGAAATACTGTATATTTGCAATGAAAAATAATAGAATATTTAATCTTGAATGCTGGTCCTTGAGGAAAGGCAGGTTTTAATTAGAGGAGGATATGGAGATTCTGAAGGGGACTTCTGGTCACCCCCCAGCTGCCACCTGGGCTCTGCGCCAGCTCCTGTAGCCACACACAGACACCAGTGGTGAATGATGTAAGTGTGGGCTGGAGGACTTATAAGAAGCAGGAGGTGGCTGGAGAGAAGCGTGGCTACCTCTTCAGTGCACTGCTTTTGTCCAGCTGCTGGCTGTGCGACCACCCCCTGCTCCTCTGGAGTACTCTGGCCATCTGTGCCTTTTGCCTGCTCTCTTGAGGCTGCAGGTAAAACTTGCATGCACGTTTGTGTGTAATTTGGAGAGTGCCTGTACTTCTCATTTAGCAATTAGTGAAATCAGAACTCTGTAAATTTGGTTAAAATTAAGTCTGTTGGTAATGCAAACTGAAAACTTACATTCTTCAAAAGCTTGTCTGCATCTCACATACCAAGAGTGTAAAGGACAACCGAATAACATACAAAGGAATCCAATGCATCAGGGAAGGGCAGACAAATAAGCAGTGGCAAACTTTTAAAGTGCTTGTATACAAATGCTAGGAGTCTGACTAATAAGATGGGTGAACTAGAGTACCTCGTATTAAATGAGGAGATTGACATAATAGGCATCACCGAAACCTGGTGGAATGAGGAAAATCTGTGGGACACAATCATACCGGGATATAAAATGTATAGAAAGGATAGAGCAGGCCGGTTGGGTGGCAGAGTGGCACTGTATGTGAAAGATAATGTAGAATCAAACGAAATAAAAATATTAAGTGAATCAACATGTTCAATAGAATCGCTAAGGATAGTAATTCCATGCTCCAATAATAAGAAATTAGCAGTAGGGATATATTACCGACCACCTGACCAGGACAGCGATACTGACATTGAAATGCTAAGGGAGATTAGAGAGGCTACCAAAATAAAGAACTCGGTAATAATGGGGGATTTTAATTACCCCCATATTGACTGGATACATGTCACCTCAGGAAGAGAAGCGGAGATAAAATTTCTCAATGGCTTAAATGACTGCTTTTTGGAGCAGCTGGTGCAGGAACCCACAAGAGGAGAGGCAATTCTTGATTCAGTCCTGAGTGGAGTGCAGGATCAGGTCCAGGATATAACCGTTACAGGACCGCTTGGGAATAGTGACCATAATATAATAACATTCAACATTCCTGTGGTGGGAAGAACACCTCAGCAATCCAGCACCCTGGCATTTAATTTCAAAAAGGGGAATTACACAAAAATGAAGAGGTTTGTTAAACAGAAATTAAAAGGCACAGTGACTAGAGCCAAATCCCTGAAAGCTGCATGGAAACTTTTTAAAGACACCATAATAGAGGCCCAACTTAAATGTATACCCCAAATTAAAAAGCATAGCAAGAGACCTAAAAAAGAGTCACCGTGGCTTAACCACCATGTAAAAGAAGCAGTGAGGGACAAAAAGGTGAGGGACAAAAAGGTATCTTTTAAGAAGTGGAAGTCCAATCCTAGTGAGATAAATAGAAAGGAACATAAACACTGTCAAATCAAGTGTAAAAATGTAATAAGAAAAGCAAAAAAAGATGGAGGAACAGCTAGCCAAAAACTCAAAGAAATAACAAAATGTTTTTTAAGTACATTAGAAGCAGGAAGCCTGCTAAAAAACCTGTGGGTCCCCGAGATGATTGAGCTATAAAAGGAGCAATCAAGGACGATAAAGACATTGCAGAGAAACTAAATGATTTGTTCGCTTCAGTCTTCACGGCTGAGGATGTTGGGGAGATTCCTGAATCTGCACCGTCCTTTGTGGGTGGTGAATCTGAGGAACTGTCCCGGATTGAAGTGTCATTAGAGGAGTTTTGGAACAAATAGAAAAACTTAATGTTAACAAATCTCCAGGACCGGATGGTATTCATCCAAGGTTCTAAAAGAACTAAAATGGGAAATTGCTGAGCTATTATCTGTGGTTTGTAACCTATCCTTTAAATCGGCTTCCGTACCTAATGATTGGAAGGTAGCCAACGTGACACCAATATTTAAAAAGGGCTGTAGAGGAGATCCTGGCAATTACAGACTAGTAAGTCTAACTTCAGTACTGGGCAAATTAGTTGAAACAATAGTAAAGAATAAAATTGTGAAGCATGTAGAAGAACATAATTTGTTGGGCAAAAGTCAACATGGTTTCTGTAAAGGGAAATCCTGTCTTACTAACCTGTTAGAGTTCTTTGAAGGGGTTAACAAACATGCGAACAAGGGGGATCTAGTAGTTACAGTATACTTAGATTTTCAGAAAGCCTTTGACAAGGTCCCTCACCAAAGGCTCTTGTGTAAATTACATGGCCATGGGATAAGAGGGAAGGTCCATTCTTGGATTGAGAACTGGTTAAAAGACAGGAAACAAAGGGTAGGAATAAATGATAAATGTTCAGATTGAGGAGGGGTAACTAGTGGTGTACCCCAAGGGTCAGTCCTGGGACCAATCCTTTTCAACTTATTCATAAATGATCTGGAGAAAGGGGTAAGCAATGAGGTAGTAAAGTTTGCAGATGATACCGAACTGTTTAGGATAGTCAAGACAGAAGCAGACTGTGAGGGACTCCAAGAAGATCTCACCAAACTGAGTGATTGGGCAACAAAATGGCAAATGAAATTTAATGTGGGTAAGTAATGCACATCGGGGAAAAATAACCCCAACTATACGTACAGTATGATGGGGGCTAATTTGGCTACGACAAATCAGGAAAGAGATCTTGGCGTTATCCTGGACAGTTCTCTGAAAACTTCCACACAGTGTGCAGCGGCGCTCAAAAAGGCAAATAGGATGCTAGGAATTATTAGGAAAGGGATAGAAAATAAGACACAGAATATCTTACTGCCCCTGTATAAAACTATGGTATTCCAACATCTGGAATACTGTGTACAGATGTCGTCTCCTCACCTCAAAAAAGATATTTTGGCCTTGGAAAGGGTTCAGAAAAGGGCAACTAAAATGATTACGGTTTTGGAACGGGTACCATATGAGGAGAGGTTAAAGTGACTGGGACTTTTCAGTTTAGAAAAGAGGAGACTGAGGGGGGATATGATAGAGGTTTATAAAATCATGAGTGGTGTGGAGAGGGCCGATAAAGAAACATTATTTATTAGTTCCCTAAATAGAAGAACTAGAGGACACCAAATGAAATTAATTGGGAGTAGGTTAAAACTAATAAAAGAACATTCTTCTTCACACAGCGTGTAGTCAACCTGTGGAACTTCTTGCCAGAGGAGGCTGTGAAGGCTAGGACTATAATAGAGTTTATCGAGAAGTTAGATAATTTCATGGAGGTTAGGTCCATAAAAGGCTATTAGCCAGGGGATAGAAGTGGTGTCCTTGGCCTCTGTCAGAGGCTGGAGAGGAATGGCAGGAGACAAATCACTTGATCATTGTCTTCGGCCCACCCTCTCTGGGGCACCTGGTGCTGGCCACTGTCGGTAGACAGAATACTGGGCTAGATGGACCTTTAGTCTGAACCAGTACGGCAGTTCTTATGTTCTAACATTGTTAGGCAGACATACTATTTTATTGGGGAGATATATTTGGCTTTTTTTCTGAATAATTATATAGTAACAATAATAAATATTATCTATCTTTAGAATTTTCTATATTGTCTGTTAGTTTGTGTATCTAAGGGTACGTGTACACTTGCTCCCTAGTTCGGACTAGGACAAAAAATGAGAAGTAACGTTAGTTCAAACCAAGGGGTTTGATTCGAACTGTGTCCAGGAGCGCACTTCCTGGTTCAAATCAGCTGTTGAGTGGAATAACACTTGGGCAAGATTATGCTATTGAAGCACAGGATATTTAAATCCTACTTCATTAACAATTTCGGTCAGCTACATTTGCATCCGTAGTCTGAACTAGGGAGCAAGTGTAGATGTACCCTCTGCACTTATCACAAGCATTCTTGAATTGCAAGTATTTAGTTTTACAACAGGTCTAGCTTATAAAACATTGATACATTTTCAAACAATAAAATCTAATATGTTAACTATGTCTGGATCCACGTTCATAAAGGTAGACTACATTTATGGAAGGAACAAAACTAATATTACATATTGCATATAACTTTAAAGTGTGGCGATAGCCTCAAATAATAAATGCTAGAAAACTGCATGTTTTGTTTACAAAGTCTTTTCCATTTTTAGGGGAAGCCATACCGATCTATGCAGAAATTGAGAATTGTTCCTCTCGTTTGATTGTTCCAAAAGCTGCCATTTTCCAAACACAGACTTATTTGGCCAATGGGAAGACAAAGACATTTCGTCAGATGGTTGCCAATGTACGAGGAAACCCTATTGCTTCTGGGAGCACAGATACCTGGAATGGGAAAACTCTAAAAATTCCACCTGTAGCCCCTTCTATTCTTGACTGTTGTATCATCCGAGTAGAGTATTCTTTAGCTGTAAGTACAGGTTTTCGTCACCCGTACATGTAATTCTTCAAAAATAAGCATATCCTTTGAACTTCATTAATTATGATGCAGTTGTATGAATGTTTCACAAGTAATACTGGAACGTGGAAAACACAATACAGATGTAGCAAACTACACACATCAGTAACTTCCCATAGCCAATAGCAAGACACAATCTCTTTATTGGAAAGAGGGCAATATCGGGTTGGGTAAAGATTATTATAGTGATTGGTTGCAGTTAGTATTGGAGACCAGAGAGGAAGAAGTTTCAGTGAACAAGATGCAAGCTGAACAGGATATGGAAGAGCGAAAGAGTTTTCTCTTTTGGGACACCTCCCTAATATATTATGGAGGAGGAAACCGTAAGAATTGGGGAGAGAGGAATTAAAGCTGCCCAGATTATTGAAACTGAATGACAGGAATTATTGTGATGGGGGGAAATGGAGAGAATTTAAGGGGGGAATAAGTAATTCGGCTTCAGACACGTAGGCTCTGTCTACACTGGCCATTTATTCCGGAAAAGCAGCCATTTTTCCGGAATAACTTGCCAGCTGTCTACACTGGCCCCTTGAATTTCCAGAAAAGCACTGACTAACTACTGTAAAGTCATCAGTGCTTTTCTGGAAAAACTATGCTGCTCCCATTCGGGCAAAAGTTCTTATCCGGAAAACTGTTCTGGAAAAGGGCCAGTGTAGACAGCACAGATTTCTTTTCCGCAAAAAAGCCCTGATCGCGAAAATGACGATCGGGGCTTTTTTGCGGAAAAGCGCGTCTACATTGGCACGGACACTCTTCCGGAAAAAGTGCTTTTCCGGAAAAGCATCCTGCCAATGTAGACGCACTTTTTCCGGAAATACTTATAACGGAAAACTGTTCCGTTTAAGCATTTCCAGAAAAGGGTGCCAGTGTAGACGTAGCCATAAGTTATTAGAGGGGAAATGTCACACTAGCTAGATGGAGATGAGTCAGAAGTGAAAAGGTAAATATAAAAGTTATCTGCATCAAGATACTTGTCAAAAAGTCTTACAAAAAAAGAGGAAAGGGTCATCCAGAGACTCTTAAAACTATTCTTTCTGTACTTAATCTAGTACAAGGTATATTTATCTGGAATCTCTCAGTTAATGGTTTCTAAATGACTTGCATAAAGGAAGTCTGCTTCTGAACTCTAGTTCCATTTTCTTCATGCTTTGTCGTGTTTGGGGGCGTTTTGTCTCTCAGGTGTATATCCATATTCCTGGTGCTAACAAGTTAATGATTGAATTACCACTGGTGATTGGCACAATTCCATATGCTGGGTTTTCAAGCAGGAATTCCAGCGCCGGCCAGTTGAGCATGGACATGAGTTGGTTGACATGGACCATGCCAGAACAGCCTGAAGGTATGTTTTGTCATCTAAATTCATGTTATCTATAATGGAGGCAGGGAGTGATGTGACAGTTTTAAAGCTTCCGTTCTTGTAATATGCCTTTTGAATAACTTCACTTTTATTAATACCATAAAAATGGCTTACCCTATGAATTTACTCTTCACCAGATGTAATGTCATTAAAATGAAATACCTAGTATTTGAAATTTTTCACAGTTTTACTGGATTATAAACTTCTTAATGTTTTCAGGAATTGTTATTCATATGCAATCTAGAAACAAGTGAATTATTCAGTGAATTTATCATTTGACAGTGACATCTTTTTCTTTTTAAGCCCCACCAAATTATGCTGATGTTGTATCACAAGAAGAGTTCTCTAGACATATTACTATTTACTCGCAACCAACTGACTGTGAGGAACAATTATGCAGTCACATGTTTGCCTATATACAGGAGTTTCGGTTTCAGCCTCCACCTCTATATTCAGAGGTAAATAAAACATGCTGCTATTAGATTTGTATATCAGTTTCATATCAAATTACATACACAATTTTAAACATTACATGAATACAAGCATTATAGGAAGTAATCATTTTGATTTTTTTGTCTGCAGATTGATCCACATCCTACTCATATAGAAGAAACACAGTCTGTTTCATTCATAGTCTAAACAGTATTTGAAATATCTGTACTCTGATGGAATGGAATCGCTTATGCTTCAGCTGTTAGTAAAGCTAAAAAGAAACTGCTTTATCATTAAAAGCTTAAGTTCAGGAACAAAGTGCAATTGGAGTTGAAAGTTTGAGTGTTTGGCTTGAAGAGAATCACTTTTGGATTAGTCTATACAGGAAATGTGGGTGTCAAATTATGAGACTGAGTAGGAACAGTCAAGATTTGGGTGGGTGGGAAATATTTGAAATATTCATAAAGAAGAAATATTATATAAAATACAAGCAAGAGGATGTAGCAAAGAAAACCAAAAATGTATGAAAGGACTGCTTGGAAGAATCTGGATTAAAGTATATTTGAGAGGCAGGATAGACTTTCCAAAAGATTCTCTTGTTACAGGGACTTCATTTTGCACTGTCTGTAATCAAGGAGAGGATTGTTAATTAAAATTTAGAGTTCCAACTCGTAACTCCAGCTTAAAAAAAACAAACATTTTCTGAGGACATATTCTTCGAACGTCAATCAAGTGGTACTATTTCATCATTCATGCTGAATTTAAAGTTATGGATGGCAAAATATAGCTACTCATGCAATATTATGAAAGAATGTCTTTATTGTATGAAAGACAAACTACGTAAGGTGGATTTTGATAATCGCTTATGCACTATGTTTTTGTTTTTTTCTTTTAAGGGATGTCAAGGAAATTATTCTAGCCTCTTGTGCCCCTATACCAGTTCTTTTTTCGTATGTCTTAAGCTTGTGGATAGTACAATAATGGGAGGCAGGGCAAGGAATAGAAAATGTCTTCTTGCCAATAGCAGCTATGTTTATCCAAAGTGGATAATATTTATTTATTCAAAAGCCTTTTAAACCTACCTCTGTCTTGGATATCTATTTAGGGTCAGGCTGAGACCAAAAACATCACATTAATCTTCAAAGTTCTAAAAGGGACCCTAAATTTCTGTAGTTAACAAATAAGAGGCAAGGGATTTGGGAGGAATATAAATTTAATTTAGTCTTAGTTCACATCTGAAGGCAAAGCAGAAAGTGAATAATGTATTTTGACAACAAGGGAACAGCATTCTTCTGTAAAAGCACATACTTTGTCATTAAATCCTGTTTTTGTTCAGAGACCTAATCTGTCATCTAAGGCTGCACTGTTCATTGTTATCTATGTGCTAGTATTTTTGTTGTCTGTAGTTTTGCTTTGGTGCAATATTTTACTGTTTTCTTCCTCAGGTTACCTAGAACTGTGAGGGGTTTTTTGTTGTTGTTGCTGCTAAGGATGAAGGTGCTGCCCTTGCTGCCTTCATGTAGAGTAGGATGTTTCCTACTAAACTTTAGTTTGTATAGGTAATCTAACAAATGATCACACTGTTAGCAGTTAAAAGGGCATTCTCAATGTGCCAATGTCCAGCTTACAGTAAAGTGTAGGTTATAGGGTTCTTTGAAATGCTAGAACTACTTTATATGTCTGACAAAAGGGTTTTGAGTTAGAAATTCTAGTACTTTATATGGTAGAACACTGTATTCTGTTGATTAAGTCAGTGTCATTGCAACCTCTGTCAAAACCTGCAGTTTTAAAAAGTGTAATACTTTTTTTTAATATAAACTCATTATCTTCATCCACTTAACAGGGATTTTTCTGCCTGCATATATATTTTCACTCTGTCTTCATGTTTTAGTATGACTTTCTTCTTTAATGAATTAATTTCTAGCTCTTCAGTTAATTGACCCACCATTATGTGTAATAGATGTGGTACTGATGCAGAGAGATGTTATTTTAAAACTGCAGGTTTTTTCATTTGCAAGTTTAAGTATTGTCTTCTCTAGTAAATGCAGCCTTAACCAAAGTTTGAGTCCATCTTTTATATGATACTTTGGGTTGTCTTAGTCTCAACTTCAGTGTAGGTCTCGTGCCTTTTGATGGCACGCCCATTTAGTCAATGCAGTATTTTAATTTATAGCACCTTGAAAGGGAACACACACACACACACATTGTTTTAACTAAAATATCATTAATCAGTCCCAAGTAAGCTGATAGTCATGTTATTGCTGTTTAACTTTCATGTCCGTCATTCAGAATAATAGCCTAACAAAACTGAAGTGCTTATTATGACGACTATAAAATCTAATGGTTGATATGTTACCTGAGTAGACTGTTGGTACAAACATGATCATGCAAGCAAGAGCACGTGTCACTGAATGGTAAAGTTCATCTCTACTTTTAAAAAAAAATAAAAAATCCTTGTGTTGCATTTTGTTGTTTGGAGATAAACTGTGGCCTTAAATTGTTTGCAGCAAAAAAGTTTTTTAAGCACACAAGGACCTTAAAGGAAAGGATGAGAATTTGGCCTTCAAATTTTACTCTTGTACCTGGTAGAGAGAAGGTAGACTCTGGGCCTTAGTTGTGTACTTTGCACAATAACAAATTCAACGTACAGATGGTTTGTTTTTGATAACTGTGAAACAGGTTTAAAAAAACCTTGCTATTCAAAACTTTACAGCGATATGATTGTATTTTGTACTTATAAGCCCTATGGGTTTTTGTTAATAAAAATGTATAACTTGTTTTGCAGTGCTTTATTTATAGAAATTAAAACTGACATTTCAGAGCTAAGTAACTTAAAAGCTGCTTGTAATATCTCTTGTAGAACGGACTTGTCTATGCCAACATACACAGGCAGAAGATCTGAATTTTAAGTATGAAAGCTTAAGTTTACTTAATCTTAAATGTAATGGTGTATGACTGGAGAATTTTTGTCACTGTTTTCTATCCTGCAAAACTACCCCTATATTGTCATTGATAATTGAAACTGCTACTTTAACTTACAAGATTAAGTCTGATACATCATTAAGAGTAAGAGACTGCAAGTAGAACTCTGTTTGCGATTGAATTTTTCTTGGTCACATGCCAGCATATTTTGAAATACAAGCGATGTAGTACTATCCTTTTGGATTGCTTTGATGTTTTACCACACCGTGCCTTCATGTAATGCCTCTGGTACTAAGTAATGCAATGGGACTAAATAATACAACAGAGCTGCACTGAATTATAAAAGCAGTCTGACTCCTTAGAGTAAGTTGTAGGGGATAGGCCCTTCGCAAGAGGGGAAAAAGGGTTTGGAGAGGAGCTGCCATATTGGCTTCCTACGCCATAAGAGTTGTTTCCTGTGAACCTTAGTAGTTTCATGATACAAATCCCTGCTATGCCAACCTCCTCGGATAGCTTAAATCCCAGCTGTCCAAGTCACGTCATAATCTTGACCTGTTGTGAAGCTCCTAAAATTGCAGGCAGATCACCTGAATAGCTCAAACAGCCATTGTGTGGTTGCAGCTAGTGGAAATCTTGCTTAAAAAAAATAAATGCAGTACTTGTGCAGCCATATTATTGTAGCACAGATGGAGCTTTCTGTGGGATACTGAACATTGCAACAAGTGGGAAAGATTAAGTCACTGAAAATACTTGCATTCTGATTTCACTGTCCTATATCTAATATATAAAGGAGAATAGTTGTAAGTTTGTGTGCTAATAACTTGGACACTATACAAGCTACCGCACCCAAACTTTGCATGGGATAACCTTTCCTCCAGGAGAAGGTTTTAAGGTACTTTTGCACACAATCAGGCCCAAGCTTAAGCTGCAGTGGCTGTCCCACCCACCCTAGCTCCCATGTCCAGCACTGTCTGGGACTCACCCCCTCTCCACCACTACCACCACCCCTCCCCCGCTGGCACATAATGCCCTGACCACCCCCCCCCCCATATGCACAATGGCTCGGGCACCTACCCTCCCCCCCAAATGAGGCGGGGTAATAGGCACTGCTTCACCTCATTTGTATATTTTCTTGCACGCCAGAGGACTCTGTAGATGTAGCCTTAGGGTTTAGCTTCCTTAGCAGTGGATTAAGCCAAACAAGGCGACAACATTCTGACTGCAGCCTAAGCTTGATTCCTGTACACGGCTGTGCTGAGCGTGGAAACCTTGCCAAGCTTTGGTGCGCTCTCCTGGTGCTTACACAACAAGAGCAAGGGAAGGGGGAGAACTGCCACAAGATTTGAGCAGGTCAGATACCCATATGCCATCATTGTAGTCACCACACTCCCCGGGACTGGAGGGGGGCACTAGACCATGTGGGGCGCGAGTGGGATGGCCACACTGCTTCAGCACTCATTGGTACGAGAACAGTCTGAAGCCAACCCCATCCAGCGAGGCAAAAGTCTCTTCCCATGACCCCAGACAGTGCCCTTTCAACCCGCGATGATGGAGGGGATTTTCAAAAGCGCCTTAATGATTTAGGTGCACAAAGCCAATCACTGCCTTTCAGTGGGACTTGGGATACCTTTAATGGTCTTTCAGTGGGACTTGTGTGCTCATGGCGCTCACTCACAGGGCCTCAATGTATTTAGTTGACTAACTCCCTTTGCAACCAGTAGGAGCGAAGTGACTAAACGCCCTTAAGGGGGGTGGCCCCTTTTGTACCTCTCCCCTTTATACTTTCTGGGGCAAAATATATCCATTGGCTTCGCGCCTCCAGGCGCTCTGCAATGTGAGATGAATTCAGCCTTTAAGAAAGAGCTTGCAGGGTTTTTCTTTCTTTACCGTAGGTAAAGGTGCCCGGTTCCTTCTTCTATTCTGGCTTCTGGCATGTTCTTCGGCCCGATGGAACTCAAGCACACACCCCAGTGAACTGAAGTGATGGAGAAAGATGCATTTTTGACGCTGATTTCAAGGCTGGAAATTTGCCAGGAATAAGGTGGAAGGCTGAACTCTGAGGCTGTATCTAGACTGGCATGATTTTGCGGAAATACTTTTAAGTATTTCTGCAAAAGCGCGTCTAGATTGGCACGGATGCTTTTGCGCAAAAACATCTGTGGCCAGTCAAGATGCGATTTTTTTGCACAAGAAAGCCCCGATCACCATTTTAGCCATCGGGGCTTTTTTTCACAAAACAGTTCTTCCCTGTCTACACTGGCCCTCTTGCGCAAGAGGGCTTTTTTCCAAGCGGGAGCGTGAAAGTATTTGCGCAAGAAGTACTGATTTTGTACATTACAAAGTCAGTGTTCTTGTGCAAATTCAAGCGGCCAGTGTAGACAGCTGGCAAGTTTTTGCGCAAAAGCACATGCTTTTGCGCAAAATCTTGCCAGTCTAGACACACCCTGAGAGCCCCCTGCAAGCACCACATGGTGGATGAAGCCCAAACGAGGGTACGGCCATTTTGGTGCCTCCGTGAGCCAGAGGCCGGGCAGGCAGCGCTCATGACCTGTATAGTAGACCAGCCAGATTTTAAAGCTACACCCGCTCTGGTGGCATCACCAGGGTGTGGGCTTGTGACACTCCTGGTCTTGCCCTTTCCTTCCCCCCCCCCCTCCAAAGGGATACAAAGCTACTATTTCCCTCTCCCCAAGGTAGACATGCAACCATCACCCTTTCCCCTGCCCCCACCTGCTGCTTACTGTAGACATTTACAATCAAATATTGCTGTAAATATTAAACCAAAGCCTTGCTTCCTGAGATGCAATAATAAAGCTGGGAAAGATCTTGCACCAGGTCAAAGCCGGCTCACCCTGCTGAGTCACGCGCACAAGTGGGGCATTCTGTTTTTCTGGTCGCAAGAGCCTATGAGCCAAAGGAAAGCCTATGCCACTGGGGATGCTGTGCAGCAAGCACTAAGGAGCTCAGCAGCTGGAGAAGGCTCGAGGGATTCTCTCGCCCAGTGAGTCTGCATATTTTGGAAACCGTGAACAAAATACGGGAACCCACGTAATTGCTGGCGCTGTGATGCAACACGCCTTTTTTGCTAGGCCGTTTTGAACAATGAAGGATTCAGAAAGAACTGAGACAGGACAATAGGCTCAAGAACTGCTTGGAGGCTGAAGTCTCTTGGCACTGGCCTGACAATGCTGGGCAGCGTCTGCCTTACTCTAATAGGGTAGGTTAGCATTAGTCATAATAGCAGCATTCCCAGTCTGGCAATCATACTGCATTAGATACGTCCCTACCCGCACATGGGTACAGAATATTTCACCTGCCTTTACACAGCACTGAGCAAGTGACTCCTCCTTGAATCACCCCATTTAATAGGAAAAGTTATAATGGCTGGCGTACACATGGGCATCTGCGTCAGGGAAATGGTGTGAACATTGTTGTTCTTTGCTTAGTTGCACAGTGAGATTATAACATAAGAAACGTTGGCCTGGGTATTTAGGGGCCTAAATGCCCAGTGGCTGTAGATGTGTATTTGCTCTTTTCTGCGCCAATCTGAGTTTCACACTTGCAAAATCTTGGGAATGTAAATTTGCAGGAGGCATTTTAAGGGCCGTGTGTCGAAACTCAGGCCTTACCTCTCTGTTCAGTAAGGTCACTCACTGACACAACCAAAGGGCGCCACCATTGGCCCTTTGTCTCTCTAGCTGTGGAAGAGAGGAGCTAGCCGTGTTCCTCTGTTCCCTGGTGTATTGTTAATCGAGTTGCCATCCAGAGAGGATTGTGCCCCTTCTGCAGGTTGGGGCTAGTGCACAACCCAGAAGAGAGAATGGCTGAATTCCTGCTCCTGGCAGCTTGAGGAAAGGAAATCTCATTTGGATGTGCGCAGTGACCATGACCAATAGGCAGTTGCGGCTGAAGAATGGGTTGGGAACCCCATCTCGTCCTTCTACAACCACCAAAAGAACTGGCAACACCCCCACCTTACTGCCAGCCCTCAGATTGAACCCAACCTTTTCCAGCTCCATTTGTCTCAGGGCATCGGTGCTCAAGCTTTTGCACACCATGCCGCCTTCATGTTAAAACACAAGACAGTGCTTTGCTGTGCCTGTTCCTTCTTCGCTTCTGGTTCAGAACAGCCTTTTCCCGCCTTTTATTCAGACCAGGCTGGTAGTGGGGAAAGCTCTGATTTAGTATCAGATAGTTTTAGTAAATGTTATGGACAGGTCACAGGCAATAAACCAAAATTCACAGCCTGTCCATGACGTACTATACAAACTGAGAGCTAAGAGGCTACTACCCTTGGAGGCCCCTAGGGGGTGCTACTCTGGAGTCCCTGCTGCAAGGCGCACCAGCCACTGCGTGGGCGGTTCTGGGAGGCTGCCCGAGCAGCAGCTGGTGCAGCTGGCCCCCGGGCCACTCCAGCAGTACCTGCTCCCAGGGCCAGTTGCTTGGGCAACGCTGGGGCCACCTACACTGTCCGCTGCAGAAGTCAGTGGGCCTGAGTCCTGACTGCCTGACAGCTAACTGCAACCAGGCCTCTAGGCTGAAAGCCCATGAAGTAAGTGTTTCCCCCTAGCCCTCTGCATCCCCTGCTGCATCCACCTGCATGGAGCTTGGAAGGAAGAGCACAGGTTGCCCCAGAAAGAGTTTGGAGGCGGCACCAGCGAGTCAGCCTGTGTGCACATGGCTTCAGTGCTAACTGCAATTGCAGCACCTGTGTCCATAGCTTAATAAGGAAAGCACTTAGTTTTTAACAGCATGGAGGCCACTTATGTTATTACCCAGCATGTGGTCCATGCAAACCCTCCCTCACTTAAGGACAATATCAGTGTCTTTTTTGGGGAGAAGCAGCTTCTTGGCCAACCTGCTTTCAGCTGGTAGATTGGACCCCCATTTAAACTGAAAGCGCCCTGCGCTGGAGTAAGAACTCACCAGATGGCCATCTCACGCCCAGCCAAAGCCTGCTATGCTTCATGAAAAGGCATTGTGACCCGCTAACCTTTCAGCCTCTTTTTCATAGGTCGCTCCTTCTTAGCAGGAGACGGAAGCCTTCAATGGCAGGTCCTTTGGGAGAACACCCTTGGCACTTTCTCCCGCCGCCAGGCCCAAAGGCAACTAGAGACAACGTCAGCATTGGAGCCTCAAGCTTTGGTTCTTTTTAGCTTTCCCAGCCGTGCCTTGGGTGTTCCCTGTTATTTGTGCCCTAGAGCTCACCACTTCCTTGCATCCTGCTGCATGTCCCAGAGCTTCAGAACTATGCGCTACATCTGCACCTGAGCAGCAACGAGCGGGTTGACCAAATGGTAAACTCTGATGCAGCCAGGCAGCTCTGGAACAAAAGGCCTACAGTGAAGAGCCATTGTGGCTAATGAGAAGAACTGGGGACTTGCTCAAGATCTGGAGGGCTCGTTAGTTTAGCTATGAAAGGAACACTCAGTTTGTCATACTAGCTCTGGTACTCTGCAGGACTGAGGCTGTATTTGGGCCATTCCTCCCCGTATTATTTACCTTTTTTAGGGTGCTACAAGTAGTAAATAAGGCACACAAGACTGGAGAGACACTGGGCTGGAACACTGACATGAAATGCAGTTGGCTTCTGCCTTTCCAATGAGCAGCTCTGCAGAAAGATCAGGCTGCCAAGTGGTGAGTAAAATAAACAAATGTAATAACATGCAGCCAAAGAGAGGTGGTTTTACCTAATGATAAATGGAAGAAGCCAGTAGTGGAAGGAACCAGGGATGGGCAAGATGTTGCCAGCAGGCCAGAGCTGGCCCACGGCTGCGTCCCCGGCACCCTTAGTACAGAGCAGCTGTAGCCGCTTTAAAGACTGGCTGCTCTGGAAGCTGAGGAGGGAGAGAGGAGAGGTTTCTGCCCAATAGGAGCTGAGAAATGTGGCTGGGGGGCAGGGGCAGCATGTGAAGCCTCCCTCCCCGCTTACACTCACTCCCTCCTGGAGCAGATCCACATGAAGCATAGGCAGGAAGCCTGCCTCAAGTCCCTGCAGGGCTGCTGGTTGGGAGCTACTTAGGTAAGTGCCTCCAGAGCAGAGCCGGCCTCTGGCATCCCACCCTCTGTCTCCCACCAGGTCCCCACCCCCTCCTGCCCCAGATAACCACCCAAACCCTCTGTATCTCCTCTCCCTACTCCCTCCAGGTCACAATTCCCTCCCAGACCCTGCACCCCTCCTACACTTCTCCCCCAAGCCAGAATCCTCTCCTGCACCAGTACCTCCTTCTGGACCCTGCATCCCAGTCCCCTGCCCCAAGTCAGAACCCCCTCCTTCACCCAAACTCCCTCTCAGACCCCACACCCTCTCCTGCACCCCAGTCCCCTACTCCAAGCTCCCTTCTGCACCCAATCTCTGACCCAGAACCCACACCCTTCCTCCACAGAGGTGACCACTTATCAAAAATCTTAGGGTGGTCTCCCTGTTCAAAAATTATTGCCCAACTCTGGTCTAAACAGTAACTGGCAGGAGTAGGCTATGACGGCCACACAAAGGGTGACCCTGCATGGAAACTGTGAGCCTTATGGTGAGCTCTTTTAATGTGGCAGGATCTATTCCTTCACCTTTTCCCTGTGCTACCCTCCCCTTGGAAGCCAGCGTCACACTGCACTAGCCTCTGTGGCACAGCCATGTGAACACACTGATATTCTTCTGAGTAAGAGCAGGGCCGCTAGCACGGCAGCCATTATTTTAGGCCAGAGACGGGGAACCTTTTTTGGGTTTGGATCCACTGACCCAGTCACGGGCCAAGGGCTGCAGGGAGGCGGCAGGGGGGCTGGAAGGCACACCCGGGTTTCCCAATGCTGGGGGAGGGGCTAAGCCCCTGGAGCCAGATCAAGGCAACTAAAGGGCTACATCTGCCCCCCCCCCCAGGCTTTTGGTTGCCCCACCTCTGTTTTAGGCAGTACAAAGATATTTAAGGACATGCGGTATACAAACACCGGAGAAACCCAGAGGTTACAGCTATGGGCGCTCAGCACCTCGCAGAATGAAGCCCGGAGGTCACCCCGGAACAGCCTACATTGTTTTTTCAAAGCTCTGCCTTATCTTGACTTGCAATAGAAACATTTCTGTACTGTACCGCTGGTGTGTTTCAGAAAAGTTGTTTCCAGCCAATATGCCTGCCCCATGCCGCAGTAGGGGAATCCCTCGTAGGCGTTGGCCACTCACCCAGGCAGCAGAACAGCTTGTGCAATATGAGCTCCAGCTGCATCCCCAAGACACGATCTTCCCCAGCATGATTTTGCTGACTTTTTATTTGGGACGTGGGGGTGAGCCAAACCAGACCCATCTGCATCGGGACTGGCAACCTTCTCCCTGTTGAGTTCTTGGTTGAATGGGCCATTGGGAAAGTGGCCTGAACCTCGCTCCAATTTTGCAAGGGGCCCTTGCATTTTAACTGCTCTGAACCCCTCAAACAATCGTTCAACTTGAGATCTCAGTGTTGCCACATTAGCCCATCTCTAAACGGCCTTATTTCTCACCAGGTTTGCTTGCGGGGAGAGGACTCGTTTCGTTTGCAGTGGGTCAATGCAACGTGTCAATTTCCATTCAGAACAGAAATTGGCTTATCGTAGCGGATGTTGCTGCTTGGCAGTGCATAGGCAGGTACATCATGCTGAGTATGGCTCAAAGGCCTTAGCATAGCTCTGCATTTGAATGTCTGTGTCCCTACATCAGAGAGTAGCAACACAGACCCAACGCAGAACCGTGCATAAAATCCACACCATTCACAGCCGTGTCTGGGGCAGAGTTGCTTTTAGCTGGACGCTTCAACACACAATGGTGCTAAGGATCACAGGAGAAACTGGTGTTTCATTGTGCGTAGTTCTGCATTTTGATTCTGCGGGGGATTGTTGATTTTTGGACCCTCAGTAACATTTTGGAGTAGCACATTAATCCCAGTTAAAGCTCACGCTGCATAAGTGAAATGACTCATCAGGCATTGTGGCCTCTGAAATCCAAGCTTTCTTGTCTTTTCTGCCACGCACACGTCATTCCTAGACCATTCTTACCAGTTACCACAGAGCTAAGGGCGAAGGGAAAGAGTGCTTAAAAATGAGATTAAAAGTTCATGGTCAAGAACAATCCTGTATAAAGCAAAAAGACAAATGCAATGAAAAACTGCCTGCTCAGTGGTAATTGATTGGCATTAAATGTTTCTGTTTGTGGCTCCAGAGACAATTGACTGTTTCATTGTATATTACAGAATCTCTGTATTGTTCTATATCACTATAGGAACATTTGCTACCCCAAAACATTTCTGAATTTTTCAAAAACATCTGCAGTTTCTGGCTGGGTCATGGTCTAGCTGAAAACTCATTTTGACTAAGGCCTCATGCTCTGACATGAAGAAGCGCTGTCTAGTGATAACAACACACTGCTAGGAATCAGGAGTCAGGCGTACTGGTGCCACATCTGTTACCAATCACTAGGGACCTCAACTCTGCAAACGTTCATTCATGTGGCATGAATGGTACCACTTCAGTAGGATTCCTCCTTATGTAATGGCCTTTTGCTCTGCATCTCAGTTTCCTCATCTGTGAAATGGAGCTAATAGGACTACTCTGCCACACTAGTGCTTTGGAATTTATGCATAAGGTGCAATAAACGTGCAACGTGATTTTTTTTTAAGGGCTGACATGTGCTCAGTGCACTACATAGCCAAGAAAGGTACAGTCCCTCCCTGGGTGAGTTGCTGTGGAATGTCATCCTTCATACCCGAGAAACACAGATGTGTGCAGCCCCAAGAAATTGAATTTGTATACAATGATCATCTTCATATTAAGAGCTATGCAGGGGATAGTTACCTGATCCAGCACAGCTAACACTAGCAGGGAAAAAGTCTCTGAGGGATAGCTGTGTTAGTCTGTAACTTTAAAAATGATGAAAAGTCCTATGGCACCTTAGAGATGAACAAAATTATATAGGATCATGAGCTCTCGTGGGTACAACCCACTTCATCAGATGTGTTGAAGGGGAAGTAACAGAATCCAAGATATATATAACAGCAAAAGAAGTACCTGTCATTTGTAGGACCCTTGTTAATGGAGCTAATTAAATTGATTGGATGTGTCCCTTTCATAGCTTTGGATGTGAAAATGCAGATGATAAAGGCAGGGGAAATTGCTGAGTGGGCTAGAGAGCTGAATACCTGTCAGGGTTCATGAGAGTGAAATATCTGCACTGCAGCCCATGCTGTGCTATCTTCACTGCTATCATTACCTAGGCTAACTGGATTCAGGCGAGACAGTGCATAGCTTTTGCTGTGCAGTAAAACCCAACATCAGCGCTGAGCAGTTGGGACATCTAGTGTATTAAGCGGCAAATCCCTCATTCACATTCATGGTGCAGGATTAGACCCGTAAGTGATTATCTAAATGGCTGAAACTAAAGCTGCTATAAATGTTCTGACTGAAAATTTTCATCATTGGACAATGTAGCTTCCTCAAAACAGAAATTTTCCATAGGAAAAATGTTGATTGGGATAACGTTGTTTGATTTTTTTGACCAGAAAAACAGAAACAACAACAACAAAAGAATTCAGACTCAACATTTACAATGTTTCAAAATAGTGATGCAAAATGAAAACTTTCCTTTAGACATGTCTGGTGGTTTTGATTGACAAATGTTGATATTTTCTGTTTGGCCAATTGCGAGGCAAGACTTTTGTGGTGCATTCATTTCACAACCTCTTGTGATAGTTCAACTTTTCCTTATCTGGAATAGGAAGTAACTTCAAAATGTCAACATTTCCTCACACCAGCTGGCGAAGCTGTTTCATTGTGGGTAATAACTAATACTAAAGAAAACCACTGGAGCAGGGGAATTGGATCTTGTGTCTCCCGCCCAAGGCTAAAAGCTCCAGGCTATAGAGTCACGGTCATGCTTGTTTTTCTCTCTTGCCCAAAGAAAGGTTCGTTATTTCTCCACAGTGGAACAGCTGCAACAGGAAAACCAAGGAAGCGACATATCAAAATAGCCCACTCACCTGAGCGGTTGCAGATCTCCAGTCATATCCCATCTCCCCCTCAGGAGGAAGGGGCCCTTACGCAAGTTGTGTCCAATATCCCAGGTGAATACGCAAACCGTTGGGCTAACCGATGGGTGGGAACTGTTGTTGTCACTACCAAAAAGCAGCAAAAATGGGCACCTAACACCAAGAGAAGAGCTCTACACCTGAGAACCCCACACAGAGGAGGACAGCCTGAATTTGGGCACCTGTCTCCCAGAGAGGGTCCAGGCTTAAGACTCCCAGCTTGGCATCACTCATTGGCTACCTTGGGCAAGAAGCCACCTAATATGCTGGCTTTTGTGAGTCCCCCTGTGAGGCATCTCTCTCTCACACATGCGCTCTCTTACTATTTGGTGCAGAGAGTGCCTAGGTACTGACCACAGGCTTTTTGAATCCCTTTCTAGGTCCCTCAAAGTTCCTTTGTGAATCTAGTCCGTGGGGTTTGAAATGTTCTCTCAGCCTACTCGGTTGTGTCGCTATTAAGACCAGCGTCATGCATCTCGCAGAACACTTTCAGAGACACTGCTCTATAGGGTGTGTTCATTGCCAACTATTTTAAGAGATTTGTTGTACACAGAGGATTGCAGTGGGAGGATTGGGCCTCCTGCTTGTCTGTGAGTATGGTCCCATCCTCCCACTGCAATCCTCTGTGTACAACAAATCTCTTAAAATAGTTGGCAATGAACACTCCCTATAGAGCAGTGTCTCTGAAAGTGTTCCACGAAATCACTTTCAGAAACACATTAAGTGGCCGCCCCGGTTTGTTTATTTACTGGCACCGTGGCCAGAGCCTCGCAGCTCCCATTGGCTACAAAGGACGAAACGGAGCCAATGGGAGCCGCGAGGCTCTGTGGCCGTGGCGCAGTAAATAAAATAAACTGGGGGGGGGGGCAATGAATGTGTTTCTGAAAGTGATTTCGCAGAACACTTTTAGAAACACCGCTCTATAGAGTCATTGTCATGAATTGAAGGCTCACCGCTAATTCAGGAAAAAAGCCATTGATTCAGACTTGGTGCTTTCTGCAAAAATAAAATGACCCACTCAGTGTCAATTGCCATTGTGGTAGGCAACATATGCATTCATGCAGTGAGATAAGGGTTGTGAGTGGCTGAGCAGTGTGTGGGCCTCTAGTCTGATCGGTTCAAACTCTTTGGGTCGATACGTTCACCACATCCTCAGGGAATGACCCAATTGCTTTCTTGCAACGCTGATGAATGTTATTCAGAAATGACTCAGCAGTGCCTGATAAGTGCTTGAACTCCAGCGGCAAAGAGGAACTGACATGTCTCATCGGAGAAAAGCTTTTACTCTTAAAGGCAAGTCCTCCCAGATTCAGACGCCCTGTAAGTGGGCCGACGGCACCACTAACCCTTTCAGAGCAGTTGCTGACAAAGCACTTCTGATCTGTGGATGAATGTTCTGACCAGCAGGGAATGCAGACCTTAGTGCCACAGGTCCATTGGGCGTAGTGCCTCTACTGGAGACAAAGGGGCCAGGTCAAAACTCACCCATCTTAATTCAACCCGGTGGCTGTGTCTACATTGGCACCCTTTTCCGGAAAAGGGATGCTAATGAGACACTTCGGAATTGCAAATGCCGCGGGGGATTTAAATATCCCCCGCGGCATTTGCATGAACATGGCTGCCGCTTTTTTCCGGCTCGGGGTTTTGCCGGAGAAAAGCGCCAGTCTAGACGGGATTTTGCAAAAAATAAAGCCTTTTCCACAAGATCCCTTATTCCTACTTTTAAAAGCTTTATTTTCCACACGATCCCGTCTAGACTGGCGCTTTTCTCCGGCAAAACCCCGAGCCGGAAAAAAGCGGCAGCCATGTTCATGCAAATGCCGCGGGGGATATTTAAACCCCCGTGGCATTTGCAATTCCGAAGTGTCTCCTTTGGCATCCTTTTCTGGAAAAGGGATGCTATGTAGACACAGCCTATCAGTTTAGTATTGAATAAGGATCTTAACTGGATACTGCACTACAAAGGCAATTTCCCCTCTATTGATATCCACATTTCCACATCAACCGCTGTGAATAAGCCACTTCCACTCTGACTTGATCAGTGGTCAGTACCTCATTTACACAAGTACCTGCTTTCTTTGGTTGTGCTTGTATACACCCATGCCTCTGTCAACTCCACTCCAATCCATCTAATGAAGTGGGTTTTACCCAGGAAAGCTTATGCCCTAAGCAATCTGTTAGGGAAAGACTACACCGCAGGGCAAAAAGTCAAATTAAGATAAGCAGCCATGTGAATTGTGTAGCTGAAGTCAAAATAGCTTAATTTGGCTTTTGGCGCTATCTATGCAGCAGGAAGACAAAGGGAAAACACTCTTCCTTCTACTTCCCTTACTCCTCATGAAATGAGAGTTACATTAGTCAGAGTAAGAAGGCCTCCATCTCGACATTATTTTGAAATAATGGCTTGCTGTGTACATGAGCATTTTGTTATTTTGAAATTAGGTCAGTTATCCCAAAATAATGTTGCTGTGTAGACGTACCCATCATCTCTACGGTGCCACAGGCCTCCTCATTGCTTTTGGCAGATGCAGATTAACATGGCTGCCCTCCTGAGACTTTCCATATTAATGTGGCGTGAGTTCTCTCCTTTCCAAACACCAACACGCTGAAGTCTGTGAAGTCCATAGGGAGTTCATAGGTCATTAGAGTCTAACTGAAATAATTGAAATACTGACATAATTAACCACGGGCCTGCCCTCTTAAAAAACAAACCAAGTCTATTAAATACAATACCTTCCATGGAAAACTATGAGCTATTAAATACAATACCTTCCATGGAAAACTATGAGCTAGCTTGGGTCATTGTGTGCAGCTCTGAGTCAGAGGCCGTGTGTCAGTGACACCCTTCAGAGGCATAGGTCTTTCCGGGTTCTCTCTTTTCATGGGCCTTGGGGAGAAATTTCCTCTCCCATGTCCAGCCAATGACTGTGTCTGAGGGGGTGGAGTTATGATTCCATCAACTTACCACTGCTGCCTACTCACCAGGAAAGTAATGCAGGGCTCAGTCTCTGTGTTCCCATGAGACATGGCTGATGAAACCCTATTTCATGCCACTATTTTGGGGGGAGAGGTGCAGGGCAGGAATCCTTATGCCCCTGAAGAGTCATGCTAGTGCTCTGCATGCACCATTAAGATTGCAAAGTGCAACTGTGCAAAAGTCAAACTCAGGGAAAATCAGTGTTCTTGTGGCAATGTTACAAGTGCAGTAGGACTTGTATTGTGCCCATGGTAATGACATTTGTCTGCGGGTAGGAGGGCTCTAGTACTATGGTTTTCAAATCTTTATTTCTTGCAACCCAGTTGAAGAAAAATGTTGATGCTCCTGGCCCAGCATAATTCTACCTTTTGACTAGAGTGCTGGCATGAGGGAAGCAGGAATGAGGGATTTGGTGTCCAGGAGGGGACTCCAGGTTGGGGGGGGGGGGCACAGGGCCGGGGTAGAAGGTTGGTGCTTGTGTTTGGGCATAGACTTACCTCCAGCAGCTCCTGGTCAGGGTGCTAAGGCAGCTTCTTGCCTCTCCTAGCACCACGGAGCACACTGTGTGCCAGAAGTCTCCATCAGCAGGTCTGGCTTCTAGATGGAGGCACACACGCAGCTCTGCACACTGCTTTCACCTTTAGGCACAGATCCTCCCTGCTCCCATTGGCTGAGAATTGGACAATGGCAGTGTGGAGCCAGTGATCGGGGGGAGGCAGAGCACAGAGCCCTGTGGCCTCCTGCTTAGCAGCCAGACGTGCTGCTGGCTGCTTCTGAGATGCAGCCTGATCAGCAGTGCCAGGACAGACAGAAAACCGGCCTTAGCACCCTATGAGATAGATCAGGGGTGGCCAACCCATTAAACAAAGAGAGACGAAACAGTGGTGGAAAAAATGCAAAGAGCCACACCAGAAATTTTTTTGAGCAATTTTTGATGAGCAAAAAAAAAGGAAGAGCTCCCCACCAGCCCCTGAGAGGAGTTGAGCAAAAAAAATAAGATGCTGCCCCTTTAAAAGAAAAGACAAGGCCACATCAGGCTTCCATCGGCTGCCACCATCTTTGTGGTGCCATTCTGAATCACCACTCCGGACAGCTCCCCTACCCTGGTGAGCACAGGGGGTTGGGGACCGTTTCTGGGGGCACAGGTGCAGCTTCATGAGCCATGGGGGATGCTTTGTGAACCATACTTTAAGGGGAAAAGAGCCGCATGCAGATCACGAGCCACAGGTTTGTCACCCCTGAGCTAGAGGCAGCAAAGGCGGTGGAAGGGGTACTTCAAAGTGGCAGCACTTTGAAACCCCAAGGTGGCATTTCAAAGGGGCAGCTACTGCACAGCTGATCTACAGATCAGCTGTGCGGCGGCTGCCCCTTTAAAACGCCACCTCTGTGCATTTCAAAGGGGTATTAGTGGAGCCTGGGGTCAGCTGGGGACTCTCCAGCTGATCCCAGGCTCTGCGCAGCATTTCCTCATTGACCCTGGGTTCCGCTGCTACAGATCAGCTGTGCGGCAGCTGCCCCTTTAAAATGCCGCTTCTGGCATTTCAAAGGGGCAGCTCCTCGCAGCCTTTCCCCAGAACGCAGGATTAGCTGGGGAGTCCCCAGCTGACCCCAGGTTCTGGGGAAATGCTGCACGGAGCCCGGGATCAGCTGGGGAGTCCTCAGCTGACCCCGGGCTCCTAGTGGCATGCAGCATAGCATAGAGCCCAGGGCCAGATTAAGACCCTTAGAGGCCTTAAGCAATGAAAAGATTATGGTGCCCCCCCATATGTAATTCAATATAAAAACAATATTATACCATAAAATCTTTTTTTTTTTTTTGGTGCCCCTGCTTTGCTGGTGCCCTAAGCACCTCCTTAGTCTGTTTATTGGGTAATCCAGCCCTGATAGAACCCGGGGTCAGCAGGGGACTCTGAGTCCCTCGCTGACCCCGAGCTCCATGGCTTTGAAATGCACAAGAGACCCCGCTGGGGACTCTTGTGCATTTCAAAGTAGGCACCCGCATGCAGCCCAGAGCCAGAGGGACTTCCTGCTGGCCCCGGGCTGTACTCAGAGTTCTGCATTCCTGCTTTGAAATGTACAAGATCCCCAGCGGGGGCTCTTGTACATTTCAAAGGAGGAATGTGGAAGTGCCTATCGACTAGTCGAGTAGTCGATGGTAATTCCATTAACTAGTCCACTAGTCAGTTAACTGGATTTTAACATCCTTAACCCCCACTAGTCACTGGTAACCCAGTGCCTGACATCGTGTGACCCAGTGCTGGGTTGCGACCCAGAGTTTGAAAACCACTGCTCTCCTAAACAACATATTAACTAGAAAGCCAGAAGGAGACACAACTGACATCAGCATTTATGCAAGAACCAACAGCTTGGTCAGCACTGGGAACTGAACCTGGAACGTCCAGCGCTGAAAATACAAACGCATACAGCCTCCCCTAAATCAAACCGCTTCCTAAGTGGGAGCATGCAGACTGGTGAGCTGTGGGTATATTCCCTGAGGTTATCCCTTTAAAGAAGCTATTGTTGTTTAATGTGCATTCGCACCACATTTGGGTTGTCATAAAATCCATACAGTTGATGATCATCCAAAGTTCACCTGGTAGTGCGATCATAAATCTAATGTTTGAAAATGACAGTACAGTCAGGTGGGTACAATGTTACTTTTAGGACCAACCCACGGTCCTGGATTTTGGTTACTTCTTTTAAAAGAAAACATTGTGAGCAGCCAAACGGCTCTGTTGCAAATCAGGAATCTTTGCCTTGGTTGCTCTGCTGGTATTGCATTTCCAGGTTCTTAGAGTCTCTCTAGCACTTTGAGAATGTAAAGGAATCATCTCAGCAGCTCAAGCAGCCTGATCTTATATCAGTGGGGGAAATAGCAGAAATGGGTTAATACTGATCTTATTATGCCCCTCACCCAACTTCTCTTTTCCCCAGAGGTCATGTATGGAAAGGAAGTTCACAGACTCGTGTTCGTTGATTTCATGATGAAACAAGTGGAGCTAGCATGGGGCTTTTAATATCTGCTTGAGTTTGAGCATAAACATTTTGTTCCACGGCACATCCAAGCTTCCGCCCACAGAACCGTATCTAGGACACTAAAGAGAAGCAGGAGGACTACAGTTGAGCTATTCTGAGGCCCTTGGTAAGAAATGTCCTCAGTGTGATAAAGACGAAAGAACCCCAGCCAGCCCTTATGGGGGTCGGCTTTCCTTTTATGTCATCGCAGTCGTTCAAAACAGATTGGCAATTTCTATTAGAGATTCAGAGCCGCTAATTGGTTTGACACCCCCCCCCCCCCGAAGAAGCTCATGATCTTTTGCGAGGCTCCCTCACTTTCCACACAGTTATACTGCAACAGGAGCATATGATCCATTTCATCTTCAGAGCACAACAGCTCCAGGCTTTGTGCCATTTATCCCTCAGGGAAAGAGACCCATTAATGAGTGCATTATGCTTTTGTTATTAATTAATATTATACTTTATTTCCGCTTTTGTACTTGGAGGTGCTCAGATTTTAAGGTGATCAGGGCTATCTAAGTATCTAAGTTGGTACTTAAAAAAAAAAAAAACCTTCTTTCTGTGACATTGTGACAATTTAATTTTCTTCCCCACTCGCTGTGTATATTCCAGTGTTCCTCCCCTCGCTAACGTTTCTGCTTTAGAAGCTTTATCCACAGCCTTTTATAATCACATACAGCCATGGTGTGCCTTTCTCTGGGTATATGTTTCTTAAATATAGGAACTGAGTCTCCATCCTCTAGCCAAGTAAACCCTCATGGTGTCTGAACGTTACAAAGTTGAGGATTTGTTACCCGGAATAAGGGATGTTTAAAAGCAGGTAATTGGGTAAGTACGTAACCACTGAAAATCTCAGTAGATACATGGCTCCCCACACACGCAGCACAAGGCAGCAGCTGCCGCATAATGGCTTCCTCTTTCACCCCTGCTCCCACGGAGCTGGCTTCCTCTCCCACGCTGCTGCCTCTCATGCAGAGGCAGCAGCACAGGGTGGAAGCCAGCTCTCCAGCAGCGGGGCAGGAGCCTGCCTGTACCTGTGAATGTTAATTGATAAGCCCAGGCTTATCAGTTAACCATTTACACTTTCACATCCCTACCTGCAATAGCACTGGGTGTATCATGTAGGAGAGCGTGCAATAGAATGTTACCGAGTCTGTAACTGCTCACAGACATATTGACTCATGAGGCTGTGATCCTTAGGGTTGCCAGATACTTTGGTTGAGCAAACTCCCCTCCCCCAAAAAGAAACCCGCAAACAATGCACACAAAAAAGAGTCACGGCCCTTTTAAATTCCCCACCGCCCCGCTACCTCCACCCCCATTGGACGCGGCAGGGGAAAAATGTCCCAAGCAGTCTTCCAAAAAAAAAAAAAATATCGGATATTTTACAAGGTCAATATTTTCTGGGGGTTTTTAACCAGACAGAAGCCGCAAATACCAAACTGTCCAGGCCAATACTGAACATCTGGCAACCCTGGTGATCCTACATTATTTATTTTTGCAGCGTTACATAAGAAGGAAGCGCAAGGGAAGAAAGTTTTGTTTTTGAGCCACTCTGTCAAATGAGAAGGGGAAATGAAGAGCTGGAGGACAAAGAAAGTCAATTCCATATACTGGGAGCATCAGAGGAGACAGATTTTTGCACCAAGAGTAATGAAAGTGTGTGGAGGCGAGAGAAGCGGCTGGTGCAGAAAGGATGGGCATGGGAAGAGAGAAGTAAAAATGGCTGGAATGCTCCATGGAAGTGCAAGACCAGTTTAGAGCTTTCCACCTTTCCAGCCGCAGGTCTCCTGCCATGGATGTTGAATGCCATTCATTGACACTCCACTTGGCTGTGTCTACACTTGGCCACTTATTCCGGAAAATCAGCCGCTTTTCCGGAATAAGCTGCGAGCTGTCTACACTGGCCCCTTGAATTTCCGGAAAAGCAACGACGCTCTACTGTACAAAATCAGCCGCTATCCCGGAAAAGCTATGCTACTCCCGCTCGGGCATAAGTCCTTATTCTGGAACACTGTTCCGGAAAAGGGCCAGTGTAGACAGCCCAGTAGTCTTTTCCGGAAAAAAGTCCCGATCGCGAAAATGGCGATCGGGGCTCTTTTCCGGAAAAGCGCGTCTACATTGGCCACAGATGCTTTTCCGGAAAAAGGGCTTTTCTGGAAAAGCAGCCTGCCAATGTAGACGCTCCTTTTCCGGAAAAACTGAAAACGGAATAGTATTCCGTTTTAAGCAGTTCCGGAAATTCATGCCAGTATAGACACAGCCCTTATGTATAAGAGACAAGCTTTTTCTTATTAATTGCTCCCTGCATGGGGATGCCTTAGTCTCATTGGGCAATGTGTACATGCACACACACACACACACACACACACACTCTGCAAAAGCAGCTAAAAGGGAGAGGCAACTGCAGACCAAGTCATCAGAATGACATCATCCATGATATATGTGAGAGAGTTTGTCTGTCTGTTTGAGTAAGAACGCCTCCAAAACGGTAAGAGCTAGGCCCACCAAATTTGGTTTTCATCTTCCTCGTCTCATAACTTAAAGTAAGGTCAAGGTTTGTGCCAGGAAAATGGGATGTGCCTGGAATGGGATTGCTTCTCATCAAACCAAACGGAAAAGAGACAGAAGCACCAAAGCACGTACAGTCCTCAAACTTGACATAACTGAGCAAAAGTTGAAAGAGGGCTCAGGACGGGCCGGGACTTACGGTGGGTGTGCAGAGTGTCACCTCTGCCTGCCAGCCCCAGCACAAAGCTGCTGCAGTAGCTCCATACTGAGTCAATGCGGTGCGGCTGGCAGCTCTGTGCTGGGGATGTCGGAGGGGGCACCTCCCTCCTCCCAGTCATGACAGCTCTGTGCTGGAGCCTCTCCCACCCACCGCCACCGCAACCCTGCTATGTTTGCCCCATGATAGGTCCAGCAGAGGAGGTGCCTCCCCCACCAGCCATGGCTCCAAGCCGGAGCTGCTGAGTGACATGCACCCCTCCCCTGGTTGTGCCCACTGGAGCTGCAGCATCCATGGAGAGGTGCTTCTCACCTGGCCCCAAGCTGATGCAGTGACAGAGGCCTGGGGTAGTCCCCTCTCCCCAGGGCAGCCTGCGTATTGAACCCCTCATCCCCAGCCCCACCCCAGAACAATGATTTAAATGGCGCTTGGATATTTTTGTTTTATTTTCCAAAAAATAAAAACTAATTAAGGACCCGAGCAATGCTGGGTAAATCTAGTAGATTATATTTGCAAAGCAACCTTGACAAGCCAGGGCTGACACCCAGACAGCATCTTCAGCCTCCTTCAGCATTGCGATTTACACGGACATGACTCTGCAACACCCAAATATAGACTCCTCTTGAAAAGTGCGGCTTACTACCCCTCCCCGGGGCTTGATTCAAAGTCTGTCAGAATAAATGGAAAGGCCCCCACTGATTTCAGTGGGCTGTGGATCAGCCTGTCATTTGGTTTGCCAAGTGAGTTCACGTTAGCTTTAGGTTATGGCTATAGGAAAGGGATTTGTTTCCTGGGATTGTCAACTGACTAGATTTCCCAGTACCTCACTCCTACTCTTGGCAAGCAGAGGCACCTCCGAATTAATCATGTTTATTACAGTAGAGCCTAAGAGCTGCAAAAACAGAATAGCAGGTGGTCTCTGTCCTGAAGAGTTTTTATTCTAAATAGACAGGACAGTCACAGCATGCAGGAAGAAGTGTAATGCAAACAGAGCAAACAATATGATGGCAGCAAACATCTTAGTTCTGAATTTACTGGGGGGATATTTAGGAGGGGAAGCTGCTAAATGGCAAGACAAGGGCAGGGCAGAGGATGTGGGTAACAGAAGCAGAAATTAGAGAGAAGAGACTGTGAGGGAGGGTTGAAGCAAACAGCCAATGAGCAGAGGGTGGAGAAAGTCAAGTTAAAACTATAGGAAGTTTCCGGAATGTCCGAAGGCCCCTGCTTGGCCAGCTTCTGCTCCTGCTGGCTGGAATCTGGGCTGTTTCCCCCCAAGGCCATGGTTGGGGAAGGAGCACAGGTATCCTACACCTGAGTCCTGGTGTCCCCATAATGGTCTCTCCTGCACAGTTCTGGGTGCGAGGCGAAGAAATGGCCTTGACTGCCCCGTTTTACCCCAGCCCTTCTGGGATTTATCATAGCAGGAGGGGAACATTGTCAAAAGTGCCAAGGAGCAACTTGTAGACACCTAAGCCCTGAGAGTTTTCACCGAGACGTAAGCTCTTAAGTGCCCAAGTCACTTGTGAAGACTGTGTCCAGAATGATGGAGAAAGGCCTTTCCTGGAACACTGGCAGGACCACATGGCGCGGGTGACGTGAATACTGACCGTGTATGTAAGAAGCAGGAGTAGTAGTAAAATGAAACAAAGCATGTGAGGAAAAAGAGACACAGGAATGCAGAGCTCTGGAGCAAGGACTGCCATGCCACCGGCCAGCTGGGACAGACCAAAGCATTCAGAGTGACAGTTGCAGGAAGGGAGAGAGATGAACCAGAGGAAGGCAAGCAGGAGCCTGCACACTCTTACTCACAGGAGTAATCTTTACTTGCCTGAGCAGAGATTTGGAGCATCAGGGCCTTTTTTAGGGCAAAAACCAGACAGCTGAGGGTCAAAGAATATTTTGTTTGTTTAGTGTTGTTTACTGAGAACAGTTAATGGATGCTGAAAATACTTTAAACAAAATACTGATAAGGTCTGACTTGCTCCCAAAGAAGCCAGGACCAACAGATAGGTTTGGGTTCTAGAAATACAGATCAGACCTCTGTGCCTCTCCATCCTCTCAACAGATGTTTAATATTCTGATCCCAGAGACTGACCTATATGCATGGAATGCAACAGGGGAGGAAATTTAATCCTTCATACAGATCCCCTGAACAGATCACAACATTTATTCGCTGATCCAAAGACGTCATCTCGTTTACAGCACACTGACTTCTCGTGACTAATCTGTACAGAAATATCATCCGGGAGGCCTGTTTAAGAGAACAGGAAAGTACAAATACTATGCTTGTATTGTCAGCTACATGGGCATGTGACGCACTGGTTTAATTTTATGTTAAATCTCCTAGCCAGGAATCTCATGTAGCAGCTGGTTCTGAGAGTTCAGTAATATGATAATTAAATGCCTGCCCATAAACAAAGGTGTTTGTTTTTTTTAAAGTGCTTTCTGATGGCATTTAACTTTGTTACTGTGCGGTGACTTGAGTAAAATAGAGTTTCTTGCTTCAGCTCAAGAAAAAGGGCTGCTGTCCATTCTTCTGATTCGGGCAGCATTGTGCCTTTTAACCCAGAAGTGCACTTCTGTGCTGACCTAGAGAGCGAGCTGGATAGCGTCTGTGTAGCTTTTATTCCAAAGACTTCTCATTTTACTTGACAAATTAGATACTTGTTATACATCTACCTTCCTTAAGGTACATCCGTCCGGATTGTTCCCCCTCCTCATCCCCAATGCCATGTAAAATCAATTGCAATAGTGAAATGCCTCGTGGACTTTGCAGAGTCCCTGGCTCTTCTTTTGGGGGTTAAAAACTCCACATGGGAAGAGGAATGACATGGCTGTTCCCCTTCGTCAGGGAGCAAGGGGAAAGTGCACAGTTGGCTGCATTCCTCACGCTGGCTGGGGAGCGCAGGGGGCAGATGAGCTGTACACTTTGTTCTCACTCCCTGACAGGGACAGGAAGGGAAAGAGCAAGCAACTCTAGTACAAATCGGGAGGGGGGGAATTTTCCCCCCACCCATTCTCCTACAGACACATAGCGCCCTGCCCAGAGCCCCTCCTCACCTTCCACCCCTGAGTCCTGCACCTCTCTCCAGCCTTCTGCTCTGAGCCCCTACTGAAAGACACAAGTAATGCCAGGTAAATATGCTAGGGTACGTCTACACTACAGCGCTAGTTCGAACTAACTTAGTTCGAATTAGTTAATTCGAACTAAGCTAGTTCGAACTAACGCATCTAGAACTAAAAACTAGTTCGAACTAGCGTTTTGCTAGTTCGAACTAGTAAGTCCACATTGAGTGGACTCTGAACAGGGCTTAATGATGGCCGGAAGCAGTGCCGGCAGGGCATAAAAGGAGGACTTAGAGCGTGGAGATACTGTCTCAGGCTAGCCGAGGGCTGCGCTTAAAGGGTCCCGACCCCCACCCCGGACACACAGTTCTAAGGGGTGCCCCGCTTGCAAAGAAGTTCTGGCTTGGAGTGCCCTGAGTGCCCACACTGGGCACATCACACCACTCGGCCATCAGCCCGTCTGCACTTGCCGCAGGCTGGCATCTGGGGAGAGGGGGCAATTGGGGGGCTGCAGGAGAGCTTCCACCCCCAGAAGCCCGCAGAGCCAGCCCAGTCCTCCCCATCGGGGGCTCGTGCCCCATTCCTCCCTCACCTTCTTCCACTTGCCCTTCCCTAGCCCCCCTTCTTATTGATGTACAAAATAAAGCTAATGTTTCTTCCAACATTGACTCTGTCTTTATTGAAAAAAACTGGGGGAGACTGGGAAAAGGAGGTGGGAGAGGGGAAGAGAAAGGCTGGGAGAGGGGAGGGCAACTAACATGATCAGGGGTTGGGAACAGGTCCCAGATGAAGAGAGGCTACAGAGACTGGGACTGTTCAGCTTAGAAAAGAGGAGACGGAGGGGGGACAGGATAGAGGTCTCTAAAAGCAGGGGTTGGGTGGAGAGGGTGCATTCAGAAAAGTTCTTCATGAGTTCCCATAAAGAAGGACTAGAGGACACCAAAGGAAAGGAATGGGTAGCAGGCTTGAAACTAGTAAGAGAAAGTTGTTCTTCTTCCCAAAGCAAATAGTTAACCTGTGGAACTCCTTGCTGCAGGAGGCTGTGAAGGCTAGAACTAGAACAGAGTTTAAAGGGAAGTGAGATCAAGTGATGGAGGTTGGGTCCATGGAGTCCTATTAGCCAGAGGGTAGGAGTGGTGTCCCTGCCCAAAGTTTGTGGAAGGCTGGAGAGGGATGGCACGAGACAAATGGCTTGGTCACTGTCTTCGGTCCATCCCCTCCAGGGTCCCTAGGGTTGGCCGCTGTTGGCAGAGAGGCTACTGGGCTAGATGGACCTTTGGTCTGACCCAGGACGGCCATTGTAAGCTCAGGGCTCAGGGTCGGGGGTCTCAGTGGACCCCCTTGATTTTCATGCACACCTGCTCCTGGGTGGCCAGGCTGGCAGCTCTCCTGCCCTAGACGGCCACTTTCCTGTGCCTAGTGCGGAGATCGTGGACGAGGTCCACGATGTCCGCACTAGCCCAGGAAGGTGCCCGCCTCTTGCGGTCCAGGGCAAGCTCCCGGGAGCCGCCAGCCTGGTCCCGGCAAGAGGGGGTGGGCTGGGAGGCATCGGGTGGGTGGCTCTGTGCCGTGCCAGGTGCAGGGTCTGCTAGCTGGGTGCTGGCAGGCTTGCACCTGGCACGGGCACCGTAGCCAGCCCGTGCCCCTTTAAGGGGTCCGGGGCCGGGAGGGGGGCATAGAGTTTCCCTGGTGTTGGCCAGAGTGGCCACCAGGGAAACCTGGGGAGGGCTAGCCTCCCACTAGTTCGAACTAAAGGGCTACACAGCCCTTAGTTCGAACTAGCTAGTTCGAACTAGGCGTTAGTCCTCGTAAAATGAGGTTTTCCTAGTTCGAACTAAGCGCTCCGCTAGTTCGATTCAAATTCGAACTAGCGGAGCGCTAGTGTAGCGCATAGGAAAGTTAGTTCGAACTAACGTCCGTTAGTTCGAACTAACTTTCTAGTGTAGACATACCCCCAGTGAGTTATAAAACATACCCATGAGGAGAGTCCAAAATGAGCATTTATTTCAGCATCCAAAATACATATTTAGGCTATGCTAGCACTTATGTCAGCAAAACTTCTGTCACTCAAGGGTGTAGAACCACACACACACACACACACACACACGAGCGACGTAAGTTTGGGCAGAATAAGTGCTTTGGTACCCAGTGCCATGTCTGCGGGAGACAGAGGCTCTCATTGTGTGGGCTTGATTATGTTGATGGGAGAGCGCGCTCCCATCAGCACAACACGGCTACGCACACGCTCGTATAGCGACACAGCAGTATCCCTGTAAGCCTTAATGTCAGTTTAAAACGTATGATAACTAAGAATGTATTTCTGAAAGTTGCTGGTATAATCATTTGTGCATTGAGCAGTGCTGATACTTGAAGTATGAGTGACTCATATTCCGTGAAATTTAGGTACTGTTGCCCCTGTTACCATGCAACGTGGGCGCTTCGCAAGCTTTTAAAGGCATTTATGCTGATGGGGGGTGCGGTAGGAGACGGGCTGCTGTCCCGACATTATAGATGGGTAACTGAGACACAGAAAGTATGTGTCAGAGCAAGGAATTAAGCCTACATCTCCCAATAGCCTGGCTAGAGCTCTAACCACTGGTCCATCCTCTCCCTCAAGAACTTTGCTCTCCAGCACCAAGTTCCCATCCTGCTCCGTTAACATCAGGGGAGTTATTTCCTATTTGCGCAAGTGTAATAGAAAGCTGAAGCTGATGCAGTGTGAATAAAAACAGTTTCACTAACAGCTTTATAATATCCATGGGGAAAATGTATTTTTAGCACTGCCCTAGGGTGCTCTGTGCACCTATATATCACTGTGTGGTATAGGCTGAAGCTGAGGGTCTTTTCCATCATAGCATGTCATGCATCTCAGTTTTACTATCAGACCCCTCCTCCCCCATACATGGAATTTTTTCCCCGTCTGCATGCCCATACGAGCAGACTGACGCACAATGACACTAGAGCGTGCTACATGTTAAACTCCTCCACAGGGACCATAATCCTGGAACTAAATTGGTCATGGACTTTCAGGGATCGTTTCCTAATCTTCATGCACCCTGATACGCAAAACAAAACCTCACAGGGACGGCAGGAGATATGTATCTCAGTCACATATTCAACTTCCATGCTAGGAATGGGAATCAAAAAGGGAAACTGATAGAAATTAAAGTGATTGTGAACCACCTCATGTCATTGTGCAAGACACAGAAAATGCAGAAAACAAACAAGTATCAATTCTGTTTGTGTATTCCATCTTGTCCTGTGCTGCTGGTTTTCGTCTGTGCATTCTGGTGGCTCCTTTTTTAATTCAGCCTAGCGGGAAGTTCCCAGCAATTCAGACTCTCCTGGACAGTCACCCACATTGCACACTGGTAAAATGTTTGGGATCTCTAGGTGACCTGTCTAATTAAGTGACAAGCCACAGTCTAATCCAGCAGTGACCGTGTATGCCAATTTCACTCAGCAGGCCAAATTCTATTCTGGTAGAGTTCCATTACAGTCACTGGTGTGACACTAGAGAAGACTTTGGCCACAGATCTGCCATTTGATAACCAATTGGCAATGAGCAAAGCCATGGATAGGAAATGGCCCTTATCCAAATTGCAGGCATCTGATATCAAAACTTCGATCTTGCCAGCAAGTGTACAGTTTTAGAAGGATCTGTATAAGCATCCAATAAGAGGCAATACCAGACCATTTCTATGCAAGCAGCCTGCCAGAGAACTAATGCTGAACAGCCCAAGGTAGCATTTACATAATTTCCTAGCAGAACGGCTTCTGGTTTACTTAGAACAAGACTGTGCAGTGAAATATATTTGATGCCTGTAGTCATCTGCCACTCGAATTTAAGCCACCATAAATCATTCCCTGTACATACCATCGAGAGGATATCGCTCACACAAGATGCTATAAATACCCATTTCCTCAACCATAAATCTACTTGTTCAGAAAGAGGCACTTATATCTTGTATCTATAGCTCTCTTACAATATCCCTCACATGGGCTTGAAAGAACGTTATTGACAGCGCATTGCTTATATTGTCTTACAATCTTTTCAAATGCTTTCCACCCAATAATTCTACAGCCTGCCTGAATAATTTTATGATAATCTCATGCGCCAGTAACTTCAACTCACAGGTGGCTCACAGAATCCAAGATTTTGTAAATTATGTGCTTTCCCCTTTAGGGAACATTCAATGGGCAGAAGCAAAAGCTTGATTGCAACCTGTGTATTTTTAGATATGGTAATTTAAATTGTCGCAGCATTTTAGATAGCTCTGCAACTTTAATCACAAGGTGCTGCCTTTCGGAGGGATTCCTGTGGGAGTCAATTATACTGTAAACAGGTGTTATCTGCAACTCTAAACTCTGGCCATAGAAATGAACATTCTAGGAGCAGATTCTGGTCAGTTTAATCACCAACAAATCTCCAAGCACTTTTTGTAGCCCATATTGAGAGGCGGCATCTTTCCTAATCCTCTCCGCAAACACAATTCACACGGGCCTGGTCTATACTAGAACAGGCAGGGAGGACAGAAGGACAGTGGGATGTAGACTGTCCCTGTGGCACTTTTGTAATCACAACTCACTGCCTTCTTTTAGGTAAAAGGTTCTGAATTGTTAAATCCAAGTGTAAAATAATTTTCCGTGCATGCCAAACCCCAGTGCACAGACCAGGAATGTGGATTGAATCCCAAACAAAGAAGACAGACCTGACAGCCCTGGGTCCGAGAAATATAACAAAGAGAAACACAGGGTCAAATTCATCCCTAGCCCAGCATTCACACCACAGTTTTCCTAAAATTCAGGTCTGTTTGGAGCTGGGGATTCAGTGAGAGAGAAGAGAGAGAGAAAGAGAGAGAGAGAGAAGTGGTGTGAAATTCAGATCTATGTCCTAAGGGCCAGAGGATGTTGTAAAATCCAAGATTTTAACAGGGTTCCAAAAAAAAAAACCTAGATAAATTCATGGAGGTTAGGTCCATCTATGCCTATTAGCCAGGATGGGCAGGAATGGTGCTCCTAGTCTTTGTTAGTCAAAAGCTGAGAATGGGCAACTGGGATCACTTGATGGTTATATGCTCTGTTCATTCCCTCTGGGGTACCTGGCATTTGCCACTGTTGGAAGACAGGATACTAGGCTACACAGATCTTTGGTCTGACCCAGCATGGCCGTTCTTATGTTCTTATCTGGAGTGCTCTGAGCTAAAGTCTTGTTTGGGGCCATATTTCTATTCTGCACCTGAACTATAATGAGGATAATATTATCCAGATGATACTACCGATAACTTGCTTTCTCTATCCCTGACATAAGGGCACAGACAGTAATGACAGATGGCGCTTACTTCATAATGTTACTTTAATCACATCTAGAATTCATCGCAATTGACAATGAATTCCTCCGTCTACAGGATGGTCACCAACCTTGCCTCTCTGGCTCAGTCAGCCAAGCAAGCCGACTGAAGTGAAGTCTGCACGCAGCCGGCTAGTGCAAAGAGGGGAAGGACATTGCATGTGTGTAGATCAACAAGTAAAAATGGCAGTCCCGGGCAAAAAGGAGCCACTGAGAAAGTGCAAAGGTCAGCACTGTGGAATATTAGCTGAAATTCATTGAGAAATGTTGTCCCCTTAATAATAACACTCAGCACTTCTATGGGGCCTTTTAGTTCAATATTTCAAAAGCTTTACACACATTCAGTAACCAGGGCCCTCCCGGGAAAGGTTGGAATTTTGACATTGCAGGTGGGTTAAGATCATTCACGTCCTTTGGGTGATACTCCTATAAACCATCCAAAGCTGTATTTGGGTGCCAGAAAAAAATGATCTGGTTTGCAAAAGTGCTGGGACCATGCAGTTTTCATAGTTGTGAGAGTTCTTCACCTCTAACAATCAGGCTACTTTCAAAAGTCTCCAAGCTTATAGAGCCAAGTTTGGTCTGCGTGACCTGTCCCAATCACACAACCAGTCAGTATTCAAGCTGGGAACAGAACTCAAGTAACATGGCTTCCCGGCCCACACCCCTCCTCTCACCATTATGTTACACTCCCAGCCAAATAATTCCTCCATTGTTAATGTCACAATACTGTCACCCACAAACACAACTCCTGCCAAGAGCATTAAAGAGATTTTGAAAACAATAACCAGAGACATTTCTGTCCCAAAGAGAATATGTAAAAGACACAGTGAGAAATGTAGATATGATGGATTTTGCACTTGGGCTTCTCAGCAATCAGTAACGTTAAGATTAATGAACACAGATCTGTTTATTTCAAATGCCCCAAAACAAGATAAATGGTAAAAATGATCCATGCCTTTGTAAAGCCTTTGATTCCTCCATGGTGCTGTTCCTACCACTTATAGAAAATATTAAATCAAATCTAAAAGTTAAATGGAATTCTAGATTGTCCTGTATTAGGGACACAACCCCCTGCATATGAGCAAAGAAAACCGCAAGGAAGCATCTTCACCTTTGCCAAAAGCGTCCTTTTCTTCTTTTTGAAAAAAAAAAGCTATTATCTTTGCTGCCTGCCTTGTCCCTCTTCTGGGAAGTGCAGGAGAGGTGGCTTTGTCCCTTTAAACAGCATGTGCAATGGCTCAGATAATGCAGACTCGCCTCTTGAATTTGCATGTGAAAATTACCCTTCTTCAGCTCTGGAAATTATGCTTGTAGGTGCAAAGAGAGTGGCCTCTCTTCTTTGAAGTTTGCAAGTGAGTAACAATGAAGGTAGGAATTAGCTCCATACTGATTATCAGTCTCCACACATCAGACTGGAGAGCACAGAACATAAGTGCACTAAACTCACCAGGGCACATGTATTTTTTGAAAACCCAAAGCCCTCAAAGAAGGAAAACAAAAAAGCTGCCTCTACTCCCTACCTTAGCACAAGCTCTCCTTGAAGCTATTTGTTCCCGACTCCAGCTTATGTTGGAAAAATACATCTTCAGAAATATGCCAACGTTAAAGATGACAGAGATTTCATAAGGGTGCACCACCAAAGAAGAATTTGTGATGTCTTATTTACAGATGAAAGCCTGATCAATGGACATTAGAGCAGTTCGACAATGAGACTGGTGCTGATAATGTCCCGTGTGCTTGGTTTGAACATGGTTTCAAAAGCAAAATTTGCAACTAAGTGCAATATTAGCATCATTCAGTTTATTTCAGGCCCTCAGTCAGCAGAGCACATGCTTCAGTCTGTTGGGGTACCATTAAATACAAATAAATGTCAGGGCACTATAATTGACACCCCTCAAAATGCATTTCCTTGTAACGTTTTACAAACAAAACTGGACTTTCAATGAAAAAGTCCCATGTTTAAAGATAAGAAACATTAAAGACAAGGGATGGGCAACCTAGGCTAGTGAGTTAGTTGCATGAGTGGCCCTCCATCTCTGCGGACTGCAAGACTGTCACAACCAAGACAGTCTTCTGGGCTAGGGTAGTTTTGCTAACTGCACTTGCCAGCCTACAATTTGCAGGGGTGCTGACTGAACTGCCACAGTGCTTTGGACTGGATGCAGAGGGAGCGCGCATCTTTCACAGTCAATGTTGCGTGCAATCAGCACACATCTCAATTCATGTGCCCTTGCTTTATGTGCATGTCACTTTTGTAATATTGGTAGGGGAAAAAAACATGCAGATGGAAACCAGCAGACTTGGCAACCCTGCACACGGTCAAGAGTAAACAAAATGTCTCGCAGGTTTCGCATAGAGCCCTTATGGGCCGCAGGTTGTCCGCCACTGTTATAGACTAGTGTTTTCTGTAACTAGACCTCCCCTTTCTAATAGATTAAGGGTAGCACAGTGTAACAGACACTGATTTATAACACTGAAATAGAAAATGAAGAATTGTTAATGGCAAGATTTAGAGTTTTGGTAGCTATATTTTTAATGATTGGTAATTACGGATAGTGAATGAAAACAAATGATGTAATTGTTAGGCCAAGTTCTTGCTGGCAGAAGTGTGGTTTCACCAATTCTTTTCAAGAGGATTGCTAATCTTCTTAAAAGTGTTAATGCTGCCAGAACAAAGGTCACATGTTAGGTGAAAGAGAGACAATGAAAAATTAAAACCACGTTTTTCTGAAAAGACCCAGGGCAGGGTGACCAGTCATGGAAACAGCAAAACTGGAAGGGAAAATGCAGAAGTTGGGTAACTGAGGTCCTTGAAAGTAGGAATAAGAGATCCTCCGGAAAAGGGCTTTATTCCGGAGGATCGCGCCAGTCTAGATGCTTTTTTTCCGGCTTTTCCCCAAGCCGGAAAAAAAGCGGTGGACATGTTTATTTAAATCCGCAGGGGATATTTAAATCCCCCGTGGATTTCCCTATGCTGACTTACCTGCTTTGCATCCCTTTTCCGGAATTTGTGGCCAGTCTAGACATAGCCTATATGTAATTGTAACTGTATCTGGCTGAAATTGTAGAAATAAACGTGAAAATTGAGTAAGCCTAAATTGGGTGGACTTATGACTCAGTTTCCCAGCTTTGATCTCCAACAAGTCCATCGCTATTCGAGAAGCAACTTAAGAGTGTGCTTAACTTTAAGCATGTGCTTACATCCCAGTAAATTCAATTGAATTTCAGCAAGGGTATGTCTACACTACCCCCCTAGTTCGAACTAGGGGGGTAATGTATGCATACCGAACTTGCTAATGAAGCCCGGGATTTGAATTTCCCGGGCTTCATTAGCATAAAGCCGGCGCCGCCATTTTTAAAAGCCGGCTAGTGCGAACCCCGTGCCGCGCTGCTACACGCGGCACGGACTAGATAGTTCGGATTAGGCTTCCTAATCCGAACTATCTGTAAGCCTCGTTCCACGTACAGGCGTACAGATAGTTCGGATTAGAAGCCTAATCCGAACTATCTAGTCCGTGGCGCGTGTAGCCGCGCGGCACGGGGTTCGCACTAGCCGGCTTTTAAAAATGGCGGCGCCGGCTTTATGCTAATGAAGCCCGGGAAATTCAAATCCCGGGCTTCATTAGCAAGTTCGGTATGCATACATTACCCCCCTAGTTCGAACTAGGGGGGGTAGTGTAGACATACCCCAAGTGTTTAAGTGCTTTCCTGAGTTGGGGCTTTCTTAGGAAACATTACCAAATTCAGCCACCTCTGTAGTGAAAGGCTTCAAACAACCTATGCTCAGTAACTCTGCACAACCATGGGCAAAAGGAAATCTTTGCTTGAGGACACTGCCACAACTCATACTAAAAGTGCCACACACTTTTAGGCACTACGCAGGACTTTGGGTTATAAGGTTTCAATTGAAAGCTCTACAGACATTAAACAACCAGGTCCTCAGCTTATCTGCCTCCAGTGGATGAAGGCAAAGTGGATCTCACTGGTATTAGAACATTCGGATCCAGAGAGTTCAGCTGTTGTAAACCTAATGATTAGGCAGATCCTTGGGGGTGGGGGGTGATGATTCGTTAGCTCCTGGGATGTTAGAGTCGATACAGTGCTTCCTATGCCACTCCCTTCTATGCTTTTGATATGAGGTTTGGGACCAGAGGAGCATGCCCGGGACACTCCTATATCTTGTTGTTCTGTGACTGCTACATCGGCCTCTTGGGGACTCGGACAGCTGATGTAATTCAGACCAGCCTCTATATGCATCTATGAACTTCCTAAAGGCTGCTCTAAATTACACAAGGGACTGACCTATCCAGGCAAGCAAGCATATATTTCACCTTCATCCTGCACTCCCTCACTCCTCCGAGGACATGTCTGCTCCTCAGACCTTACTTTTGCACATTCAGCATATGAGAGAGATTAACAGAGAGGTAGATAACCACAGTAATATGTGAGGGGGAATTAAATTGCTCCTAGATATTCTAATAACTAAAGAGTGAGAGGAATTATTATCACCATGCCTGAATCCATCTGGGTTTATGAGATTAGAACTTTTGCCAGATTTAATAAGTAGAGCTGCAAGGGAGAAACCCCTCTGGCCAGAAACTTTGCTCTTTTGTCATAATTTCTGCAAGTTACAAACCAATAAAAAGAACGTTTAAAGCACCTGGTTTTGTAGCTTGAAGACTTTGACTGTAGTACCACCATTAATAATTCCTTAATTCTATACATAATTGTCTCTCTTGGTGATTATTACATCTGCCGTGAAAGCCTAATAATTAGAGATGGATAAGCCAATCAAATAAGAAATGAGCTAAACTTTGCCTGGAATCTGAAACTGAGCCTTTTTAAGGGTTGTTTGGTGCTTCAAAGGAGTTTGGATAACTTCCCCTCGATCTACGCACCCATCAATACCCTTCCAGTGTTTCTCTGTACATTCTCATTCTTGGTGGAAAGCTATAAATCATCACAAAAAAGCTGGTTCCCATTTAATCTATTGGGACGTGCCCGAATTTGATCAGAAAACCTGAGATTTACCATCCAACACTTAGAGAGTACAGAGAGAAGTATCTCAGTCTTAGGAGCTGCCTTGGTAACCTACTCTTCTGTGTATGTTAAGTGTTCCCCTCTGTACCAGAGTCACAGAAGATGTGGATCTTTCACAGCCCCACACAACAGATGCTGGCTGTTAGGATGCAGCTGTAGATCTTCATGCTCCTGGCCATAGAGGGCTCCATTTTAGTTCATGGAATGCTGGCTAAAATGGCAGCCATCCCACACTCACTTTCATAGCTGTGGTCGGGTATGTGCAAAAATCACAAACTCACCAAGGAAGGAACATAAATGTTAAAGCTGAGACTCCATAGAGAGTTTAACTGACTTAATACATGCCGTCAGGTAATCTTTTCCCTCAACATTTCAGAATGACACACGTTCAGACTGTTCTTACCTCTGACTGAAACCCTTCCTTCAATTTGATTATGTTAAGTTAGACCTAGCAGTGTGACTGAAACAGTCCTGGGTCGTTTATTATCTAGAAAACACGCCATAGATAGGCCTTCAGCAGGAATCACTGAAATAAACCACACTAAAACAAGAAACTGATAGTCCATAATAAAGCTGCTCCATTCAACATAATAAAAAAATAAAGCATAATCGGTGACTTGAAGAGCTCCATGCTGTACTAAGCACTAAGCATTACTCATTCTCTCCAAATGATCTAAATCACCAGGATTTTCTCCTATCTGGAGACCAGAGAAGCCATAAAGAAATTATTGAATACCAACTTGAAGATTTCTCTGTACCAGGAAAAACCCTGTGGTGGAATTAAAGTCCCGCACTCTACATCTTACAGTCTGTAGCAAATATTCAAAGGAACAATTCGATTTGACATATAACGGTTTTGGAGTCCCATTACATCTGTAAGCTGGCTCCCCTTGCCGCCAGACCTCAAGGAAGGATCATTTCTGGGACATAAGAGAACGATGAACATTAAACTCAAGGAGAGAGTAAATCTACCCAATGCATTGTTAAGCTTGTCAAGCTTTTATGATAAAATATAGATATCTAAGGCAGAGTTTGAGTTGCCATTGTCAGAGAAAAGCATTTGCAGCACAGTATGCTCCCCCTGCCTCCAGCATAGAACGTACATCAATCTTGTTAGCGAACCAGCCATAACGAATGCTTTGTATATGCAGCTCTGTATATGACTGAAGTATGTAAGAGCTCATCTCTCTGAAACAAACTGAGTCTCATGTGTATTGGTGATCGCTTCTTAATCAAGCCTGTATCCAATGGACAGTGTTAAACCATCAATTTCTAAGCATAATTCCCCACTAATACAGCTGATGTCATGATATGATCCAGTGCAAGGGAATGCAGAAGGGGACTTAGCACTCCCTAATGATCAGTGCAGCTTGGGAGGTTTGACATTAATATACTTAGCCAGTAATGCATTCATGTGCTAACATAGGAGCAAACTTACACAGGTTGGAAAGTTCAGCTGCCTGTTGGATGCTAATTCAAAGTAGGCCTGAAAGTCAGAGGGCTGAATGCTTGCCACGTATTAGGGAAGTGAATCAAGCGAATGTCTGACTGAAAAAGCTCCAAGGAAAGGGAGCAATGCTGAGATTGAGGCACTGGCACTGACTCACTCTGAATGCCAGCAGACCACTGGATTTCTTTGTATTGCAAGGAACTGCCGTGCTAGTTCGGGACAGAGTGAGAGAAAAGTGCAAGGTCAGCAAGTCCTCTGATGTTAGCCACCAGGCGCTAACACAGGGCTACTCAACACGTGGCCTGTTTGTTTGTGGCCCACGGGGCGATTTGGGGTGACACAGGGCTCAACATGCAACCCGTGGGTGGGATCCTTTGAACATGACCTCCACTGAGAACACGCTGCCACAATGGGAAGTCAATATAATGATCTTCTGTTGATATGCGTTTTAGTAGTTAAATTCCTGGACTGTCATTGCTCATTAAAAGTGCAAATCAGATGGAAATCGGGTAAATATTGCATTTTATTAATATTAGCAGAACTGACTTAAATGGGGCCTGCGTGTGGTGTAGTCTTGCCTTAATCTTTGTATTTGTGCCCGTCAGGGTGAAAGAAGCTATTTGCATATATTTGCATGTATATGCAACCACGCTTAAGTTGCGGCCCTCAGCATGTGCTGTGAGTCTTACTGCAGCCCCCGGGGCTTCCAAAGTTGAGTAGCTCTGTGCAAAAGAGTTTTTGCTGATATGCTCCTCAAAGCTAAATCCTTTCCGGGCCTTGCTGCATGGAAGTCTGCAGATGTAGCCAAACACCTCAGCAGAGCTGCATATTTTTTGAACTAGTCCAGTAAATGTTACTCCAAAATTTTTCAGAAGTCTGGACCAATAAAGTTGGGCTATGACCTTTACAGGGGCAGTGGGGTGCTGATTGATATGGGTCTTTCTGAAGCAGGAGAGAATATAAAGGTAAAGGGAGGCAAATTTGCGAGAGGATCATTTGTTCTTTATGTTCCCCAGGGCTTTGGCAAGGGCCTTATATTAAAAATACTCCCAGGTACTCGCATGACCCTTGCTACCATAGAATCTGAGCACTTCACAATCCTGAATGGACTTATCCTGGCCACCCCCAGGTGAGGCAGGGAAGTGCAATTATCCTCCGTTGTACAGATGGAGAACTAAGGTCTACGTGATTTGGCCATGGTTAAAGATTTGTCACAGAGCAGGGAATTAGACGCAGATCTCCCAAATCGTAGACTAAGGCCATGTTTTACTAGCAAGAAGATCGATGTTGTGGCAGTTGATCATCTGGCATTCAATTTAGCGGATCTAGTATAGACCCACTAAATCAAACGCAGAGAGCACCTCCAGTCAACGCTGGTACACCTCAGCTTGCGAGGAATAAGGGAAGTTGATGGGAGCATTTGCTCCTGTCAATCTCCCTCTGTGAAGCCAGTGCGAAAGACAGAATTAAGGTACTCCAGCTATGCAATTAACATAGCTGGAGTTGCGTATCTTAATTCAAACTTCTGAGTAAGTATAGATATAGCCTCACACGCTGACCAGGGGCCACCCCTTCCACCAGATAGAAAACCCTGTGGATGAATTTAACCCATCTAAATTGGACATTAAGAAAAAACTTCCTGTCAGGGTGGTTAAGCACTAGAATAAATTGCCCAAGGGAGGTTGTGAAATCTCCATTGTTGGAGATTTTTAAGAGCAGGTTGAACCGACACCAATCAGGGATGATCTAGACAGTGCTTGGTTCTGCCATGAGGGCAGGTGCCTGGACGCGATGACCTCTCGAGCTCCCTTCCAGTCCTATGATTCTTCAGTTCTAGATACAAAGTGGCACTATTCTTTTGGGGAGTCAGAAGTTAAACAACAAATGTAACAAAAAAATCCTCAAACTGCCAGATTGTCATTCTCTTCAATAGCCTGGGATCCCTGGCAACACCTTCACTGTCTGGTGGTGTGATTATCTGTCAGCCCAGCTCTCCTGTTGTGAGTCAGCCCAGTGAAGGGACGTCTATGTTCTACATAATAATATCTAAATTAATTCACGCTTTCTTTTCCTTCGAAGGTACTACATGGCTCCTCAATCAATATGTTCTGTACCTAAGAGGAAAGAGGTACATGTTTAAAGTTCCGCTCGGCTGCCTGCCACTGCAATGTGAAACCTGAGCGTGCTGCCCCCTTGTCATGTAAAGTAAATAATATAATTTAATCTTGCTCCGCTGTTGAAATGAACCTGCTCTACCCTGAAATAGATACATCGGTGCATAAAGTAGAAAACACAAACATGTTACCTGGATCTCTGTCAAACCCTCGGCTACTAAAGCCATACAGATCTGTCTCCCCATTGGTGCACGGGGGTGCTGCTACATACCCAGAGCTTCAGGGGGTAGCCGAGTTAGTCTGTTACAGAAAAAAACAGCAAGCAAATGGTCTGGTAGCACTTTATAGACTCAGGAGAAGCCCGAGGCCGGCTGCGGCAGCTGGTGCCCCAGGCAGGCAGCGCAACTGGCGCCCCCGCCTATACGGCCATCAATGGCTGTGACATCGTCACTGGGTGCTCCGGCACCCCGTGATGTCATCATCGGGCGCCCAGGCCAGCGGCGCTCTAGGCAACTGCCTAGTTCACCTAGGCTCATGGGCCACCCCTGTATAGACTACCAAAACATGTAGATCGTATCATGAGCTTTCATGGGGGCAACCCACTTCTTCAGATGACCGGAGTTATGATTAGGGGATAAGGAAACTCGAAATAAATAGGAGAAGGGAAGGGGGGGGCGGGAGAAAGATGTTCTATCGCCCACCCCCCTACCTCTATGCATAAAGTATCAGGAGAAAGGGTGCTAAACCTGAGTAGATAAAGATCAAAGTCAGTGGATGGATACGGCAGGATGGATACCATTCAGAAAATAGTTAGCACCTTCACTGATAAAGGTTCCACCACTCCAAATCTTGATTAAGTTCATAAGTAATAGAATTTTCTAATGCTAGTATATCTTTTTTGAGATGAGGAGACATCTGTACGCAGTATTCAAGATGTGGGCGTACCATGGATTTAAAATCAAAATAGCACCATAACGTGAATATGCAAATGAAGCACGGGACATTAAAATCCCGGCTTCATTTTCAATTTTGAATGTCTTCATTTGCATCCCTCTCCCGAAAGAGGGTGCAAGTGTAGACCTACCCTCTGAGAGAGAAAAAGCCAGAGGCAAACTTTGCGGTGCACAAAGCAAAGCATGGCTGCCCCATTGTGTTGCCTCATACCCAGCACCAGAAGAGAAGGGGGAGCATTGTTAAGCACCTTATTTCCATGACAAGGGCTTGACAAACTGCTGTGAAATCTACTTGCCAGGCCCGCACTGCGCATGCACCAGACCCGCATTGCGCATGCGCGTGCCGCAGGTGAACGAGGCGACCGGCTGAAATCTACTCACCACAGGCGAGTAGATACCTGTCAACAAATCAGTGTATCAGACATGCTCACTCTCTGCCCACTGCTACCGCACTCAGCCAGGAAGGAAGCAGGTGCACAAGAACCATAAAACTTCCTACATTTGCTTCAACTCTCTTGTAACATTTGCTCTTCCTTGCAGTTCAAAAACTTTACACAACTTCTGTGTGTGACTCAAAGACTAACAGGTCAAGGCCTGTCTTTGCAGTTGCTTTGATCTAAGCAGATCTATAGATGTAAAAAAATCTCAGTGGGATAGTTGTGTTAGACTGCTACTTTAAAAACAATGAGTGGACCTGCGGCACTTTAGAGACTAACCAAAATGTATCGAATCATGAGCTTTTGTGGGCAAAACCCACTTCATCTGATTAATTGCTATGGAAATAATAGAAACCTATCTATATATAGAACCTGTGCTAATGAGATTAATTAAATGGGCTGGATCTGTCCCATTCGTAGCTTTTTGACGTGGAAATGCAGACGTTAATAGCAAGAAAAATTAGTCAGTTTCATAGCCCTGGGACCTCTGACGTTGTTGTACTAATTATGAATGTAAAAAATGCCTGAACTCCAATTTCTCCTACCATTAACAGGATATAGCCGCACATCCCAAATGTTACTCTGGAGAAATAATATAATTGCTTTAAGAACAGGTATAAGACACTGTAAAAGCCATTGAGTAAGGAATGAAAGCGCAGAGCAAGCAAGAAAGCAACCAGAAATATCCTCATCTAGAAAATGTTTCTACATATGTCTCCACCTAGTGGATCAATGGGCAAATGCTTTCTCCTGTAACAAACTTGCATTGACTTGTCAGGATGAATGTTGCATAATGAGACAGTCAGTAGCCTAATTTTTTCCCTGGCTTTCCTTTACACTCTCTCTCTCTCTCTCTCTCTCTCTCTCTGTGTGTTTCCATTACATTTGACTGATCCTTGAAGTTTCCCATTTCATTTTATGGCATCCATTCCACATTAGAGCCATTTTACAAGATTTACAGCAATGTCATGATCACAGAAAACTGTTGTAAAATAATCTTGGACAACCTTATAAAATAGTAATAAAATCTGCAATGATGCACAGCTGTGGATACGTGTCTGACACCTGTTCATTTCAGGTTGTTTTTTTTTAAAGCCGCCTTTTATCAGATCAACCAATTTCGCAAAGGAATGATCTAACAGTATTCAATATTAAAAGGTCCCATTCTACTAAATAATCCCTCCCCAACTATATGCCCAAACATTCCAACACAGTGTACACTCCTCCCATATGTACGTGCGCTATATGTACAAACAGGACACAGAGGGAAAACAAAGTGTGTGCCTGTGTGTTATATATATAAATATATATACACACAATATACACTACACAACCATCTTGTACCACACATACTCTGTGTGTGTGTGTGTGTGTGTGTGTGTGTGTGTGTGTGTACATGCTGGCTACGTCTACACTGGCATGATTTTCCGAAAATGCTTTTAACGGAAAAGTTTTCCGTTAAAAGCATTTTCGGAAAAGCACGTCTAGATTGGCAGGATGCTTTTCCGCAAAAGCACTTTTTGCGGAAAAGCATCCGTGGCCAATCTAGATGCTGTTTTCCGCAAAAAAGCCCCGATCACCATTTTTGCGATTGGGGCTTTTTTGCAGAAAACACTGCTGTGCTGTTTACACTGGCCCTTTTGCGCAAAAGTCTTTCGGAAAGAGACTTTTGCCCAAACGGGAGCAGCATAGTATTTCCGGAAAAGCACTGATGATCTTACATGAGATCGTCAGTGATTTTCTAGAAATTCAAGCAGACAGTGTAGACAGCTGGCAAGTTTTTCCGCAAAATCAGATGACTTTGCAGAAAAACTTGCCAGTCTAGACACAGCCACAGAGAGAGAGAGAGAGAGAGAGAGAGAGGAGAAACACATGCTGTCCATACAAAACGAAATATTTGATCTATGCACACATATGCACCCACGCTAACACACATGAATCTAATTCAGCCTCTGGTCTGCAGATCACTGACCATCCATAAAGCACTTAGTGGCTGCTTGCAGAGATCTGGCTGCTCACATGATACTGGCTCCTTTATATTAAAAGCAGAAAGGAAACAGCTTGCTGGGATCAGAAGCCCTGGGAATGGTATTGCAAGCCACCAGGAGGAGTGGAATAGCCAACAGAGCAGTGGGGAATAGGCTGCCAGAGGGATACGTAGGGAAGTGGGACAGAAAAGAGAGCAGGTGGGAGGGGAGATGAACCAAGACAGTTCTCCTTTTTCAAAAAGGACACCACATTGATTGGACTAAACACAGACCAAAATATACTACATATTTTTGCACACGGTCAATTGCCCACAAAAAGGACATCACTGCAACCCCAAGCCCCACAACACTCTCCATTAAACCCCTCTTTCCACCCCCTGCATTATGTGCCCTGCTGCAAACAGACTCAAGCACTTTACGTGCACATGAAACAAAAAACAGGACTATGTAGCACTTAAAAGACTAACAAGATGGTTTATTAGGTGATGAGCGGCTACATGCAGCATGGAGTAGGTAGTTCGGAACGAGGTGTACCGGTAGTTCGGATTAGAGAGCCTAATCCGAACTACCTACTCCGTGCCACGTGTAGCCGCGGGCACGGAGTCCGAAGTACCGGGGCTTTAAAAATGGCGGTGCCCGGCAAGATGCAAATGAAGCCCGGGATATTTAAATCCCGGGCTTCATTTGCAACTTCGGTTGCCTACATTAACCACTCTAGTTCGAAGTAGGGTGTTAGTGTAGACATACCCATATATACCAAAGGATACAATCAAAAAAATGAACACATATGAAAAGGACAATTCAAATTTCAGAACAGAAGGGGGATGAGTGGGGGAGGTAAATGTCTGTGAGCTAATGATATTTTCTTCCACTATTTGATCTGAGGAAGTGGGTCTGGCCCACGAAAGCTCCTCACCTAATAAACCATCTTGTTAGTCTTTTAAGTGCTACATAGTCCTGTATTTTGTTTCAGCTACACCAGACTAACACGGCTACATTTCTATCACTATTTTACGTGCAAATGTGACCCTAACCAATTGCCTTAGTTAATGCCTGGACCAACTAAATAACTCAACATGGAAGGGAGAAGCCTTTTGAAATCCCCCAGAATGGCACCTGCCAACCTCTTTCATGATCAGTCCTGTGCTCAGCTTCCTTTAACTTCAGCTTTGTGAGGTTGTGATGTACACACTTTTCACACCCTAGATATGACCCCACCACTACAGCCGTCTTGGTCTCCACTGATACAAGACTGCACTTGCCAGGGTGGTTTTATTGTCTCCTGGCTTGTGACAAAATCAAGCCTACACAGGTTAAGAACACACCCTCACTTTTCACACTGGCTATGTCTAGACTGACATGATTTTCCGCAAATGCTTTTAAAGGAAAAGTTTTCCATTAAAAGCATTGCCGAAAAGAGCGTCTAGATTGGCACAGATGCTTTTCCGCAAAAGCACTTTTTGTGGAAAAGCGTCCGTGCCAATCTAGACGTGCTTTTGCTCAAAAAGCCCCGATCGCCATTTTAGCCATAGGGGCTTTTTTGCACAAAACAGTACTGTGCTGTCTACACTGGCCCTCTTGCGCAAATGATTTGCGCAAGAGGGCTTTTGCCCGAACGGGAGCAGCATATTATTTCTGCAAGAACACTGACAATCTTACATGAGATCGTCAGTGTTCTTGCAGAAATTCAAGCGGCCAGTATAGACAGCTGGCAAGTTTTTCAGCAAAAGCAGCTGATTTTTGCGGAAAAACTGGCCAGTCTAGACACAGCCTAGACACTGAGAACCACTCCGCCTCTGCTCCACCGCTGTTCTTATTAGCCATTTTTCCACTTCATCTAAGAGAGTCACCATCAAGACGGCGTTCAACACTTATAACTTAGCTGTTCCACAGACATCCTGGCACCCAAACAGACTTCTGAAGATGCTGAAAAGTCATTGATGCAAGACCAATGTGAGGTGTGTCTCCTTTGTTTAGATAGCCAGTTGACAGGAGGAAGTTCTATATCCAGACAAAGCAATTCACGGAGTCAAAAGTCTGTAAATGTGCTGCAAGCTTCCTTTTGTCGCTCTAGGCATTTTTCAAGAACATTCAACAGCACCTACGTAGGAATGTAAGAACATGAGAATGGCCATACTGGGTCAGTCTAACCAAAGGTCCATATAACCCAATATCCAGTCTGCTGACAATGGCCAATACCAGATGCCCCAAAGGGAGGGAACACAACAGGTAATCACCACATAACCCCTCTCCTGTCACCCATTTCCAGACAAAACAAGGGTTGTAGATCAACTGGGCTGGAAACCACACTGGTTGCATCCCACTTCTGAGCTGAGACAGTATTCCAGTCAGTTCAGTGTGACTGTCAACATCTTCTCGGGGACCGACAGTAGCATTAATTCCCCAGGAGGTTGAGCATTAATTCCCCATCGAGGGCACTCCTTTTATGAAAAAAGGGATGATGCTGACCTTTTTCCAGTCTTGTGGAAAGTATCTAGTTTCCCAAACCTTTCAGACAACTCTATGAAGTCAATGAACCAAATCTGAGTCTCTACTCTTTAGCTTTTCTGACAGAATATTGACAAGGCTACCAGGACTCACCAGTGGCTCCAGCACCTGCCCTATACACACGTGCTCTGGTTCCTCTCACTTCGCTGAGGCACCAGCTGCAGTGATGTAGGTGTCAAAAGGGAAGACAGTTGGCTCAAAGTCAGGGCAGCACATCAGCATTGGCTGAAGCAATGGCTGATTGAGTCATTTAGCTCATGTCCATCAGGATGTAACCAATGCCAGGACTTCTAAGGCATGTGCTTTATCTAGTATTTATTCCACTCACAGCACTCCCCAGTGAGATCAGTGGGACCTCGAGATGAGAAAGGAGGGCAGGTGTAACAGAGAGCCTTTAATCTGGAAGGCAACAGAGAACTTTATCCTCAGGGTGTCATGGAGGATTCAGAGCCACAAGTACCATTAGATGGTTGTTCTTCTGTAAACACTATGATCAGTGGCCAGTCTGGATTGCCTATCTAAATAAATTAATGGAGATTGCCTATCTCCTAGAACTGGAAGGGACCATGAAAGGTCATCAAGTCCAGTCCCCTGCCTTCACAGCAGGACCAAATACCATCCCTGATAAATTTTTGCCCCAAATGGCCTCTGCAAGGATTGAACTCACAACCCTGGATTTAGCAGGTCAATACTCAAACCACTGAGCTATCCCTCCCCCCAAAGGGAGTTGGTACAGCATCCTGGCCACAAGATAACACAGGTTATACAACAGGACTTCCTCACAGGGCAGGCCACAGATTAATGCACAGCAATACATGTTTCTGTCACCAACGTACCAACTGTCAGGTAAATGCTGGATTGGTTTGTGCATTAGAACGTGTGAGACCAAGCACTGTTTGCTAAGGCTGGGTTTCACACGAGGGGCAACTGGTTTTCTGTCACTGGCAAACATTTTTTTTGCAGACACGCTCAGAAGGAATTGCTGTGGGATCTGTTAGTAGCCCAGAGCATTTAGATTTCCCCATTTGTTGAATGGGTTGTTTTGTGACTAGCTTGGACAGCATGTCCGCCTTGGGTAGCATCCAATCAACAATGATAAAAAGCAGCACTGTTCATTGCACCACCTAGGAGGAATGTGTGAACGACTCTGTCAAAAAGCATTTGGTTAAACTATCAAGAACCCCACTTGTGCAAACTGCTAAATATAAAACACATTGGCTGAATTTTAAATATCTTGTCTTGACATAATTAGTATCATGTTAGTGCTGCTGCAAGCCATTAGCTGTTGCACTAAATAACATTTTTGTTTTGGCTCCTGAAGAATTTTTCCTATAAGCTCTATTCTCTGCTAGGCACATATTCCTGGTGGCCATCTTTGAATGAGGAAGGTTTTCTATTTGATAAAGATCAACTGGGCAAACATGGAAAGAAACTGCAGATGAAAATAAGTAGCTATAAAGTGTAAAGCTGGCCTTATAGTTTCCACTGGCTAAACAAAAGTTTTCATGAAATGTGGGCTTTCCATGCAAAAAGGAGCATCATGAGAGTTGTATTTCAGGTTCTTCGTGGTCCCATTATGCTCTTGGAACCAGGCTTCCTAGTTAGACTTCATCTCCCATGATGCACTGCAGCCATGCAGGAGACAATAGTGCATCTTGGGAAATGTAGTCCTAACAGGGAGCCTGGCCTGTAGAAGAGAATGGGAGTATGAGGCACCTGAACCACAGTGTTCAAGAGGCATAACAGCAGCATTTCAGAAGCAAAATATTAATTTGTATGAATGACTGAGGATTTAGATTTTTAACAGAAAACCCAACATTTTCTATGGGAGGGGGGAGTTTTCCAACCAGATCCAATCAAATACTATAAAACAATTTGGCCTTAATCAATTGATATACCATATTACTCGACAATTTAAAACATTCTAAAATAGTTTGAGAGACATGTTATCCTTGGAACCATTTATCTTTCAGTCACAAAAGAGTCTCAACAAGCAAAGCTCACCAATGTCTGTCAAATTAAGTTTTCACTAACTCACAAGGGTGCTTGGTTAAATTAATTAATGTTTATAATATGTAATATTACTGTGTTGGGACATACCCAAATACCCTGAGAGAATCTGCTTCAAAACTGAACTAAAACCCGCTCTGACTACACACCCCTAATTGTCATTTACCCCATATGGGAACCAATGTGGGGCAGTATCATTGAATTACAGGCAGTCCCCGGGTTACGTACAAGATAGGGACTGTAGGTTTGTTCTTAAGTTGAATCTATGTAAGTCGGAACTGGCATCCAGATTCAGCCGCTGAATCTGGACACCAGTTCTGACTTACATACAGATTCAACATAAGAACCCCAGGCGTCCCCAAGTCAGCTGCTGCTGAAACTGATCAGCAGCTGATTCCAGGAAGCCTGGGGCAGAGCAACTCTGCCTCGGGCTTCCTGTAGTCAGCCGCTGGTCAGTTTCAGCAGCGGCTAACTTGGGGACGCCTGGGGTAGAGCAGCTCGGGTGCTGCTGGGTTGGTCCAGTAGCGCGGCCGCTCCTCAGCGCTACTGGACCAACCCAGCAGCACCCCAGCTGCTCTGCCCCAGGCGTCCTGATTCAGCCACTGCTGAAACTGATCAGCAGCGGCTGAATCAGGACTCCTGGGGCTGAGCAGCTGGGGCGCTGCCGGGTTGGTCCAGTAGTGCCAAGGAGCGGTGCTGCGGGACCAACCGGCAGCGCCCCAGCTGCTCTACCACAGGCCCGGGGCTTTGCTCCACATCTCCCTGGTCTGCTGAGGGGGGCACTAGCTGTGTCCCCCCCAGCAGACCAGGGAGACATAGAGCAAAGCGGCGGAGGACCTGGGCCGGACCCGCGATGCTTCCAGCTGATCTGGACCCCGGGGCCGGACCCACGGCCACTTCCAGATCAGCTGGAAGCGCCACGGTTCGGGCCGGGTCCTGCGCCGCTTTGCTCAGCATCTCCCTGGTCTCCCTTGCCAGACTAGAGGAAGTCTAAGAAGGATGGTGCCAGCCTCTCTGCTGGGCTCCTCTCCCCAGCCACTGGCATCCCTACCCCAGCCACCTAGCTGTGGCATTCCTGTGGGCTCCATGGCCCTGCAAGCTTTTGTGGCCTCACCAGCTTTGCCAGCCCAACGAGCTCCAGTGAACTCAGCCATGCCAGCCTCGCGACACCACCAGCTATGGACTCTGTTGCTTCCCGAGCCCCAGTGGTCCCGGCAGCCCTATTAGCTCCTTGGCCCTTCGAGTTGCTGGACCACCGATGTTGCCAGACCAGAGTGTACTGGACCACAGAGGTTCAATCTGTATTAGACTGATGTCAAGGCCTGGTGGAAATGCTTGAAGGCTATGGGATAAATCATTCAATGATGCCCATGACACAATGAGCCTATCATTTTATAAAGCTTCACCATCTCATGCTATCAACATGGTATCTTGCTAGAAGAACTCGGGCCTTCCTGGTCAGAAGCTTGAGGCAAATCTCTACTTTTCAGACATTTCACAAGTCAAAATGTGATCGAGACTCTTCATCAGTCACAAACAACTAATTATCCCAAAGGCAAGTAATTAAGGACCAATTCTACTTACACACAGCTATCTTACCACAAAGCAGGAGTCTTCTAGAGTGAGACATGTTGAGCTATTCTCATGGTTTGAAATGAGTTTTAAATGTTTTGGGTTGTTTCTGAGGAAAAGAGAAGGCTGAGCCTGGAAGAAAATGGCAAAGTTGCTACTCTGTAGTTGTATTTTCAAAGCTACTGTAGCAGCACGTTTAACTGATCACATGGACATTGAATAGAAGTGAAAAGGAGGTCAGATAACATTTGCAGATTTAACAACCAATTTTGTATTTGAGCTGCATGAAGAAGAGAATAGTGATAGGATTGTTATTGGGTTGGAAACTAATAGGGAAGGACACCGAGATAATAGGGCACATGAGTCAAAAAGCATGGCCCCTGATTAGGTCACAAAGGCACCTAAATTAAAATGAAATTTTCACTAAAGCTAGTCAAAAAATATGGGGAGAAGGGAATTAATTATTTAAAATCCCATTTTTGAAAATGTTGAAAAAACAGAATGTTGAAATTAAAATAATTCAATCAGTTCTATGGTCGGGGGAATATTTTTCATAACATATTTTGACATTTTTCTTTTCCCCCTCAAATTTTGAAATGTTGTCTGTGTTTGAAAAATGTTTATCAGCTCTGTTATGTACAAAGTTGCTTCTTTCTGCTGAAGACTTCCGATCACTTAACAGAAATGACGGAATTAACTTCATAATATAGCCTCTGTAGTCTATGCCATTTCAGAGATTAGAAAATTGAGTCTCAGAGACATTTTAAGGCCCATCTCCTCAAAGGCAGTGAGATGTCTAACAGGAGCTTGGTGTTTAAATACCATTGAAGCTAATTGTAATAATTGGGCTTACTAATTTACTCTAATTATGAGTGAAGATTGAGAGAAAGTTCAAGTGCCACAATAACCTGGAACAACAAATGTTAATAGAAAAGGGTGGTAGAAACAGGACTGTGCTAAAATTGTGTTCAGCAAACAAGAAATATGAGGAAATTAGGCTTAATTCCTGGATAAAATAATAAGGGAGTGGGTACTCCCCTCATCAGGGTGTCCCCCCCCCCCCAATGTTTGTTGGTCCAAAATTTTATTGGTCAGCTAGGGGACCCACCCTCACTACAGCACTTGGCCTCCCTCAGTGCCTCACCCATCTACTCAGCTCCTGCCTTCCGACCTGGCCTCCTTAGCTGCAGTGTCACTTCCCATCTCTGAGAGGGTCATGGGCTGCTGGGAGCAGGGCAAAGCTGCGTGGGCTGCTGAGGTGTGGGAGGGAAGGCTTAGCGAATCTAGCCTCAAAGCAACCCCTAGGAAAAGCATCCCACTGCCCAGCTAGGTTTGACCCTGACTTCCTTCTGTCGTGACGACTGGTGTGAGCTAGTGCATGGGGGCTACAGGAAAACACCTGTGTGGACTGCAACTTCCTCTGGAGAGGATTTGCAGCTCCCCTCACTTAATTTTGTCCTTGTGGCCCCACTAGCATGATGGAGGCTGGAAAGGCAAGACCTGAAAGGGCAGTGGAGTGGACAGTGCTCCTCCTCCTAGGTCCTGCCAATGGTACACACTGTGGCTGATGTATGTACTGCTGTATGGACCCCAGCTGACCACTGCTCCCCTTCTGGAGTCCTCAGAGACGTTGGAGCAGGAAGCTGGTTACTGGGACACAGGCTGTGTGAAAGAGGAGCATGATTCATCCTCATGTCTGCTTTCCCTCCTCTCCCCTCCCACAGGATCTCCTGGGACCCCAGAATAACAGTGTGACATCATTGTGCCTCTGCTTCCTAACCCCTGAGAGCTGTCCTGACCAGACCACATCAAAGACAGGGACCCAAGTGACACTTCTCCTCCTCCAACTCCAGCTAGTTCCTGAACAACACTTGGGGTTTTCTCCACTACCAGGTGGATCAACGGCTGTGGTGAGTGATCCAATGGGTGTTGATTTAGTGGGTCTAGTGGAAGACCCGCTAAACTGATTGCCGATCACTTGAATGTCAACTCCGGTACTCCACCAGAACAAGAAGAGTCAGGGAAGTTGAGGGGAGAGTTTCTCGCATCAACACAACGCGGTGTGGATCCCACGATAAGTAGATCTAAGCTACATCGACTTGAGTTACGCTACTAACATAACTCAAAGTTCATAGCTTAGCTCGACCTGTCCCTGTAGGGTAGACTGATCCTCAATCTCTCCCTCCCACATCCCAGTAGGTTTTCCTCCTCCTCTTCCTTGCTTCTTCTCTTTCCTCTTTCTTGCTCCTTTTCCCTACTCTCTAATAAGAATCTGACTTAAGCAGCCAAGACAGCACAATTGGTAACATTTCAGTAAGCCTATGACCAGAAAAGAGCCAAAATGCCATGCTCTAGCCAACCCAATACTGATACGAGCCCACTCTCAGGATGGCTTATATGTCCAAAAGCTGTACTTTTGTGTTTTCCAGCAGTGAGGCTGAAAATGAAAGTCAGCGCCACACACAGAAGCTGCATATTCCATCTCCTTTTGCATGTGTTTGTGGTTTAGGAAATGGGATGGGACTGTAACAGCAGCAGCAACGACAGCTACAGGTCATCTCCATGAATGTCTGTTTTCCCCAGAAGAAGAGCTTTGACATCAGCAGTGTTTCCTGTAAGCTGAGCACTTGGGCGGACACCCAGGAGAGAGTCAAATGTGACCCAGCTGATTAGGAGAATTACCATGGTGCCCACAGCCAGCAGCATGTATTTCTACTGGTGGTGCACATCCACACATGACTTGGTGCATATAACAAACTTTATTCCACCCATGCATGGAAAAAAGTAGAGGGAAGACTGCTCATCAGTAATACGATGTAAAAGACTGTCAGGCATAGAGGGAGGGAGATGCAGAGGAGTTGCCTTCCTTAATACTTTCCATTTGAAATGCTTTGATCCGTTTTTCCTTCTTTTTCCAAAACTTTCACAAAAGGTTAAAATAATAATAGGCACTAAGCAGGCTGTTAACTCTTTTATATTGGATGGTTTCAGGACCTTGTTAATGCCTTTGGCTGTGTCTAGACTGGTCAGTTTTTCTGGAAAATCAGCCGCTTTTCCGGAAAAACTTGCCAGCTGTCTACACTGGCCGCTTGAATTTCCGCAAAAGCACTGACGATCTCATGTAAGATTGTCAGTGCTTTTGCAGAAATACTATGCTGCTCCCATTTGGGCAAAAGTCTTTTTCCGAAAAAACTTTTGCGCAAAAGGGCCAGTGTAGACAGAAGAGATTTGTTTTCCACAAAAAAGCCCCATGGCGAAAATGGCGATCGGGACTTTTTTGCGGAAAAGCGCGTCTAGATTGGCCACGGACGCTTTTCCGTAAAAAGTGCTTTTGCAGAAAAGCATCCTGCCAATCTAGACACGCTTTTCCGCAAAGGCTTTTAACGGAAAACTTTTCCGTTAAAAGCATTTCCGGAAAATCATGCCAGTGTAGACGTAGCCTTTGAGTCTTTGGACCCTTTAGTCCATCTAAAGCACAACAACAAAACCAAAGTCTAATTGACTTGCCTGGTGAGTGACAGAGCTGAGAACAGAACCTAAGAGTCCAGGCACCCAAGCCTATGGAATAAGTGTCATGGCTCATCAGGCCTACAGATGGGGGGAGGACAAGGGAGTAGCTGCTGCCGGGCTGGCAGTTCAAAAGGGCCCAGTGCTCTCAGACACCGCTGCTGCTGTCAGGCTCTTGGATCTTAAATTGCCACCAGGTCCCCAAACGCTATGCTCCAGGTGGTGCTAAAGACTGGAAGGGGGCGCAGCATGGTACACGCAGTGCCGAGGGCTGGCTGCCTCCAACCCTGCCTATTTCACCTGAGGCCCTCTATCCCTTTTGGGAACACGGCACCGGGCCTTCCCCCCTTCCCTTTTTTCCCCCTTCTCCCCCCACACCTTGCCCAAGGGCCTGGCAATTCTGTCAGAGGAAATGCAAGCTAAGAAGGAGGAGACAAGTGCTAGGAAATTATCCTCCTCTCTAACAGCAATCGTAAATCCATAATTTTTTGCTTCTATTAATTTACAGTTTGCAGATTCCATTGCTACATAGAGCTCATTGAAAATTTTGTATCAAAGTCTTTTTCCATCAGAAAATGTGGTTTCAATGAAACAGGCTGTTTTGGGTGAAACTGTATTGACTTTGACAAAATTTGACTTGGGAAAATGTTTCAAAAATGTTGAAAGATCCCATTTCAAGCAGTCAGGCATAGCAAAAGCTTCTATTTGTTTGTTTGTTTGTTTCAAACCAAACTTTTTTCCCCCAAATGTATTCATTGTATATGTAAACAAAAGATTAAAATCAAAACACAACCATTTTACTTTATCAGGATGTAACTTTTCAAGTTTCCCAAAATGAGATTATTGTGATTTTTTTAAAGTTTTTTTGTGAAATTATGGCTGTGTTCTCCAATTCAGGATGAAATTATTATTCAAATTTTTTGCGGGGGATGGAAAATCCATTTTGACCATATCTATTACTAGATAGCTTGGCTACCATGGAGGACGACATTTTACAATTCAGGTCAAAAGCTGCATTTTCCACTGATATGGACTATATAAGGTGCAACGTTTGGGTTCTGATTCTCAGATGTGTTGAATACCTGCTGCCGCTACTGATTTCAGTTGTGTACTCAGAATTTGTGAAAAATCAGCCCCATAGATGTGCCTTGCGATAGGCACGAAAAGCTGAAGCATCCAAAGTCAGGGTCCATGTTTGGAAATTTGGCTCATTTATTTTATTTTATTGAAACTCTGCTGTTTATTTAATGCACAGGATGGGCTGGCAAGCAATGAAGTAGAAAATACAAATTCATTCCAATCTTGTTCTCAATACAAATGACAATATTCCTCATCATGGCAGTCCAAAATCCTGTGGGAATGAGTCATTTGCCCTGATTCACTCCAGCATTACCACAATTTTATGGGCCAGTGTGATCCCATTGAACACTGGTTTTTACTGGGGACCCAGCTGCTTGATGGTTACTTAGAAACAAACGTGAGGCTTGCTGTATAGCTCCTTGCCAGGGGGTAGAAAAAACACTGCATCCATTTTCATGTCAGGGTCTACAGGGCCAGATCTTGAGCTGGTATCAATTGTCCTAGCTCCAATGTAAATTTATATCAGTGGAGTTAGGACATGAGCTGTGGATCTGCCCCTAAGGATGACAATAAGGCTATGTCTACACTACCAGGTTATACAGGCAGTCCCCGGGTTACATGGATCCGACTTACATCGGATCCCTACTTACAAACGGGGTGAGGCAACCCCGCACTAGCTGCTTCCCCCCAGCAGACCAGGGAGATGCGAAGCTAGCCCCCGCCCCCCCCCCCCCCCCAGCAGACTAGGGAGACACGGAGCGGCTTTTCTCAGCAGACACCTCAGCTTGAGAATAAAGGACTGAGGGAAGTGAGGTGTGGGAGAATAAAACTGAGCTCTGGAGAAATGTTTGGCTAGAGTTTCCCCTACAATATGTACCAGTTCCAACTTACATACAAATTCAACTTAAGAACAAACCTACAGTCCCTATCTTGTACGTAACCCGGGGACTGCCTGTATTGAAATAATAATACCCAAAATAACTATTTAAAAATAAGCGTATTCCTCTTCACAAGCTGGAGTTATTATTTCGAAATAACAGGCTTGGTAGTGTGGACGCTTGCCTTGTTATTTCGAAATAAGGAGAGTTCTTTCGAAATAACTCCCCAGTGTAGACATGCCCTAATAAATGACTTATTAAGTCTGCAGTTTCCCTTCCCCCCCTCTTTTAGTTAATGATCCACTGTCACTGCTTTTCACACGTTCTTTTCCTTGTCTTGTTGTCCCATGTTGCCAGCTTTGTCTATAGAGCAATAATTAACTGCACAGTCACAGGATCTCCCAGGATTGGCCTGGTGCTGCTACGGCTTTTTTCCATCTCCCCCTATGGTTATTTCTTCCCCTCACAGGCCAGGTTGTCTCCTTCACAGATATGCCCTAACATGTGTAGCTGCACCAAGAGCACAGGCACCTGTGGCACAGCAACACTCTTTCCACTGTGTTTACCTCAGGCAACGAGACGTGAGCCCAACAGACATCAGTGATACTATGGCAGCAGTGTCGATAGCAACAAACCAGCCCCAGGACAGCACTCAAACTGCATCTGGCCTGTATGTAGTAAAAGTGAGGGGCCACGTGTCCACGTGAGAATTGCCGTTGAGGCACATTGCCGTGTTGGGGGCGCTGTGCAAGAAGATGGCATGCAGCAGAATCATCACTGTGATTCGAGCAGCGGTTGTTTTTCTTCTGGGTCGCTTTGGTAACACAGCTTTCATCTCCAAAGTCACTCTGCTCCCTTCTGTTTATACAGAAACCTCAGCCACAGTGAACAAACAATGATCTTGGCCTAATATGAGATGCTTAGTGATGGCTCTGTCCCTACGTAAGCGCTAGGTCAGTGCATTTGCTGTAGGTATAAAGGCAGTTAGTCATCTCTGCAGCTGAGCCAAGAACAATATTGCTACTACTTCAAAGACCCTCACAGAGAATAATATCTTTTGGCTAATTAAATCAGGATATAATGTAACAAAGTTTTTTTCCTGTGAGTTTCTGCTTTCATAACCTAATCAGGCATTTTACTGGGTGAAACATCTCTATTAAGCCCTTCATTTCTCAGCCACATGATACAAAAACAGGATGATAATTGAGGCTGCATAATTGATGTGTGCAATGACAGAATATAGAAAAGGGCTCCATTAGCCAGGTCACATCATTAGCATACATTACATTCAACAAGATTGCTCTCTTCACCTCCTATTTATTAATGGGTTAATCCAGTCCCATCAGCCTGAATACATCATTGTTTAGCTCTTTCCTATAAGATACAGTAGCTCAGTTTGAAAGAATTATGAAAGAATTGCTGCCAAAGGCAATAAACCCCTTAACTTGTCAGTATTGTGGTTATCCTTTTTCCAGCACCCCCTAATGCCTTTAAGAATGGAGAGCACAATAAAGTCTATAGCCCCAATGTTGCACTAGTAGCACAAGTCTAAGCAGAGTAGGAAATCTCTGCCATGAAATCTACACATTATTTTATCTAACCCTGCAACTCGTGGCCTCTCTTCTGAACATCTTTGTGTTCCTGTGCTTATACTGTATCAGATTGCAAATGGATTAGGGCAAGGGTATTTCTGAACCCACTGTCTCCAGCATTGTCTACAACAAAGAGGCATCTTAGAGTATGGCTACACTTACCTGGAGATTCATGCTGAGGCAATCAATCCCCCAGGGGTCGATTTAATGGGTCTAGTGAAGACCCATAAAATTGACCGCTGATCGTGCTCTCAGTGACTCCAGTACTCCACTGGAGCAAACAGCATAAAGGAAGTTGACAGGAGAATTTCTCCTGTCAAGCCCTTGTAGTATAAACCCCACAGCAACTTCACCTAAGGTACATTAACTCCATCTTTGTTAATCACGTTGCTGGAGTTGCATATATCAGGCCAACTTTTCCCCCTAGCATAGCCCTGACCTCAGCTTCCGTGTCAAAGTTAACTCAGGCAAATCCAAGTGAGGTTTCATCTATATAATTCAACTTTTCCCTTCTATGAACACCATGGGCATGTATTCCAAAATAGCCATCAGCGTGACTAGAAATTATATGAGTGGTTCCGAATGCCATCGCCTGCACGCTAAAAGCTACATTACATGGGCAGGCAGTAATGTAGGCAAGGGAAGGCAGAGCCTTCCCAAAATTTCCTACATGACCAACCACCTAAGGCTGGGGCCACTGCTGGGGAAGGCTGAGGCTGCGCACAGCAGCCTGGCTCCGTAAGCCGCCAAGGAAGGCAGCCCAGCTCAGCACCCAGCTGCCTGGGAGCAATGAGCCATGGCACGGCAGCTTGTCTCTGCCTGACTTCAGGGGAGGGATAAAACTGCTGCATGGCAGCCCGGCTTCCCCCAGCCACCAAGGAGAGCTGGACCAGGGCTTCAGCACGGCAACCGCGGATCTCCACATAGCCCGGAAGCCTCACATGGAAGGGGTGGGGCCTCAGGTAGAAGGGGGCAGGGCTGGGGCTTGCCTTCCCCAGCTGGCTTTTCATCCTATGCCCATGCTACATTGTCACCTTGGGGATAATCCCAGGCTGTTGAGGCACAAAACTTTCAAATTGCTCATGGAACGTCTGTTATGTCTTGTCCAGTCAGAACGTATCCGTTCTTCTGGGCAGAGGATCCTTCTCTTCTCTCTCTGTTTGGCAGGTAGCTTCAAGCGCCTCGATCCTAAATGGGACCTCGAGACACTATCATAACACAAATAAGAAACAGTAGTGCTAGAGCTCCGACTTAGGGCTTGCTCCTGTTCAGTGCTGCATCAACTCCTCCAAGGCCAAGGATGGAGAAAGGCTGTTCACAGCAGTGACGGATGGCAGAACAAGGAGCAGGGGTCTCAAGTTACAGTGGGGGAGGTCTAGGTTGGATATTAGGAAAAACTATTTCACTAGGAGGGTGGTGAGGCACTGGAATGGGTTCCCTAGGGAGGTGGTGGAATCTCCATCCCTAGAGGTTTTTAAGTCTCAGCTTGACAAAGCCCTGGCTGGGTTGATTTAGTTGGGATTGGTCCTGCTTTGGGCAGGGGGCTGGACTCGATGACCTCCTGAGGTCTCTTCCTGCCCTATGATTCTATGATAAGTAGGCCAAGGAAGCTGGTCTCGGACGAATGAGAGTGCTAACGTATCACCAAAAAGGTGCTCCTGGATAGCACCAGGATGGAGGTCAAAGGCCTCCAATACCAAAATAATGGATGAAACTCCATCATCTGTGTTATACGTAATGACCTGATGAACCCTTCCAGAGTTTAAAATCTATGAATCAGCAGGATGAGGATCCTTTTTCAGCTGAAGTCTCCCTGGACTCAGTTCAGGCCACGTCCTTTGTGAACTCCATATACTTGCCCCCTTACAAACAGCTTGAGACTGACAGCTCTTCAGTGCAGAGGACTCTGCTCTGCACCAACCCGTGTTTGTCTCAATATGAAGTCTCCACTTACATTGGCCCACAAAAGCCTTGCATACCCAGCCAGGATGGGCAGCCTCAAAGGGCTGGTATTTCCGGTCACCACACTTGAATCTGCTAGCACGTTTGGAGGGGGATTTTGGTTAATGCCCCTTTTTGCTTCAAGTACGGTTCTGTTGAAAGTCGGCCCAGCATATGAAATTCCAGAGATGGCCCCAACCGTGTTTGCCAAGTAATTACAGCATTCCCAGCTAAACACACCCTTCTCCCTCCCCACACACTGATTCATTTGCTGATCTTAATTTCTGGCAGATTCCATAAAACGAGGGGATGACTTTGCACTGTTTCAAGCCTAAGCTCTGACCCATTGGAACACTGGTTGTGAGGGGATCTTTCTGTCCTAACTTGCAACAATTAGGGGAAATAATTGTAGAAGCCCGCAGTTATTATTCCATATATTATCAGCATATTACAGAAGCATACAGAGAGACCAACTGAGACCAGAGCTCCATTGTGCTAAGCACTGCCCACACATGAAAAATGAGACAGTCCTTGGTTTATCATCCAGACTGATAAGACAAATAGTGTGAGAAAGGAAGCACCATGGCCTACTGTTTCCTGTAAGCTGTGTGCTTGTGCAGCTTCTTAGGAGAGATTCAAACGCCACCTGACTGATTTAGTAGAGCACTCAGAGGGTATGTCTACACTGCCACCCTAGTTCGAACTAGGGTGGCTAATGTAGGCATTCGAACTTGCAAATGAAGCTTGGGATTTAAATACCCCAGGCTTCATTTGCATGTTCCTGGGTACTGCCATTTTTAAATGCCCCGTAGTTTGAACTACCTGCCCGTGGCTACACGTGGCACGGACTAGGTAGTTCGAATTAAAGCTCCTAATTTGAACTACCGTTATTCCTCCTGCAAGGAGGTTTAACGGTAGCTCAAATTAGGAGTTTTAATTCGAACTACCTAGTCCGTGCAGCGTGTAAACGTGGGCAGGTAGTTCGAATTAAGGGGCATTAAAAATGGCAGCACCCGGGAACATGTAAATGAACATTTGCAAGTTCGAATGCCTACATTAGCCACCCTAGTTCGAACTAGGGTGGCAGTGTAGACATATCCAGAGAGATTTTTTGTTTCTACTGATGGTGCACACTCACACATGCCTTGGTGCACATAAAATTTATTCCATGCCTAGGTGGAAAAGATTAGAGGGAACATTGCCATTGTCCTCATTTGACTCAGCGAGATTACCTGACTTGCCCGAGATCACATCAAAATTCTGTGGAAGTGCCAGGATCTTAACCCAGCTGTGCTGACTTTAATTAGCAAAGAGCAAAGCCAAATGCAGATTGAGTTGAACAAGTGGACATTTATTAAAGCTTGTGCACAGTTCTGCTCATGGGGCTGAATTACTCACACTCCAATGCCACCTATTTTCCAGTTTTGCTGATGTCCCATCCAAAATAGTCCCTGTAGGGAATTATGGTCCTCTGACTCCAGTTTCACTGGGTGCTTAACCCATAAAATTAATCTCCCCTGAAGATGAATTGTTCCATAATTATCCAATATCTTCTCTTAAAACATTTGGTATTGTCCATTGTCAGAGACAGAAAGTGAAAATCATGGACCACTAGTCTGACCCAGTCTGGCAAATCCAACAATCCCAAGTAGTAATTATTTGAAACAATGTAGGGAATGGGGTTAATTCACTTTGTTGCACCCTGAGGAAAGAAAACCTTCTAAACTGACTTTTTTTTTTAATTCTAGGGACTGAATGACATCCTTACAAGATGGAGGCTCCTAAAACCATTCTGTTTCACATTACTGCCAGAAGTACTTTTGCCTAGCAACGTAGACATCTCATCTTATGTGTAGCAGCTGAAATGTACAAGTAACTGGGAGTGATTCCCATTTTCATAGCTCATTCAGAAATGTCACAGAAAGACTTCTGCGTTCAGTAACTCATGATGCATTGCTATATTTACTATCATATCATCCTCAGTTCTGCGAGAGAGACATGAACACACACATCTGCTAGGTTGGAGATCTCAGACATGTCAGAGTTATGCTAATAAGGCATCAGTATGTCAGAATTTCTAGTGAAGCATTAGTGTTGGTGTGTTTTTTAAACACCTTACACTAGTAACTAAGAGTTTAGATGCTTTGAAAGAAAACAAAATACTTATACTGCTTGACTTGTCTTTCATTCTTACTCAGTGTCTTTTCATGGTAGATGAGTTAACTTACAATATAGAACAATACAATTATTCTAAACATCTCTGCCGCATATTACTTCAAGTGGAGGCAACTTTTTACTCTCAAAAAAGTTGAACAATATCAAGCCCAGTTCAAGAAAAGTTCATGTCTTTGGCATGGTGGATGGATGAGTGGATGGTTGGAAAAAATCTACAGATGTTCTGTTTTGCTAAATACAAATTCTCACTTTGATATTTTCTATTAGACTGAATTGTTTTGCTGGTTGGTTTTTACATTTTCTTTGAGTAGTGGGTATTTGTCCCTCATTTTAGGTAAATTAAGATCTCTGCCCCACACACATCTTTGAACCTTCATCCAGAACTTGTCTCCAATCCAAATCCTTCTCGGAAGCAAACTTTCCTTGTTTGCCTATCAACAGTAACCCAGTGCTGCAAATCCAAATACATAGGGTATGTCTACACTAGCCCCCTAGTTCGAACTAGGGAGGCTAATGAGGGCGACCGAAATTGCAAATGAAGCATGGGATTTAAATAGCCCATGCTTCATTAGCATGTTCCCAGGCGGTCGCCATTTTGGAAACTGACTAGCCCAGAATAACTGCCCGCATCTGCACACGGCAGTGAAATGGGAGTTTGAAGTAAAGCCCTAATTCGAATTAGCTATTAAACCTCATTCCAGCAGGAATAACAGCTCATTCGAATTAAGGGCTTTACTTCGAAGTCCTGTTTCACTGCTGCGTGTAGACGTGGGCAGTTATTCCAGGCTAGTCAATTTCCAAAATGGCGACCGCCTGGGAACATGCTAATGAAACACAAGATATTTAAATCCCACGCTTCATTTGCAATTTCGGTCGCCCTCATTAGCCTCCCTAGTTCAAACTAGGGGGCTAGTGTAGACATACTCTTATGGAACAAACACAGTTAAGTGGGCTAGGCCCATGAAAGCTCATGATACCATCTATATATTTTGTTAGTCTATAAAGTGCTACCAGACCATTTGTTGTTTTTTTTTCGGTAACAGACTAACTCGGCTACCCCCTGAAGCTTCTGATAATTAAATAACTAAGCCATGTGCTGTCTTATTTGTCCCTTCAATGGGTATATCCTGAGCCATATTCATCCCTGTGCTGATTCCAGTAGAGTTACTGCAAGTAGAGAATTCGAGTATGTCTACACTAGCCACCCTTGTTCAGACTAGGGTGGCTAATGTAGTCATTCAAACTTGCAAATGAAGCCCGTGATTTAAATATCCCAGGCTTCATTTGCATGTTCCCAGGTGCCGCCATTTTTAAATGCCCGGTAGCTCAAACTACCTGCTCGTGGCACAGGCTAGGTAGTTCGAATTAACACTCTTAATTCAAACTACCGTTACTCCTCATTGCAGGAGGAGTAACGGTAGTTCAAATTAGGAGCTTTAGTTCGAACTACCTAGCCCGTGCCGCATGTAGCTGCGGGCAGGTAGTTTGAGCTACTGGGCATTTAAAAATGGCAGTGCCCGGGAACATGCAACTGAAGTCCAGGATATTTAAATCTCGGGCTTCATTTGCAAGTTCGAATGACTACATTAGGCACCCTAGACCAAACTAGGGTGGCTACTGTAGACATACCCTTTGACTGTAAATTACTCTGTGATAATACTGAGCTGAAACAAACAATAAAAATTATAATTGTGGCCCCACTTCTATAGTCCTAAATCTAGTTTTATTCTGAGTTTACCCAAGCACTCTCTTATTGCACTTGTTTTCCACCTTTTTATGTTTGCAGACTCTTAATAATTTTCAAAGGGAAAACTTAGACATAGTCTGTAGATCCCAAGGGGCCTGTGGATCAGAGGTTGAAAACCACTGTCTTACTGACTTACGTGTGAGTTTGCCTGAGTGATGGACTGTGTAAACATCAAGGGCTAGACTGCAATGTTAGGTGCAGCCTGGGGTAAGTCTGTATGTACTAGCACTACATTACAACACTCCCAGTGCCAGTATGGCTCTTGGCCAGTGAGTAAGGGAGTAGAAGCAACACATTTCCTGTCCCTTCCCACCACTCCTCATCCAGTTGTTATATGGAGGAAGTAAGTGGCAAAGAGACCTGCCTACTCTTATATGACTGAGAGCAATTTGTACATAGTCCAAGCATGGTTGTAAAGCATTGTTTGGGTGGTGGGGCGGGGGGGAGAGACTCATTCCCCTGCAAGAACACATATTGAGTAAGAACCTAGCCAAAATAAAGTAGCTTTGCTCTCTGATAAAGCCAAAGTAGTAAACTCAGGGGAAAAAATGAGAAAAGAGCTCTCTCAGTTGCATTAATAACGCTACATTCTCTTTTGTTTCTGATGACTGTTGCATTTTAGGATCCAGGAATGGTATCCCTGACTCTTAATCTGAGATCTACCCATTCCCTTGAGAGTTTCTCTCTCTGACACTGTGATTACTGCATATGAGGCATCTGCTGCTGCACAAAATCAAATCTTTCTTTCCTCCATTGTATCAACCAGCAGTCTAGGTTTTTATGACCGGAAACAAGCTGAAGAACTTCTCAGCCTTCAGTTATGCCTGCAATCTGAAGGGACTCTGATGCACCTGTAGGTTTGGGTCAGCCCTTTGGAAGGTTTCTGGGCTGATTCAGACTGTGTGCTGTTAGGTGCCATATAAGGGGATTTATTTCTCTTCACTCATTTCCATGCAAACGACACGGCCCTTCTATCAGTGTCTTGGTAGGGATGCCCCCAATGGCAGATACTGAATATTCCGATGGCTGGACTTTTCTTGCTGGTCTTATGGCACCTTGTGGCAAGGCAGCCGCCTTGCTCCAGTCCACCTAGTCTGTGCTGGAGAAATATTAAACAAACACCAAATAGGTCATTCTTGTCTTCGTGAGTGAGAGAACCCACGAGATGTCTCTAGCTCAGGGCAGTCAGCTCTCTCTGCACAAACTACAGGGGGCCTGATCCTGTGAGGGCTAATCTCAATGGGAGATGTGGATGTTCAGCCCCTTGCAAAAACGGGATCCTAAGCCTGGACATATTCGCAGGCACTAGAGAGAGAAGAAAAGAAAAGCTGGTGTTTCAAATCTGACCCCAAAGCTACAGGGAGGGTTGAGTGGTTCTCCTGCCCCAGAACAATCTGCTTTAAAAGGCTGCGGGCATCAAAGAGAGAATATTAAAAAATACCCTTCTCTCACTCACCTGCATTTTTCCTGTCATAGGTCTCTCACTTACTCTGTTCTTTTTTAATCCCCTCTCACCATAGAACAGAGGATGGATGCAGACAAGGTTCATTAATATGCATAAAGTGTAGCATAATTAGTTGCCACAGGTAACCCTGCTGTAACTGTGCGAACGGAGCTAATGTGCAAATATCTGAAGCTCTGAGAGTAGGTTGGTGTAAGTAAAAATCCCCCTTTTCATAAAAGGGAATATTTGAATAATATGCAAATGTCCTGGATGTTATTAACAGGATGTCAAGGTTTGACAGTCCATGTTATTGTGGAAATAAATGAGTTTTGACACAAATAACTTAGATATGCATTGATTTTTGAGCAAACGTTGTAATGAGATGTTATGTATTGTACGGCGGGTTTATAAAGATTTTGATGACTATTAGGAGAAAACATAACAGTGGATCAATTATTAATGTATTCATTAATGTGCTCCAAGGTGTAACAATAATTATTTTCTTTTTTCCTCCTTCTCCCCCCAGCTCAAAATGCATAATGTTCCTCCTGTATATTTAATCTACCTGCTTGAGAACACATAGTGCAGAGCCAATACGATGTTCAGATCATAGGCGTAAGGAAAGATCAAATCGCAACACAAATAAAAGAAATTGCACCTCACAACTGCTGATAAATATTACGTGAATGCTCTTTATATTCTATACTAGATTTACCCGGTATTGCTCAAGTCCTTAATGCAAATACATTTTGTTTTTCTTCATGTAGATCATTGTTCTGGGGTGGAGCTGGGAACAAGGGGGTCAATATGCAGGCTGCCCTGGGCAGAGAGGACTACCTCAATCCTCTTACTGTAGCAGCTTGGGACCAGTGAGCACTGAAAAGCATCTCTCCATGGCTGACACAGGTCCTGCAGGCACAGCCAAGGGGAGGGTGCATGTCCCCCAGCTGGGGGACAGACAGACGCACAGACAAACTCTCTGATTTTTTTTTCATTTCTGCTCCCCAGAGAATGAAAAGCCTGTTCTTTCATGGAACCTTGCTCACATTGTGCAACTCATGATCAGGTCACCACTTGCTAATGTTGGTCAGTGAGCTCATATGAATTTCCATTGTGATGGCATTTGCTCCTGAGAGGCATAGGAAAGACGCAGCCAGAAAGCACTCAATGCCTAAGGAAAAACATCTGCTGGAGTAGCTTGCTGGCCAAGTTCACCAACAGGGGAATCTGCAGTGGAGCCATTCTGCTGAAACTGCCAGATGTCCCTGTTTCCAGCCCATCCTCGTTTCTAAAAGAACAGTCATGAACTCCCCGTAGCAGCCTCAGGGTCCTACATGGCATGACTGTCAGACTGCCCTACGCAGTACCTCCCGCCTCATCTCAAAGAGCCTTCCAAAGGGCATTTGTGTTCAGAAGAGATAAAGAAGATGGCAGCACGTGTAGCCCAATAGCAAGAACTCCTGAGATATTGTGAAGTGCTACAGTTTGAGTTCAATGCAAAAGCATTTGGGGACACCTAGGAAACTGTTCTCCAGTGCCCTACACCTTGTGTTCTCATTTGGACCAGTGCAAACAGAAGTCAAAGTGTGCATGAAATGCTACCAGAGGTGAATGACCACTGGAAGATGTTCCAAAAGGTAAATTTGTATTATGAATTAATGATGGGGCCTTCTATGCCATCAAGATGTGGACATAACACATCCAAGTTACTACATGATGTCTCTGACTAACTTTTTTCTCTGTGACTCCTCCATCATTAATCAAATTCTCCTATGATTACTCAGAGCTGTATTTAGATTATAAAATCTTCAGGGAAATAACCACTTCTTTATACTCTACGTCTACACTATGACTTTTGCCACAAGAGCCTATGCAAATGAAGCACGGACTAGCGTTTTCTCGCGTTTCATTTGCATACTCTTTTTCGTTCCATTTTTGCACCATGGGTTTTTGCGCAAAAAACGTCAGTATGGATGCTTCCTTTTTGTGCAAAACCCCCTTTTTGCGCAAGATTGGTATTTGCAGCAGGGGGGTATGTGCAAAAACAGGCAGTGTGGATGTTTCCTTTTTGTGCAAAAACCCCTTTTTGCGCAAGACTGGTATACCTCCTTTTTAAGGCATAAGGATCTTGTGCAAAAAGGGGGTTTTGCACAAAAATGAAACGTCCACACTGCCTGTTATTGCGCAAGAAACCCTGGCGCAAAAACAGAACGAAAGAGAGTATGCAAATGAAACACAAGAAAATGCTAATCCATGTTTCATTTGCATAGGCTCTTGCGGCAAAAGTCATAGTGTAGACGCAGCCTAAGAGCCAGCGGTGGTGGAGTTCTTTGGTGATGGTGCGGTGGTCTTAAATCATTGCAGAAATGCTGAAATATCGAATGAAAGACTTTACTTGTGGGGCTTCCATTGTCCTGACTGAATGAAAAAAGTGCCAGTTATTTTGTGATAGACACTCTTCTAATGGTTGGAAAAGGCAAGGGAGAAACAGCACGGCTGTCCTTACTCATACCCAGAATATATAGCTGTGTAGGGCACCTGAAAATCTGGGGCATGACTGGGTCTTAATGTCCAACCACCTCTTCTTCATATCCCTGTGGCTCTCTTTCCTCCAGGGAGGATCTAGTTAACCGACAAGTGACAGAGCCTGACAGAGCTATTAGCAGAACATGGAACCTGTGGAAGAGCCATTCCAGTGGTAATGAAGCCATTTAACAGGCATGTGCCACCCCCAGCTATAGACCATCCGTTTCTGACTTCACTGTATTAGTTGTCAGGACCTGAGTTTAAAATTTGCTTTAAAACTTATTTCATTAGGGCGTTGCTGAAGATTATAAAATCACATCTCTAAAAAACTGTCATTTTCCCTTCCCCCAGGGATCACTAGTTAAATAGTACTGCACAGGGCCCCATAAATTCTAAGGCTGGCCCTGAGAAACGGACACACTTTTAAGTCTTGTCTATGGTTCAAGGCTTGATCAATTGCTATTTGCTAAGACTAAATACATAGTTTCACATATCCTGGGATTTTTGGCCAATCAATGTAAAAGACATCTCCATTGCACATGAAGGGAGAACACTTTGTGCCAGCCAATTAGCAAGCAGACATTTAAGAGGAGATGGCCAGTTTGTGTAATCTCCTCAACCAGTTGTTCAGCTCTGTATCCTGTTGTCATGCTGTTCATGACTGAAAGTGTCTATCTTAAGGCAGACTGTCATAAACAAGGCAAACTCTGCAAGCCAATGATGTGTTCTCTACTTAGATTTCACTATGCCAGTAACAAATGTTAACCTCTGAATCACTGACACAGTTGGGTATGCAGTCAATCTTGCCACTCCGACAAAATGGACTTAGTGATAAATGCTCACTTATACCAAAAATCACACCACATTCAGGTTGCTTCCAGTTCCAAGGGAACAGTCACTTACCCTAGATCTTTCGGTACCATGGATCTTACACCAAAGACAACACCTGTAATCAGTCCTGTATTCAGCTATCTAAAGCAGTGGTCCCCAACCCCGGGGGCGCCCCCCCCATAGCCGCATGCCCGGGGCTGGGGCCGGGGCCGGGGTCCCCCCATAGCCACGCGCCCGGGGCCGGTGCCCCTTCCAAGCGCCGCGCGCCCGGGGCCGGCGCTCCCCCCCCCCCGCAAGCGCCGCGCACCCGGGGACGACCCCCTCCCCCGCACGCGCCGCGCTCCCGGGGCCGGCGCTCCCCCCCCCCCCCCCCCCGCAAGCGCCGAGTGCTCCGATTTCTTGTGTGTCTTTGTGCTGTTGTCGTTGCTGGATTTGTGAGTATGACAAATCCTTACTATTTGTCAAGTGTGTTTAAAAGAGACAGGTTTTGAAAAGTGTATAAATAAGTTGTAACTTTTACCTTTGGGGTGCATCTAGATTGGCAAGATTTTGCGCAAAAGCAGTTGCTTTTGCGCAAAATCTTGCCGTCTGTCTACACTGGCTGCGAGTATTTGCGCAAGAACACTGACTTTGTACTGTACAAAATCAGTGGTTCTTGTGCAAATACTTTGACGCTCCCGCTCAGGGATAAGCCCTCTTGCTCAAGAGGGCCAGTGTAGACAGGCAAGTTAATTTCTTGCGCAAGAAAGCCCGATGGCTAAAATGGCCATCGGAGCCTTCTTGTGCAAGAGAGCATCTACACTGGCATGGATGCTTTTGCGCAAAAGATGTCTTGCGCAAAAGCATCCGTGCCAGTGTAGACGCTCTCTTGCGCAAATACTTTTAATGGAAAAACTTTTCCGTTAAAAGTATTTGTGCGAAATCATGCCAGTCTAGACGCAGCCCTGCTGTTTACTAGTGTGTTTAAAGAAACAGTTCTTGAAGTGTGTATGTATGTGACTTAGCTGTGACTTAAGTAGAGTTTCAAAAATTGTTGTGGTCCAATTGTCTTGCAACAAACATTGGGTAATTACTCATTTAAAGTTATTCAGTTTAATAAATCATTCCATTTTGATAAAATCTGTTGTCTTACCATCTTCCGGGATTTTCCACTGGATATTCAGTCTTAAACCCCTGGGACTCCCACCATATTACCACACCGAGGTGCAACAGTTATTTCGAAATAACGTTAGTTTGTATAAGACTAATACCTACTTTGAGCAAAACTGACATGCAGGAATCTTTTCTCCACCTATGAGGTTGCCAGTTCTTGGCTAACGCCTACAGCTTGGGTAAGAGCTGGCATTTGGCCTGCCAATGTCACACTGGTACATTACTTCCCAGACTAGAGGCAGAATAAAAACAAAAACAATTAGAAATTGTCCATAACATATAATTTTGAAAAAAAAGTAATTGAAATGCTTTATTTTGATATAATAGAATCATTCTCTTTTCATTTCATATTATATTCCATAAAAGGAAATAAATGAAAGGTCCCTTCAAAACAATCCATGCCCAAAAAGCTAGAAGAGCCCATTTTTACTTCAATGAAATGTTCTGTCCCATGTTTACTGTTTTATTATTTCTAAACAAGGTTTTGCTAATATCAACACGTGTCTGTTAAACATTCCACTTTTGGGAAAATCAGCATTTTGGGGTGGAAAAACATTTTGTTGAAAAATTTCTGACTAGGGCTAGTAAAATCCCATCCTTGAATGTTGGGAGGGTGGAAAAAAAATCTAGCTCTGGAATCAAATGCTGTTGTGTTCATTCCCTAGTTCAGTGGGTTTCAAACTTTGTTTCTCATGGCCCAGCTGAAGAAAATTATTGATGCCCGCGACCCAACGTAATTTGACTAAAGCGTGGGCTCTGGGGTGGAGCTGAAGATAAGTGCTTCAGCTCTGGGGGTGGGGCGGGGGGTGGAGCAGGAGGGCTTACCTCAAGCGGTTCCCGGTCAGTAGTACAGCGGGGGTAATAAGGCAGGATTCCTACCTGTCATGGCCCCACAGACCATGCTGCATGGCCCAGAAGCAGGTTCTAGCCAATGGGAGTGCAGAGCTAGTGCTCAGGGCAGGAGCAGTGCATAGAGCCCTGTGTGCTTGTCTTCCCTCCACCCTCACCTAGCAGCCAGGCCTGCTGCCAGCTGCCTTAGCACCCTCACTGGTTGCCCTACAGCAACAAGATCCAGTGCCTGACTTTCCATGACCCAGTGGTCACAATCTGTAGTTTGAAAACCACTGGCCTAGTCAAAGTAGGTGGCAGATTTGCTGATTGTGCCCAGATATTGCACCAAGAGGCACATTATAAATACTATGGTGACATGGGAGAATTTGCTGCTTAAAAGAAAAAGCTCATTTTATGCAACCAGTGAGCTGGCTGCTGGCTGCCATTATTTAGCTTTACTCCAGGTATCAGAATGTACAGGGAGGAGGCTCAGGTAATTATACCATAACCCTTAACCACCTTTCCCACAAGTGATACATTATACCTTTTTACACTTGGCCATTGGGCTTGAGAAATCCTGAATTGTCAAGCTACTGACAATATTTCAAAAGTATTTCCAGCCTTCGAGCATCCAAAATAATAGGTCGTCTGAGGTCATGTGTTTTCGAGAACAGGCACTGATTTTCCGGGGCAGATTAGAAGCCTGAATATTTGATGCTTTTTTCTCTGTAGATAATAACTCTCTGATGGATTTTGTTCATAGACAGTCAGCATCACAGGATAAGTGAATCTGAAAGCAGTGTGAGTATGTAATTGACCACACACTGGGATCTGTAGTTCAGCACAATGGTGCAACCTTGGTGCACAGAAAGGAATAGGCAAGAGAGGAAGGATTTTCTTTGTCCTTTAAAAACTAAGAAAGACTCCGGAGAGTTTAAAATTCAAATCCAAGCTGTAGCTTTCTCCTGCAAAGAAACTTCCTACAAATGGCTCCTAGACATAATTTGTCCTGAGTATTTATGGGATGCCTGTCACGCTATGAAAATAATGCCAGCCATTACTTCTTTTGCCAATATTTTCAAGGTATTCAAAAAGTGTCCTGTTTTTAATTCAGCGTTTATTTTTAGATCGGATTCTGCTGCATCCCACCACCAACGACTGTTGGCAGCTCTGTGTAATGCAGCAAGAGAGAATAACTGGGGTTCCTGCTAGAAATGTAAAGAAGGGATTTCCTGTGGGTTATTTCAAAGCTAATAATAATACAGTGTGAGTATGCGGCTCTTTACCTCTGTCTCTACAAGGATGCCACAATGTCTGCAAGAGATAAGCTCATACATGAAGAACTGCTGGATCAAACCTAACCCAGACAATGCAGGCCAGAAGCAGAAACAACTGAATAATAATACCTAGCTCATTCATCTGTAGATTTAAAAATACTTAAGAAAAAAGGTCAGCATCATTAACCCAAAGTTTTATATGGGGAAACCGAGGCACAGAGACACGCCTTACTTAAGGTCAGCATCATTAACCCAAAGTTTTATATGGGGAAACCAAGACACAGAGACACACCTTACTTAAGGTCACACACAGCAGCAAAACAGGACTAGAATCCATTAAACCATACTTTCTAATTTTTAAGATGCAATGGGATTATTGATCTCTCCTGTCAAAGGCATCTGTCTTCCTGTTCATTCAAGTGGTATGAAACTTAAGGCTTCTATTTAGATAGGCTTTACAGCCCAGATCCTCAAAGTTATTTAGCCTCCTGGTGCTGAAATCAACTAAATTTAAAAGCCTAAATACCTTTGAGGATATGGGCTTTAGTACGGAGTACCAGGTAGAGACAGTGGTGAGAAGCTTTTTCTTCCCACTCTAGCATGCCAGGAGAAGGTGCTCTCTCTTTCCAGGGGAGGATGTAACCACAGAGATCCATATTTTTATCACCCGCAGACTACATTACTATAACATTCTGTGTCTGGGGTTGAATGTGGAAGCAATGCAGCGACACTTGTTTAAGCAGATGTGATCCCCTGTCTTCTTAATGCAATGAAAATCATCCTCGGGTGCCAGTCTCCCACATGGGTTCCCAGTCAGTTTCAGGTTTCAATTCAAAGCAGAAAGGATCCTGAATTTCAGAGTTGTTCATGGATTAGAACGCTCAGATTCATCTGAGAGTTGATTCATGACCAACCAAGAAAGCTGCTTCAAACTATTCAGTATCCAACGTGCAAGACAAAGATAATGAAATGGTGGAAACAGCATTCTCAGTCCGGAAGAACATAAGAACAGCCATATTGGGTCAGACAAAAAAAATCCATCTAGCCCAGTATCCTGTCTTCCAACAGTGGCCAATGCCTGTGCCCCAGAAAGAATCAACAAAACAGGTAATCATCAAGTGATCCATCCCCTGTCACCCATGCCCAGCTTCTGACAAACAGAGGTTAGGGACACCATTCCTACCCATCCTGGCGTATAGCCATTGATGGACCTATCCTCCATGAATTTATCCAGTTCTTTTTTGAACCCTGTTAATGTCCTGGTCTTCACAACATCCTCTGGCAAGGAGTTCCACAGATGGACTGTACACTGAGTAAAGAAAAACTTCCTTTTGTTTGTTCACTAATCCACTAGCTATTAATTTCATTTGGTGACCCCTAGTTCTTGAGCTTTGGGAGCAAGTAAATAACTTTTCCTTCTTTACTTTCTTCATACCTGTCATGATTTTATAGACCTCTATCTTGTCCCGTCTTAATTTCCTCTTTTCTAAGCTGAAAAGACCCCGTTTTATTAATCTCTCCTTATATGGCAGTGCTTCCAAATCCCTAATTATTTTTCTGGACTTTTTTAATGCCAAATTATCTTTTTTTAAACGAGGCGAACACATCTGCATGCAGTATTCAAGATGTGGGTGTACCATGGATTTATATAGAGGCAATAAGATATTCTCTGTGCCTCTCTATATCTTTTTTATTTTTCCTAACATTCCATTTCCGTTTTTTGACTGCTGCTGCACATTGAGTGAATGTTTTCAGAGAACTATCCACAGTGATGCCAAGATTTCTCTCTTGAGTGGTAATAGCTAATTTAGTCCCCATTATTTTGTATATATATTTGGGATTATGTTTTCCAATCTGTCTTACTTTGCATTTATCACTATTCATCTGCCATTTTGTTGCCCAGACACCTAATTTTGAGGGATCCTTTTGAAGCTTTTCACAGTCTAGTATCATCTGCAAATTTTGCCACCTCACTGTTTACCCCATTCTCCAGATCCTCCAGAAAAGAAAAAGCTAATTCAGACCTTGATCATCATGCCGAAAGGAAATGCTGCAAGATCCACCAAAACTAAGATTGTATTTACAACAACAAAGCTCTACTCCAAGCAGAGAGTCTCAGTCTCAAAGAAAGGAACAGAAAACTCAAACTCTATGCACGTCTACACGGCAGGGCTAAAGCCGAAATAAGCTACATAACTTGAGCTACGTCAATTGTGTAACTTAAGTCGAAATAGCTTATTTCAGCTTTTGGAGCTGTCAGAAAGTCTGAGAAAGTCTGAGAAAGAGCACTCTTCCTCCGACTTCCCTTAGGGCGTGTCTACACAGCACCTTAAACTTGAAATAAGTTACACAATTTAAGCTATGCAACTTGCATATCTTATCTCGAATCTAGTTCAAAACAGCTTATTTTGAAATTTGGCACATCTACACAGCGCCAAATTTCATAATAACGTGCTATTTTGAGCCATCCCTTATCCCTTGTGCAACAAGATTTACCAGGATAGTGAAACAGAATGCCCGTTATTTTGAAAAATATTTTGAATTAACAGATGGGTTGTATAGACGTGCGGTAGCAATGCAGTATAGATGTATCCTTACTCCGCGTATAATGAGGGTTACAGGAGTCGGAGTAAGAAATCCTCCAGCCTGACATTATTTTGAAATTATGTTGAAATAACTGCTTGTAGTGTGGACATGAACTATGTTATTTAAGAATAACATCAGTTATTCCAAAATAACAATGCTGTGTAGACATAGCCTTATTTTGTATCCTAATCTAATTTACCAAGGATTGGTAGGTAGACAGTAGAGGTGGCTGAATTACATTTTGTTCAAAACCCTTTAAAATAACCCTTTCTGGACACCTTCTGATTCTTCAGTGAAATAAAGCAAAATTGGAAATAAAAATATTTGGACTTTTTAATTGAAAATGAAAGTTTTCCTCCTTTTTTCTCTTTCCTGACTCCTTTTCTCAAAAGGGGAAAAGGGGGAAAAAAGGAGAAAAGGGGAAAGAAAAAAATGGAGACTAAAAAGCTGAAAATAAAAATTGTTTTCAAAACTGATTGTTTTATTTTATTTTTTCATTGTGAAATTGAAACATTTTGAAACTGTTCATAAATAAAACTAAGAAAATGAACATTTAAAAAAATATATAGAAACACAGTTACAATTTTTACCAACTTAGATAGACAGATAGAAAAGAAAAGTATTTGCTCCTATCTAAAACTGATTCATCCTTTGTCCTCTCTGCTGTGATTGCCAACAAGGAGTGACAGTTAGTACCACTGCAATGCTAGTTTGTGTGATATGAACAACGATTCAGACCTGTAATAAGACAACCAGGTCACTTCATATTAGACATCAAACATCAATGGCTTTTGGTCACTTCTGACCTTAGTCAGAGTTTAACAGATGATTTGGAGGTGACATGTTCTACATTCGATAGCCATCCCTTGAGATATCAAGTTCAATCATATTTTCAAGAACTTTTTAGTTCAGCTCCCTTCATCAGAGTACCAATTTATAAGTAATGATTATTTTTAGGGGATTTTTTTCTTGTTTGATTGGTGGTGGTGGTTTTCAAATTAACAAATAGCTAGGAAAAAAAGCAAAATGAACTATAAAATAATGCTAAAATTCTGACTCAAACATACCAAGATCCAATAATATAATACTAGAGTGCACTTAAACTAATCCCATTTTGCCTGGGTACTGAATGGAGAATATATGGCCCTTTACTAAGAAAAGTGCCTGTAAAGTATTGCCTGGAGATCATAAGAATATAACAACGGCCATACAGGGTCAGACCAAAGGTCCTCCTAGCCTAGTATACTGTCTTCAGACAATGGCCAATACCAGATGCTCCAGAGGAAGGGATCACAACAGGTAAAACGCACGTGATCCCTCCCCTGTCACCCATTTCCAGAGAAACAGAGGCTAGGGACACCATTCCTACCCATCCTGACTAATAGCCATTGATGAACCTAACCTCCATGAATCTATCTAGCTCTTTTAAACCTGCTGCCTATTATTATTAATTTCATTTGGTGATCCCTAGTTCTTTTATTATGGGAATAAATAAATGAGTTTTCCTTATTCACTTTCTCCACACCAGTCATGATTTTATAGACTTCTATCATATCCCCCCTTAATCTCCTGTCTAAGCAAAAATGTCCAAGTCTTTTTAATCTCTCTTCATATGGGACCCGTTCCAAACCCCTAATCATTTTTGTTGCTCTTTTCTGAACCTTTTCCAGTGCTAATATATCTGTTTTGAGATGAGGTGACCAGATCATATGATGTACCAGAAATATTATGGCATGTCAGAGGTGAAATCACCTCCCCACTCCAATTCACTTTTCCAATGTTTATTTGGACCAGTATCACATTAACTCTTCTAGCATCAGCATTAGCCAAGAGAAGTAGGGAAAGGTGTCAGGGTAGGTCTTGAGGATACATGGTTATGGGGCCTTGGTCAAAGTGAGAAAGGGAGAAAACTGGCTGGAGCCATACAGAGATTATTTCACATGGATCCATTGAAATATTATGGTCATCCTTGTGTTGGAAGCTCTCCTTCATTAAGATTGTGTATGAGATATGCTTTGCCCCAGCCCTCAGACAAAGTTGAAAGAAAGGAATCTGGTTCCCCATTTCCTGTACTGTTTAAAATGCACAGGCCTTTTGATACTGCAAGCCTACTTTTTGCACTGACCTCGCTATCTTCCCTGCTTCAGTGCCGGACTGACAAACATGTATCTTGTGTTTTCATGGCTGCTTTTATGGTTTAATGACATGTTTTAGTTTAAATGGTCGCCAACTGAACAGGCCTTGTAGGTTTATGAAATAGCTGTTAATATTAGATTGTACAGTTGGGAATAGTACAGTGTGCTCTTGTGCGTTAAATATTCATTTGTTCGAGTGAAAACTGAGACTATTTGAAGTGTAAGAATTGAAATTTGGGCAGGACTTCAGTGTGTTGTTGCCAGTGACTTAATGATGTGTGAGCGCTACGAGTTATGCCATATCTTTGGGAGCTCTGTGGCCTTTGGTTAAGAGCTCTGACCTGTATTTTCCACTGGCTTCTATCTTTGTTCTAAATAAATATTTAAATAAAAAAAATCCACTGTTTTCTCTTCTTTCTTAGTCACTCCTAGGCCTTATCTGCACTGGCAAAAATGGGACAGTGGTGGTGGTGAAAGTTGTGGTATTACTAGTACTCAGGACCTGGTGCCTCAAAGGCATTTAGGCACCTAGCGATCAGGATTGAGGCATTTTCAAACCTTTGAGGAGCTACACCTGGTTGCCTGAGACCAGTTGCTTCATACTATCACTGGAGTTGCACCAGTGCCAACTCAGCCTTGGTGCCATGACTTTTTGCAGGTAAGGTAATCCAATCACTCTGTGCCAGTGATGCCCAATGTCTTCAGTGTGACTGCAGTAAAACATCACAACATGTTGAAATCAAGTCGGGCGATACTCATCCTCTTACCGCGTTTGCACTTAGTAGCAGGTGCATCACACCTAGATTTTTCCACAAACATTTCATTTTCTTTAGTGATTTGAGAGGCTTTTCAAGAGGGAACAATATGGTTCTCTGGAATTTTACTCTACACTGTCAAAGAGAAAACTTTTCAAAGTAAATCCCTGTGGATGTTGAACAAGTTATATACTGAATTAACTGGAAAAATTCATGAAGCAGCCATTTGCATTAACGGCAATTCCTTCTCTGGCTCTTATGTAATATTTATGCAGCAATATAGACACTGAAACTTAGTTCCTTTTTATATCAACTAACTATTAATGTGGTCCAGTCAAAGTATCCAGTCATCACACAGATCCAGATATTTTTTATTGGAATCCATGCACAGATAGGACTTGGTGAAACTTTTCAGATGACACCAAACTGGAAGGGGTTGCAAGCCTTTTGGCGGACAGAATTTGAATTCAAAATGACCTTGGTAATTGGGAGAATTGGTCTGAAATCAGCAAGAAGAAATTCAATAAAGCCAAATGCAAAGTACTACAACTACATGACAGGAAGGAAAAGTCAAATGTGCAAATACAAAACAGGGAATAACTGACTGGGCAGGAGTACTACGGAAAAGGGCCTGGGGGCTATAATGGATCATAAATTGAAGATGACCCAAGAATGTGATACATCTAGTTGTGAAACAGGCTATTATTGTTCTGGACAAAATGGGTGATCTGAATAGGAGAGGCAGACCCCACAGAGAATGGGTAGATGATATAGTAGATTGGTGCGGAGCTAGTCTACAGAAACTAAGCCACTCTACACTGGACAGGGAAAGAGGGAAGGAAATAGCAAGTGAGGCATCAGACATCAATGGGCGCTGAGTCTATGGTGGTTGATGATGATGATGATGATATATCTCCAGGAATGTCTTACATAAGACAGAGGAGGTAATTATCCCACTCTATTCAACATTGGTGAGGCCTCTACTAGAGTCATGCATCCAATTTTGGGTGCCTCACTTAAGAAAAATGTGGAAAAATCAAAGAGGGCCAAGAGTAGAGCAGCAAAAATGATAAACGGCTTAAAAAGCCATGAGTTATGAGGGAAGGTTAATATGAACCAAGTATGGCTAATGTTGAGAAAAGAAAACTGAGGAGGGACCTAACAGCATTATGTAATTATATTAAGGACAGTTATAAAGAGAATGTTGATCCATTGTTCTCCATGTCCACTGGCAGTAGAACGAGAAGCAATGGGCTTAGTCTGCCGCAAAGGAGAGTAGGTTAGATAAGAAAACATTTCTAACTTTGAGGAATAGGCTTTCAAGGGAGGCTGTGGAATCGCCGTCACTGAAGGGTTTCATGAGAACAAGTGAAACAACCCACTCTCAGGAATACTCGAGGCTGCCTCCGTGCACTGGTTTGGACTAGATGACTTCTCCAGGTCTCTTCCAGCCCTGCATCTCTATGATTCTAAGTGCAATTGTCGAAATAAGAATTGAGCTGACACCTTGCCCAAATCTGGAGCAATACACAAGATAGTTTAAGGTATGGTTCTGAACAGCAGCCAGATTCTTAAGTGTTGTTTTCCTTGCACTGATCTATCTTACGGCTTTATACTGAGTACCTTCCATGTAAAAACAATAGCAACAGTGAAGTTCCTAGTGGACATCAAGGAGTAGAATCTCTTCCTTTGCGGGGACAGAGCTGTACTTCAGTGGCAGGTTTTGGTTTTTATTTCTTTTAGATGGTTTAAATGTCCCCCTTGGTTTTGGCAGATCAGCAGCTACGGGCAGAAGGCAGCAGAAGTGCTGGGCATCATCATTTTAGCAGAAAGTCTGTTTCAGATGGAGGGTTTTGCAGCATTTCTTAATGGGCAGAATCTGGGCATTTACTCAACCTGACTCTGTTTCTCAGCTCAGTACTTCTTTCAGCTAGATCAAGAAATAAATACAGCAAGAGAGAACGCTGCACCTCATTCAGTTCAAGCTGTGATCTTGCCACCAATGTTCCCTGAAAACCGAGTGCTTCAGCAGCCATCCAGGAGAGATTCAGATTCCAACTGATTAGCAGAGCACCCACAGTTGGCAGCATGTGTTTCTACTGGTGGTGCACATCTACATGGCTCTATGCACATAACAAAATGTATTCCACACATGAATGGAAAATATTAGCGGGAACATTGCTTACCAGATTAAGTTATTTAATTCAAACACATGTGCACTTAAATATGCATGTGCGCACGTGAGCCACGTGCATTGTCCAGTGAGACTACTCATGCGGAAAGTGAAGCACAAACATACATGTTTGCAGGACTAATACTCTTGCCATTTCACAGGATTATGATATCACCTCTGTCACACTGCTGTGCAGAGTTCCTATGCACTGTTTAAACAGTGCGCTACTTAGCCTCCATGGCAGTTGCATTCCTGTGATTGAAGCAATCCCTCTATCTTGTAACTTTGTTGAGCACTTTTATGTGTTTGGCTAAAAGGAACTCTGCAAATGTCAGTGATTCATTGTATGGTCAATTTTTAAATGACAATTGATTTAGCTATTTTCTGTTAAGAATGGAGATGCCTTCAGGATTGGGCACCTAGAAAATCAAATGAACCATTCTTATGATTTACAGCTTTTATCAGCCCTGAGGCCTTCTGATGAGTAATCCCAACATGGCTGCAGATGGAGACATTAACCAACGGCACTAGCAAAAACAGCAGTCCTTACCCCTTCCAGATCTATAGGCTACGTCTAGACTACATCCCTGTCGACAGAGGGATGTAAATGAAGCACTTCGAAAGTGCAAATGAAGCCGGGATTTAAATATTAAAATGAGGTTTACAGGATCTTTTGAAAAAGCACCCCGTTTTTGAAAGAACCGTGTCTAGACTGCGGTTTCAATTTCGAAATAGCGCTTTTTCGGAAGAGCACCATTACGTGATTATGCAAATGAAGCACAGGATATTTAAATCCCGGCTTCATTTGCACTTTTGAAGTGCTTCATTTACATCCCTCTGCCGACAGAGGGATGTAGACACACTTGGAGTACATCTGCAGTTTCTGGTGGAGTTCAAGCTATGCAGAAACCTCAGACAACTACTCTGACTTCTTCCTCAGTCTGGTGAGAAAAACTCCCTCCTAGAAGATATCTAATATGACTACTACGCTTATTATTTTGACCTAAAGGGGGTTACTTCGAAATAAAGCCCTAGTGTAGGCCAGGGCTCAAGGACTGCTGCTGTTCTGCTATTCCTTGCTTAGTGTTCTTTGGGCAATTTTGTTTTACAGGCCAATTCAATCAGCAAAGTTATGTATGAGACTAAACTGTGAGGCCTCCATATTCAAAGTGACTAGGGATTGCTGGGTGGTGAACTGAAGACACCTTAAAAAGGCCATGACTTTGGGGGAGGGGGCTGCCCATCTTTACGATGCCTCAAACTGTTCACCCCAAAATAGAAGCACCCAAAATCACCAGTCACTTTTGAAAAAGTCAGCCTTGATTCCCACAGGCTACATGGTGAGTATAATTAGGTCATTATACTTACTAAGACGGGAAGCTACAGGAGATGCCTTCTGGTGAGTAGATATTTCAGCCTGAAAAATACAGGACTTTTATCTCACATCTATCTCTGACTGTTCTGGTGTATACCTTTGAGCAGGGAAAGGTGTGAAAAAGAGCAGGATTCCCCCCCCCCCCCAAAAAAAGAGCAAAACTGCTACAATTCAGGCTACATCTATACTACAGCCGTTTTTGACCAAAAACCTGCGGAGCATCCACACCTCACGTTTTTGCGCAAGAAAATGTACAGTAGAATGGCAGAACAGAGCGTTTTTTGCGGTGTAGGTATACCTCTTTCTACAAGGAATAACTCATTTTTGCGCAAGAGTTTTTGCGCCAAAAGGCATGTGTGGACACTCCACAGGGGTTTCTTGCACAAAAAGAGCCGATCAGAAAAAGCACAGCTGCTCTGATGGCCATTCTGTTAATGGCAATCAGAGCTTTCTTGCGTAAGAGCATCCATGCAGTGTTGATGCTCTCTTGCGCAAAAGCGCATTGCTTTTGTGATACGCTTTTGTTGTGTGGACGTGCTTTTGCGCAAGAAGTGTTTGCAGAAGATCTCTTTCGCAAAAAGCTTCTTGTGCAAGAAGCCTGCAGTGTAGACGTAGCCTCAAAAGACAATGCGTGGCAATACTTGATAAAAGATAGGCAAGGAAAGTAAAAGCAAAATTTCTGACGAAGGAGAAACATAACTTACATCTTCTGTTTTGGAGATGGTTTTGTTTCATTACATGCTACATTGTGACTATAATCTTTCTGATTTAAAAAACCCCAGCAGTCAGCATTGTTCATATAGGAAAATTCTCCTCTCAGTGGCAAAATGCTCTTTGCTTCCGTTCTGTAGCTAAACAGATTTGGGGTACTACCAGAAATGAAGGAGCATGATATGCAAAGCCCTGCCTACAAGCTAATACCAAAAACCCCTTATTCCAGAGCGCATATTCATTTGAACCACAGTGACAGCCTCATTTAGAAACAAATTAGGGGTTAACGAAGAAGTCCATGACGGAGGCAGAATCGAGTTTCCCTTTTCCCCTTACTGTCTGTTAGAATTAGAAAGTGTCTATGAGCAGCGTGTGTCAAGAATATGAACGTGAGATGTCATTTCTGCTGCCTCTAATTGAAGCCAAGATAAATGAAGTGGAAAGGCGGCGTCCAATCCAATCAAAACATGAAAAAGGTATTTTGACATGTAAATTACAAACTTCCTGTGTATTTTGTCTCCCCAATTACACCCTCCCCTGTCATGTTTCTTTAAATTATATCTTAATCTCCCAGTCTCCTAATAATTATGTCATCATTCTTGGGCCTTGAACACTGTGTAATGGTATTTTATAGGATGTGCCATTCATTATTAACTAAACTCACTCTCTGTCCCCAGTGATGCAATTTCTCATGGTGTTCAAATATGCATTGTGTCAGTTCTCCCTTTGTAAATGTTAGGCCAGTTCCACTCACTGCACCTTGATTAAATGGTATGAAGTAAGCGAGGTACTCGCAGACAATTTATTCTGCCCATCATTATTTTGTAGGGATGCACACGCCATAGTATTTTTAATGGCACGGGCAACGGGTTTGAAATGTAACTCCCTAGTCAGTTTGTATCATCTAACATAGCTCTTGGCTCTCAGGGAAACTGACTATTTTTCTCTGCGCATGTCTAAAGAGTAGAAAGGATTGGCCCCAAAGAAAACATAAGGAGTAGTATAAATGGTAGGGGTAACCACACTGGCATGGGAATCTTTCCATTGACTCTGGGTCAGGCCATAACAGAATGTCTACTTGATCCTGTTGCACAGCCCTATGATGGCTTCTTTCCTAGGTACAAAACTGTTACCGGCTAGGATGAGTGGCCAACTAAAGATAAAATTACAGTAGAGTCTTGATTATCCGACCTAAACAGGATTGGAGGATGTTTGGATAGCGGAAATGTTGGATAATACAGAATACTAATAAAAAAAAATTTCAATCTACAGTACTGGAGTCATCAAACAAAAGCACAACTGCACTCATGTGCGTGATGTGGGTGCACGGCACTGATAGTGATTGGCTGTTGTACATGCTGCATTCTTATTCGTCAATTCATCACGTCAGCAGGCGGCACGTGACAGCAGGCAACTTGTCGGATAAAACGGAATGTTGGATAAGCGAAGGTCAGAAAATTGAGACTCTACTGTATGCCTAGATCTGTCTGCTGGACTTTTAGGGCATGTCTACACTAGGAAATTATTTGGAAATAATTCCCAAAATAGCTATTTTGAAATAGCGTGTCCACATTACAGGGAAGCCTCGAAATTAGTCTGAGGCAAGCTCCCTTAAGGCGGACGCGCTACCTTGACTTAGTGCCCCAGGAAGCACTGGGGAGTAATTACTTTGAATGACTCTGGGGAATAGTTATTTCGAAATAGCAGCAGTGGAGCACCCACACCAGTGCTATTTCAGAATAACTATTTCAAATTAAGCTTTATTCCTTGTGGAAAGCAGGAGTTATTATTTCAAAATAACCAGCCCCTTATTTCAAAATAATGATCTTGGAAGTGTGGACGCTCTGCTTGTTATTTTGAAATAAGGGGAGCTATTTCAAAATAACTACCTAGTGTAGACCAGGGCTCATATCCCAGTGGTAAGAACAGCAGATTATTGGCAAACGACTCTTTATCAAAGGTTGTTCTGTCCAGGCAGGCAAAGGATACCAACCAGAGTGTTCTAGTTCCATACAGTTCAAAGCACAGCAAAGCGCATTCCACAACCATACAATACTCTGAAGTTTTACTGGTTAAAAACTTTCTTTCTAAGGAGATCCAGGAGTAACTCAATGGCTCTGAGTCACAGGCATTTTGAACAAACCTCTCCCCCCCCCCCACCCACTTGGTCCACATTTTTTTATGATGAGTTCATGCACAGCAGAGTTTTCCTTAAGCATCAGGTTTGAATGAACCCAAAAAATTCACAGTGAAATTCAGCCCAAATAAATTTTGCCTGATTTTAAGAGAACATCATGGATGAAATGCTAGCCTTTCTGAACTCAACAGGACTTTGGGAAACCATCTGAACTAGGATTTCAACCTATACTTTGGGCCAAGTTTGCCTAGAACATGATCTATATGTATCTGGAATTCCAGATTGAATTAAATACTTTATCTGGAATTCCATCCAAATTATCCAAAAGCTTCACAGGCTGGTAAAATATCAGATCCAAATTTAGAATTTGCTCTCTAGGAATCTTCAAGAAAAATTGGCTCTGGTCATATGTTTCCCTTTAATCACATGCTGTTTGTTACAGGATATATTTGGTTCAATGTCGCTTCTATACACTACGAAGTTCCTTCCATTTTGCAAGTAGCTGGAAAAAATTATTTGAAAGAGAATAACTTGTGCCTAATAACAATAGGAAGTAACTAAAGGAAAAATAACTAGAAATAATCTAAAAATGCTGCTTAACAATCTGAGTCTCACTAGAGGGCTTTAAAGCCTCAAAGAAGCACTTTATAAAGCAAAGAAATCCCAGAAATACTTTCACTAGAGCCATTTTGTTGTTATTAAACATCAAGATGTGAATACACAGATATTTTAGCTGCTAGGGTTAAATTCTGTATTGTGAATCATAGAAGTCCCATTCTTAGAAATCTGGCTGCATGGCAGGAATTTTGCCCCGAACCTGAACAGTGGATTTCTTTGGTTTAAACCTTTATATAAATGAACAGTGATCTCAGTATTGAGAGCCTAGGCATAAAAGGATTTGTTCTGGTCATCCTATTGGCTACTATAGCCAATTTGTGCTCCAGCAGATCAAAATAAGTTACTCTTTGCTGACATAAGTTCACATGTTATGGAAATAGCAGAAGTGAATCCTGCAACTCCTTTTACCTTCAGTGTCATTTGTCAGAGCGAAATCATTGAAAAAGTTCTGTTTTTGAGTCCCGCTGGTGCACGCCAAAGTGAACTTTATTTTCAGGCACATGTTTGTTTGGGTGAAGATAGCAAGGAGGGCGACCCCACACTGGATTTAATCCAAGAGAACTAGAGACTCCATGTGCATTTCACCTGATCTTTCACCACAGGACAAAAGACAGGTGTTCAGGCCTGTCAGGCCTGGCATTACTTCCATACTGGTTTTACTTTAATTAAAGCCATCTGAACTTACTGACAGCCCCCTTGATCAAAAAATGAGCCATTATCCCTGCCCAGAAATACTAGTCTAGGTTTCTGCCACACAGAGACAAACCCGTGTCTCTCAGTGAAGTATATTCAAACTTTTGCCATATCTCCAGCCTTGTCTCCAGATTGATCTCCCAGGGTTTGATTTAGAGGGTCTAGTAAGAACCTACTAAATCGACTGTTGATGACACCTCTGTCAAACCTGGGTTGTGAGGAGAAAGGGAAGCCAACAGGAGAGCTTCTCCCACTGACCTCTCATAATGGGGACGCTGAAGGAATTCAATCTTAGCTACGATAACTCCAGCTATGCAATTCTCATAGCTGGAGTAGCATATCTTAGTGACTTTCTCTTGTAGTGTAGATCTGGGTGCTAATGGGCCACCTCCTCAGCTGCTGTACCACGGTATAATCATTGAAGTCAATAGAATTATGATGATTTACACCAGGTACGAATCTGGCCTAACTCATTCAGATTATAATATTCCTAGTCAGTCAGGCTGGCTTAATAGATTTTCTTTAGTGAATATACAAAAGGCAGTTCAGAATAGAAAGGGTTAGTACCTTTAGCCTCGTGGTAGCTGATGATATATGGCAACAAACTGTACAGCTGTTTTACAATTAGATCAGAGTAAATCACATTGCACACAACAATCTGAATAGCTGTGCAGCCTGCCATGCATCTTCAGTATAAGTTACACAGTTACTCTGTGAATTACACATTTAGAATGTATGCCCATAAAAGCACTGTGTGTACCAGGCAATGGGTTTTTTTTTTCATGCCAACTTGTGTTATAAATGCCTTCCCCTTTCAACATGCTTTGAATATATCTGCACTTTAATTGATGTTGTCATGAGTAGCCTACAGTGTTACACTCCCTCAGTTGCAAAGTTTACTGTGCCCTTACTGAGTGATATTTCTGTATTGATAACAGCCATGCAGGCAAAGCCATGACCAGGAAGACGCAATACTGCCAAATGGGATAGCAGGGTTTGGACCTTAGGCCAGCACATGCTAAGTGAATCATAGAACTCATCCTCTGAGGCACTGGAAGAGAGGCTGCTGGCAAAAGACCTCTCCTGCCTCACCCAGTGGCAACTCTGCAGCTCTTGAACAGAGCACCAATGGTGTCAGATCAAGCTGGCAGCAAAAACACCCAGTAGCAGCTGCCAGAAGAGCAGAATAGGGACAGGGAGAAGCTTTAACAAAATAAAGACCAAAAAAAGCGTATTTTCATAGGCCGCATTAAAAGGGAACATACTTCAAGGGCGGTGTATATATACTTCATTAATACCTAGAGCAGGATGAAAAGTAATTTCTCTTACATACATATATACATCTATTGTGTTCTCAAAAAAGCTAGACCAAACAGTGCTACTTCTTGGGGTTTGCTAGACAGTCCCTATACAATACAGAGTTGCAGTTTGCAAAGGTAGATGAGGCCGCTGTAATCATTAGTCTGATTTCCTGTGTAAGATGGGCCAGAGGACGTCCCCAAAATAGCCCCTCTTTGAACTGGAGCAACTTTTTAGAAAAACCATCCAATCTTGCTTTAAACACACAACAATATATAACAAACTATTACCATTTATATTGCAGTACTGCCTAGAGGCTCTCACAGACTTAGATGTCCCCTTCTGCCAGGTATATACCCACAGTCCATACTTACCAGGAGATCCATGCTGCAGCGATCAATTGCCCAGGGATTGATTTAGCAGGTCTAGTGAAGACCCACTAAATTGACTGCCAATCACTCTCTCATCAACTCTGGTACTACACTGGAATAAGAAGCATATGAGAAGTCAATGTAATGGCCAGCAGGTGGCTTTGAACTGGGACCTCTAGAGTTTAGTGTAGGAGCCTCTGCACCTTGAGCTATAACGCCAGTTGACTCTCAGGTCAGGCTATAGAGCTCCCTTATTTTTATCTCTCAATGTAAGTCGTCTAAGTGAAACTACACAGGATAGTGAACCACACTAGGGCTACATCTACACTGCACCTCTCTTGGGCAAAAGCCTATGCAAATGAAGTGCAGGTTAGTATATTGCCATGCTTAATTTGCATAATTAATTAGGGGGCCATTTCTGTGCAAACCCCCCTCTTGCTCAAGAACCATTCTTCCTGAAAAATGAGGACTCTTGCGCAAAGGGGGGAGGTGCAAAAAAGGAGCCATCTACACAGCTCCTTTTTGTGCAAAAATGGCCCCTAATTAATTATGCAAATGAAGTGTGGCAATATGTTAAGCAACACTTCATTTGCATAGGCTTTTGTGCAAGAGAGGTGCAGTGTAGATGTAGCCTCGCTGTGTGGGTTACAGAGAGTTTCTCTCATTGAACCCCTGCAGTGGAGACCTCGCAGCAATTCAACCAAAGGTAAGTTGACTCCTCCTATACTATTCACATAGCTGGAATTGCATACCTTAGGTCAATGTTGTCCTGTAGAGTAGACCTGCCCTGAGAGTCATATTCTGCCCTGGAGAGTCTACTGACTATCTAGGACTTCACAAAGGGTTGAGTCCTTCTATTCTGAAAGCACTGCCCCTAACCACTTGCAATAAAGGAAAACAAAGGGAATAGTACTGTGACAGACACACACACACCCCTCCATGCTTTATGAAATGGACTTATGGACATGAATTTACATAACTCAAAGGTGCTTTTGAGCAAATTATTTTGTGTAACCCATCAATCTTCATGTCATGATCTGCTGGTTCTGTTTATCTCACTTTAATGTATGTATCATTTTTGTGTGTAAAATTAGACATATGGAATGCGGAATACTTTGTGGGTTTCAAATGTGTGAATGAGAGACATGGAGGGTGTTACTCTCAAGGTCTTGATGAGCAACTGTTAAACAATCTCTTTTGTCTCTCTGTCTGAGCAGTGTTTGATAGGGAGTGGCCTAACAAAAAGAATAGGAAAGCAGAGGCTTTGGTCTTTTGGCTCTGCTGCACCTGAAGGAAAGGAGCCAAAGACCCTAGGATGGAAGAGACAGCCCTGGTTTGGAGAGGCAGCTGGAAAAGAGGTTTTAGGGTGAGTCTGAAGAGTTTATACTGAGGTTTCAGTATAGAATTAGACAAGCATTTTTATTTCTTTTGATTTGTAAGCTACTTTGCTCTGTCTCTTCTCACTTATATCACTTTTATTTTCTATCAAACCCAGTGTAAATAATTATTACCTGGGGGGGCAACCAGTGTGTACATTCCCCCTTTGATTGTTAATGGTGGCTTACCTAATTCTTTGGGGTTTCGATCCCATTTGGGGAGTGTTATCCCAGGAAGCTGGGCCCTAAACTGCACTCTCCTCGGACCTGAAAAGGTTCAGTGTCTGTACTGCTTCTCCATGGCAGCAGGGATCTCAGCTTGGGACCTCGGCTGGGAGAGACCAGCGGAGCTGGCCCAGCAGGACCAGAGAAGCCCCAGAGAGCGGAAAGCACTTGTGACGGGCTGTGTCAGCACCCTGGGAGGCACCCCCGAGGGGTCGTCTATGACCGCACCCTGTCACAAGTGCTTTTTTCATATCAGTGCAGCTAAGAGCATTGCAGAATCCCATACTAGTACAGGAGTGCTTTGTGTGTGTGTACAGGAAATAGCTAATAGATAAAGCTGGCATCTAAGAATCTCTAGCATTGTTTATAAGACCAGTACAACTTCTTGTGTTACCTCTGGGTGCACTGTACACCACTTCTGAACCCTGGCAAGATTTCAAACTAATATTGCAAACTTATTTTGGATTATAAAATGCCATAGCCACACAAGTAAACAAGTAAGCCTGGCTTGGATCTCTCATGGCAAACCCTTCAAACTTCCCTCCTGGGGTTAAATGATAGTGCCAAATCGCTTCTGTTAATAACCAATATACTCACGCCCATTGCTACCTTTATTAGAGGTGGTTAAAAAAATCAACCAAAAGACAAGGGGAAAGGGGAGAATTGAGAAGATATTTGCAAAGAAAACAAAACACAACCATGCTGGTTTTTACCAGCTATAGAACTGGCCCAAAAATGAAATGTGAAAATTTTCATTACAGAAAATTATTCTCCAAAATTTCCACAAAAAAGTTCTCATTTTCCACCAAAATTAAGTTTGAATAAATGATATTGGATTAGATTTGAATTAAAGGCTCATGAGACAGGGTCACGTCCCCCTGAAAACAAGGATGTCTGGATAACAAATATGCTTTACCCACGTCCAGGTAGCAAGGTGCAGCAGGATGGGAACTTGGTCTGGAGGAGTAGGGCAGATGGAGAGTGTGCATTGGGAATGGAGCTGAAAGCCTTATGCACTTAAGAAGTTGAATTGTCTCCACTTCCCGTTCTGCTGTATAAAGTTTTATGCAATGAAGTCTTTAAGTACTTAGGGGCTTTAGAGTATTTCATCACCTTCTATAACCTCTTTTGCTGAGTCGACCCTGCTGTCTCTCTGTAAAACATCTGTAAGGTCCACATTCCAGATTATCTGTCCACTCTGTTTCCTAAATGTTTCAGGCGCCCCTCTCCTACCAACAAGAGGTGCACAATATGCACATGCATGTAGATATGTGTGCACATATTTTCCTTGCTTCAAAGCTGGGGGTGCCTGTATTTCTATAAATGCACTTTTTCATGTGCTGTTCAAAAATTGATTTTTTTAAGGCAAAACCTGTAATTTTGTATGCCAGCTAGGTAATTAAGTGTTTCTTCAATTGACACACAAAAAGGAAGAGTTTATGCAAATATGGGGCCAGATCCTGGTGTAAATCAATGAAATTTTTTTTAGCTCAGTGGATTTACCCCAGCAGAGAATCTGACTCCATGAACTTTTGGGCTCACAAACTTTTATGGAAAGTTTTCTGTGTGACAAAAACATGGGGAGGAGTACAACATTGCACATGCAGGGTTTATACCCCTATCAGTTGGTGTTTCCATTACATTAGAAAGTTTACTGAAAAGTGGGCCCAAGCTCCAAAGACTAGATCCAGACCCAAACACTTCCAAGTTGCGGAGTGGAGGTTCTGATGGAGGATTTCAGTTCAACCCGTTCACATCTAGATTTGTGCTCGGGCAACCAAATCTTAAGGTGATAAGATGGGCTTTTTTCTGCTGAATATGACATTCAGTGTAGGATGTCCTCTGTTTAGGAAATTACAGCAATGAACTTACTGGAGCATTAAAGGAATTATGTAGGAGGCAAAGATACAGTGACTTAATTCCACCAAAAATATATACCCTGGATAAACCATACAAAAATCATAGATGAAAATGAAAATCAACTCCCTCTCCTTCATAGCAAAAGACAGACCTCAATGGGAATCTTAACGCACAACTTCTCGGTCTTATGTTTCACTTTAATGCTCCAAGTTCAGCAGCCTGAGTCTTGGGACAGCATTAAAGAACCAGCCAAGATGCTGGAGTAGTCCTTCCATGTTGTTATACTACCATCTACTGATAAAAGGATGCTACTTCTCAGATCTCATCTCCCGTCTTAGTCACCTTGGTACAATGAGCAATACTTCAAGCCAGTCAGAGCTAGAGAATGAGCTTTAACTGCTGCTTTAAGCATCATCACCTCCAAGTTCCTCGGGTCAACGTGTCTATATGCATTCATAATGCAATCAGCAGCGTGTGGCTGAGAGTAAGGGATTGTTTTCTCTTTCATGGTAAGAGACCCTAGAAAAAGTCAATTATCATCAAAAGTCTTTTCTGGGGTGTGGTGCCTTAAAATAAATAATGAAATATGAAATCGCCAGTTTAAAACACCCCCAGGTTGTATGGAATGAAGGGCTGTTGAGGATACTCAGCATTGTGCAATACTGACACCGTCCTGTAGCAGGAGCTCAGCATCTCTAGCAATTGGGCCCCACCATCAGTTTAATAACAACGTAATCAGCTCAAAGGCTTATTCTGCCTGAATATCAGAATCTATCGGCTTTTTGAGTAAAGAGGAGAACTAGGGAACAGTCACGGATTCATGCTACAGAATTTTTTTTTTCCAAGATGCAACAAATGTGTCATTTGATTTTGCACCCTGTGCCTTTCTGGTATGTACCTGAAGTAGAAAGAATGCCAAGCACCTTTTATTTTGACATAATGATTTGGGGGCTAATTAGATACTGGTAATTAAGGAAAGCCTTTGTTCTAAAGTTTTTACAGGTTGCATTGTTGATCCAAGAAAGAAGACCTTTTATTTTTGTATTAGTTTAATTGGAGAGAAATTAAATTAAATTTGACCGTGATTCATCACAGCTCTTTAATCAATGTCAGCCCATCAAATCCCCTACTACTGCTCCATCAAACTCTAATCTGGAACCTAACATTATGATCTGGGAAATCAGTTCACTATAACTACAATGCTCAGGGTGTAAAAAAAAATCTACCCTCCTGAATGACAGTCCTAGCGCACCTTAAAGGCTGACCATTTTATTTGGGCACCAATTTTTCTGGGCTGGAGCCGACATGATCAGATGCATGAAATGGAAAGTTCAGTTTGGCGGGGATATATACATATGTACAAAGATGGTTATATTACTATGTGGTGTATCAGTGTTAACGAGGCCATATCACTCAGGGTGGTGGTGGTGGCCCACTTCCAACAATTGATAAGAAGGTGAGAATACCAAACAGGGGAAATTCCTTTTTGCAGTGAACTAGCCACTCTCAGGCTCTAGGCAGACCCAGTTTGAGAGTGCCAAGTGTGCAACGAGTTCCAGCTCTGCTGTAGCCCTGGTGCTAGATTGAAGAGACTTCTCCCAACAAGCCCAGCCACTGCTTCTTGGGGAGGTGGATTACTTAGGCTGACAGGAGAACTTCATTATTTCACCTTGCATCTTGAAAAAGTGCTGAAGACACCCTCCTTTTTTGTATAGAAAAGCAACAGCGGAAGGGTAATAATGATTAAGGTGAGTGACAGATTGTGCTCGGTGACGATTAGAGCCCAATCCTTCAGCCCTTCACTAGCAGACCTCTAAAGGCTTGAGATCCAGGCCCTTCCTCTTACAAAGTGATGATGGAATTTTATGCTAGGAAAGAAAATAGCATCCAGCTGTCAGACTGTAGGAGCAAAACAATTGTATTGTTCTGCTGAAAGGTGCTAATGGTTGCCATGGCAGGGTAGAGGGGAGGTGTCTTGGAGCCAAAGACAATCACACACCTCATTAAAGCCAATGGATGTGCCATGCACTCGCTTTTAGGCTCAACAAAAAGAACAGGCAAGCCCATTTATGTAATAGAAAGCAGCTGCAAAGTATGTGGAACTAAACCCAATGGCATAAAAGGAACTAAACTCAGTAACAGCAGCCTGGAAGGGGTGGAAGCCTCAGGCAGAAAGGGTGGGGCTGAAGGGCAGTCAATCCTGAGCGGCACCGTGGGCCAGGCCCACCCAATAGCCCTGCAGATCAGCACTCCCACGGTGTTTCAAAGAGGTCTGGAGCTCCTGGCCCCTTTGAAACACTGTGCCCATGTTCAGTTGCCCCGTTTGGCTGAGATAACCCAGATAGATTAACAGGGATTCCCTATCACAGGGGCTAGAAGGTAGGCTGGAGCCTGCATGGGCTAGCACTCCGCAAAAAGCCAACAGGAATTGTGAGTAGCTGAGAGGATGTTTTTGGCCAAAACTTTTCTTCTGTGAAAAATGAAGAGTCAGCAGCAAGCACCCCGTGGTTTTATGCATTTGTGATGGATTTGCCTGTGGCTGACACTCTCCACCCCAGTAAAAGTCAAACCATTCTGACATTTTCCAAATGAAATGTTTTGATTTTTTTTAATCAAAATGACCTTTAAGGTCAAAAACTTCAATTTAATTTAAAAAAAGTTGAAACCCATTTGAAATCAAAACAAAACATTTGGGATCCCATAAAATGTTTCATTTGACCCAGAATTAATTTCTATTTTTTTAAATTGTTTCGGGTCAACTCGAAAGAAATTTTTCTTCTTCAGTTTTTCAGAAGAGCCAGCAAATGAAACATTCAAGTTCGGTCCCTCCTATTTTCTACCTGAGAGTATTTCCACGCTACATTTTTTTCCGAAAAAACGGCTGTTTTTCTGAAGAAACTTCCCTTACGTCCACACTGTAATCACGTTCTTTTGAGAAAAAAAAAAAAGAACAGAGGGGTTTTGCCGACATTGGTAAGCATCTTTCTATGAGGAAGAAGCCTTTTTCCAAAAGAGCTCTTTCGCAAAAAGGCGTGTGTGGACAGGGAAGGAGTTCTTACGAAAGAAGAGGAAAGAGGAAAAAGCACAGGTGCCCTGGTGGTCACTCCGTCCATAGTAATCACATTTTAAATGTGAGATAGTATCCATTTAGTGTGGACACTATTTTTCGAAAAAGCAGATCGCTTTTTCGATGCACTTTGGCAGTGTGGACACTCTCTTTTGGAAGAAGTTTTTTCAGAAGACCTCTTCCAGAAAAGCTTCTTCTGAAAGAAGCCTGCAGTCTAGACATAGCCTGAGGCACATAGCAGTCTAGTCTTTTGTGAGCTGTAACAGTACTTTGCTTTGTTGGGTTAGTGTGCAGGTGGTTTGGCAGCCTCTGTTATAGAGAGAGTCAGACTAGAAACCCAGTAGCCTCTTCTGGCTTTAAACTCTATGGGCACATCTACACTACGGTCTTATTTCAAAATAACTCATGTTAGTTCAAAATAACAAGGTGAGCACCCACACAGCATGCCCATTATTTCAAATTTATTTTGAAATAATAGGCTTCTTATTCCAGAATAATAAACCCTCCTTTCACAAGGACTAGAGCCTATTTCTAAATAGGGTGTGTGTGGGCAGTGCAGCTATGCTTATTTCAAAATAATTGACCTTCAGGGATTCTCACAACTGCCCTGGTGGCCACTCTGTCCACAACCCTCAAAACTCTATAGTTTCCCTTCCCCTGCAGCCTTAAAAGGTGCAGCCACAGGGGAAACTTCTGGTGGCAAAATGCAGGCCCTGTCAGCCCTTACCGCACTGCAGAAGCAGATTGTGTAGCAATGGCTGACCCCAGTGCTCCCACTGCTGCTAGCGAGCTGGCACCCAACTCTCAGGCCCCTGGAGAGGGGCAGGAGAAGGGGGTCCCTCTCTCGTCTGGTGCAGAGATCCTGGATCTCATTGAGGTCTGGGGAGAGAAGGCTAACCTCCAGGATCTCCTCACCAGGTGCAGGAATGCTGATATGGCCTCAAGCCTGAGCCAGAAGGGCCAAATGTGCACCCAGGAGCAAGTGCGCATAAAAATCAAAGAACTGAGGCAGTTCCACACCAAAGCCAGTTCCTGCTCAGGAGCAGCACCCCATACGTACCCCTTTTATGAGCAGCTGTACCGCATCCTGAGAGGCGGGGTCAGTCCCTTCCCCACCCTCGTCGTGGACTCAAGCCTGGAGATGCCCGTCATGAGCCTCCTGGAGAGCAGGGCCACGGAGGGAGGAGGCAACAGCCAGCCAGAAGACCAGCCTGTCCTCGGAGCTGGTACCCCTCTCCCAGGATGTCGCCCAGTTGTCAAACTCACCCATTAGGTGAATTCCATTATTTTCCCTAGACACACGCAGGGGGAGACGGCAACAGGCTGCATGCTCCTCAGTTGGCCTTCTCGGCCTGGGCATCGCACAGCAGTCTGTGCATGTGGGTGCACATGGAGCCCCAGTCCAGACCAGACAATCCCATGAGACTCTCACACAGGAACCTTACGCTCCTTCTCACAAGGTTCGTGCACAGGCCTGCCTTGCTATCGACTCCTTGGTGGGACACCTTCCCATCATAAGCCACCACTAAGGAGGCTGGGGTCAGGGAAACACCCAGCAATGCCACACACAGCACACGGTCATGCCCACATTCTGAGGCAGCATCTGCTTCCAGTCAAGTGTGGTAAGGCAGAGGACACCCATCCCCTGCAGGGGAAACTGATGGGGGGAGGAAGAAGAGGGAACCCTGGTACCACCCTCTCTGGCAAACAGCATCTACCACTCACACACACCCTCCCCCCTCCCCTTCTCTAGCGGGCAGGGAGAGAAGTCCTCGCCCTGTAGGATTCCACCACTGCCAAACCTGGTGTGTGTGCGGGATGCAGGGAAGGCAAGCTGGCCCATTGCCCCCTCCTGCCGAGTTAGTCTGTAACTGGGAAAACTTAAAGAGCAACGAATAGTCTTGCAGCACCGTAATGACTAACAAAACATGTCGATGGAATCATGAGCTTTTGTGGGCGCAACCCACTTCTTCAGATGACCGGAGTCTTAAAAGTCCAGATCCAAAGACTTCAGCGGGATGACTCGTGTGAGAAAAAGTTTCCTCATCTAAGCAAAAAGCTGGAGGCTCAAGTCCCCTATCAATAGTGCCACAGCTCCATTTTAAAAGGTGAATGGGCAAATGAGACTATGAGTTACTATAGAGAACTTTTTCCTGGGTGTCTGGCTGGTGAGTCTTGCCCACATGCTCAGGGTTTAGCTGATCGCCATATTTTGGGTCGGGAAGGAATTTTCCTCCAGGGTAGATTGGCTGAGGCCCTGGAGGTTTTTCGCCTTCCTCTGTAGCATGGGGCACAGATCACTTGCTGGAGGATTCTCTGCATCTTGTTGTCTTTAAACCATCATTTGAGGACTTCAGTATCTGAGATATCGGTGAGAGGATTATTCCAGGAGTGGGTGGGTGAGATTCTGTGGCCTGCATTGTGAGGGGTCAGACTAGATGATCATAATGGTCCCTTCTGACCTTAAAGTCTATGATTCTATGAGACTTTTATCCTGTTTTTTTTTTTTTTTTTCGTTTCAATTCTTTTTCAAAAACAAAAGGTTCCCCTGAAAATGAGGCTTTTTCAGCAAAAATGAAGGTTGGGTTTGTTTGTTTTTAAGAAACCTTGCTCACTGGAGTTCACCTGAGAGCAGTTCAGCCCCTTACTGCACCCAAAATGAGCCAATGTCTAAAAGCACAGACCAGCCGTAGGTGGTTATAGTGAGGGTGCACGGTTGGATTTCACAGTGTCTAAACCCTTGCCACTAGCCATGACAGGAAAAGGGGTATGGCCTTGGAGTTAAGGCACTGGGTTAGGACTCAGGAAACTGGGGTCAGTTTCCAGCTCTGCCACAGACTCTCTGTGAGAGTCAGAGAAAGTCACTTAATCTTTCTGTGCCTCATTTCCTCACCCTTCAAATTAGAGATTATTCCTTAGCTCACTGGGGCATTCTGTGGGCTGCCTGGTGAGGGAGGCCATATCAAACTATATATAATATTCGTATTTCTTTAGTGTTGCTGTATCAAGGGCATATAATTTCTGGAGCACAATGTGGCGTCGATTAATCAAGTCACCTAAACTCTTACTTAACTTTAAGCGTATCAACAATCCCACTCAAACTTCACTTCACGCAGAGATCAAGCTTAAATACCTTGCTGACTTGAGCTGGGGTGCCCAACAATGTTCTAGTCATACCTATAGCTGATGAAATAGAAATCTGTATGTATAATCATCCTGTGTTTTGGGAGCACCTCATAATGGTGCTTGTCTGCAGCAATGCCTAAACAAAATGGGTTGATTTAAGGGAGCTGAGGGAACACTTAGCTCAGAAGTTCCTAGCTAGGGTTACTAGCACATTCTTATTTCAGGGTCTGTGTGTTGTTTTTATTCCCTTTATCAAATTGGCTCTAACTTGCATTGATGTTTTTATCCCCTTAACACCCAATCTCTCTGACGTAAAGATTCCAATTTGCTGAATAGTTTTGCTGTTTGGCTCAAAAATAGCTACTGACTCCATAATTGCTCATCTTTTAAAGATCTTTGTCAACTTGCAGCGAAACCAGGCCTGAGGCACAGAAACTACCACCTCATTTACCATTCTTAGACTGGGGAAACCAGTCCAGACTCTTCCATTCCACGAGCTATGTCTACACCGAGGGGGATTTTTTCGAAAAAGATACGCAAATTGTGCTTTGCAATATGCGTACCTTTTGCCGCTTGCTTTTTCGGAAGAGATTTGGTCTACCCGGGGCCAAATGTCAGAAAAACCTCCTATTTTGGAAGAGCTCTTATTCCTCATAAAATGAGGAATGTAGGGCTTCTGAAAGAGCGCGTCTGCTTTTCCAAAAAAAGTTTCACAAGAGCAGGCACATTCCCTGGACACAGTTGAGTTTTTCCAGGATACTTCCAGTATTCCAGAAAAACTCAGTAGTGTAGACATAGCCACTGTGGCCCACAGAACGATTCAGGATTTGTGCTCCAAAGGAGGCCACAGGCACCAACTTGCGAGGAGTGACAGCCACTGATTTCCACCAGAGACCTGTCTACGCTATCACACTGACAGACAGAGCAGTACCAGTGGGACATTTTAGAGATTAAAGCTAGTGTAGATAAAGGCATATTATATAGACAATTTTTCAAAGGATGACTTCTGCTTGAACACACACAGTTCTGTACACACAAGCATTTTGGAGTGCTGATACTGATGTAAAGGCAGTATGTTTCCAGCATGTAAGGTCTGTGTCAAAATGGGGCATCTGTAACTTGCACAGTAGTAACTCTGCCTTTGGAAATCATGATTCACCGTAGAACTTCCTCCTTTGAATGGGAACAAGTGATTGCTATTTCATAGTAAAAGATGTCTGAATAAACTAGCATTAGGTATTTGGTTTGCAAAACCTGTCGGGTTCTAGTTTTCCAAACCAAAGACAGTTTGGATCCAGATTTCATTATATTCAAATCACCAATGTTTCAAGCAGCAGATGGTGAGGAGAGAATGTCCAGATAAAATAGATGTTTGAATCTATCGTAAGGTTTTTCATGGTGCCCATCACCACAGTAGTATATAAGCCTTGCACAAGAAGTCCCCAATGGAATTTATGAGGTATTTTGATCTCACCTTACCCAGCTTCCAGGAAGGATTCTGGCTTGGGCCTCTCCCTACAACCTTTCATACTAATTACACAAAGGCATAGACTCACTAGAGATACAGGAAGCGAATGAGACAGCTTGGATAATTTTATGCAGCACTGTAGTAATGCAATGTAAAATAAAAGGGGAATCAAATCTCACCACTCAGCTCTCAAGTGACACACCTCTAGGAGTCTGATGGGCATTATCCACAAACAACTCTCCTCATATACAACACAGCAGAATTGGCTAGATGTACCGATAGTTTTCTTATCTCCTTCTGATGCGTTACATATTGACCCCTGCCGGAGGCAAAGTATTTATTATTAATATTCATGCTTTCCAGTGGTGCTTAAGGGCCAACTAAGGATGGACCTTATTGTGCTAGGCACAGTTCAAATACAAAGGAGAAGACAGTCCCTACCCAGAATCCTACTGAAGGAATATTCCATTTTAGAGAGCCAAAGTGCGGGAGGCATATCTTGTATTGGTACAGCGCTTGTTGGTGAAGAGGGACAAGCTTTCAAATTCCCCACATTCTCTCTCTACTATCCTGGGAGCCATGTGGCTACATTTCTTAGCTATATTCTCCGTGCTGATACAAGCAAATACATCTAGAGGGAACCATCAATAGTTCACTGGGTTCCAGCACAGGACCCTTAACTGGAACAGCCAGAACAAATCCTCCTCAGTCTCATGCTGCTCCCTGAGCTCCTCCTGCCTCTATCGATCTCCTGAGCCTCTTGCCCTGCTTCTCCCTCTGTGTGGTGTTGGCTTCACAGGCAGCTTCACGAGTCTTCTGGAAGGATCCTCTTCACATTCGCAATCTCTCCACCTCCCTGGCAACCCCCTTTCTCCTCAGGAATCCTCCTCCTAACTCAGGGCCTTAACCTTTCATCGTGTCCAGTTGCTTCTCTACCTCATTATTGTCGTTGGTTGTCTCTCGGGAGCCAAGGAAGACATGTTGTGCATTTCATTTGTTGAGACGCATGTGGCTCCGGAGCCCAAAGGTCGAAGCGCACATGCGGCTACAAATAGGGCACGGGATGCCGGTTGTCAGGACAGGAGAGAACACAGCTCCGTGTCGTCTTTCACGTGCAGCTGCGAGGTGTTGGCGGCGGTCATCCTCAAACTTTATCACTGCTTTTCTCATAAGGGAACACCAGTTAGTCCTGTCTGCAGCAGCTAGTTCATATTGTCAAGGTTGTAGGCCTGTCTACTGCAAGTTGGTCTTCAGGTTATCCTTATACCTCTTCCTCGGGCGTCCCTATTTGCGACTACCACGTACCAGCTCCCCGTAGAACAGCTCCCTCTACCTCATTAACTAGCTCGTTAACTATGCCCAGGTGAACCTGAGCAGCCTCATTCCCACTTGTGGAGCCTGTCATAGGTAGGTTGGGCCCTCTGAAGCACTTTAACTGCCTCTTCTCCTCCCCTTCCCCCCCCCCCCCCCCCCCGCGCATCTCCTGCCCTTTGCCTTGGAGCTGCCCCTCCCTCCCCAGAAGCCTCCTGCTTGCTGTGCAGAGCAGGGAAAGAAGAGAAGGGGGCACTGATGTCAGGGTGCCCCCTCTCCCACCTTGTATTCTATCTCCATAGAACGGAGGGGGGGCACAACAGGGCTTGGGATGGAGGGAGTTTGCTGGATGCTTTTGAGAGTGGTACAAGGCCAGGGCTGGGGGGAGCCTGCCTTAGCCTCACTGCACCACCACCCAGGAGACACCTGAAGTAAGAGGTGTCCAGCTGGAGCCAGCTCCGATCTCCTGCCCCAGGACCTTGCCCTAGACTCAACACAGAGCCCCTCTCACATTCCAAATCCCTTAGCCCAAGACCAGAGCCTGCACCCCAACCCTCTGCCCCTGCCTGGTGAAATCGAGGGAGAATGGGGGAGAAAGGGAAGGGAGGGAGGGAGAGAGGATGGAGTGAGCAGGGGCAGGGCCTCAGAGAAGGGGCACGAAGGAGGTAGGACACAGGTATTTGGGTGTTTGCGGTAGATCCTGGATTGCACTTCAGTTCAAAAAGTGACCTTGTGCTTAAAAAGGCTGGAAACCACTGAGCTAGAGAAAGGAGTTGTCAGGAGCAGCAAAGCAGAGGCCCATGAGCTCAGTTTATGCAGCTGGTAGAGATGAGACTATGGGCCCGATTTTGTGCTGTGCCCCCCCAAAGTCTCAGCCCACAAGGTAAACGTGATTTTCGCAAATTTTGCTGCCTCGGGGATCACTGCGCCCCTGGCTGGCTGCTTAGCCCGAAAGGAATTTCCCCATCACTGCCAATAGGCTGATAATTCCATCCATACTTCCTTGAGCCCCTAGCTATTCCCCCAGCATATTGGGACACCGTATGTAGAGGGCGGCATTGGGCTGCCTCCTATGCCACCCGTACACCACCCTTTTACTGGGGGTCACCTCTGGCTACAGTCTCTCACTCCTTTACACCCAGAATGACAACGAGGGTGAGAACCAGCCATCCCCTCTGGCTAGCACATTAGAGATTGGAGTCCAAGCCTCACTCACTTCCATAGGCTGTGTCGGGAAGGCAGCAGCCGAACTGAGATCCAGGTAACCACAGCCACTTAATGGAACACAATTCATAGATTTTAAGGACTAAAAGAACCATTAGGTCATCGAGTCCCATGCAATGTAAGCCATAGAACTGCGCCTCTCTCCTGAGACAATAACTTGTGTATGTGGGGTGACTTCCTCCTCCCCAGCCCCATTAAAGCTAGTTGCAATCTAGCCCTGCAGTGAAACAATCACTGAAACCATGCTGATCTGAACCTCAGAAACTCACCGCCACTTAGCAATACTCCTCCAGGGGTCCTTTTGTTAAAAAAGGAACAAAACGAAGTCCCCCCCCCCCCCCCCCCCGCACCTTTACATTTAGACCGGTTGTTTTAAACGACTGGTTCAGATAAAACCACACTCAGTCTACCACAGAGCTCTAGACAGGGTGAGCATGACCATTTGATTTTGCTACACTTCATAAACCTGTTAGTGCAGCTTAAGGATGCAGTAAATATGAAAGTCACGGGAGCAGAACACCCTTTGATGCTTTGTTTACTACAGATTAATTAAAACAAAAGGCACGCCATAACTCAACCCTTTAATGTAGGTTACCAAAAGTGTCATTACTTGACCATACTTGTCGGGAAGCCCATATATAAACACTGGAATATTATTTAGCAAAGCAATGTGGTCATGATTAAGGGTGGGCCACCTCTTTAGTAATGCACTCTGTATCTTGAAGTGTTTTAACAACTAAGGAAATGTTTTCTACATATGTGCTAACTCCAGAGGTGCTCCAGTCCTGGAGCCCCCAATGGAAAAAAAAGTTAGCGAATGCTTAAAGATGGCCAAGCTCTACCCTTTGCTCCAGCACCTCCGACCCACCAGCAGCCAGTGTTCCCTGTAATCTGTGCACTGGTGCAGCCACTCAGGATTGATACTAATGCTGCCCAACTGATTAGCAGAACACCCACTGCTAGGTTTGTGTTTCTCTTGATGGTGCACATTTGCACATGCCTCAGTGCATATAATAAAATTTATTCCACACATGGATGGGGAAAAAATCCTCACATGGGGAAAAAGATTAGAGGGAACATTGCCAGCAGCTGATCAACTCCTCCCCTTCCTTCCCCTTTTCCACAGTTTGCAGGAGGCGCTGGAACGGAGAGGATGGAGCAGGGACAGGGCATGCTCAAAAAAGGGGCTGGAAAAGAGGCAGGGCACGGGTGGAACAGGAGTGGGAAAAGGCAGGATGGGGGGTTGGAAAAAGGGATGGAGTTGGGGCAGGTCCTGAGGCTGAGTTGGGGTTGACAATCAATCAGAGCACTGCTACAGTTCAATCAGCATACCCCGCAAATTCTAGGTACACATTGCTGCTATATACCATTAGTACTAACAACAGGCAAGGCCCCAAAGGAAAATTTTAAAATTCTGGAATAAAATAAAGTGTCCCAAATAAGACAAATGGGTCCCAAATGCCAAACTGATTCAGATAAAATCAGAACCATCTAAACCTTCACCCAGAACTCAAACTGAACTCCAACCCTTGTGGAGATTTAACATGATTAGGATGCGTATGTGTTTATTTTCCTACGCTGCTTGGTTTCAAATAGGATATGAAACAGAAATACAGTAGCATCATAAGAAAGCCTATTCTTAGAGTTGGTTGCATTGCTCTCAAACCAAACAGCTGAACTCTTAAGATTCTCCCGTCATTAATTTCATCCCATTTTCAATTACTTTTTTCAATCCACATGGCAATAGCTTTCCTCTCTAGTCTTCACTATGGCTACAATAACTCTCATGTGGGTGCAATTTTCAAAAGTGCTTAGTGTTGGTTTAACTCTGTTCCCTTCAAAATCACCATTGACATTGGTGGGAGTAGAGTCAAATTAATGCTGAATGCTTTTGAAAAACCCACCTTATGGCCCGGGTTGAACCTTTCTAATCCAGCACCCTTAGGACCTGACCGGTGCCAAACCAGATAATTTGCTGAACCACAGGAGGTCAATATTGTCTAGCAGTATTACTAACACTTCCACTGCTTACTGGGCTCTTAGAAGACATTTAGAGGTAAAGTAGAGCTAAATAACAGCACAGAACACTGAGAGCCAGGCCTGTAAAAAACCTTTATGAGACTGATGGAAACTTGGCCGCACCCATGAACAGTGGACATCTAGCTAACTAATATCAAGCCGGACTACAGATGTTGCTGAACCAGAGAAAGCCCAGACTAGAAAGGTTCAACCTGTACTGTGTAAACACTCATTGTAAACAGTAAACCTCCTTTAATCGGAGACCACTTAAGGCTACCCTATGTTTAATTTAGCTAGTAAAGTTGGAAAAACTAAGTAAAGAACAAACAAATATACTGAAAAGAGTTGTAGATTTGGGATACATAAAAATACAGAACCCAACGGCATCTCCCACACTAGCAGAACACTTTGACAATGTAGAAATTATCTTTGGCAAAAAAGATGGCCCAGCCAGTATCTACAGTGGATTGAAGAACTGGGTTTTCTGTCTGAGATGTAATTAACACTTTTGCAATATTTCCTCTGAGTTCACCAAGGCCAGTCAATGAATCTAACTAATAGGAGGAGATGCTTTTAACCCCTAGGCTGCCAGACACCTAAATACATTCTTAAACCACATTTATTTGGCTGTCAGATAAAAAGAAAGGCAGCAGATTCAGGACTAAGCATTGTCCCTGTCATGAGTGCCCTGAACTTGCCCAGTTAAATTGCAACACCATGGATCTCCATAATTATCTAATTGTTAGTGTTGTGCCTTTACGTAATTTATGATGTAGCATTAAAGTCTGACCTCCGGTTTGAAATAAAGTGCAGTATTGCTGACATCCAAGCTCAAATTAGTAGGTAAGTAAGCACCCAATTAACGATTATGCTAGTGAGCTTTCATTTCAATCTGACCACACTGCTACACTAATCAGTTTTCTAAGCCTTTCACCTTCCCCATTACTAATAAGCATTTCTCCAGCTTTTTATGTCTGCAAATGCCTTGTTATCTCCATAAAATACGGCCGCCCGTGATCCCTACATTAAGCTTCTGGGCCAGAGATGCTCTACCAACTTTCTAGTCATTAGTGCCAGCAAAACCCAAGGGAAGTTGGATGGGTATCCCTTGCCAGACTGGCTCCTTTCCTCTCCTTTTCTCCATAGCTCCAATTAAACTTATCATCAAGAATCAGTTATCTGGGAACAGCGAGCATACAAATCTGATCCCAGTTGTGCCAATGTAAACCTGGGGTAACTTCAATGGAGATGCTATGCTTTGGATTCAAGACAGTGTAACGGAGAATAGAATTTCGCCCCGGGAGTTTGAATAATTCTATTTGAGAGTCTTAACACCTAGGACAAAGGGACTGAATTTAGAACCATACTGGGTAGCTAACTAAATTCGGTCATATTTACAAAGACGTAGAAATGAGAACAGGCTGAGAGTCAGAAGATCCTGAGTTCTCACCCCAGCAGAATCGCTGAGCCACTTGTCTGATTTGGGGCAAGCCACTTCACCCTTCTGCCTCAGTTTCCCAACCTCTGAAATGGGAAAAACAACATTTATTCACTTAATTCTCAGGAGGGTGTGAGGATTAATTAGGAATGTCACACAGGGCTCTGAAGACGTAAAGCTCTATCAAAATACAAAGTAGTAATATTTACTTCACAGTAACCATGTCGGTCACTGTACTTACGTAGCAAATGTGATGTATGTGAGCGATATCTGTCATGTGTTTATGACTATTATGTGACCCTCTGTTTATTGGTCATTAGTTGCTTCCTACAGGATAAGTGAGAGTTAAGCCAGACTCTAATGGTTTTTGTCTGCAAAAACTAAAGTCATGGAGCTGAGATAGCCCAGTGCTTAACTGACAATGCAGGCCTTTGTCTCTCTCCAACTTGGGCACAACATCACTGGGCCTTGTGACAGTGAAGGCCAGAGAGTGGACAGTATGTGGATGCAGAGAAAAATGTTCCATGAAGCTCAAGAGAGATGAGGAGTCAGGGTCTGTAAAGAAGCAGACTATAACACAGTCCCTGCAAGAGCGGGGGTAGCAGAGAAAAGTGCTAAGGTACCTGCAGAAAATACTAAATATAGGTAAGAAAATAGCTGTATAGACTTTTTGTGGTGTTAATCTTTTTCTCAGCAATGGCTACATTCCTATGGAAAAATAAATAAATGGTCATTTGGTTTAAAGAATTTCTTCTGTGTTTTTGTAATGTTTGTAGCTCCCAAAGGGAAGCCTATAATATAACTCCAGTTTAAGCTAGGGTTGCCAGATATTTTCACAAAAAATACTGAACATGGCGGGGAAAAAATTGGTTGAGAAAAAAAAAAACCCTTGGGGACCATAGTCGTTGAGCAAAAAAAAAAAAAAAGAGTTGAGGTGCCTTTAAGTCCCCACACTCCCCCACCACATGCAGCAGTGGAAGAATGTCCCAAGCAGCTTTCCATCCAAGTCTTAAATACCAGACATCTGGCAGCCCTAGTTTAAGCTGCTGTAGCAATACCATTGACAAGCTGGCCTGCAGTAACCTGGAGACCCTGTCTAAAAGTGGGGCAAACCATGGGATTCCATTCTGAGCGAAGGGCAGCCTCAGCCCTGTCAGTAGAAAATGGTGCCCACAGAAAGACTGAGGCTAGGTCTACACTGCTAAGAAAAGTCGGCAAAAGATATGCAAATTGTGAACCGCAATTTGTGTATCTTTTCCCGCTATTTTTTTCCGAAAGAGGCTTTTCTGAAATTTGGCCTGTCTACACAGGGCCAAATTTTAGAAAAACCTCCTCTTTCGGCGAATCCCTTATTCCTGATACAATTAGGAAACTGTTCCAAAAAAGCAGATGCGTTCCTTAGACGTGGCATAGATTTTCTGGAAGCTCTGCAGTATAGACATAGCCTGAGAGAAGTATGTGTGGGAGGGATAGGCCAGATCGATGCTGCTGCAGAAAACAGCTCCTGTACTTTTCCTCAGAACTCCATACACATAGGACTTTGCAGCAGGATAGCTAATGGTTACACATTCAAATGATGAAACACCAGTTTGGAAGCCTTATCTCAATCCGATCCAGCTTTCATTGGCTGAGAATGCTCTGAGGGTACAGCACCATTTGTAGCCAATCAGGGGCGGCCCATGCGTATAGGCCAACTCAGCCGTCGCCTAGGGCGCCGTGTTAAACGGGGCACCCAATGATGATGTCACGCCTTTGAGGGCTGTGGAGGCGGGGGCACCAATCGCACATTCTGCCTGGGGTGCCACCTGCCGGCAGCTCACCTCAGGCCGCCCCGTAGCCAATTCTGAAAGCTGCTAGTTTTCCCTGGGCATCAGTCTCTCACACACAGTCATCCTGAGCCCTCAACCCATTCTCTGTCAGCGACTACATGAGGCTACATATACAAATGCCCATATGTTTTTTCAGTGACACTAATGAGTATCCAGGTGGATTGGGAGATGGGTCGCCCACTCACTTCTTACCAAACTACCACCAATTTTTAAAAAATTAAAGAATCTATAACGATTTAAGTCTGGATTTGATAGCCACTCTTATCCTAGCTGAGTCAACAAAAAAAGCTTTCTGTCTGACTAATTGGGAGCCACTGCGCCTTCTGTCACTTGTGCTTTCAGCTTTCATTCTGAGCAAGTCAGAGGAGATTTGGGAATATTTTAAATTGATGAAAAAAAGGAAACCCATCTCTGAGATGCCTTTGGCAAACTCTGAATGTGCTGGAGTTTGGTTTTTGCAAAGACAGTGCTCGGGCTGTCGCATGCTCTCCCATTTGCTGGATTTATCACACTACTGCTTCTGATTAAGTCCTTTCAGTACTAGGCAAATGGGAAGCGCATCATTAGTTAAGCCATCCTCTGTGCCAAAATCTGCAAGCTCTCCCCACTCACACACCTTCCACTGGTGTCAAGAGCATGAGGGCTTGCAGGCTCATGCCCAAAGTGTTTAACTGGTATGGGTCTAGAGGAACTGAATAGTTCTGTAATGTTCCTTTGGTCTCAGGGCCAGGGCACCCCTTTGACAGAGGCAGCGAAATTGGTTCTTGCTCCGGGTTAAGTCAATCAAACCTCTGAGTTCACAGCTGACCCATTGAGCAAGTGGTAGCTTTGGCCTCCTGAACAGGGCCTAAGTAAACAAGCTGTGGCTCAGGCCTAGCGTTGCCAGTCCAGTTTTCAACTGGAGCGCCTGGTGAAAAAGGGGCCCTGGCAGCTCTGGTTGGCAGTGCCAGCTGGGCCATTAAAAGTTTGGTTGGCAGCAAAGCAGGGGGCACGGGCCTAAGGCAGACTCCCTGCCCTGGCTTTGCATGGCTCCCAGAAGTGGCCTACAGGTCCCTGTGCCTCTTATGCACAGAGAGGCTCCATCTGCATGCTGCCCTCTCACCCACAGATGCCGCCATCCCCACAGCGCCCATTGGCCACAATTCCTGGCTAATAGGAGCTGCGGAGATGTCAGTGGTGGGTGGGGCAATGCACAGAGTTCCAGCTCTGCTGCTCCCATGGGCCAGCATCCATGACCAATGAGAGCAGGGAGAGTAGTGCCTAAGGGCAGCCCACAGATGGTGCCTCACTGCACTGAGGGACCTGGCAGCCACTTCCTGGGAGTTGCAGTAAGTGCTGCTGGGACCTTACCCAACCACCTCCCACACCCCAGCCCAGAGTCCCCTGCCACAATCAAACGCCCTCCCAGAGCCTGCACCTTTCACACACACACACACACACACACACACACACACACACACACACACACACACACACACACACCCTATCCCAGCCTTCAGCCCCCTTATCTCTGGCCCCACCCCAGCACCCACATCCTCCATCAGACCCCTCATCTCCCCACACACCCTAACCCCTGCTCCAACCCAGAATCCCCTCCTGTACTTTGAACCCCTCATTTCTGGCCCCACCCCGAGCATGCACCTCCAGCCACAGCCCTTACTCTCTGCACCCAACCTCCTGCCCCATCCTGGAGCTCCTTCTTGCACCTCAAACCCCTCATCCCTGGCTCCATCCCAGATCCTGCAACCCCCAACCCTCTGCCTCAATGCAGTGAAAAAGCAAGTGAGTGTGGAGAGACAGTGACAGAGGGGAGACAGAGTGAGTAGGAGGCAAAGCAAGGCTGTTTGGTTTTGTGTGATTAGAAAGTTGGCAACCTTACTGAGGCCTCCTGGCATAGGCGTTAGCACTCATCCAGCCCCAAGTGTGGGGACTGGGGTCACAGGGATCCTGGGCCTGTCCTGCTCCAATGAGCCCTAGCCCAGGGCCTTAGAAGTGATGGGTGGTCCTGCCACAGGGTCAGCAGCAGAGAAGTATGGGGTCACTGCCTTGTCCCCCCACAACACCATCGAGTCAATGGCTCTCTTCCCTGGATTACTTTCTATTCGCACCTCGTGGGGAAGTCCCCCAGCCACTGGGGCCTTGTTCCTCGTCTCTGTGTCAAGCAGCTCACGCTCTGCTTCCCCTCCGGGTCTCTCCGTCTCCTGGGGCAGTGGCAGGCCTTCTCTCCAGGAGAGTCGTCACCTGCCATAGCTGGTTGAGGGCTCTGCTGGTGCTTCAGCTCCTCGGAAAGAATGTTTTGACTCCTTCCAAGGTTTGCCTCCAAATGAGCGGTGGAACCCAGATCTTGCACGTCCTGACTTGCCCTTACTTCTAGCAAGGCAGGGGCCAGGTAGGCTTAATGGAGCCCAGCTTGGTGAGTCAACCTGCTCTGCCCACATCGAGGTCACTCTGCCTCACAACAAGCTATTATTTCGATAGCACTAGTAGCAGGTTAGGTGCTGTACAGACAAGAATGAAAATAGGGTCCTACCCTGAAGCTCTCACATGAACAAAACATGAAAGAGGGAGGGAAGGGATGAGATGAGACACAGTCCAGAGAGCACCAGGAGTTGGATGTGAATTTTGGAGACGAGTTTCTTGCTGTCAGTAAAGGGACAAATAGAGCCTCAGGCCTGTTTGGAATGAGAATGAGGAAATTAACTACTCTCTCCATAGTAACCAGATATTCCTTCCTCTCTCTTTTTCCCATCCATAAGTGGAAGTTTAGCCAATATTCAAACCATATAAAGTTTCAGTTAAAGCTCGTAATTATCTCCTCCACTGATCACAGGCCCGTATGCAGCGGGGGTGTGAACGCACCGTTCCTCCCCTCGGTCCTTCATGGTCTCCCATGGGACCGATTCCAGCTGGTCTGGGAAAGGCAGAGGTGGCACATTTCGCCAGCCTCCCTTCTCTGTGCTCCAGCCGGCCAGGGGAAAGCACAGGTGGCATGCTGCCAGCCTCCCTCCACTGTGCTCCAGCCAGGGGAAGCCTTGGGCTGATTCCCTCCTCCTTCCCCCAGGAGAGAGGCCATGGGCAGGGCTGGGCCATGGGATGGGGCAACCACCAGCCCCTCCCATAGCTTGCACCGCCTGCACAGAAATTCCTGCGTACAGGCCTGAATCAAATCCTCCAAACCAGCCCAAACTCAACTGGCAACTACTTCAGGTTTCAGACCACTTCGTTGAGTGTTTGTCTCAGTTGTTCAAGTTCTCAGCAAAGTCAAGGTGAATTTCATATGAATCCGAGCTAAATTTGGCCTGAAATTAGCAAATCAAGCAGGGCTGTGGGAGAAATAAAACAGCTGTAAGCACTGTGCATTGCTTGAATTTTGGATGTCATGAGAGCTTGATCCAACAGAGCAACATTCTGGAGATGCAAATCCCTCCTGGGTGAAACTAAAACAGTCAATGTTTCTTACCAACCCCTGGTATCTTGCCAGCTCTTCCTGACTGCTGTCCTCTCAGCATCTGCAAATCTACCTAGCTTCACCTATGACCGTCATCATTGTAACGTATGAGCATCTCAGAATTATAAAAGGGCTTTATTTCCACAGTGCCCCTGTGAGGGAGGCAAGCAAGGATTATTCCCACTATACAGACTGAGAAGTTGAGGGGAAGCATACATTAAATAACTTGCCCAAGATCACATAGGAAGTTTATGGGTGAACCCTGAACTGAGCCCTTCTCTAATGCCCTGTCTGCTAGCCCTGATTTAATAACTATCTTTTCCATTCCTTCAGGTTCTCACAAGTAATGGATCCAAACACTGTAATTCACAATCTGCGTGAAGAGTAGCCCACCAAGATATGTACAGCCCATCTTACTTCATGAAGATGTTTACCTGGATAAAAGACCCATTCCCATAGTTCTTGACTGAGCACGATGTAGTCTGATTTACTCTCTAACCTGTAGATTTTGTGAGTGTTGTTGATGTCAAATAAAGGGTATTTTTTCAGCTGGTTGGTGTTCTGGCCATTCATTAATCTCCCATCCTTTAATATCCATTAGTGTACATTAAACTAAAACGATAGCAGGGATCCCATTCTTCTTGTCTTTTCTAATTTTCTGTTCTCAGAGGAAGTTTATATTTTTCAGCCCGAGGGGTATATAAAGTTAGTCCAAAAGTGGCTGTCTGCTTGACAGATCAGCTATTTTCTCTCTTTCACCAGCTGGGTTATTATTAGAACTGGCAGAATAATTTGTATTGAATAATTTGACACCTCTTTTTGTGTTCACATATCACAAATTTCTCAAGTTTATTTGTTATCCAAAGTTATTCACCACAGAATGTCTGCCAATAACTCCCAAAAGGATATCAGCAGTACAATCACAACACATTCCTTTTTCTCCCATCAGAAAATCCTTTAGCTGAAGTAAGAGTTGGAGGTGTGAATAATGCCTGCCTAAAAGGAGACACTCATCATCCACAGCCTTTTCCCATGGGTACCCGTTAGAGACATGACCTAAACTACTGTAAAGCTTGTATCCAGAATTGGACCTGAATCTGAATTCACTTGGAGTTTGAGGAACATGAGCTTCAGTTTTCTAGTCCATGTGTTTATAAGAAAAAAATCTTGTTGGATTTGGTCTTCTCAGTTGTGATCATGTCCATAAAAGTTAATTTCTCACACAATGAAAAAGACTCACATGGGAACCAATGTGCTATTTAAACCACAGGAAATTCTTTTTTCCCCTACTTCTCCATTATTTAGTACAGCTGGAAGGGAATTTTTTATCAATACATTTTTCAGTTGGAAAATGCCTATTAATTGAAACCAAGACTTTTTTCAGAAATGCTTCAGTTTTGATGCAACTTTCTGCACAAAGGCTTCTCGGTAGAATTTATGGGCAAAACAAGAGAGCACAAGAGATCTAAAACAGCTAATAGCTAGAGCCCTGCATTGATTCAAAAATTTGTATTTGCATCCGCATCTCTATCTGCAAAAATAAGCCACAGATATCCATATCCACATCTGCAGGGAGACGGGGCGCAGGGAGGGCCATTCATAGGAGTAAAGGTATGTTGGGATCACCTGATTTAGCAATTAAGTTTTTTGGGGGGGACATAAGAAGGCAGTGCACCTCCCAATTGCTACCATGAGTCACCCATGATTATGGTTAGGGTAATCACGTGGGAGATGCTTGTTCAAATCTGGCAAACTAGGGCCTTGAACCCTGGTCTCCTATAAACTAAATAATATGGGTAGCTGGAAAACAAGAATGCTCTTTTGTTTGTAAAAAATAGTATCCTAAGCACTGATTACTGTTCGCTCTCTTGCTCTCTCTGTTTTTCACTGAAAATTTTAAAAGGTCTTGGTTTTGTTCTACCTCAGAACAAAAAACAATTACTAAAAAATGTTTTTGGTGAAAGAATTTTTGTTTTCTGCCTACCCCTATTATTTATTTTGTTTACCTAAGGTGAAGCTCAACTCTCTGAAGAGGGTGAGGATCATGAGGATAATGTACCATTTCAGACTAAGTGTGACTTGGGAAGTGCCTCAATCTTCTTTGGATCTGTGGTCAAGAATGCACTTTCCCCTCCCCTCTTTGTGCATTTGGCAACATATTGAGTTTGGTCAGTTTCACTCTAGTTTGCAGGCATTTAGTCAGTTTCCATTTTTGTAGGTGAAAGCTTTCACAAAGCTTTGAAAAGAAATAAACAGTAATTAAAAAAAGAAAAACAGTAAAATGTGATACTTAAATGGATAATGTAGCAAAAATGGGTACCTATCTCATAGATACGGACACACATTACAAAAAGTTGGCCCATGAATACAATCATCCAATTCTTAGCCATTCTTTCCTCGACTGAAGGACAAATGGCACTTTTCATTTCTGTAAAAGATCAAGGGCCCTAAAACCCTCCCTTAGTGATGTATTTGAACTGAATCCGCTCTTGAAAACTAGAGATAGAAACTATGCAGCTTGAAACTATCTGGATCCAGAACTCCCTAAAGATCTGCTGGGATCTAGCATAGTGTGCTGAATAAATATGTAAAGTGCTGCATAACAGAAACAGAACAAAACAGAAAGATTCTTGGTCCATTATACCTTTTAGACTAAAACTACAAAACCCAACTGAGATGTACATGTCAAACAGTAACCTGCTTGTGCAAAGTCAGACCATCTCATCATATTTATAATCGATATGTGTACTACAGATCTGTACAGATAGTACTGTATTGAGCTATACTATCTATATTTGACTTTGTACTAGCAAGTTACTGTTTGGCATATACATCCCAGCTGGGAGCTGCCCCGGCTAGAGAAGAAGTTCACTTTTCCAATCCTATCAGGGAGCTACCACAGCTGAGGGGAGAGGCTCCCCCAACCCCAGCAGGGAGCTGCCATGGCCAGGGGAAAGGTGCTCTTCTCAAAGTTTTCCTGACATTGCCCCCAGCAGCATAGAACTGCCATAGCCAGGAGAAAGGCACCCCTCCTCCAGCCCAACACAGCCTCACCAGTGCTGTCACGGCTGGCAGCACCTGATCAGAGCTGATGCAGTGAGAGAGGACTGGGAGGAGCCCTCTCTCCCAAGGGTGCCTGTACCCAAAACCCCTCATCCCCAGCACATGCCACTGACAAAGATATAGTAAACAAACTCATCGTGAAATCCTGATACTTATATACTATATCTAGGTAGTAACCTGGACTCAACTAGCACTCAAATATAACACAAGACATTGAAAAAAATGATTGAAGAAGGCTTCTTCTTCAGGACAAATTAATCTTTCTTTTTTTTTTTTTTTGGCAAGGGCAAAGATGACAAAACATAGAATCTTTATAACAGTGGATTAATTTCTGTTCTCATTTCTACTGTTGTAAATTAGATTTAACTCCATTGTAGCCAATACATCTACACATGTGAGATCAGAATCAGCCCAGAATGGATGTACACACACACACACATACACACACACTCTCACAAAACCAGGACACCTTTTGGCATAGCTATGAAGGATAGCCCTTCCAAAAACATCCACTATACAGATGAGCCCTCAAATTAGTACAGGAAGCATGACGACGACAGTCGTGGTGGCTGATGAAGAGACACACACATATACACCTCTGCCACCAATCGTGCTGGTAGGGCATTCATCAAATTAAGTACCAAGAGGAACAACACCTCTGATATCTCTTCATTTGGGGCTCCGGTAAATGAGGCACTAGATTAGGCCTGACAGAGGCCTAATGCAGCCTGAGCTTTTTCTGGTGTAATTAATTGGAACTTCGCCAGCTTGACAAATTGGAATGATGAATCTATCTTGTATGAATAGAAAAAAAAATGCATAATCAGTCAAAGATTTAGTTAAGACAGCTTCTCTCTGACTCCCTGCCATAGCTAAATCCATTAGGATGAGGAAACATCACTTTAAGAAAAGGCACTGTTCTCTCTATGTTCAATTTATAACTTTTTGTTCTTGAATTTAATGGAGTAGTCAACCTGGATAGATTTGACTTTGGACAGGGTGGGAAAGGGGGAGGTGGGACAGGTTGTTTTATTTTTTCATTCTAATCTCCCATGTTCCTAGATATAGTACGTTAGAAATCTCTAGTTTGCTTTTAATGGATACTACTTTAAAAAAAAAACTTTGGGGTTGAAGGAGAGAATCTAATAAGATCGCTTCACATACTTTGCCACTTAGATGATTCTGTGATAAAACTTGCTTGTCAAGTTTTCCCCCACTAACTTATTTAATTGCCGGTAACATTTAGACTTTGCAGGATGTGATGGATTGACTGCTATGCGGAGCTCTGCTTTTTCCTCTCTAATTACCAGCCACAGCCTGTTTTAAAGGCCCTTTCTTGATACGTTGAACGGAGAGGCAGAGGCAAAACAGGTTTGCTTACTTTTAAAATACAGTTGTAACATTCAGCAGTTATTTTCTATATACAGTATATATATAAAACTTTATTATTTCACTCCCTCCTTCTAGCGTCTGTAGCCAAAAGCTGGAGAATTCAGTCTATTAAACTACCAATATTCCTGTTTACAATGAGCATTAAGAGAAAGTATACATTGCCTCTTAAAGACAAACGATTGTGGCTTTGCAAAATAAAAGTAATTTACATGCAACGGGAAAAATGCTGATTCCTTCAGTGAGACTTTATGATAGTTTTCATTTCAAACTCTCCCTAAATACTCTCCATCTAGGATGCTGTAAAGTGCTAGAAATATGTTTAGTTGAACCTGATGAACCTTCAGAGTCTGTCCTATAAACTGTTTAAAACAGAGAGCCAAATTTTGCCCCCAGGCCGCACCCTGGGGCCAATGGGTTCACACAAGTGTAAGTGAGAGCAGAATCAGACCCACATACTAATTCCTCTATTCACTCTTGGCCACTCGCCAATCTGACAGCCACATTTAAATAAGCCACCTGCTGAGTAGGGCGTTTATAGAGCTAAGTGCTCCAGAGAGCATTAGCTGAAAAGTATATTGAACTTACGCAATAAGGCTTGAAGTGAAAGGATTTGGGAGTACAAAAGGCTATATTATGGTCCTAACCTCTTGAACTAGGACAGTTACTGTGCAGTTTTATGACTTTCCCTCTAAGCTACAAAACAAAACAGTCTATACAAAAGATCCTTCTGTGAAATGGCATTAAATAACACTCTGGAAACAGATAACCCTATCTTGTAACATATATTATATGCAAGTTGATGTGACATTGCATCACATTGTGCCTTATAAGAATGTTAAAGTTCAATAACATTTCAATGGGATAGTCAAACTTTTTTTCTCTTTCTTTCTTTAAATAATTGTATGCGTGCGTTTACTACTCACAAGAAGTGCTGGATTGACCATGCTGGAGACAGTAGTACTCTGATTACCCACAAAAAGGCAGCAGCACAGTATAAGCTTTTCCTGCACAACCCCACTGGTGGGCTGGACACAAGCCGGTTTGGGGTAAAACATCCCACGAGCTGTTCACCATTCTGGGCTGATTTCCAGCAAGGTTGCCCTTCAGTGCCAATGATGGTGATGCTTTCTTAATGATCTGGGCATTGCCCATTAGAAACTAAATTGAGACCACATCCAGGCTACTAACCAGGGTTAAACAATAAAAATCTGTCCCACAGTCATTAGCTGAACGAGGTAACCTAAACGGGAAGGACTCCAAACAAATTCATCTTGCAGTTCCATTGGTGTGCATCAATGGAGTAAATCAGAGAGTAACATTTGGCCTTACATAATACATTTGTAGCGCCCCCTCTCCACCTGGTTACCTTCTTTTAAAGCCAATCTCCTTTCAGGTTCAGATGGATAGGTCTGGGTTCTTCTGGATCCCGCCACCCACTCAATTTTATTCTTTCTGATTGATGTACTTGGCGGTGCCTCCACCCCCCTCACTCCTTCCTAGCAGGGCCACCAGGGCAGCTTGGGAGGAAAATTCTAGCCCAGGATAATCCCCACGTATTTGCCAGATAGTTGGAGACTCCCAGAAAATAGCACAAACACATACACTATAATAAACACAATTATATTAAACAGGAGACAATTATAACAGAACAGGGTAAAACACTATTTTTAAGGTCACCGGTGCCCAGCAACTGTGAGGTTAGTGTCCCGTTGGTACGCGTACTTTGTTGGGGCCCTTGATGACTGTTGACCACACAATCCTTCTCGGCAGTGGCTTAGCAGTGGAGCTGACTAGGTCCAGTACAGCCCAAAGGACTCACAAATGGGAGAAGGCAGTAAATCCCTCCACAGTTTAATATGCTGCAGGTAATAAAATCCCCAAACAAATTCCCTGACTTACTAACTAAAAATTGGTGCACTCACACACTCCATGAACGAGCCTCAGGTTGAGAGATGACTCAGTCTCTGCAAAGGGGCTGCTCTCTTCTCACAGGGGTCCTCTTCAAGCAGGAACCAGGCTGCTTCGGTCCCAGAATTTTCCCTCACCGCGAACGGGTGTAGGGCTCAAGGTGCAGGCCACACAACTGCACCAAAATTCAAAACTATAACCTCCCAGCCCAGCATTCAGACCCACACAGCAGGCAGCAGCCCTGAACTTGCTGCTAGAGCCAAGCTGACCATGCAGTGACTCCTCTCACCCAGGGAGCTGGAGAGCCAACTCAGCCTGGCTGGGGAAGCCTCCCAGCAAACTCCACAACTGGGAATCAACAGTGGAGACATAAACCCAGCTGAGGGATCCTGCCTTCAGGTCCCTAGAGGCTAGTTCTCAGGGGGAACCCTGCATGCAGGCCTGGGGCTTACTAGCTCCCACACAGTCAGTCCTCCCCTTTCCCTGGCTAGCTCCAGACTCCCCTCAACAATGGTCTCTCCTTCCCCCTGGGAGGGGCATCTCACTCCCCATGGGTTGTGGGGCAGACTCTGGCCCTGGTAGGGAGGGGGAGCCAAGGCAAACTCAGAGTGCCTCTCCCTGAGTTGCCAACAGACAAGGCCCCAGGAATCCAAGCAATCTCCTTGGGGGTTACACATTACTGACCCCAAAGCTGTCTAAGTTAATGTCCTAGGTCAAATCTGTCCCCAATTTCCATTTGTGTCACCTTGGGCAAGTCACTTAGGCTTTGTCTACACTGTAGCACTATTTTGGATACCTGATGTATCCCAAAATAGCTATTCTGTATCTTTTGAGCACACCCGTTATTTCGAAATATAATGGGCTTGCTATTCCGACATCCCTGTAAACCTCATTCCAAAAAGAGTAAGGGACATTTCAAAATAGCGATTTATTACAAAATAAGTGCGGTGCAGACAGTGCCAAATTTAGAAATAAGCTATTTCAAAATAACATCAAAATAAGATACACAATTAGCTTAGCTCAAATTACGTATCTTATTTTGACCTATGTTGCAGTGTAGACGCACCCTTAGCCTCTCTGTGTCTCAGTTCCCCATCTGTAAAATGAGAATAATACTTCCCTATCTCACGAGAGTGTTGTGTGACTAAGCCCATTAAAAGAGAGAGAGATACGGATGAAAAGTGGCAAATAAGAACCATGTATTAATTATTTGTTAGTAGTAGTAAAAAAATTGTCGGGCCAGATCCTCAGTGTAAATTAACCTAAGCCTGCCTGAAGCAAGTAGCACTAAGCCAAGTGACATCTGCTGTAAATCTAGTCTATTGTCTTATTTTGCTTTACTTCTGCCAAATGGATTTACAAAATGGAATTCTCTGACTGCGTTCTTGACCACATGTTATGAAGACTGAGTTATTTAATCTGAAGTTCAAAAGCAGCCATTGACCTTGAGCAGGTCTGTGTATTTTATTTGCATTTGGTTTCTCTCTTTCAACCCAGAATCCCATTATTCTTCATATAGGTGCTGCATCATTTAACCTAGTCATTTCATACTATTTATCAACACCCTTGCCTCATTCTCATGATTATTGTTATCGTCTGTTTTACTTTGCCCCTTCCCAGTCCCCATGGGGGGAAAAAACCTGATAAACCCATCTGCAAGGAGACACTACCATATGATGTGCCTTTAAGCACATTAATATTTTTTACCCTAAAACTGTCAGGCTAGTGCCTTCTATCTCAGTGGCAGAGAGAGATTCTGATGCAAAGATCAGCAGCTGATTCATAGCCCATTATTCACACAGTTGCCATTCTCCTTTTAACCCTAATAACCTGTGTTGAAAACCCATTGGCCCCACTGCTGTCGAGCTATAAAAGCTTGTTAAAAACTGACCTGAAACTCAAATGTGAAAAGTAAAGCCACATAGTCTTTGAGACATTCAAGGTGCTACAAACTTCTGGCTTATTTATTGGAGATATTAACATGCAGCATTTAAAACCATCAGCATAGTGAACATGTTCATCACACTATGATACAGCACTGTTTCTATAGAATGGGTTAATAACGGGCAGATGCCAGAGATGGAAGCAATGGAAATACTACAAACATACTATTTGGGTGACCACAGCAGGTTCAAATAATCCAAGTCTTGCTCTTGAAAGATGATCCTCAATGTTGAAGTGGTGGCCAAGACTGATCTAGACTTCTGTCTCTAAAGTCTTTCTGAACCCACCTCAACTTCTCCCCTGACATAGGAAAAAGGTGCATAGCTAGGGCTTTATATATCATCAAATCCATTTTTGGCCCCTTTGGCTAAAAACCAGCATGATTCAGTGCAAATGTTGGCTGCATGCTTCAACTTAGCATTGGCAAAGGGGACTGAAGAGAGACACTGACTACAACATGACAGCTATAGTGTTTGGAGTCAACATTCACATATTAAAAGACTGCGTGGCTCCGAGCGTGTGTGTCACAAAGAGAGAAATCTGAATCCAAATACTGATCTCAAACACCGTCAGGGTTCAGAATCCAGAGCGAGGAGCCTGGAACGCTGAGCATCTGTTCTAAGATGGGCCATCTGCCTCATATGCACACACCTGACCCTCTGCTGCAGAGACGACATTTTTTGTATGTATTTTAATAATCCCCTTTATAGAATCATAGAATAATAGGACTGGAAGGGACCTCGAGAGGTCATTGAGTCCAGCCCCCCGCCCTCAAGGCAGGACCAAGCTCCGTCTACACCATCCCTGACAGATGTCTATCTAACCTGTTCTTAAATATCTCCAGAGAGGGAGATTCCACAACCTCCCTTGGCAATTTATTCCAATATTTGACCACCCTGACAGTTAGGAATTTTTTCCTAATGTCCAATCTAAACCTCCCCTGCTGCACTTTAAGCCCATTACTCCTTGTCCTGTCCTCAGTAACCAAGAGGAACAAATTTTCTCCTTCCTCCTTGTGACACCCTTTTAGATATTTGAAAACCGCTATCACGTCCCCCCTTAATCTTCTTTTTTCCAAACTAAACAAGCCCAGTTCATGAAGCCTGGCTTCATAGGTCATGTTCTCTAAACCTTTAATCATTCTTGTCGCTCTTCTCTGTACCCTTTCCAATTTCTCCACATCTTTCTTGAAATGTGGCGCCCAGAACTGGACACAGTACTCCAGCTGAGGCCTAACTAGTGCAGAGTAGAGCGGCAGAATGACTTCACGAGTTTTGCTTACAACACACCTGTTGATACAACCTAGAATCATATTTGCTTTTTTTGCAACAGCATCACACTGTTGACTCATATTCAACTTGTGGTCCACTTTCCGCCATGCTCCTTCCTAGACAGTCGCTTCCCATCTTGTATGTATGGAACTGATTGTTCCTTCCTAAGTGGAGCACTTTGCATTTCTCTTTATTAAACTTCATCCTGTTTACCTCTGACCATTTCTCTAACTTGCTAAGGTCATTTTGAATTATGTCTCTATCCTGCAAAGAAGTTGCAAGGATGATCAATAGTCTCTCTTCATACCATGTTCCTATTACCTTTCTATCTAACTATAGAGAAATACCTATATCATAGAACTGCAAGGGACCTTGAGAGGTCATCGAGTCCAGGACCCAGTACTACCCCTAACAGATTTGCCCCAGATCCCCAAATGGTCCCCTCAAGGATTGAACTCACAACCCTGGGTTTAGCAAGCCAATGCTCAAACCACTAAGCTAGCCCTCCAAAAGAGCCTGCTCCTGTAAAGGATTAGTACGCACAGAATGCATTAAAATGAATTATAATGGCAATCTGATCCCCAGTGCCTTGGCAGAACCCTTCCATCATGGGTGACAATCTAGTCCCCTTGGGCTCAGCATGACGGAAAGAGACAGAGGGACCTCAAAAACTTGATCCCGTAACTTTCTATAAACCTAGTGGGCTGTGTCTACACTGCACCCCTTTTCCGGAAAAGGGATGCAGATTAGACACTTTGGAAGAGCAAAATCCACGGGGGATTTAAATATCCCCCGCGGTATTTGCATTAACATGGCTGCCGCTTTTTTCCGGCTTGGGGATAAGCCGGAGAAAAGCGCCAGTCTAGACGCGATTCTCCGGAAAATAGGCTCTTTTCCAGAGGATCTCTTATTCCTACTTTCAAGTAGGAATAAAAGATCCTTCGGAAAAGGGCTTATTTTCTGGAGAATCGCGTCTAGACTGGCGCTTTTCTCCGGCTTATCCCAAAGCCGGAAAAAAGCGGCAGCCATGTTAATGCAAATACCGCGGGGAATATTTAAATCCCCCGCGGATTTTGCTATTCCAAAGTGTTTAATCTGCATCCCTTTTCCGGAAAAGGGGTGCAGTGTAGACACAGCCGTGGAGTACACCAAATGTGCAGACCTTCTGATGTCACTGAATGAGTTACAATATAGCTGAAAGGAACCTCACCAAGCTAGATCACACAGCCTTCTATCAAATTCACTTAAATGCATTTTCCCATATATTATGTGATTACAGCCTCTCTCCTTCTATGGTGCTATGTTTTATTGCAGGCCACCAAAAATAATTAGTTGGTGACCCAGAAAACTGATATATAAAATTCTTTTAATCACCAATATGGCTTTCAATTACATAGTGTAAACTTATTAACCTTTTTACTGCTGAGATTTGATTTATGGAATTCCAGCTGCATTAATGTTACAGGAGAAGATAAAAAGTGTCTTGGATGACGTGTTAGGATTAACAACGGAGAGCTGGCTGGCCTGTCGAGGCGGTTTCAAAAGCAATGGCGACATCCTGTGTGTCCCCGGAGACTCATTTCCACTGGAGCTGTGTGAAAGTTTGGTCTGTGGAGTGAGCTAGGTAATTTCTCTTGCTTGGCATATCAACTAGGACATATAGCCAGTTATGGCTTTCAGAATGAACATGGATTGAGTGGGCTTGGCATATAGCAGGGTGCATGAAAGGAAAGATATGGAAGCATTCAGGGCCTTCCTCTCAATCTGAATAGTCAGATTGATCCCTGCTAGGTGGAAATGTGTCATATTGACCTTGTTTGGGGGAGTTGAGGGGTAAGCTGGTGTTCATTTTTGCCCAGCATGGAAAGTAATCTTTACAGAGGTTTCCTACTATCCACTTTAGGCAGATGAAAACTGTGTGGGGAAAAGCCTGACCCTGTTGAATTCAGTGGGGCTGTGTCTACACTGCACCCCTTTTCCGGAAAAGGGATGCAGATGAGACAAGTCGGAATTGCAAATGAAGCGGGGGATTTAAACATGGCTGCCGCTTTTTTCCGGCTCGTGGCTTTGCCGGAAAAAAGCGCCTGTCTAGACGGGGATCTTTCAGAAAATAAAGCCTTTTCCGAAAGGTCCCTTATTCCTGATTTTAAGAGGAATAAGGGACCTTTCGGAAAAGGCTTTATTTTCCGAAAGATCCCCGTCTAGACTGGTGCTTTTTTCCGGCAAAGCCCTGAGCCAGAAAAAAGCGGCAGCCATGTTTATACAAATGAAGCGGGGGATATTTAAATCCCCCGCTTCATTTGCAATTCCGACTTGTCTCATCTGCATCCCTTTTCCGGAAAAGGGGTGCAGTGTAGACACAGCCTGAGAGTTTTGTCACTGAAGTCTAGGCTGCAGGCTTCTTTCGGAACAAGCTTTTCTGGAAGAGATCTTCCGAAAAAACCTTCTTCCAAAAGAGAGCATCCACACTGCCAAAGCACATCAAAAAAGCGATCTGCTTTTTTGAAAGATAGTGCCCATGCTGAATGGACGCTTTCTCGCATTTAAGGTGTGATTGCTATGGACAGAGTGGCCACCAGGGCACCTGCGCTTTTTCCTCTTCTTCTGAAAGAACTCCCTCTTTTCCGTCCACACACGCCTCATTCCAAAAAAGGCTTCTTCCTTGTAGGAAGAGGTTTACCAATGTCGGGAAAATCCCTCTGTTCTTTCATTTTTTTTCAAAAGAACGTGATTGCAGTGTGCAGGTCAGTGGAGCTTTATTTCGGAAAAACAGTTGTTTTTCTGAAAAAAACTCTGTAGGGTAGACATAGCCGGAGTCTTTCACATCAGTGGAGCAGGATTTTACTTTCCTTCTGGTGGAAAAGAATAAAGATCTTTTAAAAGAGGATGTTGTGCCTAATGCTTATTGATTTGATTAGTGCAGGAGTAACTAATGGCAACACACAGTTGAGCAAAATTAGAGGGGAGTTAAAAAAAGGTGACAGGGAAGGAAGAAAGGGCATAAGTAATATGGGGAGAGAGCTATTTCATTTCCACCTGCTTGCATAACACGAGCATCCAATTTATTCACTGCTTGTTTACATTATTCCAAATAAAACAGACTAATGTATATTTAGAATGAAAACGACTCTTGTGAATGTAAATCCTATAGCCAAATGCTCCAGAGGGGAAGAATTCCCTCTGTTGGTAAGAGGAAAAAGTGCTAGCGTAGCAAGCTGCATCTACATATCCTCCCTGCCCACAATTAGAACTGTGACAATCACAGATTTCAGTTTGATGGCTGTTCCAAAAAAACATAAAGAAATTTCATCAAATCGAATAGTCAAAAAAAATTTGGAGTCAAACAAATTGTTTAATTTTAAAATGCTTTTCAATTTTTTTTTTAAATGTGAAGTAAATTTCAAAATGAAAAGTCATTTTGAATCAAAAAAATCAAAACATTTTGGGGGAAAATACTGAAAAAAGTTTCAATTGTTCTTACTGAAACAATTAAGTGAATTCAGCACAAATTTGCAAGATGTTTCAATCAGTCCAAATCTTCATTTTTTGGCCCAAAAAAGGGATCAAATTTGCATCGAGCCCTTTGCTCAATTCATCTAGAAACACTTACATGAAAATAACTCTACATGAACTTGGAATTGTAGGGCTAATGGACTCCCAGGGAAAAGGAGTTTCTTATCTCATGGCAGATATCTCATTCCAAGTAGCCACCATACTGTTCAAGGCTTCTGTTGCTTGCCTTTCCTGTGGGGTTTTGTTGCGAGAGACAATTCAGACAGAAGATTTCTCTGCAAGAGAAGCCAACCAGTGGAACTCCTTGCCAGAAGAGGTTTTGTAGTCCAGTACTATTAGCCAGGATGAGTGATTAGCTATTAGCCAGGATGAGCAGGAATAGTGTTAGAAATTGGAAATGGGCAACCTGGGATGGATCACTTGATGATTACATGCCCTGTCTTTTCCCTCTGAAGTATCAGGCATTGCCCACTGTTGGAAGACAGAATATTGGGCTAGATGGACCTTTAGTCTGACCCAGTATGGCTGATCTTATATTCTTAGGTTCTTATGAAGTCATGCCTATCCAGAACATTAATAAAGCTAGATCTCCAAGCTGATGCATTCAGGTACAGTTAGGCTTCTTGGGACAGGTGACAGACCTGCTAAGAGACACTTGGACTTGATATACAGGATCCTTATACCAAATATACCTACTCACCGATCCCAACCAGGAGTGGCGTGGTGGCGGGGCCTTAGGGATATTCTCCCTGGTGAAGAAGGGCATTGGAAGTACTACTGCCAAAGTTACCGAAAGAGAGGGCATTTTACTCTTTACTTCCATGGATATGCTGATGTTGTGTTTCCCCAAGTTTATGACTGCATTCCCTTTCCCTTAATAAAGTTTCTGCTGTTTCCACAGTCTCAGAGTGCTTGAGACTGGGGAAGGTCTACCTGATGGGTGCTCAACCCAGTGCTGTTATTTGTCAAGAAGGATGTGAAATATATTGAACTTTTTGTTGCTATTAACTATATGGTAAAAGGTCCTGTATATCCCTGTGTTTATTTAAGGGCCAGGGAGAAATTTCTGCCCTGTGTGCGCAACATAGAATCATAGAATACTAGAACTGGAAGGAACCTCAACAGATCATTAAGTCCAATCCCCTGCTCTCATGGCAGGACCAAGCACCATCTAGATCATCCCTGATAGATGCTTATGCACCCTGCTCTTAAATATCTCCAGTGATGGAGATTCCACAACCTCCTTAAACAATTTATTCCAGTGTTTAACCACCCTGACAGTTAGGCAGCTTATCTTAATGTCCAACCTAAACCTCCCTTGCTGCAATTTAAGCCCTTTGCTTCTTGTCCTATCAGAGGCCAAGGAAAACAATTCCCCCACCTCCTCCTATTAACACTTGTTTAGGTACTTGCATCATTGACTAGGTACACTGTGGCAGATGTTGCTTTCTCATGAAACATCAAGCCACTGCTGAAAGCAATGGACCAGAGTTGATGGATGGTGGTTCAGTCTGCTTTAGCAAATCTTGTGTTTGTAGGTCACGATAATCCTTTCCTGGGAATGCAAAGTCTACTTTAAAAAGTAATGGATATTGCCCTAGCCTTAACTGGTAGGACCTCCTGGTTCAGGTGGGGTTTCTTTATTTGTTGTTTAGTGGCAGTAATGTATAACGATAATGTTCTGGTAGATTACTTCTGCAATGATTGTTCTAGTACCACCAATAAAAGTAATAAATATGGTCAGTTTCTCCTGTATGTTTCAGGCAGCCCTCAACATTTTAATGCATCTTTGAATCAAGTGATACTTAGCCCTGACCAAAGCAATTAATGTTGCCTGATCTCGATAAGCAATAAAAGCCAGTGCAGAGAAGTTTGACTTGGTAGTTGGTGCCAAGACCAATTCATCACCTTTTTACAAGGTTCTGATGCTCTTTACTCAACTTTTACTACTAAATATGAACATCCTCTATTTCTAGGTACTGTGTGGGATTTAGAGGCAGGCTACTTAGGAGTTGCAGCTAGTATAAAATGACTGGTATCTCATTATTAATCTGAACAAGGAGAGGTTATGAACAGATGACACCAGTCTCAAGCCGTTGTCTCACTAGTAAGCTCTGCCCTGAAAAAAATGGCTAGTCTCTAAGGAAAGTTCAGCATTTACCGCTAGCTCAGAGTCTGTTCCTTGTATCTCTTTGCACAGTTGCACAATACATCACATTCCTTTCACTTCTCTCTCAGCCCTAGTCCTGATCGCCTCCTCTGCTGTTGGCCTCCATTTTGCTAGAGCTGATCAACTGACAGTGCCTGCTGCTGACCAGCTTTAGTCATTGTTTATCCATGCAATGGCTGGGAAGGGTTTAAGACAGGGCCAGGTCTACACTGGTGGAGAAAATCAATTCAAAATACACCACTCCAGCTATGTGAACTGCATACTAGAGTCAATGTACCTTATGCTGATTTTCTGGGTGGGGTCCCATAGTGGGAAGTCGATGGGAAAAATGCTTCCAGGGACTTCCCTTACTCTTCACGACAATGAGGAGTACCGGTGCCGATGAGGGCACCTTCAGTGTTCAATTCAGTGGGTCTTTTCTGGACCCACTAAATGGAACCCTAGAGGACTGATCACCAGAGCACTGATCCTCCAGCAAGTGAAGACTTGGCTTGGTTTACTAGAATCTTTCTTTTCCATTATTATTTGTCCTAAAGGAACACCCATCATGCACCATGACCTCACTATACTAGGTGCTATACACACTGTGACAAAGCTCCTATGAAAACTCAGTGGCAGATTTTGCTTGCCTCAGAGGCTCACAGCAGCCCACAGTTTTAGGCACTTTGCCTAGAGCTTTAGTTTGCTGAGCTCTTTTCACCATTGGCCAGCGTATAGTAAAACAGAGAAAAAACTCCACAATCCTTTTCTCCAAGTGGAAATGGGAAGGTGGATGTTGAGGGTCAACCCGGACCCACCCTCTACTCCAAGTTCCAGCCCAGGGCCTTGTAATTGTAGCTGTCTGTATGAATCCCCGATACCTGCTATAATACAGCTCCAAGACTTCTGGGCTACTTCCCCACATCTTTCCCAACACCTTTCTTCTCTCCAGTTCATCCTCCTAGTGGCCAGTTGTTGTCTCCTTTCCTCCTACTCCCAGCAGCACCCTCCTCCATCCTCTCAGCTGTATGTGCACCCCAACTGTAGGCAAAGCTTCTTTTATAGCCACTCTGAACTGGTTTTCTTTCCAGGTGTCCTAATTAGCCTAGGCTGGCTGACTCTGCAGGCCTGATCAATTAGTCCCATGTGTTCCACTGCCAGCCCCTCCTTGTTACTCTCAGAACAGAGATCTCCTCAATCTGAGGCTTAAATCTCCCCTCCACTACTTTAAGTCTTTACGCATGGAGGACGGGAGGATCCCAAAGGACATCCTCTACGGGGAACTGGCATCTGGGAAGAGAACCACAGGGCGCCCGAACCTGCAATTTAAAGATGTCGTGAAGAGGGACATGAAAGCCATCGACATAAACACGCAGTCCTGGGAAGACCTCGCAGCAGACCGCCCAAAGTGGAGGGGCACCCTGACCACACAGCTCAAGTCAGGCGAAACGAACATGATGCGTGCATCAGAAGAAAAGCGGGCCCGCAGGAAGTTACGCAACAACAACAGCCAGGGAACCACCTATAGCTGCGACTTCTGCGGCAAAGAATGCCTGTCCTGGATTGGCCTTTTCAGCCAACAACGACGCTGTCCCCGACGCTGTCCCAGACAATTCGACACGAACCAAGACGAGAACTAGGATACGTCATCCATGGTCAACTGACCGACGGAGGCCAACTAACTTTGAGCCTGTCACAACACACAGAACAAAAGCACCCTGCCTTGAAGAACTGAGAGTCCAATTATAATCTTCCATGAGACCACAGTTTCCTCCCTCTTGCCTTCCTGACAAGCCGGAAGCCCGAGATCAACCCTCCAGTCACCTCCTAGGTATCTAGTTAAACTGAACAATATGCCCTGTCATCATCCTGACCCACCCCAGCTCCTCCGAGTGCTGCTAATGCCCATAACATAGGTGAGTGGTAGGGTTTGTATCCTGTAAAATAAGGGAAATAAAATCAATGGCACTGGGTAACCCAGTTTTTGCTCACAAATCTTCATTTGGTCAGCTACAGTGAAGACATCAATGACAATTATAGTGCAAACAGCCTTGTATAGACTGGTATGAAACTGGCATATTCTGTGATGCCAGAGCCCATTTAAAAAAATTTAACAGAAATACTAACCCTTTACAATACGTGGACATCATTCAATGCTCGATTACCACAGCATAACCTTGGGAAATCTATATTAAATGCAGAAATTCTAGAGTAAGGCAAGGAGGACTCCTGGAGATTGATTTGAATACTAGGGGAATGTCAAGTACAGCATTGGTGCATTCAATATCTCTGCCTCCGGTGTCAGGAAACCCTTTCCTCCCCCTCGCCAGCCCTGCAGCTGAACCTGTATCTACGTGAAGAGGAGCCACATGAATTATAGACATGGTGCATTGTAAAAGGAATTTGCAATGTAGGCTAGAGAGGCCTTTCACAATGATTAACTAAGTGAGACATATTAAATAACAGTATGAAAGGTACAGAGCCTAAACAGACAGTCTTCTCCTAAAGGCCAACAGATTTCTAGGACCATAAAACAGGCTATATTTCAGATTAAACACTAAACATTCATATCAGTAACAATTTCCTTTCAACATGCATGACAAAGACACATAGTTTAGCAATTGAAATACCACATGCCTTTGTCTTCTAATAGCTTCCAAGCTCTGTAACAGATTTGGGCATGTCTTCACTACTGAGTTAGCCCAGGCAACTGGCATGCAGATCTGGTTTGTCTAGTCTGGGTGTGAGGAGCCACATTACAGACCATACCCAAATTACTGGGTTCAGTCTGGTGTGGCCAGAGCCATCCCATCCACAGGACAAATTGGGATGGCCACTATAGCCCCCCTCGCTTTTTGGGGCCCTGCAGCAACTGCCCCAATAATCCTATGGATGGAAGGGGCCCCGAAAGTTAACAAGGGCCTGGCAGCAACAGGGGTCACCCTCCCCCACTCACTGTGTGGGCGGCAGGAGCCAGAGTGGTGCTGCAGCCTGCTCTGCTCCGCTCCGACCTGCCACCCTCTCCTGGCCCACTGTGCGTGGCTTATCAGTGGCAGAGGAAAGCAGAGAACCTCACCCCACACCATTCTAGTTCCAACTGCTGCAGAAAAGGGAGACCCACTGTAATCTCCCGGGACACACAGCTCATGAGAGAGGCTAAGGGGATGGGGCAGGAGTGGGGTGGGGCCTGTGGCAGGGGCTTACCTGGGACACTGGGGGGATTGCCCCAGGCCCTCACCTCCTTAAGGACAGCCCTGCACGTAGCACTCGCCCATACACATCACTCAACTTCTCGGGGCATATCCCAGGGCTCTGAGCACTGAACACTCTGATTCTTTCCCAGTGAAATCTGGGAGAACGTGTTTGCCCTTTGGAACTAGCCTTCCCCCTCCACCCCCCATTGGAAGTTCATCCAGATCAGCTCTACAGATGAGGCAGCAGCAGCCCACTACCTGCGTAACCGTGGCTTTGGGTTTGTCCCCCCTTGCAGGAGGAATAACAGGTAGTTAGATTTAGGGCTTTAATTCGAAATACCAGGTCCCTGCCATGTGTAGATGCGGTCAGTTAGTCCGGACTTGTAAATTTCAAAAATGGCGACCAGCCGGGAAGGTGCAAATCAAGCGCGGGATATTTAACTCCCAGGCTTGATTTGCAACTTCGAATGCCTACATTAGCCTCCCTATTTCGAAATAGGGGGCTAGTGTAGATATACCCTAAGACTGTGTATAGACTGGCAAGTTTTTCCGCAAAAGCACTTGCCATCTGTCTACACTGGCCGCTTGAATTTCCGCAAGAACACTGACTTCCTACTGTCTGAAATCAGTGCTTCTTGCAGAAATACTATACTGCTCCCGTTTGGGCAAAAGTCCTTTTGCACAAAGCTTTTGCGCAAAAGGGCCAGTGTAGACAGCTCAGATTTGTTTTGCGCAAAAAAGCCCCGATTATGAAAATGGCAATCGGGGCTTTTTTTGCGGAAAAGTTCATCTAGATTGGCACGGACACTTTTCCGCAGAAAGTGCTTTTGCGGAAAAGCGTCCATGCCAATCTAGACGCACTTTTCCGCAAATGCTTTTAACGGAAAACTTTTCCGTTAAAAGCATTTGTGGAAAATCATGCGAGTCTAGACGTAGCCTAAGTGTTTTGTAGGTCTCACAAGAAAGGAGAGTTTCAGGAGGGGATTTGAAGGCAGATGATAAAGCAGCATTGTGAATGTTCACAGAGAGCTCCTCCCAATTGGCAGAGGCAGCAGAAGGTACCTGTTTGCCAATTTAACAAGTGGGTTATTAAGGTTAGGCTGGCGTCATTGGGTGCTAACATCTCCATTGAAGAACAGAGATGATTGGGAGCATGGAGAAAGGCCACAAAGAGCCTTGAAAAAATGATTTTAGCTTCCACTGAATTTAAAAAAAATACACTCAAGATCAAAAGCATTAGGAAGCAGAAACAGGCTAACTAACATTGATTCTTTTAAAATATATAATGCCCTGCAGAGCTGCCAAGTGCCTAGAGGCTCCTGGAATTGGCTTCACACTCCTGGTGACAATCGAGAGCAATCCTGGAGATTTTAATAAGATATTTTAAGAACATGACATTATGTCACGTGGGCAGAAAAATCTCCCACAATAGCTTCAGCCAGAATTGGCAACCTTACCTACCAGGATTGATGTTACGGTCACTTAAAAATCACACCTTAGATGAGGGGTGGGTAATAAGCAACCTGCGGGCTGGATTCGGTTCACCAGGGCCATAGATACTCTATATCCCTGCACATCTGCAAGTGCAGCCGCTTGCAGCTCCCATTCCCAGCCAATGGGAACTGCAGGAAGTGGCATGGACTAGAACTCTACTTCTGGCAGCTCCCATTGGCTGGGAACAGAGAACTACAGCCCACGGGAGCTGCAAGTAGCTGTACCTGTGGATGCGCAGGTAAATAAAGCACCTGGCAGCCCGCCAGTGGCTAACCTTCATGAACTGTGGCTGGCCTATGGGCCACTTATTGCCCACCCCTGCCTTAAGCCTTCATCCAGAAGGTGTACTACCAGAACACTGGATGGCTGTCTATCCTGTGTCATATGGGCATCTGTGGTAGCCTCGTCACCTCTTAGTATAGATGTCCTCAGATGAGTGTAGCATGGGGGGAAACATTTACTCTCTCTCTCTTAGTTACTCCTATGGCCTCTCACCACTGTAGCCTCTGCACACCTCAATTTTCAAATGTGTTTATCCCAGTAACCGCCTGTGAGGTAGAACAGCTCTCCATGGTATGTGGTAAGGGGATTTAGATGCCTCATCAGGTATCCATCCACTCATTCTGGAAGCTTGGGAACACTATTTAAATTTTCTCTGGGTCTCTCTTTCTGGACTCGTTCAATAGAATGACTCTACCAGCTTTGTAAAATGTTTAGACATCCTAGAATGAAAAATTCATTTAATTACCAAGTCCAGGTACCAGGTCAGATATTTCAGCAAGCATCCCTGTCACGAGTCCGCACTCGTAGTCTATGCAGATTACACCTTTTTTTATTTAATTATGCACTGCCCCGCCCCATCACCATATATTTGAGACAATTTTCTGGCAGATCGCCCCATGGGTTGGTCCACCAATTTGACTGAGTCTCGTTGGCCACCTTTGGATGGCGGAGAGGGGGGCCTGGGCCCACCCACTCTCCCGGGCCCTGGCCCAGAGCCCTAATGTAGGGAGATAAGCTCCCTACAGTAGCAGACGGGGGTGTTAACCCTAAACGCGTCTGCTTGCGGGCTTCACGATCTCGCCCTGGGCCACTGCTCAGCTCCACCACCCAGGCTTAACTCACCAGTACGCCACATGCTCGTTGCGCCCCCGCTCCCAGATTACCCCACACCAGTTCCTCTCCGCACCTTCCTCCCTGTGTTTCTGCCACCCCGTACTCCTCCTCTTCCTCCCCCCCCCCCTTCCATGTGCTCCGCTTATATAGTTGTTCCCGGCCTCGGCGGGTGATGTCACTCCGCTCCCTGGCCTTAACCCCTCCCCTACGGGAGTCTCCGGGTGCTCAGCTAACGTCACGCATTTGGGGAGCATGACATCATTTCCCTGAACCCAGTCTGTGGTGGCCCACGGGGCCCATGCCCTCCGCGTGGCCCTGCCTCCTTCCCCGCCCAGCAGCTCCCGAGTTCGCCCGGCCGCTTTCTCTGTGGCATGGGCGCCGGCATCTTCGCCCTTCTGGGCTTCCCTTGGCCTGGGACCGTGGTGGGGTTGCTTCACCCTGCCACAATCCCTCTGTAAACAACTCCCACAAAAATGGAAACAAAGTGAAAGCAAGCTGTCTTCTAATTAGGGTCAGTGAAAAACAGTAGGACTAATATATATGTATCCCTGAAAAAGAGAGGTTATTTATATGATGGACACATTCTTCCTGTGATTCACTATGGTAAGGAATCATTCCTAATTGGCTTAAAATTTAGTATGTTATGTGATGACATAGCTGTATTCCTGTGGGAGGCCAAACACTGATCTGAGAACAGAAGCGGGACAAGTGCAGATGTAAGTCTGAGGGGAAAAAAAGTGTAATTTACAGAATAATGCTTCATTCTTCAGCTTCCTTCATGCATATATACATATTTTATGTGCTATGCTGCATTTATGATGACAATGCAGGATAGATATAAAAGTTGGGTGTCACTTTTGATTTCCTTTTTTCCAAAATAAAATGTCAAAATTTGTTTGTTGGGAGTAACACAGCAGGAAAAGGGCAAGGTTTTGAATAATCTGGACCAGGTGAGCAATTTGTAGTGAATAATTTATTCCACAAATTTCACCTCTTTCAGCCCATTGGATTATGATTTTCTAAAATGTATTCTTGACTTGAAATTATTTGCCAAATCATTTAGCCAAACTATCTGTAGCTTATTTGCAAGAGGTCAGCATTTGAAATCTGAGCTATTTGCCTAGACACATAGGACACTTCTTTTTGTTCCCTGCTCAGGGCCTCAATTCAGACAGATTGTTAATCGTGTGCTTAAAATCAATGCAGCTACTCACAGACTTATATTTCAGCACCTAAGTACTTTTCTGAATCTGGATCAAGGTAAGTATGACTCTCAGAATTAGATTAACAATGCAAATTTTCATGTGTATTAATTCAAAATTCACTTTCTACAAGGATTTTTCAATAGTCACTTGAAATTAGCTCTTTCCACCAACATTCCTGCCAGGAAATGTGTATGTATTTGTTCAAAGTGAACATAGAGGAGCCATGAACACACAATATACTGTGGAAATCATTGCAAGTTTCATTAGGCTATAATATGAAAAATTTTGAACTAAAACCCCAGGAGTGAGTGCATCTCTCTTTATACATTTTCATTTTACTACATTCATAACTGGTTATGCTATAAGCAAGATAGCTAATGGTACGTTACTAAAATCAAATCAGTATCCAATTTGGTTTGGGCAACCTTTCAAACCTTCCCAAACCAAGTTCAATTTTCCACATGCATTTTGGTGTGCGAACCTGATTGTGCAACAGATTTTACTTGCACTCCTGTTATGTATATAGAAATAGTGTAGTTGACTTTGTAGGCAAAAACAATGCGTACCACCACAGAGTTGTATGCCAGGCTGAAACTGAAGACCAAGCATAAACAAAAACATATGAAGCTAATGGGCCTCATTCTGATTGCATTTCCAACTGTGTTGCAACAATGTAACTTCAGTGGGCTCAATCTTGGGTTTTTTCTATATATTAGTGGGCTCAGAATCAGGTCCATTGGGATTAAATGCATGGTCATAATTTGGCCTTTTGTCCTGGACTGAACTAAAATGCACTCACTAAAGAATCTATTAGCACATTGCAAAGAGCCCAAAAGCAAAAAAAATAAAAAATCATTATTTTCATGTGGCTCTAATTTGACCAGATTTTCTGGTGTTTTAAGGACGATTTTATGCTGCACAAAGCAACCCTGGACCAATTTAAGCAGGTTTAGAGAAAGGATCCCCATTCTGTTATGCCACATTCCCGGCCACTCAGCCTGAAAGGGCTAATCAGAGGAAAGGAGCAAAGGTAGAGCATCTCAATGCAGGGCTGATCCAAGCACTCTTAGTCATCGGCAACTAGTGTAAAACAGAGCTACCTGGCGCCTCCAGACTTTGGGAATGAAAAATGTGGCATAGAGCCACCTTTGCTTCCTGTGGTAGCACATGCCCCAAGCTTGACCAGTCCAGTGAAAATGAACTAGTACATTTTAATTAAAATGTCTCACTTATGCTTTTTATAGATGGGGCCATGTATCTGAACTGCTCTCAAATCCCTTTTATAAAAGCCACGGATTAAGATGGAGAAAAACACACAAACTATAGTCTATGTACTCTGCACAATTCTTTAACTCCTTTAGCAGCCCAGGGAACAATCTGTCCTTTTCAAAGATTTTGAAATACTGAAAGAATATTTTATTTCTGAATATCCACAGACTCCCAATCATAGGTATCATAATTTTCCCCTCTGCATCAGGTGCCTAAAGTGCTACCAGAGAAAAGTCATATACAGGTGATGTTTAATGTAGCAGATGTTTCATATGGAATCGAGGTCTCTGCTTTAAAGGACATTCAGCGTTTCTTATTCTAAGGATCATCATTGCATGGAATAAGTCGGCTTTTTTCAGAGCTTTGTGATTATAGCTGCAGAGAATGGGATAAAATGAATTATGTAACAAGAAACAAAAGACTTTTCTATCCCTCTAATGCAGTTGGGCAAATGAGAATCCAAAACACCACTGAGACATCACTTAATATTGGTAGCCCCTGGAAGGCAGGTCCACTCGCTGTAACAGTGTCTCTATTATCTGCTGGCAGGGCTCACAGTAGCCACTGGTAATAATGATAATCTTTCTACATCATATTTGTGTGAGCAGAAACCACTGAGGCATGGCTGACAATTTATCATCCCTTGCAGGTGCAGTGATCGCAGGGTTTCATTTGCTCTGAAATATATTGACTTCATTGTCTATTGCTGAGGCAACTGGCATTTTTAGGGGTGCTACTGTTAGGGAAGACAAAAAAAATCAAACATTTGATTGACAGCCGTCATTGGCAAGCTCTCTTGTGCACCAAGAGTGTTACATAATGCAGCCTAATTGCAATTCAAGTTTCCAGGGAAAGACATGGTTTTGGCTTGTGGGTTACCCCTGAGAGAAAAGGGGATTTCATTTACTTTATGATTTGTCATCATGTGCCCAGGGAATTGGTTAAATACCTGCCTGGCCCACAGGTGGCAGGATTTCTAGGAAAAACAGCTTCCTGATACAAGAAATCTATTTCTGCTCAGGACTTAGCAGAGTGAATAGCAAATCTCTAAGTACTGTGTCACACCTCCCTTGAGATTTAATAGTAATAAAATAATTAGCACTAGAGAAATTCAGGAACCACCAACTTACCTACAAACAACCCCAACCTCTGAGTGGGGACACTCAGAGTCAGTTCAGCCCCAATCTCTCTCTCCACACTTCCCATTTCATGTTCAACGTGCTTCACAAACATCTAGGCAACCATCACAACATCTGTGGGAGGCCATATCAAAACATGGTGCTCAGCTCTCATGGTGATCGTATCTAAAAATGCTTCAATGGATAGAAATAGATTTTGCAGTTGGAGATATCGTGACAGGCACATTGAAGTGCTGAGATTTAAAAGGTGTGCACTCTTGCATTTCTTCTTTATGCACCCTGACTGTGGTGTCATGCACAAATCAAGAAATTTTGCACTCAAGTAACCACATCTGGCCAATTGGATGTGCAATTATCAATTTTGAGTGAACAGTTATAGCACCTGTGTATGCAAATGAGGCATGTGATCACATACCCATAACTGTAAATGCAGTTTAATAAAAATTATATCTGAAATTCCCAAGACCACTGCCAGAATTAGACTGTGGTCAAGTCACAAACCTTTTTCTTCCTCTCCCTCCCTCTCTCGCATGCACACACACACACACACTCATTTTCAGTGGCACAATGCACAGTATCTTCCCAATCCATAGACCCATAGAATACTAGAACTAGGAAGGGACCTTCAGAGGTCAACAGGTCCAGTCCCCTGCCTTCACAGCAAGACCAAGCACCGTCTAAGATCATCCCTGATAGATGTCTGTCCAACCTGCTCTTAAATAGCTCCAATGATGGAGATTCTACAACCTCCTTAGGTAATTTATTCCAGTGATTAACCACCCCGCTGTTAGGAAATTTTTCCTAATATCTTTCCTAAACGTCCTTTGCTGTAATTTAAGCCCATTGCTTCTTGTCCTATCATCAGAGGCCAAGGAGAATAATTTTTCTCCCTCTTCCTTGTAACATCCTTTTAAGTACTTGAAAGCTACTATCATGTCTCCTCTTTTCCAAACTAAACAAACACAGTTCTTTCAGTCTTCCCTCATAGGTCATGTTTTCTAGACCTTTAATCATTTTTGTTGCTCTTCTCTGCAGCCTTTCCAATTCTCCGCATATTTCTTGAAATGTGGTATTGGACACAGTACCCCAGTTGAGGCCTGCTCAGCACAGAATCAAGATTACTTCTCCATTCCAAAGGGCAAAAACATCTCATCTTAAAGATGACAAGAAAAATATAAGCTGCTGTTAATTTTTCTTGAACAATATACACTTTAGAATGATTATTTCATTTCTATGCCTTGATTTCCAAAGCAGGAAATATATTTAAAATCTCTAAAATCCTCAGGCAATGTTCTGATCTGGAGGATTATTGTTTGAGTGCTCAAGTCTGGTCTGATCGATGAAAATACCAAAGGTGCAATACATTTAACCCACACACACAGTAATAGTGTAAAAATTCAGCCATCATTCTACAAGAAAAATCCTTTTCATTAGCAAATGAAGGCAAAAAAACCCACCCCACAACGCAAGTAAGAAGATTCAGCACAAATCATATTGTGGGCATTCAGAGAAATCACTGTGTATGATTCCCTCCAGCTTACTACACTTGCTTTTCATACACAAAATAATATTTTGAAATGGTTTAATTCAAAAAACTGAGAGGCATATAGTCCATTAAGCGGGACATTGAACCAGGAGATGGAGTTCTTGTATTAACTTAGCCACTGACATTCTGTGTGACCTCAGATAATTCACTTCACCTACCAAACCTTTACCTAGCTTGTCTGTTTAGAGCAGGGCTGGGCAAAATATGGCCCAGGGGCCAGATCTGGTCTGCCAAGCCACCAGATCCGTCCCGTGGATGACCCAGCCAGGATCCTCAGGCACGCAGCTGTCACAGTTTAAAGGGCCGTCCCTATGTTTCTCTGCTCTGCAGGGAGGGGGGAAGCTTTGTGTGATCTCTCTGCCCCCAACCCAATCCTCAGCTCCTATTGGCCAGAAACAACTGGCCAATAAAAACTGACCTCGGACAATCTCTCAGCTTCTATTGGCTGGAAACAGCCAGCCAGTCGGAGCTGAGAGATTGGCCTGGGAGATGGGAGCAGCACAAGTCTCTTCCCCCACCCAGAACTGAGAGCCACGTGGCAGGAACAGCCTGTATTTTCAAGTGGTCTGGGGCTGCAGCAGGCAGGGAGCCCAGCCTGCCTTGGGGGTGCTGCAGGTCGGCAGATGCTTAGGTAAGCACCTCCCAGCCAGAGCCTATCTCTGGCATCCCTGCCCTTCCTGCACCCAACTCCCTCCCACAGGTCACTATCCAAGTCCTCTGCACCCCCTGCCCCAGGTCACAACTCCCTCCCAGACCCTGTACCCCTCTTATTCCCCTCCCCCAGGCCAGAATCCTCTCCTGCACCCAAGCACCCTCCCAGACCCTGCAGCCCATTCCCCTTCCCCGGGTCACAACCCCCTCCTTCACCCAAACTCCTTCTCAGACCCCACACCTTCTCCTGCACCCCAGTCCTTTCCCCCGTGTGCCCTTCCATAGCTAGCCTCCATCCTAAACTCCTCATCCCCTCCACTGAAAAGAGCAGCCCCTTGACCACTTACCAAAATCTTTGAGTGGCCCCCCCCACACCAAAAATTATTGCCTACCCCTGGTTTAGAGTGCAAGTTCTCTGGGGCAGGGATTGTCTCTCATTACACAATGGGATCCTATTTTCATTTGGGGCTTCCAGACACTAACATAATACAAACCACAACCAAACCTGTCTGGAGGAGGACTAAATCTTATAACACTTCTGCCCAGTGGTGTTGGCAGGAACGAGAGCCGAGTTAAATAGATCAGAGTTCCCTTTAATAGAAAGCAGAGCCAGCTTGACCTCCAACCCAGTAATCTGGCAGAATTATACAGCACCAATGGATACTTGTAAGAGGCAATATTTCCTTACACTGTGGATATGTCTAGACTTCATCCCTCTGTCAGCAGAGGTATGCAGATTAGGCAGGTCGACATTGCAAATGAGGCAGGGATTTAAATATCCCGGGCCTAATTTGCATAAAAATGGCCACCGCGTTTTGCCAACTCAGCACTTTGTTGGCAAAAAGCAGCAGTCTAGAGGGGGATCTGTTGAGAAAGAAAGTCTTTTTCGACAGATCCCTTATGTCTCCTGCCAGCAAAGGGATGCAGTCTAGACACACCCATAGACTCAGGGCTGGTGAGTAACAAAAGAACACTTTTATTCCAATGGAAAGAAAACCCAGCATTACTTGGGGAAAACACACAACCACAATTCTAAAGCACATAACCAGAAGCAAACACCCACCACACGGTTCACTGGGCAGTGTCATTTGCCCCAGTTTCCCATCTTGCCATGGAAAAGCCTGATAAACAAATCCCCCTTTTATAAACCGCCTTCCTTTCCCTCTGCTGCACCCCACTTGCCGTTGGATTCCCTTGGTCAGCAAAGACCAAGAAGTAAATTCATGTGAGTTCGCCTCCCTCCTCTGAAAGCATGGCAGGCAGGGGACAACTGAGCAATGCTGGGTCGCCTCTGCAGTGATTATCTTTGCCACTGCTTCTGCCGCGGCTACTGTGCTCTGCTGCCACTTGCCACTGCTGTCTACCACTATGATCACTGCCACTTTGGTAGTGCTGTGTTATAAGGTTGAACCACATAGTGATTTCAGCTAGTAATGTTTTCACTAGGCAGGGGGGGACCTCATTGCTAATGGAGTCTCTGCATTGTCTTTCACTACAATACTGTCCCTCCCACAGGTCTCATGCTTAGCTGCTAGAGCTGCTCATTAGTGATTTCAACTCTAGTAATTCCTGAACAGAAGGGAGGACTCTAGGTTGAGTTCTCCAGTCTTTTAAATGCTGCACAGGACTCTAAGCAGGGTCCTCAGAGGAAAATCTGCCCCTACCTGTTCTGACTTTCATGATGATTTTGCATCTCTACCTCATGCTTAGCAAGTGAGGTTCTACTTAGGGTGGCCTGCTTACTCAGGCATGCTAAGTACAGTCTGCTGTCCTTGACTCATACAGCAAAGATAACATTTCATTACTCCAATATTCAGTACTAAACTGAATTGTAACCCTAAACCAACCGCTTTGGCAAAACAGCTCAGTCAACTGAACACCTAGGCAAGAGAGGGTGTGTCTATACAAATACAGCCTGAATATTCTCCCCTCCCTCCCACTCCAGTCATCACTAGATGTCAAAGAAAAGTTCATTCAGACCCTGCTTACATCAGCTCAGCACTTGCAGAAACTTCAAGTGTGGTCTGGCTTTAGGTAAGCACCCTAGTGTTTGATTGCTTCATCCAACTATCCAAAATCAAGTCTTCTAGAGCTGATCTGGAAATCCAAAGAGAACTACAGATTAGACCTCCCCAGTCCAGCACTGTCAGGACCTGACCAGTCCTGAATGAGAGAATTTGCCGGACTAGGGGAGGTCTCCTGCCACCAGCCCCCAAGTCCATCGCCTGCTGCTGGCAGGCTACCCCTGCAGGGACCCTGCCTCTCCCTCCCCTTTCCCTCTTCCCTGACCTGGCTAGGTTGTTGGCCTAGCTGCTGCCGGCTCCCTGGGCTGCAGAGGCTCGGCTTCTTTCGTGGGACTCCAACTACGTCCCCGTGCTCCAGCAGGCTGCTGCAGTGCCCTGGTCCTGCACTCCAGGGGGGTGCCAGGAGTCTCCAACCCCATACTGCTGTGGGGCTCTGGGCTCTGGCCCCATACCAACTAAGATTGCCAGGGACCTCCGGCCCAGCCCTGCACAGCACGGGCTGCTAGAGGGTTCCACAGGGCTCCAGCCCAGGTCTTGCACCTCCACCAGGCTGCCAACCCTATTGCCCTAGGCCCAGCTGGCCTTTCTGCCTTTAGGCTCCTGGCTCTTTGGTCCAGGAGCATCTGTGGTCCTGCCAGATGACAGATGTTGCTGGATTCATGAGAATGCCAGTTTTTGGAGGTACAACCTGTATCTTGTTCATGAGCTATCTGGCATTTCCATTCCCAATGCGGGCTGGAGAATATCCTAAGAACAGGTTTGCTTGGAAAGTTTTCTGATATTTCTCATACCAGTCCCATTTCTGGCTGGAGATGGGTGGAGCAAAGGCAGCAGGAAATGAAAGTATTATGTTACCTGAAAAATTCAAAACCTGACACAAGATTCAGTTCTAAATATAGGAAATCTCATTTTCCCAAATCTGCTAGTCCACCCTAATCCAAGCACATCTTGGCATTTAAATCCATTCTTTATATTCCATTTCAGGGGACAGATTCAGCCTGTATTTACAGCGATGGAAGCAGGTTTAAGCATGGGCCCAGAGCAGTGGCACTATGCAGGAGTTTATGCCACCACACAGTAACCACAAAAGTTTCCTTCTGCCAGGCTGAGATCCAAATAGGGTCATGAGTAGGCTGTGCTACCCAGAAACAAGCTATAGTTAGTGTTGCTCTAGAACTTCCAAGATAACACTCTGGCTGCATTTAGACTGGCAAGTTTTTCCGCAAAAAACTTTCCAGCTGTCTACACTGGCCACTTAAATTTACACAAAAGCACTGATGTTCTACTGTCCAAAATCAGTGCTTCTTGCGCAAATGCTTTGACTTTCCCGTTTGGGCAAAAGCCCTTTTCCGGAAATGTTTTTGCGCAAAAGGGCCAGAGTAGACAGCTCAGGACTGTTTTGCGCAAAAAAGCCCCAATCACGAAAATGGCGATCGGGGCTTTCTTGCGCAAAACCATGTATAGATTGGCACGGACGCTTTTCCGCAAAAAGTGCTTTTGCGCAAAAGCGTTCATGCCGATCTAGACGCTCTTTTCCGCAAATGCTTTTAACGGAAAAACTTTTCCGTTAAAAGCATTTGCAGAAAATCATGCCAGTCTAGAAATAGCCTCTAGGTCTTTGGGAGCTGTCTCATTTGTGAGTGAATCTACACTGCAGGGCTTAAAAAAATAAGCTATGGAAATTGAGCTACATCAATTGCGTAGCTTATTTCGAAATAGGGAGCATCGACACAGCACTTATTTCAAAACAGAGCACTCTTCCTCCGACTTCCCTTACTTCTCATACAATGAGGGTTACAGGAATCAGAGTAAGAAGTCCACCAGCTTGACAGTGTTTTGACACTATTTCAAAATAACTGCCTGCTGTGTAGACGCAAACTAAGTTATTTCAGAATAGCGCTAGTTATTTCAAAATAGTGTTGCAGTGTAGGCGTGTTCTGTATTTTCTTTCACCAACTGTGGCAAAAGTACATCATTCTCTATAGAAGGCCACATAGTCAAACCATCATAGCCAACCTGATTTTCTCTTTTCCCCAGGGGTTTACAATGATTCTCAGAGTCCATTTGCCGCCTGACTGCTGTGTCAAATTTGCACATGGTGACTGTGTCTAGACTGGCAAGTTTTTCTGCAAAATCATCTGCTTTTGTGGAAAAACTTGCCAGCTGTCTACACTGGATGCTTGAATTTCCGCAAAAGCACTAACAATCTCATGTAAGATTGTCAGTGCTTTTGCGGAAATACTATGCTGCTTCCGTTCGGGCAAAAGTCTTTTTCTGAAAAACTTTTGCGCAAAAGGGCCAGTGTAGACAGCAGATATTTGTTCCGCAAAAAAGCCCCGATCGCGAAAATGGCGATTGGGGCTTTTTTGTGGAAAAGTGCGTCTAGATTGGCCACGTGCTTTTGCGGAAAAGTGCTTTTGCGGAAAAGCGTCCTGCCAATCTAGACGCACTTTTCCGAAAATGCTTTTAATGGAAAACTTTTCCGTTAAAAGCATTTCTGGAAAATCATGCTAGTGTAGATGTAGCCGGTGTGTAATTGTACTGACAGACTCCCCCAATGATCGGCCTTGGACAAAACACCATGGCACCAAAAGCAAGTAAACAGAATGCAGAAATATCCTAGAATAGGATCCCAATGAATTCTCATTCTTAATCCTGTAACTTGAGTAGCTATACATTTCCTTTCTCCTTTCTGGCTAATGATTTCATGTCCAGAATTTAATTCAGCATCATCACAACAATAAAATGCATTTGGCAAGCTACTAGGACAGTGTGAACCTTTACAGCTTAGCAGGCTCTATTGTACCACCCCAGCAAAAATGTTCTTGATGACCACTGACCCAAAAGGAGGATTTGATCAAACACATCCTTCTATGAGAGAAAGATTAAGGCTGCAAGCAGTGTTACCATTTTAAGGAAAATAAATTCTAGTCCTTTGTCGGTCTGTGGTATTTCTCTAATTGCTGTTTCCTTACATGTTCTAACATCTGCAATTTAGTACTGTTGTTTGAATGTCACTTGAAATCAAATCAGTGTTGTGGGTAAAACATCTTTGAACCTTTTAGTCCAGCTGTGAACTTTAGGCTTAATCCTTTAGGGCACTCTTGTCTGGTAAGCTTTAATTTATATTAAATTTTCTAAAAGGGGAGCAAAAGTGGTCAAAGCAAGATAGCGCAAGATTCTGTGTTTCATAAATTAATAAGCATCACCAATTGCATTGCTTGACCCTTTAAACTCTGTGAAATTAATACAAGGAGACAACCAAAGTGCACTTAGCCCCCAAAGAGCCCTGGAAGTTCACTTAAGCGATCCAAGTTTCCTTAAAGTTTTATAAGCCAGCTTTTAAAGCAAGTCCTTTGTACTTATTACTGGTGACAGTGAGCATTACAGCAGCCAATGAACCTTTGCTGACTTTCGACCCCAATATGGTAGAGCACAGATATCAAGGGAAATATCAGAATCAAAGCTTGTATATTACACTGAGGTCCTGACTTCTGAAAAAGCCCCCTGTAGACGCTTCGGAGTATGTCAGCGAAATAAACAGCTAATACTGTGAGACATCTACTTATGATGGGTTGATATTATTGTTTATTTAACCACTTTCAGCACAGTAACCCCCACTTAACGCCCAAGCCTCTTAAGGAGAAAGCTTTGGTGCACTCAGTTATATTGAAATCAGACAATATTTTAGGCTGGAAAAATATACTCCCTGCCAGTGGTGAGTCAAGCAACACTAAGTCCATTTAACATTTGAACGATTAATGGGTTTAAATTATTAAATAGCAGCACATAGGCATGGTGTGGAGTATAGGGTCTTCCTTTAGTCACCTGCACTGGGGAAGACGGCCTCTAACAATAAGGAAAATATAATCCACACCTACCAGCTTTCGGCATTAATCAGGCAGTGACTTGTAACACTTGAGTTAACGGCCTGTAGAAATATATCTCACCCTTGCCAGCTGATTATATTTTTCATCATGTAAAAGGTTCTTGCTGAATTATTCAAGTGTCTTTTCCCCACTTTTTTTTTTTAAGCCACCCCAGGCTTTTCACAGGTACACTATGAATGGAGAGGCTAGCTTGCAGAGGAGCCCAGTATTATTAACTACAACACTGTTGACTATATAGCTACTGTATCAAAATCAGGAGACCCGGTGAGAAATGAGTGACCACTGACTGAAAGACATTGAAGCCCCATCTGCAGTTATGCCAGTGCAGCAGAAAAGTTTATCATCTATTCTAAACAGCTGTTTGGAATGTTTGGGCAAGACACTTTGGGATATCTAGTATTGCTAGTCACCATTTGCTTCGTTCACCTGTCAGGCTTGATCTGGACTCTCAAAGAGAAAAGCATTATAGCATGGGGTAACGAGGCAGCACTTACCTCCTGCAAATGTCCCCATCTGGCTGAATGCATGTGCGTGCACAGTCTCTTCGGCAACTCAGCCCTACTGCTGAGTCACACACCGTGTGTGCGGATCACAGACCCCTTCCAGGGTATACCTACCAGAGGCCCACCTCAGTGCCGTCTGCTAGTGTCTCTGAGTCTGTTCCCCACTCTGATTGTGACTGGAGCATCCAGCGCCTCGCCTCCTGAAGATAGCTTCCTCAGCCTTACCTTAGGGATTATATCTCAGTTCATCAGTCTCACCTTAGCTCTCCCCATGGAGCAATCCGCAGTGCTGCTACCTCAGCCAGTCAGCCACGGGCTACATCTCTTCTAGGTTCCAGAGACACTGAGCTGACTCTGGTCTTGCAGCTTCTTCTTATAGGCCTTCCTGTCTCCTCATTGGCTGGTTCCTCCTGCAGCCACTCTAGCTTGCCTGGAGGACCTCTTTCTGGTCCTTTTCTGGGGTGTGATGTGGTAATGCCACAAGCCTCCAGCAGGAGGCTTTGGGGCCTGTTCCACCCCATCACACATGGACAAATACAGAAATACAGATACACATGAAAAGTTAGAAGAAGAAAAATCCTCACTTCAGATAGAAAACACTCTTGGAATGCAACTGATGAGGTCATATAATGTAAATACTATTAACAGTGAGGGACAGGATAAACCAGACACTTTGTAGGAATATGGTTCTCTCTCTTACCTAATGGATTCCATACAAAATGAGTGTTAATGGTTATAGCAGATGACAGAAATGTAATCTCTACTAGCCAGATCTCCCTCCTAAAAACAGTAAAGCCTATCTAGAGGTTCTCTTTGTATTAAATGACCATAAATGAACCTTGAAAGGTTTGGGTCTATTCTGGCTGTTTCTGTCTGATTTAGCTTTATTATGAATATAATCAAGCAATAATTTTTGAAGGGGAAACAGCACAGCTTGATACTAATTGATAACATAACTAATCTGAACTGGTTTATACTTATATCCACGTCCATCCACTTTGTGATTAGCTGGTTAATTGCATGGAGCAAGCATTAAAGAACTATCAGTATGTGATCTCATTGGTTAAATATTCTAAGGGGACTTTCTGAAGCTATGTAAATAAATTAATATGAAAAATGTCATGATGAAAGAGACCTTTACATCATCTTTTGTATTCAAAACTATTTCATTTTTGGGAACACTCCTTCAAGGGCATGGTGTACATCATTCCCTAATGCTACCAATCTTTATGCTTCAGGATTCAAGAGGATAATCATGTGGGAGTCAAGATGAAATGTTTATCAGGATATAGAATTAGGTGTAATTGGGAAGGAAAATATGAGGGGAGCTGTGTCACCAACTGAGGAAACCAGCATTGGCCACCGTCAAAGTACCAGACAAGATGGAATATTAGTCTCTTTTCATATGGCAAGTCTTTGGTTTTTGTTCTTCCTAACAAATACAGATGGCCAGTCTGCAGGAAAGACCCAGGTAGGAGGCAGGGCATGTTACTCAAAAGTCCCACTTCACCCTATGACCAGCCACCTACATTTCAAGATATTTTCCCTCAACCCCAAGGAATGGGCAGAGGAGGCTTCGCCCTTTGTATCCACAGCGCTCCACAACTCCCACAAGCTTCAGACACATTTGAAGGCCAGTGCTATCAGTGCAATCACAAATATTTCCTGTTTCCCCGACTCAGCTTCAATGGTGGCATGATTCCTACAGGAAATGCATTCTCTTGCTGGCCGCTGTGCCCCATACAGTCCCCAGAGAGTGGGAGGTGACTTAAATCCTGGAGGGGGAGAGTGACAGAAAGAAAAAATGCTGTCTGGAATAGCACCATTTGTCTTGTTTATTTCCCACCGGTAACTTGGAGGTGGGGAGGTGGATGGGGGTGGAGGAAGAATAGAAGTTCAGAGAGAGCAGCCTTCCTGCAGCCTTGTTCTTTCCTCACAGGATCTGCGTCCTGCCAGTCACTCATGGGAAACTTGGAGAACCCTGAGGATAATGTTGCAGTGATAGAAGGGAAAGGTCTGGCCCAGAGTTATTCACAAAGAGATTGTGAAAATATGGGGAGAATTTAGCATGAGCCCCATTTGAGGTACACAATGATGAATGGCGCTAGTTTGGCATGGAGGACAAGAAAGGAATGTACAACAACCCGCATAAAAGGATGTAGGATAGAGAGCTCCAATTTCTTCTGCAGGCACTAGATCAGCCTTCACAATGACCCTAGCACTGTCTATTAGAGGTAGGGCCTCCTCCTCATTCACTTGGACAGTGAATTAAAGCACCAAACCGCCCTGATAGTTTACACAGCACTACATATAACTGTAAGGGTGACACTCTCACAGTTAACTTCTGATCTCTGTTACACCATTATAAATCCCAAGTAACATGCTTGACTTCAGCAGAATTACTCTGGGTTTACAGAGAAATAGTCCAGAGCAGAAGCTGCCTCTAAAGAAGAAAAAAAAGTAGATAAACAGAGAGAAGCGTAACTCCTACCTAGCACTCTTCTTGAGAAAACATGTTGTGTAACTCTGTCGTCGGGGGGAGGAGAGAACAGATTTTTCTGTATTTTGTTACTTACTTTCCTCCCTTGGAAGAGTCAATGCTAAAGAGCCTACAGGATCTTGGCGAAAGGATACTAATTTGTTTTCCACCTTTCCCTGGGAGAATTCTAAGCCTACAGAACTGATGAATGAGCGCTGTCTACCCGACTCCCATATTCCTTCAGCCTTTGGTTTTGGTTGCTGGGATGAGCAAAAGCTTGTTGAGTCTAAGGGAGTTTCAGAACTGCCTCGTCAGTCAGTAATGTCTTTGGTAGATTCCCTTTCATTAGCCAGCTGGAAAAGAAAAGGCCCTTTTTATCAGGTCCCTATAGGCCAACCTGTATTGCAAATAATTTGTTCCACTTTTAGACACAGCATTTCAAATGATGAATGAAGAGGAATCTCCTTGGGGTTTGGTTTGGGGTTTTTTATTATTATTAATTTTAAGTCTTCATAGTCAATTTCTGATCTTTGAGACTCCAGTACTAGGATAACTGTTACTTCCCCTAATGTTTTCTTTATGCACAGGAGCCAATGCACATTGTAAAAATAAAACTCAGCGCAACAACTAGTGTGTAAGGGAAGATTTAGAACACTAGTGTCATTAAAATGATTGTCTAGCAAGCTCTATGGGGAAGGGGCTGTCATATGGTTCTGTGTTTATGCATCATCTAGTACATAGGTTCCCAAACTGGGGGATGCACCCCCTTGGACGGCATGAATAAATTCCTGGGGTGGTGAGGGGTGAGGCGACCCAGCTCCCATCCCTCATTGATCTCCCCCCACAGCAAGAAAGAACCTAGTCCCTCCAATAAAAAAAATTCAGGAAATACCATGTGAAATGTCTGGTATTTTCTGTTTTTCCTGGCTCGGACGTATGCCGGAACATACACAGCTTGGACTGGCTGGGGCAGATGGAGGATGGAGCATCCCGGGCAGACTTCAAAATGGTTGCCTTAAAAGGGCAATGCCTGCTCTTAAAAGGGCAACTTTTTTGGGGGGGTCAACAACTTTTCCCCTAGAGTACCGGCACCTTTTTTTCTCCCCACTGGTCTCCCAGGAATTAAAGGAACCACAACTGTTTTTTGGCCCCCATCATTTGCTCTTTTGAGTTGAAATGTCAATATATTTTTGACCACTTCTACTGATTTTTCAACCAGACTTGAATTGTGATGAACACAAAGTATAATTGGTTAAAAAATTCCCACATTTTGAGTTTTTAACTACTTTTGTTGTTAAAAATGTGATTTTCAATTAATAATTCTTTTAAAAAATTAGGGGGTTGACCAGTCAGTCAAAATGTTTCAACAGTCGAAAAACATTGATAAAATGTTAACATTTTTCAAACTTTTGACATTTTTCAGTACACATTTCCGAGAAACGCCTATCCATATTTTATTTAACAGTAAGCTCTCTCTGCTAATAAATTAGGGCATGTCTACAGTAGGAAATTATTTTGAAATAGTTATTTCAGGAGTTATTTTTTCAAAATAAGTTATTTTGAAATAGCGTGTCCACACTACAGGGAAGCCTTAAAATTAGTCCAAGGCAGGCTTCCTCAATGTGGACATGCTACCTCAACTTACAGCCCCAGGAAATACTGAGTAATTACTCTGGGAAGTAGTTATTTCAAAATAGCAGCCGTGGAGTAGTTATTTCAAAATAGCAGCCATAATTGTTGTCTTCCACTCCTAACCATGAGAACTTCTTTCTTTCCTTTTTCACATGTCTTTACTGTGTTTGTTTATCTGGGGACATTAATATGACAAAGCTAACATCTCTGTGAGTGAGATGAAAATTACTTACCAATATTTCCACAATTTAAAAGAGAAAATAAAATATTTCCCTAACAATTTAAGTTAATATTAGACCAACATGTGAGGATAATCATTTAGGGCTAATCTTTCAAACATGGAACTCCTTCCAGCTCAAGATTAGCACTAGCTGTGGATTGAACAAAGTAGCATCTAATTAATACATTCTACCAATGCAAACATTTATCCCAGCTCCCTACTTTGACTGCTAACTGGGCAGCAAACTCAAATATTAAGAACTCCTCCACTTTAAAAAAAATTCAAAAACAAAACTTTACATCCCTCACAAAACAACAGACATTTCCAATGCTTGAAAAATATTCCTGACAACTTTTATTTCCTCGGCTAGAGCTGTGGTAATTGATCTGCTCTATTATTTTTCCCCTTTCCTGCTCTCTTGTATTTAAATATGTCCTTCATATTTCAGGGGGAGGGGAGTTCAACCTGTGTCTCCAGCATTACATTATTTTTTATCATCTCTCTATTCCTCAAGTGTGAAAAGGGTGCTCTGTTCTCTAATATTCATTTCTCTTTTTTATTCTCCAAGTGCTTTCTTTCCTATGTGCAACAGCCCTAATATGCACCTCCATTCGATTTTACTTACCCAGCTTGAAACCCTCTCATTCTAATTACCTTTTCAGTTTTCTTCTATTTCTCCCTTGAGATGTCTCAATTAGTGTTCTTTTTCTTACTGCCTGTCACCTCTGTGCTACAAGGTGGGTCTAACTCCAACTTAAACCATGCAGAAAATAAATGAGGAGCCATTCTTGGCAGCCCGCTGAAGGTGCTGTTACTTTACAAACTAGTGCACCTTTAATAGATGATAAATGGACAGAAAAGTGGCCTTGTTAATGCAGCAGCCCTTGATTTGGTTGACGTGCTGTGTCCTTTCATTACTCAACGATACAGAAAAGCCAAGCTATGCTAAGTCCAGGGCGATGTACTTCCATACAAAGAGAGTGAGTAGAGGCTAATTAACATAGCTGTGGTCAAAGCCTGAAATTAAGTCCCGTCTTTAAAGACCAGGGCTAAAAATTTCATTTGTCTTGCCTGTAATTACATTTATAGGTAATTATGCCAGCAGAATAACAACAAGCAAAATGAATCGAGAGGTGGGTATTCCCCATTGTCGCGAGAATCACAGATCCGATGATAAATACCCAAGGGGGGAAGGACAGAACCAGGTGGAAAGTTTTATCAAATAAAAAATATTTATTTATGACAATGGTGAATTTATAGTATTTATTCTAAGATTTTTAATAGACCGTGTTAATAATGAATTTATAGTATTTATTATATTTATTCTATGATTTCTAGTTAAACGTGTCAGAGATATAAGGATGGGAACGGCAAGGGGAATAGTCTCTAATCTTAAAATATCCAGCTACACTAATTAAATAACAGTGATAACTACAAACTCTATGTACTACCCAAAACAACTACAACACTAAGCTTATACAACAAGAAAAAATCAAATCATACATACCAACTTACACAGCACATGGAACATTTCAGATATTGGTTCAGTTGCGAAGGCCTTGGTTACGCCTGAGAGTCGGGGGAGGTGGCTGGTCGGTTGATCAGGCCGGCAGCACTTTGAAGTATACGAGAAGGCACACGCACGGTGGTACGTGTGTTGTGAAGACCTCCTATAGCGAACTGTGCGATGGGTATTTATCCCCAAATCTGCACATCGCTTTCCCGCGCTTGCATATTACCATATATGGCCCAATGGTCACCAAGTGGGGGGGTCTGTGTCCCAGGGGTTGGGCCGAAACTGTGCAGGTTTCATGAGACCAGGTAAGCCCCGCAGTTCTCACGCCAAGGTGACGGGTGGGAGAGTCTGAGGCTATTTTCCCCTTTTCACACCTTCCCTTTTTCTAAAGGCAATGGTATGCAGGAAGGGTGCGGCCGGTTTCTCTCAAGGAGTACTGCAGCCCACTATAGCAAGAGCGACCTGGCCAAACTTTTTTACTGGGGGAGAAGTTTCTTTTTTCTAACACCCATCACCCCCCCCCCCTTTCTTTCTATAACATAACTCTCATGATGCTATTTCTGACAGAGGCCTTAGTAAAAGTACAGGGGACAAAGCACATTTCTTTGATTAAAACAGGCACAATCATATTAAAGTTCACAGAGCGTTTTCAGAATTGAGGGGTAAGTTCTCCCTCTACACATTTGCACAAAGAAAAGAAGAATACCATAGTCTCTGCTTATGGCTTTCCAGAACATTTAAGGAATGGTACATGGCCATCAGGATGATGGATGGTCTTATGATTACAAACACTGGACTGGCACTCAGAAAGTCTAGTCTCAGAGGGGTAGCTGTGTTTGGTGTTGCATATACAGAGTAGGAGGAGTCCTGTAGTACCTGAAAGAGAAAACAATTTATTTGGGCATAAACTTTTGTGGGTAAAAAACATTTTGTCAGATGCCTCTATGAAAGCTTAAGCCCAAATAAAATCTGTTTGTCTTTAAGGTGCCACAGGACTTCTCATTGTTTTTGCAGGAAGTGTAGGGTTAATATTAAGGTAGAAGCAGCGAGGAATCCTGTGGCACCTTATAGACTAACTGGAGTGTAGGAGCATAAGCTTTCGTGAGCAAAGACCCACTTCGTCAGATGCATGTAGTGGAAATTTCCAGAGGCAGGTATAAATATGCAGGCCAGGATCAGGCTGGAGATGACGAGGATGATTAAGGTAGAGTTACAGCTCAACAGTTCCCCACTTCTGAGTTTTTGACCTAATTTTTCATTGAAATTTTGGTTGGGGGGGGGAACACTCTGAAAATGTTCACACCATTTTTAAAATAAAAAAAATGTCAAGCTATGGGAGTGGGCATCTCTTTTTTTTTACAATTAAACATGTTGATGAAATTTCAACATTTAAAAATATGTATATTGTTACTTTTAATCTCTCCACATTTGTTACTCCCTTTTTGACCATCTGTAGTTTTGGGCTCTGTTTGTCTCAGGTATTTATATGGCCTTTGTCATCATGGTACCTGAGCATCTCATAATCTTTAATAGATATATCCTTACCATGCCCGCCAATAGGAGGATGGGAGGCAAAGACAGCAACTGACCCAGGGCCCAGAAATTCATACATGCCTAGCAAAATAGAACCTCAGTCTTACTTACATCTTTTAAATGTTCCCAAAATACATACAAATAATACTGGTAAAAATGTATTAACGTTACAAAAAGCACACTGGTAAAATTAAAGTTAAGGCAACAATTTATTAAAGCCAAGGAAATGCACAGTTAAAGCTGGTGTTCATTGTCCTTAACTTTTCCCTTTGTGCATAGGTATTGCGGTGTGCTCTAAACAATATTTATTAACTGAAGATCCCTCCTAAAAATAAATGAACCAGACTATGGGTAGAATATTGGCCAGTCTTAACTTCGACTCACTTGAATTTTGTCAGCCTGGCACAGAATGTTCTTGCTAATGAAACAGATTGTATCTCTGTTCATTTTCTTTTTTAATTTAACAATAAATGGAAATGTTCTTCATGGGTCTTTACAAATTGGCAGGATGACCTCTAAGTCTGCCTTAGAGGAATTCTATTTAATCTGCTATGCGGGTGGACTTGAGCCATGACATTAGAATCTAGATCCAAATTCTCCTAAAGTTTGGAAATATTTTGATCCAATACAGTAAAACTCCTTAGTTATAGACACCAGAGCTACCACCTGACTAGTTAATCCCACATCCTATTTGGAACTGTAAGTAAGCAGTAAGGCAGCAGCAGAGACAAAAGAAAAAAAAGCAAATATAGAATAGTACTGTGTTAAACATAAACACCTAAAAATAAAGGGAAAGCAGCATTTTAATTCTGCACAGTAAAGTATCAAAGCCATATTAAATCAATGTTCGATTGTAAAATTTTGAAAGAACAACCATAATATTTTGTTCAGCATTATGAACATTCAGAGTTAAAACCAACCTAAATTCCCAAGATGTTTGTAACTCTGAGGTTCTATTATATTTAGTTGGATGCTTGAAGATGAAGCTGAATCCAGACTTTTTCCAACGCATTTAAAGAGCATTGGAACTTGGAGTTTAGTTCAAGCCCCTTTGATGTGATATGATTGATTTAACAAGCAGAGAAAAAGTTATTATTTACCCAGTCTCCTTCACACCTTCATTTATGACTTTATCAAAACTCAGAGCCCACTTCTGTTCTTGCTTACATCAGTGTTAATCCAGAGTAAGTTCACACACTTAAGTGAAGTTACTGCAGGTTTATATTACTGTAAATAAGAGCAGAATTTGACCCATATGCAGATGGATACATATTGATAACGCATGAATTTATTCCAATAAGTCAATCAGTGGCCCTCTTCCATCAGAGTCACTACCAAAACAATAACCTCGAATGGTGCTTGAGGTCACTGTATTGCTGGAGTTTTATACATGAAATGTGAAAGAAAAACTTAACTATTTACATGCCACAACTGGTTAGCCCTAGAGCCCTCACAAAATTCTAACACTTATGTATCTGTAATTAAATTACTATCAAGAAATAGATCTGTCAATGTTTTGGATCAAAATGGTTGCCATGGCTACATCACAAGGTGGCTGCATTTTCACTGGGTGAATGAAGCAATCCCTGTGGAAGACATTCTGAAAAGCGCTTTGAAGTCTTTTGACATAAAAGATTCCATAATAATTATCAACAAAGAGCTTCCTTAGAGGAATTCTGCATAGAAAATTAAAGTAACATTTTGGATAAATACTATTATTTGGTTACTACTTTTATCTATTCTAAACCATGTTGACACTTTTAGTTTTCTATTACTTTGGAGCCATAAATTCATGAGCGCCATTTAGAAGGGTGGTAGAGGGCAGCAGCCCCCCTGACCCAAGTCTGAACCCCTGGATTTCATACTTGAGGTCTGCTTAAAGCCGCATGTCCTGTCACCAAAGGCAGCTCTTAACTGCAATAGAGTTTGAGCTGGTTGCAGCTTCGCCTTTGGGGCAGGGAGTTTGTTATCAATAAGGGAGGCAGGGAGATGAAGAACAACAAAAGAATAACAAAAGGCTGGGCATTCAAGTTATCTCATCATGAAGACATTGCCAGGTACTTAAAAGCTAGAGGGGGAGGGGAAAGGAGTAGCAATGAGCGTTGTGCTGCTGGGATTTGCATTTAGAGCAGTCATAGAATCATAAAACTGGAAGAGACCTCAAGAGGTCAACGAGTCCAGTCCCCTGCCTTCATGGCAGGACCAAATACTGTCTATCATCCCTGACACATGTCTGTCTAACCTGCTCTTAAATATCTCCAGTGATGGAGATTCCACAACCTCCGCAGGCAATTTATTCCAGTGTTTAACCACCCTGACACTTAGGAAGTTTTGCCAAATGTCCAACATAAACCTCCCTTGCTGAAATTTTAGCCCATTGCTTCTTGTCCTATCATGAGAGGCAAGGGAGAACAATTTTTCTCCCTCCTCTTTGTGACACCCTTTTAGATACTTGAAAACTGCTATCATGTCCCCTCTTGAGCCTTCTCTTTTCTAAATTAAACAAGCCAAGTTCTTTCACTCTTCCCTCATTACTCGTGTTTTCTAGACCTTTAATCATTTTTGTTTCTCTTCTCTGGACCTTCTCCAATTTTTCCACATCTTTCTTGAAATTTCCAGAACTGGACACAATATTCCAATTGAGGCCTAATCCGCGCAGAGTACAGCAGAACTCTTGCTCACAACACTCCTGTTAATACATCCCAGAATCATGTTAGCTTTTTCTGCAACAGTGTCACACTGTTGACTCATGTTTAACTTATTGTCCACTATGACTCCTAAGTCCCCCTAAATCAGCAGTACTCCTTCCTAGACAATCACTTCCCATTCTGTATACGTGTGAAATGGATTGTTCCTTCCTAAGTGGAGTACTTTGCATTTATCCTTATTGATCTTCATCCTGTTTACCTCAGACCATTTCTCTAGTTTATCCAGATCATTTTGAATGTTGACCCTATCCTCTAAAGCACTTGTAACCCCCTTCAGCTTGGTATTATCTGCAAACTTTATAAGCGTACTCTCTATGCCATCATCTAAATCACTGATGAAGATATTGAACAGAACCAGTCCCAAAAAAGACTCCTGTGAAACACCACTTGTTATGCCCTTCCAGCATGATTCTGAACCATTAATAACTACTCTCTGAGAATGGTTGTCCAGCCAGTTATGCACCCACCTTATAGTAGCCCCATGTAGGTTGCATTTCCCTAGTTTATTGATAAGAAGGTCATGCGAGATCATGTCAAATGCCTTGCACGTCCACCCGCTTCTCCCATATCCACAAGGCTTGATAGCCTATCAAAGAAAGCTATCAAATTGGTTTGACATGATTTGTTTGAGATGGCTATTACCTAACACCTTCTTATTTTCCAGATGTTTGCAGATGAATTCCTTAATTACTTGCTACCCTATCTTCCCTGGCACAGAAGTTAAACTGACTGGTCTGCAGTTTCCTGGGTTGTTAATATTTCCCTTTTTATAGATGGACACTTTTCCAGTCTTCTGGAATCTCTCCTGACTTCCATGACTTTAAAAAGAGGATTGCCTAAGGCTCAGATACCACCTCTATCAGTTTCTTGAGTATTTTAGGATGCATTTCATCAGGCCCTGATGACTTGCAGACATCTAACTTTTCTAAGTAATTTGTAACTTGTTCTTTTTTTTAATTTTAACTTCTAAACCTACCTAAACTAATTTATACTAAGTCATTACTCAGACATCTAACTTTTCTAAGTAATTTTTACTTGCTTTTTTAATTTTAACATAAACCTACCCCATTTCCACTAGCAACGTTCATCAGTGTTATTCAACTTTTAAATGTTCTTGAAAAAGGGGTAAACAGCGAGCTGGCAAAATTTGCAAACACTACAAAATAACTCAAAATAGTTATGTCCAAAGCTGACTGCAAAGAATTACCAAAGGATCTCACAAAACTGGGTGACTGGGCAACACAAAGGCAGATGGGATCCAGTGTTGAGAAATGCAAAGTAAGGCACATGGAAAAATATAATCCCAACTATATACACAAAAATGATGAGATCTAAAATAGCTGTTACCACCAAGAAACAGATCTTGGAATCATTGTGAATAGTTCCATGAAAACATCTGCTCAATATTCAGAGGCAGCCTAAATACTAAAAACTAACAGAATATTGGGATCATTAGGAAAGGAATAGATAATAAGACAGAAAATATCATATTGCCACTATATAAAGTTATTCTGATTTTATATGGAGCCCAAATGTATCTGCCCCACGCTATAAACAACTAGACCCAACTTCCCTTTGAGAGCTGAGATAGAACCCAGGAGTTCAGTCCGTCAGTCTTTCTGTCTCTCTCTCCAGTTAATAAGTACAATTAATATTAAAAATTTAAGGCTAACCAGTGTCCCTTAAGTGACTTGCCATAAGATGTCAGAACATGTTAATAGAGGTGAGTGGGTCTAATATTTATTTAATTTTTTTGTTTTAATTAGTTACAGGAGTCCTGGGATCCTGTCAGCTAATTGCTAAGTTATCTGCCAAAAAGCCCTAGAATTTTCCAATGCCTTAGTAGCCCTAGAAAAAGGTGATATGTGTCTGGGGAGGAGGGTAAATGGAATCCCTACCACTTCCCCCATATTTGCTGCTTGGCTTGTACTGAGCATGCTTAGTAAAACTGCTGAAGCTGCTGCCTTCATCTGCCCCCCCTCCAATGCTCTCACTCTCTACCCTCCTCCCCCCTTCAAAGCATACACAGGTCACTCCCTCCACCAAAATCTGAAATGTCACCCCTGCATGGATTTCCAAGCAATGTGTGGCATTCACAAACTGCAGGCATCTGGAATTTTTCTAAATCATCAATTATTGGCCCTGTCCCCAATAAAGTTGTAAGTCTATAGTTAAAATAAAAAGTGCTTTCATATGCATTAATCAAATAGACTTCAGTGCCTTATTTGTACCATCTAAATGTTTTGTTAGTCTATAAAATGCTATCAGACCATTTGTTGTTTTTTAAGTTTATCCTGTAGGGTATGTCTACACTACCCCACTAGTGCGAACTAGCGGGGTAATGTATGCATACCGAACGTGCAAATGAAGCCCGAGATTTGAATTTCCCGGGCTTTATTTGCATAAGCCGGCCGGTGCCATTTTTAAATGCCGGCTTGTTCGAACCCCGTGCCGCGCGGCTACACGCGGCACGGGCTAGATAGTTCGGACTAGCAAGCCATTCCGAACTATCTGTACGCCTCGTGGAACTATCTGTAAGCCTAGTCCGAACTATCTAGCCCGTGCCGCGTGTAGCCGCGCAGCACGGGGTTCGAACAAGCCGGCATTTAAAAATGGCGCCGGCCGGCTTATGCAAATAAAGCCCGGGAAATTCAAATCCCGGGCTTCATTTGCATGTTCGATATGCATACATTACCCCGCTAGTTCGCATTAGCGGGGTAGTGTAGACATACCCGTACAGACTAACTTGGCTACTCCCTGATGCTTATTTGAATCTATAACTCTTACAACTTATCAAGTATCTCTTGCTTAATTTGTGAATTATTGGCCCAAGAGTCCATAATAGCTCAGAAGAACCCATTGCAAATGATGGTCTGGTATGACTTCTGTACATAAACACTAAGGGGCATATTTTGCCTTCAAGTCACAATCTTACTGAAAGACAACTATACTGTGCCATCCACATTTAAATGGCTCTTTGAACTGCTGTCAGAAACAATGTTACTCCACATGGACAGCAAGCACTTTACAAATGGCAACACCTCTGCCATTAAAACCAACATTCCAAGGTTCTAGTCCAGATTAAGGAATGACAGCTTTTAGCAGTATTAACCAGTTACCCGGAAGGCAGAGGTAAACAATTGCCGTGGGCAATTAATCAAAGCCTAATGTGCCTTCCCCACAGAAGCCAGATTCGACCTGGTATCCGTATCTATCACTGGTGAACAAATCAGGTCTGAGACGGAAGTTTAGGGCCAAACCATATCTTTTGAATGCGAACACGTATTAATGAACAGGAAAAACAGTAAACGTCTCACCCTAACCCAGAAGAGAAAGGAGATACGAAAGATCCCAGGTACAAAAGGATTATACTTTACAATGAAAACACAGAAGGCGGCGATGGACGCCTGTGACCTTCTACCTCTTAGCTTTTTGGAAGCCTCGAGGGAGGACAACAGAGAGATCCCTCAATGGTATGATGGTCCGGGTTCCGGAGCAGTCTGGATCCTCGCCCTCCACGTGAGCTGACACTTGAAGTTAGTAGACACCAGTCCTTGTCTGAATGTCCCTTGTAAGCAGGACCCGTGATAATAGTCCCAAAATCCCAAAGTGCTGGATAGAAGGAGGAGGCTTCCCTCACACCTCGAAATAACACCACTGGATCTGGATAGTCCCAATCAGGTCATGCAGGAATGGATGAATGTGCTCCTCAGGGTAGACAACTACGCACACAGACGGATGAAGGAGAACCAAGCAACCCGAGCTCTCCTCAGAGAGGGGTTTATAAAGATGTCAAGGCGGGAAAATGGGTTAGCGTGTGGGATGCAAAGTAATTGGGTGGTGTGCACAGGAAAAGAGGGTCGGGTGCATAACTGGAATGCACACGCATGGTATTAGTGCGGGGTGCACAGGCCTGGTGCCGTGTGCAGAGGCAAGAGGGAGGAGTGCAAAGCCTTCTTCAAGGTGGTTTTGGCGGGAAGAGGCATTGCTGAGGTGAAAGGGATCAGCAGACTCCATTTTGAATTACAAACTCCATTTCAAAAACACCAGCCTGGGTAACAAACCCATAGATGAAGTTCAGCCTTTTTCTGAAGGGACCACTCTTCTAGGAATAACAGAGGAGTTCAGTTTCCTTAGCTTGGAGAAAAAAATCAAAATATTGAAAAAAATCAAAATGTTTCTTTCAATAGATTCAGAGGGGTAGCCATGTTAGTCTGCAACGTTAAAAACAACAAGTAGTCCTGTGGTACCTTAGAGATTAACAAAAATATATAGATAGTTTCATGAGTTTTGGTGGGCCAAACCCGCCTCTTCAGATGAGCTTGAGTAGAGGGAAAAAAGGAGGGGCCCTCAGAATGTATAACAGAAAAAGAAGGGAGGGCAGAAACAAAAAAAACCTGTCAATTGTACTGATGGTGCTAATGAGGCTAATTGAGTGGACTGGAAGTATTGCATACTTAACTTTTGATGTCAGTGGGGTGTTGAGTGTAAGGAAAGCTGGTTTTATAATGGGCCAGCCAGTTTAAATCTTCCATCAAGCCCAGGGAAACTGTCAAATTTGCATATGAAAGTCAATTCCGCACTCTCTCTCTGTAGTTGGCTTGTGAAATACTGAGGAAGTGGGTTTTGCCCATGAAAGTTCATGATACTATGCGTATTTGTTAGCCTGTTAAGGGCACATCTATACTGCAAGGCAAAAGCTGAATTAAGATACATAACTTCAGCTATGTCAATTGCATAGCTGAAGTCGAAATAGCATATATCGGCTTTTGGCACTATCCACACAGCAGGAAGACAAAGGAAAAACACTCTTCCTTCAACTTCCCTTACTCCTCATGAAAAGGGGATTATAGGAGTCAGAGTAAGAAGTCCTCCATCTCAACATTATTTCAAAATAATGGCTTGCTGGGTAGACACGCACTATGTTTTTTCGAAATCAGTTATTCCAAATTCATGCTGTTGTGTAGACCTATCCTAAAGCACCACAGGACTACTCATTGCTTTCAAAAGATGTCACCATTGGAACTTGGTTTGTCTAGTTTTCTTCCAAAATGTAATTCTGGCAAAATCTACCCCATTTTGTATCATTTCCATTTGGGAAAAAATGCATATTACAGCAAAATATGATTTTATTGAAATTTCTCCAAGCAACATTAATGCCAGCTGGGGCTACTTAGGCCATGTTTTTGCTCATGTCCACTGGAAATTGATTGGAGACCCCCTAAACACATTTCAGATAGGCCATCAGATTCTAACAGATTTCATTCATTACGAGCCTAAGTGCTATATGAACTGATGACCAAGACGTGGGGAAATTTTAAATTTCAAAACAAAGCGAATAAGTTTATACTAAGGCTCAATTTGATTAATTAAATAATAGATGTCACAAGGGAGGGGAAACACATGTAACATTTGTGAATTTTGCATACTAAGGGTCAAGGCCTTTCACCTTGCATAATCCCTAAATAAACGGACTTTGTCCTAAGGGAGGAGTGGGCAATAAGTGGCCCATAGGCTGGACACACTGTGCCAGGGTTAGCCCCTGGCAGCTGCCATGCTCTTTACTTATCTGTGCATCTGTAGTTACGGCTGCTCTCAGCTCCTATTGCTCACAGTTTGCCATTCCTGGACAATGGTAGCTGCAGGAAGCAGCGTCCCAGTCCGTGCTGCTTCCTGCAGCTCTCATTGGCTGGGAAAGGCAAACCATTGCCAATGGCAGATAAGGAAGTATGGATTGGATACATGAATTGTAAGGTGGATAGAAAGCTGGCTAGATTGTTGGGCTCAACAGATAGTGGTCAATGGCTCAATCTCTGGTTGGCGGTCGATTTCAAGCAGGGTGCCCCAAGGATCACTTATAGGGCCAGTTTTGTTCAACATCTTTATTAATGACCTGGATGAGGGGATGGATTGCACCCTCAGCAAGTTTTTGGATGACACTAAACTGGGAGAGAGGTAGATATGATGGAAGGTAGGGATAGGGCCCAGAGTGACCTAGACAAAAATTGGAGGATTGGGCCAAAATAAATTTGATGAGGTTCAAGAAGGACAAGTGCAGAGTCCTACACTTTGGACAGAAGAATCCCAAGCATTGTTACGGGCTGGGAACTGACTGGCTAAGCAGCAGTTGTGTAAAAAAGACCTGGGGATTACAGTGAATGAGAAGATGGATATGAGTCAACAGCATGCTTGTAGCCAAGAAGGCTAATGGCATATTAGGGTGCATTAGGAGGAGCATTGCCAGCAGATCTAGAGAAGCGATTATTCCCCTTTATTCAGCACTGGTGAGGCCAGATCTGGAGTATTGCATCCAGTTCTGGGTCCCCCATTACAGAAAGAATGTGAACGCATTGGAGAGGGTCCAGTGGAGGGCAACAAAAACTATTAGGGGGCTGGAGCATGTGACTTATGAGGAGAGACTGAGGGATCTGGGCTTGTTTAGTCTGCAGAAGAGAAATGTGAGGAGGGACTTGATAGCAGCCTTCAACTACCTGAAGTGAGGTTCCAAAGAGGATGGAGAGAGGCTGTTCTCAGTAGTCACAGAAAGCAGAATGAAGAGCAATGGTCTCACGTTGCAGTGGGGTTGAATATTAGGAAAAACTATTTCCCTAGGATTGTGGTGAAGCACGGGGATGGGTTCCCTAGGGAAGTGGTGGAATCTCCATCTTTAGAGGTTTTTAAGTCCCAGCTTGACAAAGCCCTGACTGGGATGATCTAATTGGGGTTGGTCCTGCTTTGGGCAGGGAGTTGAACTTGATGACTTCCTGAAGTCTCTTCCAGCCCTATGAGTCTATGCCTTATTAACCCCAGTGAAACTGTCCAGTTTTTTATAACTTTGACTACAGAGGTTCCTGTGAACAGAACATCATACAAAAACATTGCATTCTCATCAGTTCTATCCAGTATATTTTCCCTGCCCTTGTGGCTGAACATCTTCAGAAGCGATAAGCAACCATAGCCTTCCAAGGATAAGGGTCTTTCAGTTTTTCAGCTTGTGCGGGTCTCCTCGATAACTCTCTTTGCACAGGAGTAGTAACAATTTTCAATTCATATGGGCCAAAGTACCCTTCTGTAATTTAAAGGGCATATGTTCAACTCTCTCTGGAAGCCAATGGATGCGCCTCATGTGCAATGCACCACACAGGAGAAATCCATGCCGGGGCTAAATGCTCTGCAGGGAGCAGACATGAATTCTGACTCTCAGCCAGATTCTGCTTGCCCAGGGAGTTATGCACTCAGTAGAAAATCTGAGGGACCACTTGAAGTATTTCCGCCCCAATTCTGGCCTCTCAGTCACCCAACAACCACCTACAAAGAGGCTGTTCTGCAGCCCCTCCAAGAGAGGAGCCCTAGAGAAGTTCCATGAACCGGGCATTGCTAGCAAGGCTTTGCGCAGACACCCTATATAAGAGCAATAGTCACTACGCATATCCGTCCTGGGAAGGTTATTCCTCACAGGAATCGGGATGATATGCAGGAGGGAGGTATGATTAAGGCTGCCGCTAGCCAGGATGTGGCAATCACAATAATCCTTAAACTTCTTAGCTCCCTCAATAGCCAGCAAAACCAAAGGGATGGTGGATGCTTCCAACAGGTGCTCATCACCTCAAGGGGCAAGGCTTATTAAATTCTGCTTTGATTTCAGCAGCAAGCTTGCATGTGAAAGGAATGCAGAATTGGGCCACAAGAGCCATATTGGCCACATTCTGTCCCTTTCATTCTCCTGCCAGCAAGGGAGAAACAAGTTTTCAGACCATCTGATTAGAAAATAAAAAGGCTTTGCATTATTACACCAGGATGGTTCCCAGCCCGTGTGGCATGCAGCTGATACTTATTCTTCAGTTGCACAGTCATTGGTCTTTGTACCGGGTGTGTTTCCACACACACTGCAGTGTCAAAGGGTTTGTAACTTTTCTCTGTGTTCCTGGCACATCTTTTCTCTCACTGATGCCTACAGTCATAATTAAGGGTATTTTGCACCCACACAATCAATTTCCTACTATGATTTCACACCCATATGCAGACACTCAGCAACCAACATTGCAATGCCTCTTATTCCAGCCAGTATTGCAGAGGGGTAAACTGAGTCAAAGACATTAATCCCAAGGTCACATGGCACATGAGTGACGGTGCAGAAAGTAGAATGCCAGAGACCTGATACTTACCTTTTGTCTTGGAATCACTCCGTCACTGGACTGCTGTTAGCTTACTTGAAAATTACCTGCACTGCTGCCCTGTCTCTAGAAGGGGCTGCCGGGTGTTTAAGCAGACATGGAAATGGGACACAGGTGTAAAAACACAGACAATGAAATCAGTAAGACTGCTCAAGTGAGTAAGGGTGAAGCAGCTCCAGCCATACCTTGAAGATCAGGCTAGATAATCACCAGTGTCCTTTCCGACCTTACAAAGCTACAAAATAACAAGCAAAGGCATATATTTTTCTCAATGCCCCCAACTCCCATTTAAAGTCAAAGGGTGAAGGATGCTTCCAGCAGGTGTTCTGAATTAATGCCCATTAAGGCTACTTTGGTTTCAGTGGCACCTTCAAGCAAAGGAGCTCTTCCCCTAGACGGAAACATTCTTAATTCAACCCCACAAAACTCCACCAGTGGGAGCTAATTTATCTGAACCGCTTTGCTATTCTGCCTTCTTTGGGAGAGAACCTCAGCCTTTCCGAAGCTGCACAAACCAGCGCAGCTGGCCTTCAACTGTGTGTGGCAGCTCCAAATGCTTACAGTTTATGTAAAGTATGGAGCCAGCATGATAAGATCTAATTACCAAGGGAATGAGTAAAAAAACAGCTGCAAGGTTTGCAGAAATGTCTGCAAGAGCGGAGTAAATGGCCACAATTGATAGAGTTATTGCACAGGCCTCCCCGAGGGCACATGCTGCATCAGCTGAGTCCTACCCAAAATCACTAGCAACAGTTGTTGTTTCCTCCATTCCGTTAAATGAAAAGAGGATGAAAATGATCCTGCAAACAGCCATTTAATATTCTCATGCACATGAACTGCAATTAGCAGCAGCAGCAGCAACAAACCCTGCTGTAATGCGTTCATGGTTAATCAATTCAATTGATCACTGTTTATTAAATAAAAACCTGCTTTCCAAACAGTTCCTTGCCTAAATAGTTGGCTGTTGGGCCTTTTCAAAAAAAAAAAGATGTTGCTGAAAAAATCAGGAGATTAATTAGAGCTTTTAATTTAAATCCAACTGAAGGGAAATGCTAGGAACATATAGTGCATTTAGGAAGGCATTAGTTCAGGGGTGGCTTTGGGAAGATTAGCCCCTCCCTGGAAGGCCTGCGTTGAATCTGATTGGTTCCTATTTTAAAGGCTTTCATCCCATGTTAGCAACCGGCAGCTTATTTATCTGAGTCAGAGGCAGTCGTGACCAGGTCAGCTCAGGATATCAGGAAGTGGGCCGTTGATAATGCAGATTATGGAGCATGCTTTATTCACATCAGTGCTGTTAAATTGATCAGCCTCATTGTGCACCTTTGGAGACTGGGTTGGAAATCAATGAATCTCCGGCTGGTGAGGTGCTGGAGATAACAAAAAATCTTCTATGGTCAGTTATCTCCCTACACGGAATAATGATCTTACACAAGCTTGAATGCTTTCAATGTAGGCAGAATACACACTGGAAAGATTGATACTTAGCTAGTGCTTGTGCAAACTCCCCACGCTGAGTCTTGGCGATGTATTTCAAGCCTGCACCACTGTGCACTCGGGCCATGCAAGAGCTAACCTTGCCCCACAGCTGCTCCAAAGCGTGTGCTAGTAGTTTTTGATGCACTCTTGGGATTTAATTGAGACCACTGAACTCATGTCACTTGTAATTTATGATACATTCGAGCTCCGGCTTCTGGAGGGGAAAACCAGGCTATTTCCAGTAGATTAGCTGACTTCAATAAGAAGTTCAAATCTGATGTCCTGTGACCCTGCAACTGAATGAAAACTAACGATTCCCAGTTATTCCAATTATTTCTGTCTAGCTTCATGCAGTGCTTGCACTACTCTGGCATTCAGCCTCAATGCAGGTGCCTGCCTTAACGGGAAGAGAAAGGGGAAGAGCTACCAGGGCTGCAAAGTCCATCTCATCGAACGTTACAACCCCCCAGCCAAACTGAGTCACTAATGACATGATTCCATAGAGAATAAGTCTACGGTTGGGCGATGGGCATATTCCGACCCTTCCGACCCTCCCCACGTTCCCCCCACACACACACACTAGAAAGCGTGAGGCTTCTACAGAGATCAAGAAATGGCTCATAAAATCCAAATGGAATTAACAGGGAATATTAAAAATAAGAGCTGTACGAATCCTTTGGGGATGGCCAGATCTGGGCAATTAGATAACATACAATATTAAAGGAAAAGTTTCATGTGAATGTTGAGCTGAACAGCTGACCAATTCTGACCCCAATAACATCCAAATGGAGTCGGCTGAAAGCAGCAATAACAATCCTCTCTAGTTTGATCTGTTTGAGAGAAAAGGGACAATTATAGAATGAAATCAAGTCCTTTCCATACAGCGAGTTTAGCACGCAGCTGTCTAATGGGCGCGTTAAATCCTGTTTTGCTCCTGGGTTCGTCAAACAGCATCGACTCGATTAATTCCTGACCATTCTAATAACATAACTGACAGGTGCTTTCAGGAGAGACATAGAGAGGTGCAGATGGGGGCAGTGAAGGGGGATACTGACTAGACATAGGCTGTGTGAGATTGCTAGGAGTTACCGGGCTTGCATCTGAACCATTTGGCTTGAGTTGCATGCTTTATGAATCACATCATCTAATTTTGGGGGACAAAATTGGCACTGTGATGTTTTGATAGGAGCGATATTGCATCAAGGAGGTTAATAATTAGGTACAAATTTTGCATGTAGTTCAGCAATTTATACGGATTAGCAGGCGCTGACCTTCCCAAGGCCCCTAAATGACAATCTCCCATCCCTGGTCACAGAGTGACCTCTAGTGTTAAAAAGAAGGATACAATCCCTCTGTCATCCTGAAGAACAGACTCAAGTGTCCTTATCCTTCATATTGAGTGCTTCAAAATCCTCTCTTGTCGCTTTTTTACTTGACAAGAAAAATCCTCCAGCCCGAAGATCATTATCAAAGCTCTGACGCTGGTGAAAGAGCTGAGCTGCAGAGAGAGACTTCTTTCAGGTTTGGCGTTTGCAGGAGTTCTCATTGGCAGTGAATATTTCGACTTCTGTTTATGCAGATGAGGTCTAACGAGAAGCTTTTCATGCTACCCGGGACATGAGCGTACTCTAGTGGTTCCAGCAAAGGCAGGTGAGTCAGGAAACCACAGGCCAGCTACTCCGCTGCAGTAAATTGGCACAGATCTATTGACTTCCAGTGAGACCTGTCTGTTTAGATCAGTTGAGGATCCGGCCTCTGGGCTCTAGCGGCTCACACTGCCCAGCCATGCGGGAGGGACTGGGGCCGTGCTATGCAACAGCCCGGCAGCCAGGGAGGGCTCAGACCACTCTGCGTGGCAGCCCCAGCCCTCAGCTGGGGTTGGGCAGGGTTTGGATGATGGGGAGAAAGTTGTCGAATGGGCATGGTCTTGGGGGAAAAGGGTGGGGCTTCAGGTGGAAGGGGAGGGGCTTTGGCTTGTCTTCCCTAGCTGGGCCTTCACCCCGCTGCCCATGACTCTAGCTCTGACTCTGTCTGCAATGTGCACTGTGATTGCTGAACATCTTACCACGTACCACAAAAGGGAGGCTGCCAGACTGTAGATAGAGCTTTTAAACAGCCTGTAGTAAGAAGAGAGTCTGAGACATAAGCCCTTGCTACAGAGGCCTGGTTTGAGGCAGGGCCTGCTTACAGAGCTTGGGAAGAACAGGGCCAATATTGCAGAAATACACATTCCTAAGCAGTGCTAGTCACAGAGGACTCACACAAACACATCCCGATAGCAAGTGGTATCAGAACATCCCGATAGCAAGGAGGGTCCAGAAACATTCCCAAGACAACAGGAACACACTGACCCCTCCTAAAAGATAAGGTCGGGATGACAGCACATAATAGAGATGCTTGGATCGAACCAACATGTATAAGATGATGTCAGAGGGGCAGTACTAACTTGTTTGTGTCAGGGTAGGAAGACGTATCTCAGAGGGAGCATCTTTTTCTGGCCTATGCAGGAATGGTAAGTGCCAATGTTCACTGAGCTGGTCCATTGTTACGGGGTGTCAGGTACCAGTAGAGTCTGCAGGATACTAGTACTGAGCTTTGCTAACAATAAACCCGGCGGGTACCTTTGTCCCCTAACAGCTTTTGTGGTCATTGGGTGGTTTGCTTGAGGTCTGCTATATTAGCTGTCAGTGCTGGGCTCAGGGGTCACATGAAGGGAAGACACACATACAGCCAAACCTCTATCAATAGCTAATCACACAGCCCTCACTCGCTCTGTGCCTCAGTTTCCCCACCTGTAAAGCATGAACAACAACAATTAACCTGCCTCACAGGTTGCTAGAAGACTTAATGAATGAATATTTGTAGAGCCCTTGGTGAGTCTCTGAGGAAAGCTATCTTGGAAGTGCAAAGGAAGAAGAGCTGATCCCTGGCTGAGATGAGACTCTATGGTTCTAAAGACTCCAGGTGTTTTCGAGGAGAGACATAGATATAGTGGATCATTTTAATCCAATCCCTCCCATTCTCAAAAGCCTGTTACTCTGAGCTTTCCAGCCTGTTTCTGCAGACCCAAAAAAACCCAGGGAAGTTCAATTTAGCTTTGGACGAGCATGAGTTGTTCCAAACAAACCAAATCCCCGAACTCTGCTGTGATAAATGTATCGCTACGCTCTGCTGTAGGGCAGTGCACGCTGATGGTGCAATCAAACCTGACAATCATATCCAAAGCCAGAAATTCGTTCTTCCCACAGCCTGCTTGTCCTTGGGATGCTGAGCAGCAGTAGGAGGGTGGCAGGGACTGTTCAAAATCCAAAACACTGTGTATTCCCTGGCACCACCTCTGGCTCTTTAGTGATGTCAGGGGCCGTCCAGAAAGGACACCTTCAGGAAAGGAGATGGGCTCTCTAATACAGGGGTGGGGAACTTTTCTGGGGTTGGGGGCTGCTGACCCACAGAAATATCAGTCAGGGACCACAGACAAGTGAAAAGCAAAAAAAAAAAAAAAAACCCACCTCACTAACGTGGCCCCTGACTGAGAAGCAGAAAGACACTCCCCACATTCCCCTTACACACCAGAGTCTAGGGGGGCTTTCTGGCTAGTAGATTCTGTGGGCCTGCCCTAGTCCCTAGGCTGGAGCCAAAAATGGGAGGTTCAGTGTGTGGGAGGGGCTGCCTGGAAGCAGACTTGGGGTGTGGAGTCTGAGCAGGAGGGAAGGTGCAGGAGCAGAGTGGGGATGTGAGGGGCGGGTGGGAAGGTGGCTGCAGGAGTGGGCTGGGGCTGGGGTTGGGGGGCTGGGCAGGAGGAGATGCAGGAGCCACTTCCTCCCCTCCACCAGACACAGCCCGTAGGTCGGACCCAGACCCTGACTCTGGCCTGTGAGAATTCCTTCCCTTTCTCCTCCTCCCTCCTCCCCCCTTCGTCCCCGCAGCTGGCACTCCAGTCCCAGAGTGGGAGGACTGTGGGGGAGCTGCAGGGCTGGAGCACCAGCACTGGCTCCCTGATTCGGGGGAGAGATCCCCGAGCCTCAGGAAGCCAGGGACAGATCCAGCCCCTAAGCCTTAGGTTCCCCACCCCTGCCATACAAGTGGTTCTGCTGGCCTGCCCTGCAGCTCCACAGCCTTGAGTTTCAGGCTATAGACATGTGTAAAGGAGTTCAGGGATCTCATCTCTCTGTGTCACACATGCCCACTTATACAGTTTTAAAATTCACCACTAAAATTATCCGAATCTAACTGATCAGAAACTCCTGTCAGCCCAAACGGGGCCAGGCCCCCTTGTCATTTTAGTAAGGTTCAGAGAAGTGAGGTGCCAGCTGTTCATGAGCTAACCAACATCTGGAGTGAAGGCCCAGATTTGTCAAGGTGCTGCTGCAGTCAATGCTGCAACACTTATGAAAATAAATCTCATTTACAAAAGGCAGAGAGGCATGCAGGAGTCAAGACGACATTGACAGCCAATGCAGTGGTAGTGTAGCCATTAGGGAGGTTACATTTAGATTAACTGGCTAATCGAACAGTCGATGCAAGTGGCATTGACTATTCGATTAGTCGATAAAGGCACCTCTGCCTTTGAAGTGTAGCAACATCTTCAAGAAAGATGTGGAGAAATTGGAGAGGGTCCAGAGAAGAGCAACGAGAATGATTAAAGGTCTAGAGAACATGACCTAGGAGGAAGGCTGAAGGAATTGGGTTTGTTTAGTTTAGAAAAGAAAAGACTGAGGGGGGACATGATAGCAGTTTTCAGATATCTAAAAGGGTGTCATAAGGAGGAGGGAGAAAACTTGTTCATCTTGGCCTCTGGGGATAGAACAAGAAGCAATGGGCTTAAACTGCAGCAAGGGAGGTTTAGGTTGGACATTAGGAAAAAGTTCCTGTCAGGGTGGTCAGACACTGGAATAAATTGCCCAGGGAGGCTGTAGAATCCCCATCTCTGGAGATATTTAAGAGTAGGTTAGATAAATGTCTATCAGGGATGGTCTAGACAATATTTGGTCCTGCCATGAGGGCAGGGGACTGGACTCGATGACCTCTCGAGGTCCCTTCCAGTCCTAATATTCTATGATTCTATAACAGCCTAGCGTTGCTGCTACACTTCAAAGGCAAAGGCACTGTGGGTAACATGCTCCCCCCGGCGTTTCAAAGCAGCAGTGCCGCATGGAGCCCAGGGTCAGCTGGGGAGGCTCCATGTGGCGCTCCCACTTTGAAACACTGCAGGGAGCCCGGCATCAGGCTCCACACGGTGTTTCGAAGCAGCAGTGCCCCATGGAGCCTCCCCAGCTGACCCCGGGCTCCATGCGGTACTGCTGCTTTGAAACACTGCGTGCAGCCTGGACCAGCTGGGGGGACTGCACTTTGTGTTTCAAAGTGGCAGCATTGTGTGGAACCCAGGGTCTGGCCCGGGCTGCATGTGGCACTGCCTCTTTGAACCTTCCTCTCCTCTTCCCTCCCCTCTTGTTGCCTCTTTCTGATAAAGGCAGCAAGAGAGGGGGAAGCAACTAGTCGACTAGTCGTTCACATCCCTAGTAGCCGTGTTGGTCCCAGGATATTAGAAAAGGAAGGTAGGCAAGGTAAAAAAACATTTTTATTGGACCAATATCTGTTAGTGAGTGAGAGGCTTTTGAGCTCACTTTCCGGTCTGGGAAAAAAGGAAGAACTCCGGGAAAGCTCAACAACTTGTCTCTGTCACCAACAGAAATTGATCCAATAAAAGATACTATCTCATCCATCTTGTATGTCTATTGACAGCCAATGGCATTCAGGCACCTAACTGCCTACGTCCTTTTAGAAAATGATGTATAGTCTCCTAAATCAGTTAAGCAATATAACACTGAGCGCAGCAACATCTAAATACCTTTAACCAGCTGGACTGAAGTCCAGAAGTACTTCACATCCAGACTTCACATCCATCCAACGTGCCAAGAGTCATTTGATTGGAATCTCTGTTCAGGGGCCAGCCTGCAGAGTTTGCACATTGCTAATCCAATATTTGTTGGTGCATCTTAAGACTCTGTATGCAGCTCTGTGCTGGTTAGTTACCGCAGCTAAGCCACCTTGCATTTGCATGAAGTGTACACTGTGCTCACAAGAGGGCAGGATGGAAGCAGCTAAGGTCCAAGTCATGAATGAGGTGCCTTGGCACAGTTGTGTGGGATAAGCCTGTGAAGGACATTCCTGAACAATGCTTACCTCACGTCAGTGCTATTAGGTCCCCCAGTTTCAGATGGATTAAATTGTCATACAATTCTTTTTAAAAAGTATGGGCGAGAACAAATGTATGGAAGGGAGGATCAGGGCAGTCACCCGAGGGGAGGGGAGAGGAAGTTAAAGTATAGCAAGAGTAGGAAGGGAGAGGAACAGTAAAAGGGGGAATGTGGAGGAAAAGAAAGAGAGAGGAAGTCGGGATGGACTACAAAAGGAGCAGGGAGGGGAGAGGAACCTCATCAGGATCTTTGTAAATTTAAAAATGTTGCATGATGAACAGCGATAATCCACGTGTTTGTAAAACACGCATCCACAGAGCGTCCTTGCAGTACGTTTAACTCTTTGCAATGATCTAATTCAGGGGTAGGCAATAATTTTTGGTGGGGGGAGGGGCACTCCAAGATTTTGGTAAGTGGTCAAGGGCTGCACATTACTGTGGAAGGGATGTGGGGTTTTGGATGGAGGCTGGGTACAGAAGAACAGACGGGGGTAAGGGACTGGGGTGCAGGAGAGGGTGTGGGGTCTGAGAAGGAGTTTGGGTGAAGGAGGGGGTTGTAACCTGGGACAGGCAAATGGGGTTCAGGGTCTAGGAGGGTGCTTGGGTGCAGGAGAGGATTCTGGCCTGGGGGAGGGGAATAGGAGGGGGTACAGGGTCTGGGAGGGAGTTGTGACCTGGGGCAGGGGGTGCAGAGGACTTGGATAGTGACCTGTGGGAGGGAGTTGGGTGCAGGAAGGGCAGGGATGCCAGAGACAGGCTCTGGCTGGGAGATGCTTACCTAAGCATCTCCCGACCTGCAGCACCCCCAAGGCAGGCTGGGCTCCCTGCCTGCTGCAGCCCCAGACCACTTGAAAATACAGGCTGTTCCTGCCACGTGGCTCTCAGTTCTGGGTGGGGGAAGAGACTTGTGCTGCTCCCATCTCCCAGGCCAATCTCTCAGCTCCGACTGGCTGGCTGTTTCCAGCCAATAGAAGCTGAGAGATTGTCCGAGGTCAGTTTTTATTGGCCAGTTGTTTCTGGCCAATAGGAGCTGAGGATTGGGCTGGGGGCAGAGAGATCACACAAAGCTTCCCCCCTCCCTGCAGAGCAGAGAAACATAGGGACGGCCCTTTAAACTGTGACAGCTGCGTGCCTGAGGATCCTGGCAGGGTCATCCACGGGATGGATCCCGTGGCTTGACAGGCCGGATTTGGCCCCCATATTTTGCCCAGCTATGATCTAATTGGTTAATTAGACTGCCTCCCCCCTCTATTCTCAGGGTTTTTCCTAACTTCCATCCACAGCCACTCCTAACCCTGTTTTCAAATCTCCCTTCCCTCTCTGCTCTGGAACCCATTTAGAGTTCCCCCCTACCTCACAACTGCACCTGCTCTGTGCCAATTCCTCCCACAGGCCCATGCCACTTACAAAGCTTCTTACCACACCCTTGCAATGCTGTATGTACTAGGGTTGTTAATGGTTAACTGGTAAGCCTCACCCTCAACGGGTAAAGCTTACCAGTTACGGTTAACCAGCAGGGGCCGCAGCAGCCCCCACCTGCCAGTTAACCAATTAAACAGGATTTAACATCCCCAGTATGTACAATACTCCTCCTGTCACCAGGGTAGCTTGTCTACCAATATTTTTCTCTCTCAACCATCACCACGTGGCATCACCGTCACAAAGTGGTTGGCTGATGGAGCATTTGAGAGACTGATCTCCAGGTAACCGTCGATGGGCCGCAAGATGATACGAAGTTGGTCTCCAGAGCTTTCTGACTCATAAGGAAACATGCCAATTTGTAAATGAAATGGTTGGTGTGGACAGGCCCAATGGCTTTCAGGGCACACAGCTTCAGGGACACCCACCAGGCAGACCGCCCTGAACTACGACTCCATACTTTTCCCTGAAGAATTTTGAAACTGGGAGAAGTCTCCAAATCAGATCAAAAGCAAATTTCAGAATCCCACTCAACAGAATTACCTTTCTCTGCATTGCATTTGCTCTAACCCTAGCTCTGCAACTAGCTTACTCGGGCCAGGTCACTTCACCGTCTCTGTGTCAGTTTTCCCATCTGAGGATTATGATCTCTGTGGTAAAGCACTTTGAGATCTACTCATGGGAAAAGCTATAGGGGTGCGTCTATGCAGCACCCTTACCTCAAAATGAGCTACGCAATTTGTGCTACCAAATTGCATAGCTTATTTTGATGCTATTTCAAAATAAGGCGCTATTCCGAAACGTCCCTTATCCCTCGTGCAATGAAGTTCATAGGGACGTTGGAATAGTAAATCCATTATAGTCGATATAACGAGTTTGCTCATAAGATGTGAAATAGCTATTTTGGGATACCACCAAAATAGCTCTGCTGTGTAGAATACGTAGCCTAGGAGAGCTAGGTATTCATTGTGATGATGGTCACCCTCCAGGTTACAGCTGGGGAAGGAGAAGCCCAGAAAATGGTACCTATTGGAATGCTTTTTTTCTTCTCTCCAAAGCAAAGGATGATGTTAAACCCAGAAAAAACATCTTAACATTGCAGCCTCAACAAACATAATGGCTCTCTGCACTTCATTTAGGTTCTTTTACTAATTCTTAAGCTTATGCAAGCCAAGAGTTAGCTGTCAGAGGTTTGCTTGTCTAAAAATAAATCCCTTTTAAATGTTCTCTGAAATTTCTAATTAATTTTCCATATCAATAAAATATAACAATTCCATTGATACTGCAGCTCTTATTGCCAAAAATGTTACGATAGCCATTAGCTGCAACTTCATTGCAAATAATATCATTCATAAGGAGGAAACTAATGAATCCCTCATTAGTCACAAGTTACATATTTGGAACTGTTCCCTCCTTTAGCTTGGAGCTGAAATTGTCTTTGAATTTGTCTGAAGTTGAATGTAGGTCTATTAAATGTACTTATGCACATGGTTAACTTTAAAGCACAGTCTATAGGACCACTTCCAGGTTTAAATTTAGGCATGTGCTTAAATATCTTGCTGAACTGGGGCCTGTATGATGAGTGTGATGTTCTGCACCTGATTTTTTAATTCTTCATGACACTTAATACAAAAACTTTGGGCCAAATTTGTATAGGAGGGAATGTAATCTTAGAAAAATTTGTCCTCCTACCTAATTCAGGGCTAATGCAAAATTTCAGTCTTCTATTGGGTTAAGAATTTCACAGGATGCTGCTTCTTTCTTTAGCATTTCTAGACCCTTCGGTTTTTGGTTACTTTCTCTTCTCTCTTGCTCACCACTATTGTAAGCAGAGTTAAGAAACATCATAAATTCTGAGTGACATTATACTTTAATCAACTGTTAGGCTTTTGCTTCCCCCAAAGCAATTATGAGCCATGTATGTATTCCTGCATGTGAGCTAAGGGAATTTTGCATAAGTTCTGATGATAAATTAAATTTGTAAAAAATGATAAAGTGTCATTTTGCCACTGAAGGGTTGATGAAACAAGTGTCTATTTTCAGCAAGGAAAGCTAGGACTTCCACCAGTAGCTGGCATAATGGCTTTTCCAGCCAAAATGAGGGCATGGCGTGGCATGAGCTAGTGTGGGCAATCTTGTAGACCATGTTTATCACTGATCGAGTTACCAATGAACAGAGCCGGATAGGTGGAGCAGCACAGCATACTGCATGGGATACCATTGGTTGGAAAGGAAAGACTAAGCTCTGCTGTTCAAAACCCACCTACTTCCTGGTCTTTAAATCACAAATGCTACTAAAGGAACCCCTGTTCACTGGCTAAAGACATGACACTTCTTAAACAAGCATCAATGCAGAATGGGGACTCCCAGCACAACAAGAGTTAAGGAAATGGCTACTCCAAATACAATAAATTTTTGTTTGGCACAGTGTTTTTAGAGATGGATCCAATGCCAATGGAAATATTTAATGTCTATAGTGTTTCCATTTAATTCTGTGGGCACTGGATAGAGATTTAATACATGGTGAACCAGACAGATTCATCAGGGCTACGTCTAGAGTGGCATGATTTTCCGCAAATGCTTTTAACGGAAAAGTTTTCCGTTAAAAGCATTTTCGGAAAAGAGCGTCTAGATTGGCATGAACGCTTTTCCACAAAAGCACTTTTTGCAGAAAAGCGTCCGTGGCCAATCTAGACGCGCTTTTGCGCAAAAAAGCCCCGATCGCCATTTTCGCGATCGGGGCTTTTTTGCGCAAAACAAATCTCAGCTGTCTACACTGGCCCTTTTGTGCAAAACTTTTGCCCAAACGGGAGCAGCATAGTATTTCCGCAAGAAGCACTGATTTCAGACAGTAGGAAGTCAGTGTTTTTGTGGAAATTCAAGCGGCCAGTTTTGCCAGCTGGCAAGTTTTTCCGGAAAAGCGGCTGATTTTCCGGAAAAACTGGCCAGTCTAGACACAGCCCTGCAGTTTATCTCTGGTGGAGAAACATGAGAAATGCATTTGGCTTACTATCATTCAACTTTTTAGAGAGAGTGAACTGGACATTATAAACAGAAACCCAGGTCAATCCCAGTTGAAATTCAGTGCTAAAAAGAGAAAGGCAATGCACATTGGGAGGCACAACATATTATTCATGCATACGAGGTCCTACATGAAGTGCAACCACTCCAGGAAAGGGACAGAGGTGGCATTATGGAAAAACTTCTATGGAAGAAAATGAGAGGGGTCGAGGAAAGCCCACAAGCAAAACTCAGACACCAACTAACTAGACAGATATTAATGGCCCTTGCAAGAGCTAGCAGTTCAGCCAACTATGAGCGTTACAAAAGTCCAGTCAGAAGAAGCCAGCCCAGAGGGCAATTTTGTGAAACATACAATCCACAGATTGAACGCACTTCACTTATTCATGATTATGTGAGACAGAAAATGCTGGTATTGTTAAAAACAACACACATTTTGGGCCCTATTCATCAGCCACCTTAGCAGATGGATATCACTGCTAAAGTCACATATGTTAGTGGTTAATTTGGCCCATTGCCTCACGTGACTTTAGCCATTGGCAGCCTCATAGAAAATATTAGAACTGGTTCAAAATCAGAAAGTTGTTGGAGATATTTTAAAATACGATTTTCTCTCTTTTTTTCTGAAATTTTAATTATCTGAAATGATCTAGCCAGCTTGGGACAGAAGACGTCAACATAGTTAAGTTGTAGGAGAATGAATGGGGCTCACAGCAGAGGTGGATAAAAACAGGTTGAACTTATTCACACCCCTGTTCTCAACTTCCTGTGGATGGATAATTAGAAAATTAGAATTGCCACTTTTCAGACAATACTTGTTTTCAGTCAAAAAAGTACAGATTTAGCTTGACCAAAACCTTTTGTGAATTCACATCAAAACTACCCCCCCAAAACTACCCCCCCAAAACTACCCCCCCAAAACTCCTGAAATGTTTTGTTTTGAGGTTTCAAAGCAAAACGTTTGTTTTTTCAATTCAAAACAATTTTTCATTCTAAAGTTTAGTTCAATTTATTTTAAAAAAACCTGAAATATATAGTTTGGGGTCCAACAAAATAGTCCCTTCAATCTCAGCCTATTCTTATTTTTGTGCAATTTTTCCATTTTAAAAATGTTTTGAATTTTGGACATATACAAATCCAGGGGGCTAGATATAAATTAAATTAATGGAGATTGCCTACCTCCTAGAACTGGAAGGGACCTCTGAAAGGTCATTGAATCTAGTCCCCTGCCTTCACAGCAGGACCATGTGCCATCCCTGACAAATTTTTTTTTCCCCCAAATGGTCTCTGCAAGTATTGAACTCACAACCCTGAGTTTAGCAGGCCAACGAGCAAACCACTGAGCTAACTCTCCCCCCCAAACTAATGGAATCGAGGTTGCCGAGGGAGTTGATTGATGTGATTGCAGAGCCATTGGCCATTATCTTTGAAAACTCATGGCAATTGGGGGAGGTCCTAGACGACAGGGAAAAGGCAAATATAGTGTCCATCTTTTAAAAAGGGAAGAAGGATAAACCAAGGAACTACAGATCTGTTAGCCTCACCTCAGTCCCCAGAAAAATCATGGAGGGGATCCTCAAGGAATCCATTTTGAAGCACTTGGAAGAGAGGAAAGTGATCAGGAATAGTCAACATGGATTCACCAAGGGCAAGTCATGCCTGACCAACCTGATTAGCTTTTATGATGAGATAAATGGCTCTGTGGATATATGGAAAGTGGCTGATATAATGTACCTTGACTTTAGCAAAGCTTTTGATACGATCTCCCACAGTATTTTTGCCAGCAAGTTAAGGAAATATGGATTGGATAAATGGACTGTAAGGTGGATAGAAAGCTGGCTAGATTGTTGGGCTCAATGGGTAGTGATCAATGACTTACTGCCTGATTGGCAGTCAATATCAGGCAGGGTGCCCCACGGATCGGTTCTAGGGCCTGTTTTGTTCAATATCTTTATTAATGACCTGGGCTACGTCTATACTGCACCCTTCTTCCGCAAAAGCTTATGCAATGAAGTGCAGAGTTGAATATCACCACGCTTCATTTGCATAATTAATTAGGGACCGTTTTTGTGCAAGAGGCTTTTTCACAAAAAGGAGCTGTATAGACAGCTCCTTTTTGAGCAAAAACCCCCTTTTGCGCAAGAGCTGTTATCCTGAAAAATGGTCTCAAGTTACAGTGGGGGAGGTCTAGGTTGGATATTAGGAAAAACTATTTCACTAGGAGGGGGTGAAGCGCTGGAATGGGTTCCCTAGGGAGGCGGTGGAATCTTCACCTTAGAGGTTTTTAAGTCCCAGCTTGACAAAGTCCTGGCTGGTATGATTTAGTTGGGGTTGGTCTTGCTTTGGGCAGGGAGTTGGACTCGATGACCTTGTGAGGTCTCTTCCAAACCTAGGATTCTATGAATTATTTGGGTTTCCGGGTGACATGAAATTTTATTTTTTATTATTTTTCAGTTAAACCACCAAACCCCCCCAAATCAGTTATTTGTGCAGCTTTCCTCAGAACTACACAAAACCTGGCTTGGGGTTTGGCTTTGAATGAGGCTTTGAAACATTAAAACTTCTCATGTTGCTGACCATGCTGTTTCTAATTCTTAAACCAACATGGGGAAGTGGGTAGAGAGATGCTGGGAAAAGTCCACAATAGTGAAGACATTTTTAAAGGTTCATATTATTAATAAGAATGGGCTGGTCCAATACTCCCGATTCTACATCTTCTAATAATTTGATTGGAAAAATAGAATTCCAAACTATTCAGAATCAAAACCCAGAATCAGATCCAGACTTAGAAAATAGTACCTTCTCTTGAACCAGAACCCCAGATGGGAGTAGCCCCAAACTTTGAGGAGTCTGAAAGCTGATTCCAACTTTTGCAGCTTGAGACACATTCTAATTATCAACCTAGTCTGGCATCTGAAATATTTTTTTTCTTGAATATGCCAAATTCTAAATAGATTAGGATACTTCCTACATATATAATGAATGTTGGTCTGATATGGTTTGTTATATGGTTTTATACCATATCAAAGTACCTGGCCGCGACTATTGGGAGACAGATGCACTGGTGAAATGTCAGCACTGAAATGAAAGGTCGGTGGTTTACTGGCCACAATTTATGCTAAGAAAATTTAAAATAAGAACAAGAATCTCATTCTGCTGCTGTGATTAGATAAAGCAGAATGTATCACATTGCTCAGATATCACATATGTTGGCAAGACTGCAGTACACCAGTGCCTGGAACACCTCCCCTCTTTGTCTTCATTAACTTATACTTTGGGCCGCATGATCCCAGAGGTGTGCTGTGAAGAGGAATGTGCAAGCTTGAAAGGGCTCAGCTGGAACTGCAACCCAGTTCTGCCATAAAATGGCTCAATTTGCTTTAAATAAAATAAACTCTTCCTCGCCGCAAGGACTGAGTGGCTTGCAGTTTTCCCTGCCTCCAGATTAATATAGCAAAGTTGGCACAATGATAGAACGCTTAGTAGGATATGAGGACATGCTGAATTCAAGTAGGTCTTCATGCTTCATACTGTAGCCTGTCTTTTGGTTAGTGGGAGAGGGCCTAGAATATAGCCAGAGAAGACAGCAAAACTATAGAAAACTGACAATGCAGCCTTTTACACAGATGTCTTAGAGAAAATAAAGGGCCTACAAACCCAGAAATGTCTATGGACGAGAGAGGGCTGCAAGCCACCCCCTGCAGATCAGGGTCCAGATTTCAAAGATTCTCAACGTGTGGAAGTGTTCAGCTCTTAAGTTAGTTCCTTACCGAAATAGGGGCCAGCGGCAAAAAATTGATCCAAATGTTGGTTCAGATTACAAAGCCACCTAAAGTTCATGGTTGCTGAGATTGTGTTCGTTTCTAGTATGAATTTCCATTATGCAAAACATGCAGATGCAAGAAGATCTCAGAGGCGCAGACAAGCTCAACATGTCAAGCAGCTCCCTTGTTATACTTAATTAGTAGCACTGGGGTGAGTAAATCCTAGAGAATAATTTGACTGATGAATTTCTCCTCTTTTTTCTGTGTGAATTGTCTGTGAACTCATGACTTGCTTAATTTGTTATTTTAATGCTTTTCAGAATAATTTTTACAAATGAATCTTGCATATGAGCAGTTAGTTGTGAGTATTTGCCATTCAGAATCAAAGCTGTAGTGGATGGTTTGGATAAGGCTCATGGATCACCTCTTAGAGTGGATAATGTAGCTCTTAGAATCAGATTCCTGGCATAAATACTTACGACAATGGCTTCAGACTTCACTTCCTGTGAATATTCTCCAATATTTGTTGTTTCCCCAAACTGGCCAATAAACTTGGCTCATTAGAACATTCACAGCAACTTAATCTAAAGGGGCATGCACACAGTTCCAGCAAATTTATTTTACCTTTCAAAGTAATGTTTGGAGAAACATTTTTGAAGTGTCATACTCATCCAGCCCTAGTCATTAGTTTAATACTTTGCAAAAAGAGCATACGCGAACTGGCTCATATTCTACACCTTTTAATTCCAGGCTACTCCAGAGACTGAAATGCCCTCCTGCATAATTCAGGAATTCCACAGAGCTGCTCTTATTTATGGTATTCTCCCCAGTGCTGCCTATGACTAAACCTGGCCCCTCTCAAAAACCTCCCTTATACTACAGTTGGCTCAGTGCATTTCTTGTGCCAGAGGAAATTCTTCCCCAACTTCTTGCAAGCTGTTTACCTCTGGGGGAGCAGATAGGAGCTGGAACAGGCAACAATACATCTTTCACTGTTTAAAATTCTTCCTGGGGTATGGCTTTCTTGGTAAACGTAAATGATAAATAATACCACAACAAAGTTCATCTTAAACTTTCTCCCTACATGTGGCTGCTCCTAAAGTTTCCCTGCAGGATCACTCAGTCCCAGACTTTTGTTCTAAAACTTCTTATACTCTTGGGCTACGTCTACACTGGCCCCTTTTCCGGAAGGGGCATGTAAATTTCAGCAGTCGTCGTAGGGAAATCCGCGGGGGATTTAAATATCCCCCGCGGCATTTAAATAAAAATGTCCGCCGCTTTTTTCCGGCTTTTAAAAAAGCCGGAAAAGAGCGTCTAGACTGGCCCCGATCCTCCGGAAAAAGTGCCCTTTTCCGGAGGCTCTTATTCTTACTTTGAAGTAAGAATAAGAGCCTCCGGAAAAGGGCACTTTTTCCAGAGGATCGGGGCCAGTCTAGACGCTCTTTTCCGGCTTTTTTAAAAGCCGGAAAAAAGCGGCGGACATTTTTATTTAAATGCCGCGGGGGATATTTAAATCCCCCGCGGATTTCCCTACGACGACTGCTGAAATTTACATGCCCCTTCCGGAAAAGGGGCCAGTGTAGACGTAGCCTTCAAAGTAAGAATAAGAGCCTCTGGAAAAGGGCACTTTTTCCGGAGGATCGGGGCCAGTCTAGACGCTCTTTTCCGGCTTTTTTAAAAGCCGGAAAAAAGCGGCGGACATTTTTATTTAAATGCCGCGGGGGATATTTAAATCCCCCGCGGATTTCCCTACGACGACTGCTGAAATTTACATGCCCCTTCCGGAAAAGGGGCCAGTGTAGACGTAGCCTTGTTGAACCTGACTGGCCCCACTTGCTAACAAGACTCCATAGATAATTGCTCTATGTATAGAGTTCAAGCACCTGTTAACAGGATAATTCAGCCAGAGAAGACTGCATCCCTAGGCAGGATCTTTCTGTCTGCCATTCTGTAATGTATGCACAGGGAACTAAGAGCAAGGAAGGGAAGATCTTCCTTCCAATGTTTGCCATTTCAGGCTGGATGTGATGAGTCTTCGATATTAACTGTTTAAGCATCTTGTAGTAAGACTAAAGCAAAGGATTCTGGGGCACTTTGGGAAAAGATGCACCAGTACCAGAGCAAAAACAGAGCCATCCCTTTCAAAGGAAAAATGACACACATAGGGCACAGGATGGGAGCTGGATTAGAATCCTGAATTCCAATCTATTGAAAATGAAAAATAGTGGGAAGCTCAGACTTTTCTGAGCTTTAAAAATGGCTCAATAACTACTCCGTACAATATATTGGGTCTTTCTTTCTTTCTTTCTTTCTTTTGAAACTCACTCACTCATCCGTCCTGGCAACCCTCTCCTGCCCTTCTTTCAATTTGCCTAGGGGGGATCAGGCGCAGAGATCAAAGTTAACACACTTGCTAAATTGAGAGAAGGACTAGGAGGTTTCATAAGAAGGCCAGATTCACTCTTATTGATGCAGGAAGGGGTAAACCACACTTCCCTGCACCAACCTGCCCGCTGTCCTCGCTCCATCTTCACCCCTCTGCATTTGGGAGGCAGCTGGCATCACCTTGCTTTTCTTTCTTGGGATTCCAACCTTGGTGCCCTACCCATCCTGCTCCCACTCTAGCACTGGCCACTCTGGAGACTCTATTGGCCTCTTTAGGATCCTCTGCAAAGAGGACGTTGCAGCAGCTTTGCTGGATGATAGTCCACTCTGGGACCTTGTCCCTGTGATGACATGAATAGCTACTTTAATCCTGAACTGAATCTAGCCCATAGTTTGCTGGTCTGAGCATAGCCACAAGAACATTGAACTGAAGAAATATAATCAGACTTCCTTCCTGTTTCTGTGATCTTGCTGATGGCCCATAAGCGCTTCGTGCCTCAGTTTCCCCATCTGTAGAATTGGAATAATTTTACCTATCTACTTCTCTGGGGTAAGGAAGAGGAGCTCTGATATTATTTAATGTTTGTGTGATCATTCAAAAATTAAAAGCATTAAGCGACAGCATTAGGAACCAATAGTTTAGCAACAGAAAAAGGGTAGCTGTTGGATCTAAACACAGCATCTTTTTATTGCACACCAATTTCTGTTGTCTGTTTATCCCTATAAGGGGTTTTTAGCATATGAGCATACAACTGGCAGGGTAATTCAGAGAACAAATTATACCAGATCCCCACAGAGACAGAAGACATCCCTAGGAGGGATTTGGGTTACATAATCAATTCATAAAGAGTGTATATACACACAAAAATAATGCTGCTATGGAACCCTACAGCCATTATTAATATGAAGGCAAGCATTCTGTATGCATTATTTCTGAAATTTCTCAAGTCCTCCCACACTAGAATGTTGAATTATTTAACACCAGCATGAAGAAGTAGGGTTGTGGTTTAAAGGGGGGTGGTGGGGGGAAGAAACATTACCTGTATCTGAGCAAATCAGATTTTGTTTCATACTCAATTGCTCACAAAGAAAGTTTATAACCCTGGTTTGACCTTACCCAGAGCTGCAATTTTCCATCTCACAGGGTGACAAAACTAAGTTGAAACATACATCTGAATACACTGACAGCAGTTTGACCCGGGCTTTAGTTAAACTGATTTTTATGTCTAAAGACAACAATCATTTTTTAGGTCGTCGGCAGTAATGCAGGGGGACAACTGTGAGAGAAATGTCACAACATGGGGTGCTATGGACTGGAAAGAGCAGCTTCTTGATGGGGTCCTCTGGTCGCTGCTGTGCCCCTGGTAAAATGATCTAAGTGATTCTGGCCCACTGCCATAAGTCGCCTTCGCTGCTGTAATGTGCAGGGAAATGTGTTCCAGCATTATGATCATGTCCCTGGCATTGTTAGCAGTGCAGAGTAAAAATGTCACTCATCTTAAATGCAGTGGGTAGGAGAGTGCATATTTCCTTTAATTATTAAGCATGAGAGAGCCATCGTTGGTTTCCCAAAGCCAGGTTAAACTGGACAGTGCCCTTCCCATTGTCCCTTGCTATTTGATGCTGTGTACTTCCTTGTCCTTCTTCTCTCACTTTCTTTCTTTCTTTCTTTCTTTCTTTCTTTCTTTTTCCTGGACTTCGAAGCCATCCGAGTGTAGTGATGGGAAATAGCTAGAATGCAGCCTGACTGGAACTGACAGCTATCCTCCCTGCTTACTCTTCTGCCAACACCAAGCCCTGGCTCCAATAATGCCTAGTCATCGTCCTGTACTCAAGCACCCACAAGAGATCAGTTTGTTAAGCTTTTGCACCTTGAATGCTGGCAACGCTCAATACAAGATAGGAAGAACAAGCAGACTGCTGGGAGCTGATGCAGGAGGCAGACAAGAAACAGTAGTTAGGAATGTATTAGGGGCAGTCGAGAAATAAATACTGAGGATTAGTGAAAGAACACTTATGCCGGTAACACTGCAAACGGATGCACAGGGGACATTTGTTTCTGCAAGACATATATTAAGTATGCACTGATACAGAGAAGATTGTCCAGGGAAAAGGAAAAAACAGTTTTCTATTTTTAGACTATAGCTGAAATAAAAAACCTGAACAGGTATTATGATGAAAGAACAGGAATTTCATAGAAGGGGGAGAGATTTGCGAGGTGAAGCTGACATTAGAATATAGAGGTGGGCCTAAACCTAGGCATTCCAATAGAGAATTAGAATCACATCTGAATTTACTCTAAGTTCTGAAGTATTTGGCAGCTTCGGCGCGGGTCCAGAATGAAGCCTGAAATAGAGCTGGGTGAAATATTTTCACTGAAATTCTTTCCAGTGAAACAACAAAGATTCAGAGATGTCAAAACACTGCATGAATTCATGCTCACTTCACTGAACGGTTTCCGTCAAAAAAAAATGCCGAATAAAATCAAAATGTTACATTTTGACATTTTCTACATGAAGTGTTTCAACTTCTCATTTCAAACTGTGCTTTAATTCCACTGGAAAAAAGAAGTTTTCTTACAAAATTCTTGAAATCAAAACAACAGTTTAGTTGCGGGTCAAACAAAGCACTTTCTTTTATGTTTCAGATTTGCTGCGGGGGCGGAATCATGCGTGGAGATCGATAAGCAGACGAACGCTCCAGTGGGCGGGGAACGTGGATATGACAAGGGAGCCCGTCCTGTTCTTACCTCACAATAGCAGTTTTTGTTCCCGCTCCTCCGGCTAACATAGCATGACATGCTTATCCCCATGCAGAGATGCCCTTCCTCTGCAACTCCCTACCCACCCTCTTCCTGGCCCTGACCACCATAGCATGATGATGTGATGCATGCATATGTGCTCAGAGAGTACCTTTCCCTCTGCCCCTTGTGTTCTCCTGCCACCAAACTGGGCATGCACACAGGATGCCTCAGCCAACACTGGTGAGCTGATAGACAGCTTTAGGGTCTAGGCCTCCTTCAGCCCTATACAGCCCTATACATCTAGCCTATGATTGCAAGCAAAGCATAAATCCCATTATTTGGCCAGCTGTAGTCTGAAAACTGAGCTATATAAATATGTTGTTGTTGTTGTTTGTATCTGTGTAATAGTAGCACCTGGAAACCCCCGTCATGAACCTGAATAACCAGGAAAGAAACAGATGCTGAATTGATGACCATTATTTACATCTTTGGGCCTTACCCAGGCAAAGTGGATACTTTACTGCAGACCTTCATCAGTACTCACTGGAACATTAGTAAAAAGAATGGCTGTGTCTAGACTGGCAAGTTTTTCCGCAAAAGCAGCTGCCTGGCCGCCTGAATTTGCGCAAGAACACTGACGATCTAATGTAAGATTGTCAGTGTTCTTCCGCAAATACTATGCTGCTCCCATTCGGGGAAAAGCCCTCTTGCGCAAATGTATTTGCACAAGAGGGCCAGCTAAAAACTGTTTTGCGCAAAAAAGCCCCAATGGCGATCGGGGCTTTCTTGCGCAAAACCGCATCTAGATTGGCATGGACGCTTTTCCGCAAAAAGTGCTTTTGCACAAACGCGTCTGTGCCAATCTAGATGCACTTTTCCGACAATGCTTTTAACGGAAAAACTTTTCCGTTAAAAGCATTTGCGGAAAATCATGCCAGTCTAGATGTAGCCATGATGTATTGTAAGCTAGTACTAATGAGCAGAATCCAGTCCCATTTCCGTTAAAATTATCCACATAAGAGCAACCCTGTTTCCTTTTTCTGGACAAATACAAATGACGGGGAAACGTCAGATCCAGCTGTTAATACCTGACTCATCACCCCCACATTTCCGGCCCTTTGCCAAGCCGCTCACCTGTGGCTCTGTCTGTACATGGAGATATGATAAGAAAAGGTTCCATCCCACTCAACTGTCCCCCATGCTGAGGACCACAGTTCATGGTAGCCCCACTGTTCCCGGGGTTCTGCACTCACTTCTTGCCTCACTTGGGTCGTGGACAATTATTTCACAGACAGTTCACAATTCTATGTGATGATTCCAAAGATACGGTGGCACACATGAGGCCCTATAGGACACGTGACAGGGAAGTTTTCCATTAGACAAGCTCTCTGCCAATTATAGCCCTTCCTGTCCAACTCCCACCTTCCTTTCTCAGTCCCATCTTCCCTCATTGTTCTAGCCCAATCTTTTTATCCCCTTTTGCTCTGCATCCATCCTACTACCGGACTACACCACTGGCCATTTCCTCTGGGTAAAGGGTCATCTTCCTGCACTTTTGAGCCACCAGGTGGCACTAGAGCAACAGTCATTAGCTCCCACTAGTTCGGTTTGGAGTAGCCTGCACCTTTACCACAAGACCTGTAGCTGCACATGCATTGCATTCTTCACAGGCTTCTGGTACCCAGACCTGCCCTTTCGAAGCCCATGCTCTGGGTTCACACCTCGTATCTTTTACTGCCTTTATTTCAGCCCTTTCACCCAGGCTGACAAGCATCAGGGAAAAGCCAGAAGAGACTCGGCAGTCTTGAAGACATAAAGGGGAAAGCTTCTGATACACAATGGGAAGGTCCAGTTTAAAATAGAAATAAGGAGAGGATTCAGCTGTTACCATCACTTGGATTGTTGCCCTAGGCAGTAGAGGATTGTAGGGGCACAAGGAATGCTGTGGGTAGGTTTTTGTTGTGCAGCTAACTTTGGTTCCGCCACTGGGTTAGCTCAGCTGTTACTGAAAACAGTTTGCAATAATCACATCCCGTTTCTTGGAGAACCCTTTGCTGGCAGTGCATAAACTCTCCTCTGCCAGCTGCCAGTTGGGGTCATCTGTTTCTATTTGCCATCAAAATACACATCCGGGTGCTGGAAGGATGCCAGCTTGCTAGTTCATGGCATATTTGCTATTCCATCATTTCCATTAGGGTGAAAGGCCACTTGAATGCCTGGTGTGCGTTTTTATGGCACATACACTAAATTAGACCGATGGACAGAAGATTAACATGACCCTGCGCAAGATTCCCATTAACTTAAATAGCAAATAGGGGCTCTCAGCACCTAGCAGGATCAGCCCTTTGATCATAACTTTGTCAAGCTCTCTTCTTAGGATAGATCCTTGGCTCTCGCTTATCACAAAGGAGAGTAGAAGGACATAGGCAAGTCTCACATCATTGTTATACACAATGCAAAGCAGTGATAAGGCTGCTGTAAATTATGCCCTGCTCTGTTCACAGGTAAAGACATAATTTTCCTTACTGGTAATATTGGTGGAAGTTATAATGTGACTAGAGCTCTGAGTTCAGGCTTTTTATTATAATTCAATGCGGTGAGAAGATAAAAAAGCAGAGTGCTGTTTTCAATACAGTTTCCACTTGAAAGGTGCATTGATGGATACCAATAGTGAATGACATATGCTGTTTTTCCAGTGTAGATGCAAAGCAAAAGTTGAGCAAAAGCAAAGTGTTCTGTGCTTCCTGTACTTCAACACTATTAATAAAGCATTTGCAAGGCAAATTATGCCCTCACTTAAACCCACAAGCTCCCATTGTCTGCTAATCATGCTTGCTGTTATACTTATATGGCTCAATTGTCTTATGATTATACCCTGTGATACACTTGTACAACCTTCCTGAATGATAGAGAGTTGCCCAGGATGTGTGTGGAAAGCTTCTCACACATTATGGATGCTACTGCAAAACAAATAGTAAAGAGTAAGAATAGCAGCAGTAATAACTGAGGGCCTGAATCTGCCTGCAGAATTTCAAACAGTGCCTGAAAAACAAGGAACCAATATAGCTTTGAGATCCTACAAGGGCTTGAAAGGTCAATTGTCTTTTTACTAAATTTAACACTGAGTTATTAAGAGACAAGAATCGTGGAGTTCAACAATTTGTACAACACCCTCTTTGAGATCAGAACTGCACTTCAAAGGTATTCCTTTGTATTTCTGATCCCAGGCACATAAGTCTTTTATTGATCTGCTGCATGGATGGAATGAAGTCGACCTACCTGTGGTGCAATCCCACAGGTGTAGCACGACGCTCCATCAGACATTGGTCACATACCCATTGTCATGTACCCTGTATTTGTCACTGGCCAAATCAATCCCATGCTGTTCAACACATTTAGGAACCCAGGCTAATAAATCATTTAAGTGCCTCTTACTTCCCAGATGGTAAGTGCAGTTCAATGCAGGTAATTATAAAAAAAATTACTTTTGGAGCAAAAAAATCAAAACATGGGAATATCCATCTAATAGAAAAGCCCTGCAAAGAGATTTGGGAGTTCTAATAATTCTGAGGAGCAGGTTAAAGGTCTGAGTGCCTGACAGTGGGTTTTCCTTCTGATTGACTGAATCGATCCTCTCCTCGCATAACAGCTCTGGGCCCCTGTATCTAGTGATTTCAGAACTCAGATGCTGCACCATGGGGAAGCAGTACACTGAGCATGCTATTCTTGCTGTAATGTGTTTGCAGAAAAACAACGTCAGTTATCAAGAGCAACAGGAGACAGAAACATGCAGGGGTAAGAGCAGGGTGAGGCAGAAGTCAAAGTGAGAGATGGGCCTGGACAAAAATGGCTGGTTCAAACTGGACGTGTAAAACTCCCCAACATCCCAATCCCTTCATATCATTTCTTTTTTACTTAGATTTTAACAGAGTTTTATTAATTCAACAAAAGAAATACCATTAACATGGCCGCAGACTCTATCTCACTCAAGAAAGATGGAATTCATGTTGAAACGGGTGCAGAGAAGATGCACTCAGAGGATCATACAAGAAGAGATTGACTTCTTTAGCTTGGCAAAATGAAGGCCGAGGCAAGTGGAATTGATAGCTCTCCATGAATATGTCAGGAGGGTAAAAACCAAAAAGAGTGAGACGAGCAAAGAGGTATAAGCCAGCCACGAATATGGAGACTGGAAATTAAGGGGGAAAGGAGTTTCTAACCATCAGGAGAGGGGAGGAAGGTTCTAGAACAGCCTCACAGAACAAGTAAAGAAGGCGAACCACCTCACCAGTTTTATTATGTCTGTTGATAACCCAATTATATGACAGTGTTGCCTGTGATAGCAGGGGACTAGACTCAATGACTCAGGAGGCCTCTTCCATTCCTATGTCCCTCTCGATCAATTTGTAATTTACATCCGTATCCCCAAATCTCTCAGTTTCCACATAAAAACCTAAAGTTGGAAGAAGGCCCAGGAGATCATCGAGTCCAGCCCCCTGCCCAAAGCAGGACCAACCCTAACTCAATCATTCCAGCCAGGGCTTCGTCAAGCCAGGACTTAAATACCTCTAGAGATGGAGAATCCACCACCTCCCTACGTAACCCATTTTAGTGCTTCACCACCCTCCTAGGGAAACAGTGTTTTCTAATATCCAACTAGACCTCCCACACTGCAACTTGAGACCATTGCTCCTCATTTTGTCATCTGTCTCAGTGAGCACTGAGAACAGCCTCTCTCCAGCCTCTTTGGAACTTGTTAGTTCTTGGATTTTATGCTACATCAAAAACGGTGCATAGCCCCGTCAATATCATTGTCATTTACACAGGGACAAACTTTCTGCCCTCTTCAGGTAAGAGGCACTATACACTGTGAAACCTCCACATATCTGCTGCACAAGGGGCTAGAGGAGGATGGCAGGGGAATCATAGAACTCTAGAACTGGAAAGGACCTCGAGAGATCATCAGTCCAGTCTCCTGCCCTCATGGCAGGACCAAGCACTGTGTAGATCGGGGCTTCTCAACATGTGGCCCATGTGCCATGTTTGTTTGCAGCCCACGGTGCGGTTTGGGTTTACGCAAGACTCAACACCCGGCCCGCAGGTGGGATCCTATGAACATGGCCTCCACTGGGAACACTCCCCATAATGGTGAATAAATATAATGGTCTCCTATTGATATGCTTTTTAATAGTTCAATTCCTGGACTGTCATTGCGCATTAAAAGTGCTGTCGTATGGGTGGAAATTGGGTAAATATTGCATTTTATTTATATCAGCAGAACTGACGTAAATGGGGCCTGCATGTTGTGTAGCTTGCCTTAATCTTTGTATTCATGCCTGTCGGCGTGAAAGAAGCTATTTGCATATATATTTGCATGTACATGCAACCACACTTAAGTTGTGGCCCTCTGCCTATGCTGTGAGTATCATTGTGGCCCGTGGGGCTTCCAAAGTTGAGTAGCCCTGGTCTAGATCATCCCTGATAGATATCTATCCAACCTGCTCTTAAATATTGCCAGTGATGGAGATTCGACCATCTTCCTAGACAATTTAATGCAGTGTTTAACCACCCTGACAGTTAGGACGTTTTTCCTAATGTCCAACATAAACCTCCCTTGCTGCAATTTAAGCCCATTGCTTCTTGTCCTATCTTCAGAGGCAAAGGGCAACAATTTTTCTCCCTCCTCCTTATAACACCATTTTAGATACTTGAAAACTGCTATCATCTCCTCTCTCAGTCTTCTCTTTTCTAAACTAAACAAGCCCAATTCTTTCAGTCTTCCCTCACAGGTCATGTTTTCTAGACATTTTTGTTGCTCTTCACTGGACCTTCTTCAATTTCTCCACATTTTTCCTGAAATGTGGTGCTCAGAACTGGACACAATACTCCAACTGAGGTCTAATCAGTGAAGAGTAGAGCAGAAGAATGACTTCTCGTGTCTTGCTCACAACACTCCTCTTGCATCCCAGAATCATGTTTGTTTGGTTTTTGCCACAGTGTCATACTTTTGACCCATATTTAGCTTGTGGTCAACTATAACCCCTAGATCCCTTTCTTCAGTATGCCTTCCTAGACAATCACTTCCCATTCTGTATGTGTGAAACTGATTGTTCCTTTCTAAGGGAGTACTTTGCATTAGTCCTTAGTAAACTTCATCCTGTTTACCTCAGACCATTTCTCTAGTTTGTCCAGATCATTTTGATATATTACCCTATCCTATAAAGTACTTGCAACCCCTCCCAGCTTGGTATCAACTGCAAACTTTATAACCATACTTTCTATGCCATCATCTGAATTCTTGATGAAGATATTGAATAGAACCAGTCCCAAAACAAACCCTTACAGAACCCCACTTATGCTCTTCCAGCATGACTGTGAATCGTTAATAACTACTCTCTGAAAATAGTTATCCAGGCTGTTATGTACCCATCTTACAGTAGCCCCATCTAGGTTGTCTTTCCCTAGTTTATTGGTAAGAAGGTCATGGGAGACTGTATCAAATGCTTTACTAAAGTCTAGCTTTCAGGTAACATCAATATAAACACTGCCCATTTAACCACGTTCTAGACAGTATTTAGAAATCATTCCATCACGTATAAGGAAATATGTTTGACCATGGTTTTCAAGCAATCATTTTTGCCCATTTCACAAGTCATTCGTGTGATGCTGCAGAGTTGTTTTATCTCATATGTTGACTCTTACAAAATAAGGTTCTATTTCAATTATCCAAATACTATATAAATATAGTGCTAAATCCTGAGGTACTTACTTACTTTTTAGTCAACATCAGTATTATGTGATTGATTCATATCAAAGAAGAACTGGCTTGAGAATTCATCCAGAATTCAAACTAAAGGCAGATCCAAGATCTGAAGGAGTTTAATTACTATTTTTCTTCATTGGCCAAACAAGAAGCAGAAGCCAGTGCAACTTACTAAGTAGATTCCAAATGTAAGTTTCCAGAGCCTGCCTGTTTTCAGGTTGAGACCCCTCACAGTTTGGCTTGCATAAACATTCAGAATTTTTTGGTGCTTATCTGAACTGGATCTCTTACCCTTCAGAAGATTGCCCTCGTTATCTTGACACAGTGGCATCATTTTAAACTGTCAGAGTGGTATTGATTTGTTTGTGTGAGCCATTAGGTAAATACAAGGGCCTGTGTCTCATCATAAAAGCTTTGAGAGCAAAGAAAACATTGTTGAATGGAAGTGTAAGTCAAATAAGGTATGAGAGCATTCGTAGGTAACCTTAGGATGTAATGTAAGTCATGGACACAAAGGCTGAGTGAGAAATCCACAGATTGGAAAATCTTAGGAAACAACATATATGGCCATAATAAAGAGGTAGTTGATGTAGCACATCCATTGGCTGTTGGCATTTCAGTGGGTTCTTACTGATGGCCAACCAGAAAAGCTTCCTTATACTGAAAAATTCTCATGTCACCCAGGCATATTGTATGATCTGACAGAAAAGAGAAATGTCTGACTTCACTAGAAGCAGGAAAAAATGTCCCACAAAGGACCTTGTAATGACAAATTTTCAGCACACTTTTGTAGGTTCAAAAGATGTTTGCCTAAAGGTCACTACAGCTTTGGAGTAAGCATGCAAATGGATTAACTAAGGCTATGTCTACACTCACGGCTTCTTGCACGAGAAATATGCAAATGAGGCTAAGCATGGAATATTGCCACTTCTCATTTGCATACCTAATGAGCTGCCACTTTTGCAGAAGAGGCTCTTGCGCCAGAAGGTGCTGGCTACACTGCCCCATCTTGCGCAAGAAAAACCCTCTTGCGCAATGCCGCTATGCCGATTATTTTCAGGAATAACAGCATTGCACAAGAAGGAGCAGTGTAGACAGCTCCTTCTGGCGCAAGAGCCTCTTCTGCAAAAACGGCAGCTCATTAGGTATGCAAATGAGGCTCGGCGATATTCCATGCTTAGCCTCATTTGCATATTTCTTGCACAAGAAGCCGCGAGTGTAGACGTAGCCTAAGGGTACATATACACAGCAGTGTTATTTCGAAATAACTCATATTATTCTGAAATAACATAATCCGTGTCTACACTACAAGCAGTTATTTCAACATAATGTCAAAATAATGTTGAGCTGGAGGACTTCTTACTCTGACACCTGGAACCCTCATTCACAAGGAGTAAGGGAAGTCAGAGGGAGAGTGCTCTACCTCGGACTTCCTGCTGTGTAGACAGCATCAAAAGCCAAAATAAGCTATTTTGACTTAAGCTACGTAATCGACATAGCTCAAGTTGTATAGCTTATTCCAGCTTTAGTCCTGCTGTGTGGACATGCCCTAAGCCTTTGGAGAGCCATCGCCTATGGTTTAGCATAAAGTTTTGTGATTTCACAAGCGCCTAAAGGTCTCTCATTTAGTTTTGCTAAAGTCATCAAATAAACCAGTGTATAAGCTAGCTAACCCTGAACTCTCACTCCCTTCTCCTCCTTTGACAGCAACTTCAATTTAATTAGCCCCTTATCATGCTGAGACATCTCAAGGCACTTTATGAAAGATGTACAGTCTTACCGTCTGCAGTGCCAAGGTAACAAATGAAATCAGGCAAGGTAAAACAAGAAAAGCCTCAATTTAGATTTATAGAGCAAAAGAGCAGCACAGGACAAAATGGTACAGACCCTCCACTGATGCAAATCAAGGATAGGCTTCAATGAAGTGCTCTGATTTCCACCAGGTAAGGATCTATCCCCATAGCTTTAGAGAGGTTGTAGGCTTCTCTATACAGGTGACATTATTCACTCTATTTTCACTAGTTAGAGATTTAAGTACATAGCTAAGAAAGGAAATCCAAAAGCAAAGGTTTTATATTCTTGTTTTATAAGTCATGGTTTCCTGTCCTCTATTTAAACTCAGAACAGGGGACAATCAGTAAGGGAATGCTGGATGTGTGCAGTAAAAATAATTTAAATGCCCTTTAATTATTCTTATTAAATGTCTCACCTGTGGGTCAAAAAGTAGCACAGATTAAACCTCACAGCAGGAGGTGGGATTGTACCCAATGCTGCATCATATTAGTGGGGCTGTCATCAGAGGGACCGTCCTTCAGATGAGTATTAATCAAGGGTCCATCCTACATCTCTCATGATTGTCCAGGTGGATGTTAAAGGTCCCATGACACTCTTCAAAGAGTGCAAGGGATAACCCCAGTGTATTGGCCAACATTCCCCTCTCAGTAAAACATGTCCCAGGCTGTGAACAATTGCCAAGTGCAAAATAGCTGCTATGTTTCTCTAAAGCGTCATTATTAAGCTGCAGTCTGGGATGAATCCCAAAGTCCTTACTCGGCTTTTACCCATGCAAAACTCTTAATGAAGTCAAAGGCAAAAGCTTTTCTTTACCAGAATCTTGATGATAAAAGCCCCATTTCAAGAACACATCCCTACTCAGAACAGTGTTAAGAACATGTTTTGCTTTACATATTGATATCCATAGTAAGTAAATTTAATTAATGCAATAAGAATTAAGTACAGAAATGTACAGTTAAAAATGTGCAAAAGTGCTTTCCTAAACTGGAGCTTTCCAATGCCTTTGATAGACAGACAGCAAGATATACATTCTGTTTTATTTTCAAACCCCACTGAGAAAAAGAAAGCAAGAGCCCAGACATCCTCCCAATGCACTACAATGAATCAAATAAAGTTGTTATTGCATCCATGTTGGTCCCACAATATGAAAGGCGCAAGGTAGGTGAACCAATACCTTTGAATGGACCTACTTCTATTTGTGGAAAGTAACATCTTTCCAGCAATACAGGACAGGTCTGGGGAGGGAAAAGAAGAGCTCTGCATAGTTCAAAAGCCTGTACCATCTCCCAACAGAAGTTGCTCCGATAAAATGTATTATCTCACCTACTTCATTGTTCTCAAATAAATTATACATTTGAAAAGCCTGAGAAAAAAAGACTATACGGCTTAGAAAAGAGATGTCCCAGGAGGGATATGACAGAGGTCGATAAAATCATAAGTAGTATGGAAAAAATAAAAGAGTATTCTTTGCCTCTTCACATAACACAAACACTAGATGTTACCCACTAAAATGAATAGGCAGCAGGTTTAAAACAATGGAAGGAAGCACTTCTTTGCTCTGTGCACTGTCGATCCATGGAAGTTGCTACCATGGGATGTTGTGAAGGTGAACATTAAACTGGCTTCAAAAAAGAATGAGATAAATTGATGCAGATTAGGTCCATCGATGGCTATTCATTATGGTGGTCAAAGATGTAACCCTATGCTCCAGTTGCCACTCAGCCTTTGACTGCCAGAAGCTGGCACTGAACAATATAAGATGGGTTACTTGAAATTGTCGTGTTTTGTTCCTTTCCTCTGAAACATTGGCATGGAATACTGTTGGAAGAAAGATACTGGTCTAGAGGGGCCATTGGTCTGACCCAGTGTAGCAATGGATGGATGGATGGATTTAATTTGGTTTCTAGTGAGCAGCGAAGGGGCAGAGAGCACATAGTGTAGGGTAAGTTTCCAGGGCAACAGGTAAACTGTAGCTAAAAAGATGTAAACAAGAATCTTTCTATACATATATATTTGGTATGAACAGGGCAGGCAGCAGAATTGCCAAGCCCGTTGGCAAGGTGCGGGGGGGGGGAGCAGCTCCATGCTCTCAGAAGGGGTGGCACCTCAGAAAGAGGGGTCAGGGCTGGCACAGCCCTACACCCTCCCTCCCATAGACTGCCCTCAGAGCTGCCAGAGTCCTCCACATGGTGCTCCAACAGATATTTAAAGGGCCTGGGACTCCAGCCACCACTGCTGCTGATGAGCAGTGGATGGGAGCTGTGGGCGTTTTTTGAACTGCCGGGCCTGGGGCAGTTGCCCCCTTTGCTCTCCCCTGTCGGCAGGCCTGGTTATCAATAAAATTGGAATGAAGAGCCAAAATAAGTTACATTTTTGCTTGAACTTCATTGTCCACAGGTCTGCTCTGAAGACCAGATGTCTCACTCTGAAAAGCATTCACAGCTTCTGATGAGATGCAAAACCTATTTGGATAGTGATGTACAGAAATATCATTCCTAGACTCAATTTCACATCATTTCTTTCTCTCCATATTGGCTATTGCTGCCGTGATGCAATATATCCCTAAAGCTAGAGCGTATTTTAGATCAGAAAGATCTACTGTCAACTTTCAAAAATATCAATCAAGCCTTTTTTTTTTTTTTTTTTTTTTTGTAATATGGCAGGGTGAAGGTAGGGAGAACCAAATTTGAAGGACTTGTTAAAACTCATGATAAATCATGACGTGAAGAGAAAGTGCCTTTGATTATAAGCCAGATATTTTGTGCCATGTGTCATGAAATAAATGCCATAAATCAACTAGAAACTCCAAAATTAATGCAGCACATAAATGTACCAACTATGATTAGATCCCATTGTGCTTGGTATTGTACAGACACATAAGAAGAGACATGTGCTTGCAGGGGCCATAAGTAGCTACAATCAAAATGGACAATAGGTGCATTATTATTCCCATTTTACAGATAAGAAGCTGAGATAAGTGTGTGGTAAAGACAGGGACCAAACTCTAATCATCTGAGTCAGACTCCAATGCCTTAACCATAACTTCATCAAACCAGGAATAAAATAGTACTTTCACCACAGAAACATGAATGGACAGGTTGAAATTAGCAGAAGATTAGGTTGGTTGAAATTTCTCTGCTGAATCTGTTTTTTGACCGCAAAAGCAGAGTTTTCAACTGACAGTTTTCATGAAAACTGTCATATTTTATTTGAACATTTCGATGGCTCAGTGAAAAAAAATCAGCTGAAAAACAAAGCATTTTGGGATTTGACCAAACTATTCCAAGTATTGATCACTCCGGAAAAGGCATAATTTTCCATGCAAAATTTCAATGCCAAATGGGAAACTGTCAAAATTTTCTACAGAAACAAGTTCTGCATTTCTGACCAGCTCTATCAAATACCTAATGGGAAATCTAGTCCATTTCTAGAGGGTCAGTATAAGCTTTTCTCAACAATTAATTGCCCACAGCTTTGTCCAGTCTAGTCTTAAATGAACCAAGTGGGAGATCTTCCACTACCATCCAGCAAGAGATTACACCACAACATAAAAAACAAGGAGTCTTTCTCTTAAATAGATATATGAGCAGAGTTGACAACGGGATATGTTGCAGGGATTGGTTCATGGGTTAGTGTTTCTGCGGTGTGATATGTGGCTGCTGGTGAATATATGCTTTAAGTTGGAGGGGAGACTGCCTGTAAGTGAGGGCTGACCTGCTTCCTAAAGTCTATGAGAGTAAGAGATCGTTTTCCAGGATAGGTTGCAGATCATTGATGAAGCACTGGAAGGGTTTTAGCTAGGGACTGTAGGTGATTGATAGCCTGTGGTGTTCTGTTATTTTCCTTGCTGGGGCTGTCCCGTATTAGGTGACTTCTGGGTATCCGTCTGGCTCTGTCAGTCTGTTTCTTCACTTCCTCAGGTGGGTATCGTCATTTTAAGAATGCCTGATAACATTTGTCTCTCACTTGAGTAGATATGTGGACAGAGTTGGCAACAAGGTTTGTTGCAGCAATTGGTTCCTAGGTTAGTGTTTCTGTAGTGAGGTGTAGAGTTGCTGCTAAAATCTCTGTTCAAAAATGTCCTCAGTTTAATTTTATAGCATTCCTCCTGGCAGTCCATCACTACATTTCCTGTTCTCGTTAAATCTTTCCCTTGGCAGTGACTGCTTGATGGGCCTATTAATGTTATGTTGATCATCTTTGTAACAAGAGCCTGCATACTGGTGACAACTGGTTTAGCAATTTAGTTGCTAAGTGACTTTTTTGGCCTCAACTAAGTCTATAGCTTTATGTGTCAAAGACTGAGAAGAAAGCCATCAGGAATCAAGAGGGGATTCAGAACAAAACGAGAATAGAGCTCGAAACCGAGCTGGAGCAAGACTAGGGACAACGCTGGTGCTAGAGCAGGGATGGAGTAGAATTAAGGCCTGTGAAATCTGGCAGCACTATCAGGCAACAGAGAGTTCCAAGCCCAGAAATGACACAGGGCAGATTGAGCTGATGTTTCTCCTACGAGGCTTGTGTATTCTCCCTGAGAGCCACCAAACCAGATCCTGGCTTGTAGCTTGGCTGGAATCTAGCACAGGAATGGCTCCTCGCTGTGTGTGGCTTCATCAATTCAGGGATAATGCATCACCTCAGAGCGAGTCAATATTAAAGGTAAATAGCTCATTAGGAAAAGGCTCTTGTTCCCACCAGCATCAAGTGAGTGTGAATGTGTTTAAAATTATACCACTCTGTGCTCGCATGGCGGTTCTTACTACAAAATCCCACACTGTTGGGGATGAGCAGGTTTAAGATGATGTGAAGTGCCAAGCAGACTGAATGCAAGACCATAGCAGGTGCTGCATGACAACAGGCAAGCACTCTCCTGTGGGCACAATTGTTTCACACACACCCCACACACACTCAAGCAGCAAAAGCAATGTCGGCAGTATGGCCAGCAGTTAGATTACTATAGCTTGTGTTGCTCAGAGAAGTGTCTTCTTCACACCCCTAAGCGACGCAAATTACAGCAATTTAAGCAGTCGTGTAGACCTGTCCTGACTCATCCTCTCTCTCATTCAGCAAGTTAACTTTATTATTGTATTGACTCCTTTATATATTTAGTCCTTAATATCACCCTTCATCAGTTAAGCTGGTCAAGGAAATGCCAGGATAAAAGATTTCTTGTTCAGTCCACCGCTGAGTTTAACATACAGCTAGCTCCTCCTACTAAAGCTGAAGTGATTTTATTACCTATAAAAACTTCAGGGATTTTGGATCGGTTTTAATTTATTAACACTACCCAGAACTGCTCTATTGTTTGCACCATTTTCAATATTCAGCACTTTTTTTTTTTTTTCTTTTTTAATGTTCCAAGATTCAACATTTAAATAGAGTTTGTATCATTTTTGGATGGTTTGTTGTGTTTGTCAGCCCAAGGTCAGAGTTTGGATGAATGCCTTATTAGCTTAAGGGTTTCTAACAAGCAGCATTGGGGCTGGGGATTCCATTAGCAGCAGGCAAGCCAGAGAGTCCTTTAATGGTTAGGACATTACTTGGGATCAAATTGTATTTGGTTGCCATGGAATGAACACTCCCACAGGAAAATTAAACTAGGACACTTCATCCTCATTCTGGGGATGTACTGGCAGCAAAAAATAACATTGCGCCATTACAGGCTTTTCTCTTTTATAACATTTTGCATGCAGAGGGCTGAAATTCAGAGAAATGTTTAAAAATGGATAGTTAAAAAAATGTTATTCCTAGACTTCAAAGGCTTAATAAGATTAGCCCAGCACCTAGCACATCTAAGCTGCAGATGTTTGGTTAGCAGGGTCAAGGCTGTCAGTACATCCAATTCAAACAACTGTTCTTGGTACTAGAGAAAGTGGGAAAGGAGATATCTTTTAGTGGACCAACTTCTGGTGGTGACACACAAATTCACCTCGTCTGTCTAATATCCTGGGACTGATTTGGCTACACCATTCTCAATACCCTCTACCGAAGCTCCTCTTGAGGATTTATACTGATGGGCTACGTCTACACTGGCCCCATAAAACGGAATAGTCATGCAAAGCAGGCAAGTCAGAATAGGGAAATCCGCGGGGGATTTAAATATCCCCCACGGATTTAAATAAACATGTCCGCCGCTTTTTTTCCAGCTTGGGGAAAAGCTGGAAAAAAGCATCTAAATAGCGCGATCCTCCGGCATAAAGCCCTTTTCCGGAGGATCTCTATTCCTACTTATCCCAAGCCGGAAAAAAAGTGGCGGACATGTTTATTTAAATCCACGGGGGATATTTAAATCCCCCGCGGATTTCCCTATTCTGACTTACCTGCTTTGCATGACTATTCCATTTTATGGGGCCAGTGTAGACGTAGCCATAATGTAAATTGCAGCTTTTCCTTCCTCTCTCATCCCATTGCCTCTATGGGTATGTCTACACTACAGAGTTTTTTCAGAAAAACAGCGGTTTTTTAAAACAAACTTCAATTACTGCCACACTGAAATCATGTTCTTTCAGAAAAAAAATCAAAAGAAGAGAAGGGTTTTTCTGGCATTGGTAAACCTCTTTCTACGAGGAAGAAGCCATTTTCTGAAAGAGCTCTTTTGGAAAAATCCGTGTGTGGACAGGAAAGAAGGAGTTCTTTCAAAAGAAGAGGAAAAAGCACAGGTGCCCTAGTGGCCATTCTGCCCATGGTAATCACAGCTTACATGTGAGATAGCGTCCATTCAGGGTATGTCTACACTAGCCCCCTAGTTCGAACTAGGGAGGCTAATGAGGGTGACTGAAATTGCAAATGAAGCGCAGGATTTAAATATCCTGCGCTTCATTAGCATGTTCCCAGGCGGGCGCCATTTTAGAAATTGACTAGCCCGGAATAACTGCCCGCGTCTTCACGCGGCAGGGAAATGGGAGTTCAAAGTAAAGCCCTTAATTCGAATCAACTGTTAAGCCTCATTCCAGGAGGAATAACAGCTAATTCGAGCTAGGGCTTTACTTCGAACTCCCGTTTCACTGCCACGTGTAGATGTGGGCAGTTATTCCGGGCTAGTCAATTTCCAAAATGGCGACCTCCCGGGAACATGCTAATGAAGCGCAGGATATTTAAATCCCGCACTTCATTTTCAATTTCGGTCTCCCTCATTAGCCTCCCTAGTTCGAACTAGAAGGCTAGTGTAGACAAACCCTCAGTGTGGACGCCTATCTGTTGAAAAAAGCAGATCGCTTTTTTGATGAGCTTTCGTAGAGTGGACGTTCTCTTTCGGAAGAAGTTTTTTCGGAAGATCTCTTCCGGAAAAGCTTTTTCCAAAAGAAGCCTGCCGTCTAGACATAGCCTATGTGGTTTATCATACAGAGTGAGGGAAATCCAATTTGGAGGGTAGGGATCATAATTACATCATTACATGGCACACTCTTGAGAAACATGCTATTATGTCCTTATGGCCTCAAACCCAAATCTAGAAGATATGGGTTCTAGTCTCACCTGTGCCATAGGTTTCCTGTGCAACCCTGGGAAGTTCTTTTAATATACGTTGGGACTCCATTTCCCCACCTGTTAAACCAGAAATATATTAATTACCCATCTCGCAGGTGTGTTATATCTATCGGACTGAGGGATTAAGGTACTGCTGTGTGAAGATGAATTCATTAACGTCTGTGTAACCATTTGAGATCTTTGGAGTATTAGAGGTGCTAAGTAATAATAATGAAAACTATTATTTTTCTTTCTACATTCCATTTGTTGTGGGACATCCTAAAAGACCTAACATTGGGACTACAAATTAACATTGGGGGGAAATAGGATCGTTTAACCACAAAAATAAAATACGGCAAAGATAGATTCCTAGGCCTTAAGGCCAGAAGGGACCATTCTGATCCTGTAGTCTGACCTCCTACATAACGCTATCCATAGAATTTCAGCCAGTAATTCCAAAAATAAAGTCCCAAACTAAAGAAAACTTCAGCATGAGGATTTTTAGCATAAACTGTGGATTTTTTTTTTTATTTACTCAATGTACTTCACAGCTGCATATCTTCATCCTGTCCGTTGGTGAAGCACAGTAGCATATGGCCAAAAAAACAAAACAAAAAAAAGGAAGTTTTTCTTCACTCAGCATACAGTTAATCCCTGGAACTCCTTGCCAGAGCATGTGGTGAAGGCTAGGACTTTAACAGGGTTCAAAAAAAAATGAGCTAGATAGATTCATGGAGGTTAGATCCATTAATAGCTATTAGCCAAGATGGGTAGCAATGGTGTCCCTAGCCTCTGTTTGTCTGGAAATGGATGACAGGAGAGGGTCACATGATGATTACCTGTTGTGTTCCCTTCCTCTGGGGCATCTCGTATTGGCCACTGATGAATGTATTATTTTGATTCAAATAAAAGTATAGGTTAGGTGCAATTTTAAGGGCATTTTTGCTGCAACAAATACTTTTCCTTCCCAGTCCAGATGCATTAGATTGACAGAAGTGATGGGCACAGGTGCTGTGCCTCGTTTACAGTCACCTTTGAGAATATCCACTTTCTCCCCAGACGAAGATTCTTTCATTACACAGCCTGGGGATTTCCCCTTCAGAGCATATCAGCGGCATTTATGAGTCACTGGACTCTGAGCTGAACTGTGCAAGGCATTCGCTCTGCCAGAGACCCTGCTTAAGGTGTTACATGTTCCTCCATGGTCCCTCCAGCGGGGAGGAGTTGGAAAGGTTCAGCTAAGTGTCAAACGCTCAGATCTTAGCTGACCAGATACAAACCTTTACCACTTGTCCTGTCAAGTTAGAGTTTTCCACTGAATAACCCTGGAGTTCCTGAAGAAGCAATGATTTTGCCCTCTATAAGAGGAAATCTAAAGAACTCAGATGCTAGGAACTTTTTGAGGTCTTCCCAAGAGTTACCACCTTGTCCATTTCTCTGCCATGACACGACAATGCTCTATAGACCCCCCAAAATAATTTTGAGACTAAGTTCTTGAAAGCTAAGGGGACTGACCCATTCATATTGGGATGCTCTAATAAAAAACTGAATGAGAAAATCCTATTCTTTATTTTTCCTTTCCTCCTCCTCTGTTGCATCTGAATTTACCTGCCTCTTCCCTGACTCTTTTTAACTCCCTCCAACATCCTGTCCTCAACAGTCTGCTATTGCAAATAAATTTCCTGACTCAGAAGTCATTCGGGCTCCACAGAACCCAAAGGACCCCAGTCATTCAACGGTATTTCATTGGCACATCTCAGGGTACAGCTAGACTGCAGGGAGAGTTTGGGATACCAGAGATATCCCCCAAAAAAACTCCACTGCATCCAGGGAATGCGTTTGCTCTTCCGCTTTTTTTGTGGAAGAGCAAACGTGCTCTTTTGGAAGTGCCTGTATTCCTCGTTCTATGAGGAAGAAGGGGGCTTTCGAAAGAGGGGGGTTTCTGACATTTGGCCCTGCCTAGACAGGCCAAAAGCATTTGGCATAGCTTTTTCTGACAAACAGATGTAGTCTAGACCAGCATTTCCCAAACTATGGGCTGCGGCCCAGTACCAGTCCGTGGGAAAAAAATACCGGGCCTCAGCGTGGCTGCCGGGGCATTCCAGGCTCCCGGAGTGCACGTGCAGTGCCTGGTCCCCCAAGCCCTGGGCCAGGCCGGGCTGAGGGATGCAGCCAGATGTTCCAGGCTCCCGGCAGAGGTGTAGCAAAGGGGGGAGCAGTAGCCCCCAGGCGCCACGCTAGGAGAGGTGTGGCGTGCTGGGCTCCCCGGGGCTGCAGGAGGAGGGAGCTGTCAGGAACCCAGCGCTGGACTCAAGGGGAGGGAGTGACAGGGAATCAGCGCTGGGCTCAGCACATCCGTGAAGGTCGGGGGGAGGTGCAGGGAAATGGAGCTCAGCCAGGCTGTAGGACTGGGGAGGTGCGGGGTGCTGGGCTAAGCTGGGCTGGGCTGCGGGGGGGCAGGAGGTGCGGAGTTCAGAACTCAGTTTGGCTGCAGGAGGAGGGAGGTGCCGGAAACCCGGGGGCCAGACTCCAGGGGAGGGAAGGAGGGAGGGACGGAGGGGCAGGAAATCAGAACTGGGCTCAGCAGTTCTGCGGGGCTTAGGGGGAGGTGCAGGGAAACGGGGCTCAGCTGTGCTGTGGGGGAGTCATGCAGGGAACCAGTGCAGGACTTCACTGGGCTGAGGTGGATGGGGGAAGGCGTAGGAACAGAAGGGCAGCTCAGCTGGGCTGTGAGTGGCTGCAGGGAACTGGTGCTGCACTCCCTTGGATTGTGGGGGATGGTTTTGGGGGAGGTGCAGGGAACCAGTGGGGGTAGGCAGCTCCGTTGGGTTGCAAGGAAGGAAGGTGCAAAGAAGCCTAATGGGGAGGGAGGGAACTACGAGCCTTGAAATGACCTCCCCTGGTCCAAAAAAATCCCTCATCTGGGACCAGTCAGGTCCAGAGGGTGCCAGACCAGGGAGGTCCAACTCCTACCCAAGTCCCCTCCTTGCACCCTCCCTCCTAGCCAGATACCCTACCCCTAATCTGCTCCTGCTCCCTCCTCCCGGAGTGCCCATGCGGCGCCAGGTCCCCCAAGACCTGGCCCGAGCTGGGCGGAAGATGCAGCCGGATGTTCCGGGCTACTGGAGTGCCCATGCGGTGCTGGGTCCCCCAAGCCCTGGCCCAGGCTGAGCGGAGGATGCAGCCGGGTGAAAAAGTGAAAATTTATTCATTTTTCATTTTTTTCATATACATTTATATTTTTGGGCTGCAAAGGACAATACCGAAAAAAACCTTGTTCCAACTAAAGTAAAAAGCTTGGGAAACCCCGGTCTAGCCAGCTTTCTATATCTTACAGTCCAGTTATCCAATCCATATTCCCTTAACTTGCTGGCAAGAATATTGAGGGTGACCATATCAAAAGCTTTGCTAAAGCTGGCACTGGGGGCTTTGGGAGGGCCAGAAACAACTTATTTGTATATTCATCATTTGCTTAATGAATATGCAAATACACAAATTAATGTTACTGGTCCTCCAAAAGCTCGTGAATGGATTTACTGGTCCCCGTGCCAAAAGGTTTGGGAACCCCTGGTCTAGACATACCCTCAAACTCCAGAGCCACCAAACAGAAGGATCATACAAACTGCCCCTCTCCTCTCCCACCATCTAACTGCAATGAAGCCCAGGCACTTGTAATATTTGGCAAAATCAGATTCCATAGCAGAAATCCCAAGACCCCAAAATGGATTTCAGTAAACACAAGAGGCTGTTGAGTGATCAGGTGAGACTAATCCAAACTGGGCTGACACTGGCCAACAACTTGAGTTGTGCACCTGCTGTGGGTTGACTGAAAACTCCTGCAAGGCCAGCCCAAATGCCACTAGAGGAGATGCAGGATGGGCACTCAGGCAATTGAAATGCGCAGATGGAGGAGAAAGAAATGCAGAATTCCCATTAGTTCCCACACCACCCTCCTCCTTCCACAAAGTTTTCATTTACTATCACATTCAGGGAGATAATTCAATTAATATAATTACCAGGTGGAATTTTATGTAGAGATTGCAAAAATTGGGCATTTTCTCCACATAGGTACAGAAGACAGCAACTGCAGGTCAGGCTTATCTGTGGTTCCATCACTGACTGACTCTCCCTCTCTGAGACACACACAGTATTTTCATGTAAGAAAGCAGAGAATTCATGATCCAAATAGAGAGACAAGGCATAGTACTGTACAATGCTAACAGCGTCAAGTCAGGTTATCCAAGATTTTCTATAATTAGCTAAATATCAGGGACGGTACTGAGCCTGGAGCGAAACAGTCTTGAGGTCAAGGGAGGATAACTTGTAGCAATAGTTTAGTTTAGTTAACTTTAAAGACAAATTGCATTAGCTGCAGAGATGTGATAAAGTATTTGAAACTTGTACTGGTTCCTGAACACAACAAAGGTTTGAAGATTCCAAATGGATATGTCTGAGGCACATTTTTATTGTGGGATATGAGGAATGAGATTGTTATTTACATAACTCCAATTAAGGACAACAGCAAGAAGATGCATGCACCTGACTGTGGATGTGTAGTCTTTTGCGCATGTGTGCCTCCAACCTGACATCTTTTGGGCCTTCAGTACACACCCCATGGACCCCTCCATGCTGTGATCTGACTCACAGCCCCGTCTCTATGATGTGGCCCCACCGTGCGACTTCACCTCCCCATTACATCCTTAGAATGGGAGTAAATTTCAAGGTTAAGTGCATTAAACAGCTCACATTGCTTAAACCCACCCTCCACCCAAAGCCAGAGGTCTGTGCTCTATGCTAAAGGTCCCAGGTTCTAATCCTGTGGTGGGGAAGTTACAGTAACACAAGGTTTAGTCTCGCCTGTAACTTTCTCCTGGCTGACTATATCAATGGATAGGGAATGCTGACTAAGCAGGTACAATAATTACAGTTGCTGTACCTAAAGACTATGACCTTCCTGAGCTTACACTGTCCAGCAGAGTCACAAATCACACATTGGTTTGTGGTCATCCAGAACACCCGATGCATGGACCACTCCTGTTAAATCAGAAGCACCAGCTTGGGTTTTGGGCTTTTGGCAAGCTTTAGTCTTCCTGGAGCTGAGTCAGGATTTTAGCAGCTTTCAGGGAATGGGCAAGATGCTCTCAGATCACATAGGCCATTCCTACCATATTTTCAATAATACCATTGGCAATCATTTACAGCCAAGACTCAGCGTGGTTTGTGATGGCACATCTCCAGCTGGCGTCAACACCATTATCTGATACAAAGAGCAGATCCAGGGATCTGACACTTACGGATGAGGCACCCTGCAAATTTGGGGCCACAGCAGGAGTCTGACAACTTCTAAAAAGCGTGATGCTCCCCATTGTGACACCCCTGGTGCAATATTCTTATTCCTCCTAAAAAGAATATTACACTTGGGCTACGTCTAGACTACAAGCCTTTTTCGACAGAGGCTTTTTCAAAAGTATCTTTCAAAAAAGCCTCTTTCAAAAAAGAGTGTCTAGATTACATTATGCAGAGCGAAAAATCAATAGGCTTTTTTCGAAAAAGAGCGTCCAGACTGCTGGATGCTTTCGAAAAAAAAGGTACCCGGAACCTCTTCTGCCAGGGCATGGGGGCAGCATTTACTTCCTGGTGCTGCTGCCCGCCCTTTGCAGAGACACGTGCTTAAAGGGAGACCCCCCCCCCCCACGAACAGCTGTTGCTCTACTCCTGCAGCTGCCTTGCTTACCTCTTAGAGGGTCAGCAAAGGTTTTGCAGAGCTTGCTATGAGTGCCCTGCTTCCTGGGACACCACAGCAGTTGGGGGGGGGGGGGCTTGAGGTTTTTCTGATTTTGATCCCTTTTTTTTGCCATGGAGCCAGAGCTGCCCCAGGACAGGCGATGGCCCCACACCATAGTGCTTCAAGTGCTGCTGCAACTCCATGAGACCTTCATGCTGTTAATGCCCAGTCTGGATTCTGAACCCAGCCTGAAGTCCCTCGTTCGGGATGCACAACACTGTTCTTGCCACCGAACTCTCTCCATGAGAGGCAATTTTGGAGGCTGGAGACAAGTTCAGACTGGTGGAACCAGCTTATAATGGAGCAGTGGGATGACCAGGCTTGGCTCTGAAACTTCAGGATGTGGAAGTCCACCTTCCAGGAGCTCTGTACCTGGCTTGCCCCCACCCTGCAACGACAGGACACCCACCTGCACCTTGCCATCCCACTGGGGAAGAGGGTAGCTATTGCCCTCTGGAAGCTGGCCACTCCTGACAGCTACCGGTCGGTGGGACACCAGTTTGGCATGGGGAGATCTACTGTTGGTGCCGTGTTGATGGAGGTAAGTCCCTCGGGGGGGGGGGAGGCAGTCCATGAGGGGTAGGTGGACTGTAACAGGAAAGGGCAGGGAGCTATGGAGGGGAGGTGGTGGAGGGCTCCTGGCCTCACTCCACCCTACTGCTGGGAGCAATTGCCGGGGGTGGGGAGGGGAGTCCTGGGGTCTGCGGGGGCGACTGGGGGGAACCTCCCAAGGACTTGGGCAACCCTTCTAACTTCCTATTCCATGTGTTTGTATGTGTCTATTTCTGCAGGTGGTGAGGGCCATCAACTTGGAGCTGCTCAACAGGATTGTCGGCCTCAGAGACCTAGACACATTCCCATCCGTGCACTGCCCCATCAAGCAGCCCGTTATAGTAACCAAAAAGGGTACTTCTCCATTGTGCTGCAGGCCTGGTTGACCACCGTTGGCTATTTATGGACATTTGTGTGGAGTGGTCGGGCTGGGCACATGATGCTTGGATCTTCCGCTATTCGTACCTTTACCAAAGGCTGCAGGCTGGAATCTTCTTCCCCCAGTGAAACTTTGCTGTTGGGGATGTGGAGATGCCGGTCTGCATTGTGGCTGATGCAGCATACCCCCTCATGCCCTGGCTCATGAAGCCATACACTGGGCATCTGAACCCAAGCAGGGAACTCTTTAACATGCACCTGACACGGGCACGTTTGCAGGTGAAATGTGCCTTTGGCCGGATGAAGGGAAGGTTTAGGTGCCTGCTCACTCGCCTCAACATGGGGGAACGCAATATCCCAGAGGTGGTGTAGCAGCTTGGGTCTCCCAGGGTGCCCACCCACATACCCACCGCCTGCCCGCCTGCTTGCACATGCACAAAGAGATGCAAGCAAGATGTCCAGGAAGAGCATGACATGTGCAGATTGCTCTGCATCCTCTGTGCTCCCCCATCCAACCTTCTGTGTGTGTGACCCTGACTATACTCACCTGATGTTCCCTCGCCAGCATCTGAGGGTGCCTGTGAGCCCTCCTTAGTCTCGGGGACCGGCTCCAGAGTCAGGGTGGCCTCTGTGTCATTGGTGTCCTTCTCCTCCTCTTCTCCTGGAAGCTGCTTCTCCATCTGCTGTGTGCCCTGCTGGCAGTGCTGCACAGGTTTTTGCAAGCCCGTCTGCACGAGCACTGGGGGAGACAGGGGTTCCCGAGCACCCAGGATGTGGTCCAGCTCCTGGTAGTAGGCGCAGTAGTGTAGTGCTGCACTTGAGGTAGAGCTGTGCCCCCAGGCCTTTGTGTAGCCCTGCCTGTGCTCCTTAACTTTTGCCTGGACTTGATCGACCTGGGGTGGTGGGGTGGTGGCCTTTTTTTGCAAGGCCTTCACCCATGTGGCCATAAATGTCTGTGTTTCTGCGCCAGGTGTACAGACACTGGAGCACTTCCTCCTCACCCCAAAGTTCAAGCAGGGTCAGGACCAGGCCAGAGCTCTCTTTTTTCCTTTGGAGGGCAGCTGGAATGGCTCATTGGCAGATCCTCGGGGACCTCGGGGGTCTTGGGGTTGAGCCATGACCACGTGTCAGGGAGGCAGGGAGAGCTGGGTGCTGACACGCTTGGTCTGTGGCCAGCTTCCTGTCAGAATGGCTGCCCAGGGTGTCTGTGCCTTTAAAAAATGGCTACAGACAGGAACAATAGAGGTTTTCCCTGAGGAAGGACTGTCCACCAGGGCTTTTCCCTGGAGATCTGTTTTTTCAAAAACAAACAAAAAAAAAAAAAACACTGCATCCACACACACCTTTTTTTGACAGAACACTGTCGAAAAAGACATTATTCCTTGTAAAATGAGGTTTACCACTGTCAACCACTGCTGCGTTCTTTCGATTTACTGTCGACAGAACACGGTGGTAGTGTAGATGCAGGTATAGTTTTTTCGACAAAAGCCAACGTTTGTCAAAAAAACCCTGTAGTCTAGACACACCCTAGGAGTGTCACAATGAGGAGTATCAAACAATATAACAGAGGGGAACCCATCCATTTTTGCATTCATGTCTGGAGGGGATAAAGTAGTCCTGCAGCCAGTAATATAATCCCTAATAGCTGTTATACTGTCTTTGTCCTTGGAAAGTTAAATCATCTTAAATAAATAAAGAACCAAGGAGCTGTAGGGTAGTCTTTGTGCCCTATTGTTAGAAATCAGAAAGGGCTGTAAGTGGCAAGACAACAAGGACTCAAGGGTGGGGAAAAAGGGTGTCAGAAAACAAGAGTTGCCACCCACTAGTTATGAATCCTGACAATAAAACACACACACATCGCATTCTGTGTCTAAGTAAAATCAACAGTTTGTACATTTTTAGCCGAGGGCAAGAGCTGGTGACAGACTTCGCTGGGCCTTGGGCAATGTAGTGGGGGGCTCGGCTCCAGGCCCCCCAGAAAGGGCATTGGATGGAAGGCTAGGGGCCGCCAGCCCTCTGCGCTGCCCAAACATGCCTCCCTCAGCCACCCCTCAGCGCTGCTTGGACTCCACCACACAGAGCTCAAGCAGGAATTAAAAAGGCCCAGGGCACTGGCCCCACTGTTGCCATGGCAGTAGCCCAGAGGCCTGGGCCCTTTTGAATCACAGAGCCAACTGCTAAGGGCAATGCCAAAGGAGTGGAAGGGGAGTAGACGGCGAATTTCTGAAAACACACAAACGTTTGTCTCCTTTTATCTTTACATGTTCCACAAATCCTGAAACGTGCTCAGATGTTCTGGCGAGAAGGAACCCTCCTCTCCTCTTTAGTCTTTAATGCCCTACCTCCATGTTTTGCAAAACACTATTAGATGAACCCTAATTGCCTTCCATTCAAATTGTTTCAGGTCCTGGAATTAACACAGCCATATTTCCACTTAATAATTAGCAATTAAAAGAGTAACAACAGCTGGTTTGTAACACAAGTTTTAACAATGAAGCAAAAACCAATAAACCCAACCAACTCTATACCCTCGTTTATCAAGTCCGTAAGAAAATCTGCCCCGAATTTCACATCACTTATGCTGTGACTGGAGATTAGTTCCCAAAGTTTATAAAAGAGGAGATGAGCACAAGGTGTTACATTTGCCCTGCAGGTGCCCAGCTGAGCTGGAATCTGTTCCTGTCCATCTGCCCAGTACTTTTGCTATATGTGACAGACAAGGTTGAAAGATTAAGGATCAGCTTTTCCTTTTTGTGGTAGGTATTTCTGGTTGAGATCCGGAGTCAACAGTATCAGGGTTTTAGAAACCTATGCCATAAATGCAAACCTATAGGTATGTCATTCCCCTACCCCGCCTCCAGAGGCTTCATAAGGAGAACCGCAAAATGGCAATACAATTCTGCAAATGGCTAACAGGCTTTGTCATTCATGACTCAGAGTGAATCTCCGATTGAGAGGTTAATCCTGCTTTAAGTGTCAAAGCAGCATTAGAATTAGTAATAGGTTAATTCTAAAGGTTCAGATGCGTACTTCAATTCAGATGGGTATCAGATTGGTGAATTGTGTAGCTAACTTTTGGAACTCTTCTCTGCCACACCCCAATTGTTTCCTTTCTGATGGCACCACTCCCCAAACCAAATCCCAGTTCTCCCCTACCTTTGATGATCTGTTGGTTTGTCAGGAGATCCTCTGCTCTGTCTGCTCCATCCAGCATCTCCTCTTCTTGGTGAGGCTATGTAGCTACATCCTACATCTGGTGAAACTCCTGGTGAGAGCAAGTTATATGCCCCATTTGTTGACTACAGACACAGATCACTAGAAACAGCAGCAGGGCCTGGTGACAGGATCCACCAAAACCTTTCTTGAGCTTACTTCGCTGCTCTACTGCAGTCTCACACTGCTCTGTTACTTGTCTTTTGAATGCATTCCTGCACGCAACATATGCCTTAGAAGCAAGGTCAGTCTCTCAAGACCAGAGCTCTTCCCCAGACCAAGGCAACCTCCCAAGTCCTGCCATGATCCAAACATAATGCAGACAATGAATATTTATTTAGATTTTCCCTCCATAATGAAATGCCATAAAAGCTTACCTATGATCCTTACCTGATCCCCATAATTGGAATTGGCATTGGAAAAGATTCAGAAAAGGGCAGCAAAAATGATTAGGGGTTTGGAACAGGTCCCATATGAAGAGAGGTTAAAAAGATGGGGACTTTTCAGCATAGAAAAGAGGAAACTAAGGGGTATATGATAGAGGTCTATAAAATCATGACTAGTGTGGGAAAAGTGCATACAGGAAAGTTATTTGCTTATTCCCACAATATAAGAACTAGGGGTCACCAAATGGAATTAAAAGACAGCAGGTTTAAAACAAACAAAAGGAAGTTTTTCTTCACTCAGTGCAGTCAACCTGTGGAACTCCTTACCAGAGGATGGTGTGAAGGCTAGGACTGTAACAGGGTTCTAAAAAGAGCTAGATAGATTCATGGAGGTTAGCTCTATCAATGGCTATTAGCCAGGATGGATAGGAATGGTGTCCTTACCCTCTGTTTGTCTGGAAATGGATGACAGGAGATGGATCATGTGAGGATTACCTTTTGTGTTCCCTCCCTCTGGGGCATCTGGCATTGGCCACTGTCAGCCGACAGGATACTGGTCTAGATGGATCCAGTATCTGACCCGGTATGATATGGTCTGACCCACTATGGCCGTTCTTATGTTCATCACCACAGAATCTGACCATTTTTAATTTACACAACACAGGCAAAGCAGGGAAATATTGTCATTACCATTTTAAATAGGAGGAACACAGTGAGGCTAAGTGACTTGCTGAATTTTACACAGGGAGTGTGTGACACAGCAGGCAATTGAAATGAGGTCTCCCAAACAGCAGGCCCTTAACCTCTGGACTATCCTTCCTCTCTCCTGATCATGCTGTCCATACAACAGGAGCCAAGGGCTCCAAACCCAGGCCAAAGATGAGAGTTCAAGTTCTTGTGTGGACATAAGTCATTAAGAACCTTAGTTTTGGCAACTATGTTTTGTGTTCCATGACTAGACGTTCCATTTCGGTAATTCTTGCCTTTTTCCCTCTGTGGTTGAGGATCACTAGACCCTATTACATCACTATCAAGGATAACATGCAAGAGAAACTTCAAATTGAGAAAAACTTATCCCCTTCCAATTAACTCACAAGGAGACTATCTTGTAGGTCACTTGGTACGACTCCTATGGACTACAAGAAACCTTATTTAGTTCTTGTTCTGTGATGGTCTCTCTCTCTCTCCCATGAGCAAGAGAATCCATCAAATGGAAACTCCTCTAAGTTAACAAGTATGCTCTCTTAGTACCTGGCCGTTCGTGGATAGCCACAATACTGAAAGCTTAATCAATAATCAGCCACATTGTATCAGAGTACTGTTTGGAGAACGTGGTTGCTTGCTCTATATATAGCTCAAGAGAACATAAATGCATCATTTAATGAAATAAGGGCCAAATTTTCAAACCGTCTCTAAATTAAGTCCAAATATTTGACAAGCAATTTTGCATGCCCAAATCATTTTTTAAATTACCATAAACTTGAACAGAACCATAATGTAGTAACTAATGCAGAAACGTGGATGAGCGGCAGCTAAACTACAACATTTATCTTTATATAGTTCTCTTTAGCTTATGATTAAACAAACAGACTGGTGTACATTTTGATAATGATCATCCCACACAGTCACAACAGCACACACTGATTTTTCTATAAACACCTGTGTGTCTGAAGGTGCCAGACTCAGAATTTAAGATAGGAGTCAGATACTGAGATTGGTTAAGCAAGACAAACCTTCATAGTATATTTAGTGAACATTTTTAAAAAGGAACAACCACAGTAAAACAAGGATTCTGTTCCCATATGCTGTCCACATATATAACCTCTGGCTTTGTTTACTTACTGCTTGAAGAGACAGTGCACGCCAAGTTTACCTTTATCTGATTATATTCATTCCTCTTTGCATAATATTTATTCTAAAACATCTATCTGAGATAACCCAACTTTAAAGATTTTATTTCTCCCTGTTTTAGTTGTGATCTCTTTTTAAAACTTTCCCAGACCCTTCTTTATAGTACTACAAAGACCCCAGCTCAAGGGATAAAGATGGGGGAAGTTACTAATGGCACAGTTTGTCAACATTTGGAAGTGAAATAGAGAAACAACAAAACAGACATGCAAAGATTTTGTACACTGCTCTCCAAACTAATATGACAAATCTATATATTTGAGTTAGTTTGTTTGAGCAAGCGAGTCTGTTTGTCCATCCATCTATTTTTTCAAAAACTCCTCCTGAATGGTAAGAACTAGGGCCACCAAATTTGGTGGGCAGCTCCCTCTTACCCTAACTCAGCATTTCTCAAACTGTGGGTCATGACCCACAGGGGGGTCGCAAGCAACTTAGAGGGTGGTCTCAGCTGGATTCAGTTTTTCACTTGTGGCCCCTCTCTCCCAGGCCACGAAGAGTGGCAGGGCAGCAGAAGGTAGCCACCGGCAAGCCATGCAGTGTGGCCAGGGCCGCAGGACGCCAGAAGCATGGCTCAGTTTCAGCAGGAGGCAAGGTGGCGGGGGAGTGAGGCCGGTGCTGGAGCAGGAGTGGACATGCAAGAGGCCGGCTGGGGCACGGTTGCCGGGCAACTGAATGCTTCCCCAGCTGGGAGAGGGCGGGGTCCCTCACGCGGCAGGCTGGGGGATTGGGTCGGGGCAGAGGAGAAGAGAGAGAAAAGGAACCAAAGGCACACGAAGCAGAAAAGAGGCACAGAGGAGAAAGAAATGGGGGGAAGGAGCCTGCCAGGGGGGAAAGGCATTGAGGACTGCAAACACCTTGAAGGAACCCCAGGAGGGCAAGGAGTCTGGTGAGGAGGGGGGAGGACACGACCCAGGGTAGTGAGGGGGAGGGGAGAGGGAGGATCACACAAATTCAATTAGCATTTTAGGGGGTCGTGGTATCACAAAGTTTGAGAACCCCTGCCCTAACTTAAAGCAAGGTCAGGACTTGATTGTACCAGGAAAATGGGAAGTGCCTGGAATGGGACTGTTTTCCATAACATGCAAAGGGAGGGAGCAGAGGTGGATGCGATACTGCAGAGTGGCCACTGGGGGCAGTGAATGCAAGGGACAGCTATACTGCAGTGAGCAGCCTCTGCCCTGAAACCCCAAATACATCTCCCAGCCCCTGCTTGACTCCTGAACCCTCACCTGCTCTGAGCCCCCCCATGCACCCTACCCCTGCTTTGAGTACCCCACCCCCATCTCCTGCAAAATCATTTAAATAAAGCATGTACATTTTCCTTTTTATTAAAAAAAACCCCAAACATATCTACAGTTAAGAATGTAATGTTACAAGCAAGGCCAGGTACATCTGATAGTCATAACATAAAGTAAGGATTTTGTTGTGTCAGCACAATGGAATGTGCCATTTTCTATAACATGGAAAGGGAGGGGGCTGTTAGCAGGGACAGTTATACTGAGTAATGAGTTAGTATAAATTAGTTTAGGTGGGTTTAGAAGTTAAAATTAAAAAAAGAACAAGTTAAAAATTACTTAGAAAAGTTAAATGTCTTCAAATCACCAGGCCTGAGGAAATGCATCCTAGAGTACTCAAGGAGCTGATAGAGGAGGTATCTGAGCCTTATAAGCGATCATCTTTGAAAAGTCATGGAAGTCAGGAGAGACTGGAAAAGGGAAAATATATTGCCCATATATAAAAAGGGAAATAAGAACAACCCAAGAAACTACACACCAGACAGTTTAACTTCTGTGCCAGGGAAGATAATGGAGCAAGTAATTAAGGAATTCATCTGCAAATATCTAGAAGATAAGAAGGTGATAGGTAACAGCCAGCATGCATTTGTAAAGAATCAAATCATGTCAAACCAATCTCATAGCTTTCTTTGATAGGCTATCAAGCCTTGTGGATAAGGGAGAAGCGGTGGACGTGGTAAACCTAAACATTAGTAAAGCATTAGATACAGTCTTGCATGACTTTCTTATCAATAAACTAGGAAAATACAATCTAGATGGGCTACCATAATGTGGATGCATAACTGAATGGATAACCATTCTCAGAGAGACTCACAATCATGCTGGAAGGGCATAACGAGTGGGGTTCCACGGGGTCTGTTTTGGGCCCGGTTCCGTTCAACATCTTCATCAATGATTTAGATGATGGCATAGTGAGTACGCTTATAAAGTTTGCAAATGATACCAAGCTGGGAGGAGTTGCAAGTGCTTTAGTGGATAGGGTTATAATTCAAAAGGATCTGGACAAACTAGAGAAACGGTCTGAGATAAACAGGATGAAGTTTACTAAGGACTAATGCAAAGTACTCCACTTAGAAAGGAACAATCAGTTTCACACATACAGAATGGGAAGCAACTGTTTAAGAAGGAGTACTGAAAAACGGGATCTAGGGGTCATAGTGGAGCACAAGCTGAATATGAATCAACAGTGTGACACTGTGGCAAAACAAAAAGCAAACATGATTCTTCCACTCTACCCTGCACTGATTAGGCCCCAGTTCCAGTATTGTGTCCAGGTCTGGGCACCACATTTCAGGAAAAATGTGGAGAAATTGGAGAAGGTCCAGCGAAGAGCAACAAAAATGTCTAGAAAACATGACCTATGAGGGAAGACTGAAAGAATTGGGCCATTTAGTTTAGAAAAGAGAAGACTGAGAGGGGAAATGATAGCAGTTTTCAGGTATCTAAAATAGTGTTACAAGAAGGAGGGAGAAAAATTGTTGCCCATGGCCTCTGATGATAGGACAAGAAGCAATGGGCTTAAATTGCAGCAAGGGAGGTTTATTTTGGACATTTGGAAAAACTTCCTAACTGTCAGGGTGGTTAAACAGTGGAATGAATTGCCTAGGGAGATGGTGCAATCTCCATCTCTGGAGATATTTAAGAGAAGGTTGGCCAGACATCTATCATCATCTATCAGGGATGATCGGAACAGTGCTTGGTCCTCCCATGAAGGCAGGGGACTGGACTTGATGACCTCTTGAGGTACCTTCCAGTTCTAGTGTTCTATGATTCTAATGACCACAGGGGGACAGAAAGGGGCCAGAGATGAATACTGGGACAGCTATAATTCCACTGGGACAGAAGGGGGGAGAAGTGGAAGTAAGCTTCTGGCCCACTGCCCCTCAGTCATCCCAGCCAGCCCTACCATCCCCACTGCAGTCAGCCCCAGGGAGCAGCTGCCCCAGGGAGCAGACCCTGCCAGCTCCTGCAACCCTCACACCTCCAACTCCCTGTCCAGAGCCCTCTTCTCCCCCAACCCGGATTCCAGCACACACCCCACAACAACCTCCCTGCCCTGAGACCTTCTCACCCCCAACCCTGACTCGTGCAGCCCCCACGCTCCTGCCATGAGCCTTCCTCACCCCTCATGCATGTGCCCCACACACACCCCAGCCCCCTGCCCTGAGCCTTCCATATCCTCAAACCCTGACTCCTGCACACACACACACACACACACACACACACACTTTCAGCCCCCTGCCCTGAACTCCCCACATCCTCAACTACCCACCCTGACCACTGCACTCTCCACAGCCCTCGCCTCTTGCCCTGAAGGACCGGAGCAATGTCAGGTAAATCTTCTAGAAATGTACATTAAGGAGGAGGGTGGAATCACTGTCTGAGCTAACACATCCCGCCTTTGCCATTATTTCTCTAACTAGCTCCATCCCTAGACATACCAAATGGAATGCAATGCCAATTGAAAGTATTGTGTAGCCCTTCCGTGATGTGAAACATATAAGCTCTAAGGCATACAGTTTGAAGACTCCAGCTGGCACTGGTAGCATTATTGTACTGTGAAAAGCATTAAAGTCCTCAGATGCCCTGCTGATTATGGAATCTGAGAAACTTTCCTGCAGCATTTGACAAGCATTTACGTTGGAAAGTAACACAGGACCTTTCCACCCCTGTCTCCCCAAAGCCTAATGAGAAAAATATCAGGGTTCTTTTGTCAAATTGCTAAAAACTCTGATGCCAAGGACCTCAACTTTCACTGGAAGGTGGCAGCAGCACATGCAGAGCCCATTAATGGCTATGTTTGTCTTCCTAACATTGCACTTTTTTGTCCCTTTATGACATGTTAATTGGTCTTGAAGGGTGAAGGAGGGATAACATAGGAAACTGAACTCCCCCATTTAGGGCTCACTCCCCTGCTGTACACAGAGGCCTCATTTAAAGGCATGCTGCACTCTGCATGGTGGCTGGATGCTATGAACGACCAAACCATTAATCCTCACTCACATCTGATTCTCTGCAAGATCTGGAACAGTGGATCCAGGGTAGCTAAACATACGCTTGGGCAATTAAAAAGGTTACAGATTAATTTGGTCTGGATTAAAAAAAAAACTGCAGAGAGAGGTGTACCTGGAGGATTGCAGCTTATTTGTGGCAGTGTCGCAGGAAACTGCTAATTATAACACCTGCACAGCTCTCCTTGAATTAGACCATTGGGATTTGCTGCCTTGTCTGCAGAAGTTAGCTAAAGCTTGTGGTTCTTAATCCACATCCATGGTCGTAAATAAGAACAGACCCACCAACCATGAGGCATTTGAAAATTTGCTTTAAAAATAGTCCTGTGTAACATGGGACGTTTAGCTGCAAGCTGAAAACAATCTCAGTGTAGAATATGGCCTTTTAAAGGAGTCTTTATGCTTCATGTTCAAACTGCTGTGAAATCATCATTCCTAAGATGACCCATTTCAATAGCTTCCATTCCAAGTGGATATGTATGTAGGCTCCCATTTAATAATAATAATAATGAAATTAGATGCAGGTTAATCTCAATGTTATACAAATCTGAATTCAAACAGTCCTATCTTCCACTTTATGTACTGGGTGAAATTCACATTGCACCATTAATTTTGAGGGTTAGAGTGGGTGGTAAGTGGAACATCAGCTTTGGACTGCTCGTCTGCAAGAGGTATGCAACCCATAGGCTACAAGTACCACATTTTTAGAAGTGGATTCCAGTATCTGCATGGTTACAGGATATGTGTTCTTCAGCACACAATTTTATCCCCAGCTTTTTGCTCATGTGCATCTCAAGCAGAAGTTTATTCAATGTGCACTCACAAAACCAGAGGTTTGGAAAAAGAGATGCACAAATACACAGAGATGAACAAAACTGCACCCATGGCGTGAGAGGCCAAAGCATGGCGCCTCTCACAATTAGTCGCTTAGCATCATCTTGTAAGTGATACGAGTGGACCAACCACAAAGCAAAGCTGGGAAGCTCTCTTACCCTGTAGCACTTATGAAACATTACTCACAATACCAAAGTGATTTTGAAGAAAATTACAGGTGAATTATAATTTTTTTCTTTGTAGAATAGTCATGCAAATTTGGGACTCTAGGAAAGAGGCCCATAGCACTGATAACATCAACATCCGTTTGAATGCACCAGCCATTCTCCTAGCCTCAGGAGTTAAGCTCTTGTTCTCCTGACACAAGCACACCTAAGTCATACTCCTGGCTTCCAGGTTCAGAAATTCTGACTGATAGGAAGCTAGTAATTAATAATAATCCCAACCTCTTACATGATACTCTTTAAAATGTAAAAATGGAGAAACTGAGGCACCAGTGAAGTACCACATCAGCAGGGCCAAAAAGAAAACTCAGATCTTCTGAGTCCCTGGCCAGTGTTCTTATCCATTTGACTACACCAAATTTCCCCCTTTAATACTAGAATGCATTTTACTTGCTGTGGTGTAGGTGACCTGCAACACCCTGCCTTGGCCTCCCTGACAGAGAATACAATAAACAAGCAGCATAAATACTTCTTGTCATTCGGATAGTGGGAGGTGGACAGGAAGACACTGTTTGCAAGTGGTTCTACAGCTCAGCTGTAACGTGGGAGAGAGATACTTCAAGAGGGGGTGTATTGAAGAACAACACATTTCTTGTGAATGGATTCGTGATTCCCTGACGCTACAGATGGACAAAGCATTTTTCCAGTCTGAAATGATTGCAAAGATACCATATTTTGTTGTCACAACAAGGGCTTCCATGTCCCAGATAAAAGATACGTAGAAACATATGTTTGTAGAGCCAGTAGCATATTGTTGATTCCTCAAAGAATCTAAACTTTTTCCTCATTGTTATTATTTGTATTACTGTAGCAGCTAGGAGCGCCAGCCAGCGGCATTATGCTAGATGCAGTACAAAGAGAGAAATAAAAGACAATGCTAGCCCCGCAGAGTTTAATTAAATTATCTCTCATTCTCAGTGTCTTTACTAGGGTGACCATATATTCCAGTATTATTGGGACCATGCAGATATTAGGGGCTTTTTCTTATATACGCAGCTTAGGTTGCCAATTTTTAACTCGCACAACACCAAACATACTTGCCCTGTCCCTCCTCTCAGTCAAGGCCCTGCCCATGCCCCACCCCTTCTCCTAGGGCCCACTCCTCACTCATTCCATTCCCCTTCTCCCGTGACTAGCTCTCTTCACCCTCGCTGATTTCCACTGGACTGACTCAAGGGTGCTCGGGGAGTGAAACCAAGTGGTTCAGAATATGAGAGGGGGCTCCAGGCTGAGGCAGTGGGTTATGGTGTGAGAGGTGGTTACAGCTCTGGGCTGGGGATGCAGGTTCCAGGGTGGGCCCAGAAAAGAGGGGTTATGGGTGCAGGAGGAGGCTCGGAGTTGAGGGTGTGGGGGGCTCTAGCTGGAGGTAGGGCTGGTGATGAAGGATGTGGGGTGCAGCAGGGGGCTCCATGCTGGGGCTGAGAGATTCAGAGTGTGGGAGGGAGCTCTAGGCTACAGCAGGGGTTGGGGTGCAGAGGAGGGGATGAGGGCTCTGACTAGGGGGTGAAGATTCCGGAGTGGGCCTAGGGATGAAGGGTTTGGGGGTGAGAAGGGTGCTCCAGGTTGGGACCAAGGGGTTCAGAGGGCAAGACGGGGATCAGGGCTGGGGCAGGAGGTTAGGACCCAAGAGAGGTTCAGGGGTTCAGGCTATGGGTGACATTTGCCTCAAGCAGCTCCCAGAAGCAGCAGCAAGTGCCCCCTCTAGTACCTACACAGAAGCACTGCCAGGCAGCTCTATGCCCTTCCCCATCCATGGGCACTGTACCTGCAGCTCCTGCTGGCCACAGTTCCCAGCCAATGGGAGCTGCTAGGGTGGTCCTTGGGGTAGGGCCAGTGCACAGAGTCCTCTGGCTTCCCCTACATGTTTGAGCCAGCGAGGGGACTTGCTGCTGCTTCCGGAAGCTACACAACATGAAAGCCAGCAGGGAGCCTGTTGGCTCCACTGCATGGCACCGCTTACAGTCAGCGGTCCAATCAGAAATGCTGACCAGAAACGCCAGGATCCCTATTCAACAGTGTTCCAGTGAAAAAAACGGACACCTGGTCACCCTGTTAACACAACTATAACCCTCCCTCCCACCTGAAAATGTGTCCTAATTTTTGATTCTTTTCTCCTGGTCACTTTATTCTTTACACACTTCAGCCCCTCCACAATAGATACACACAAAAAGGAACATTAACCCCATAAATCGGTCAATCCCATTATTCTCTCTCTCCCTCCTCACCCTCAAGTGAGATTGAAATGAGCTTCTGCTACCTGCTCTTGTAATATAGGTGCCTGGAAAGAAGGCAGTGGTTGGAGAAGAGGCACACACCAATCCAGCATTAGCCTCATGAAGTAGCCCTGGTAAGGGAGAGAATGGTGCACACAGTCATACAAAAAGTAGTTTTTGTGCCAGGCTCATCAGTGTGGCAGGGTAATAAGGTCAATGTGAAAACAACTGGAAGGCACATTCCCCAGTAAACATGTGCTGAGTGAAAACGGCCCGACCTTATGTTGTAGAATCCAAACCCATTGAGTCAATTGCCAGAAAACATGACATGACCTTTCAGATTCAGTGAGCATCAGTTCCAAGAGCAGGCTGCCGCGCTCTTTTCCATTTCACTGCTGCCCCCTGAGGGCCTCAAGTCACCGGAAATAATAGCTCAGGCTCAAAATCTGCACTCCTTTAATGAAAAAAAAATACACATGGCATCCAGTTTGACCCTGGTGGCAGATTTTTTATATGCTTAGCTCAATTTCGTTAAACTTAACAATCTTGCTTTTTATACTGTGTATTTTATTTTTTACGTTTTCTGAAAAACTTTCTAGAGATCCGATTTTTCCCCACTGAAAAAAATTTTTAGTCAAGCTATGGCAAACACAGAAGCATCTTGTATTTGTGAAGGGGGGGAGGGTAAATAACTAATGAGACTCTCAAACCAAGCAAAGCTAAAGTGATCAGCGTTTCCACATATTTACTATCCATTCCTTGCTTGAAAATACACATGGGATCTTGCAAACTCTCAGGACTGTTGCCCATGTGATTGGCCCCATAATGCTCGATGCTGCTATTGCTATGACTAAGTTTATGCACATGCATAAGTGTTTGCAGGAATGGCCCTTGGACGTTACCTATAATTCACAATTTATTTTTTCTCCAATTGAATTACTCTTCTCCCTTTGAATCTATTTTAAAAAATTCTCTTTCTTTTATTACCTCAGTAACATATTTACGGCACTGATTTGTAGTCAGTGTAGTCTGGATAATGTCATGTGAGCAAAACGTTTATTTTGGGGTTGTCCGTTAGGTTGACTTTTTTACACTGTACAGATTTCCCCCTCCTCAGTTGAAAACTAAGAAGAGAGGGCAAAGAGCTGAGCAGTCTGGAAATTGTATTTATTTTGACTAGAGCTGTGCCAACCTGCAGTATACAAATACTCAGTCAAAACTGTCTGCCATCTGTGTTTATTGTAGAAGAACAGCAACATCCAATGGCCAGTTAAATGCAGGTTAATTGCAGGCGTGTACTGAATTCCCTAGAGAGTCAAGTACACAGTTAGCTCCCCTAGAGTAATCTGGTTCTGTTACGTGGAGGAAATCAGAAAGAAAAAGAACAATACCAACTCACAGAAGAGTTGGATGCCTCTAAGCATATAGGGGGTATTTGCAGGGAACAATAGCAGCCTTTCACTGGCACTGGAGAAGTAAAGTGAACATAAATTAATCAGATACAAAAGGCGAGGCAAGCTCAGCTCATCTCTGGTGCAAGTGCATTGAAATCTATGGAGTTGTAGGAGGGATACATTTGACCCAACAATCTTTAAATGTCTGCATGTTTGAAAGCAGCTTGTTGAAAAATTGTGCTCTTGTACAAAAGAGAAAGACATTACCCAGGAAATGCCATCATTTCACTAACCCCAGGCAGGCATTTCTTCATGATATGAATGTTTAGCATTTTATTTCTTCAAAACTGTAAAAATATCGGGCCGAGATTTTCAAAAGCAACTAGGGATTTTGAGTGTCTCAGTGTTCAGTGTGCAGAGTTTATGGAGAACTGATTGACTGGGGGCAAGTGGCCAGTTCTTTCTGAAAACCTTGAGGCGTCTCAGTGTCGGCTCCCCAGAAGGGAGGCACCAAAAGACTCTGGTCACTGTAGATAAATCTTGGTTTCTTTCCACACCTTCCCACCCTGTCCCATCAGTTAAAGTGCACAAAATGGAGGACTGCCTATAAATACCCACTCAGCTCTTCCCCAGCCCACCATCCAAAACCTGAGAAAAATGAGGGGGGGGTTGTATTGCTCCTAGAAGATGGGCAAATCTGGTCTCTGGCAGACCCAGGAGAGCAGAGGAGCAGGTTAAAAAATAGATGCTCCTCAAAAGACTGCCCATCTGGCATTCCTATCAAAGTGGCTTGCCAGCAACATAGCCTGGGAAGAGGCCATCTCTCAGGGAACCAAATCCCAAACTATTTAGAGCTTTCAAAAACAAACAGCTTGCTGAAATACAGACACTCAGTCTTACTAACTGAGGGCTGGACTGAGCCTTTAGGCACAGTCCCAAGTTAGGGCCGATGGGTAAGCTGCAGTGCCCAAGGTCTACTCCATATTAGAAGGATGATTCAGGCAGCTCATATGCCTCATAGGGTGTCCATTTTCCACTGGGAGAAGTAACGTACTACCGTCTGGCTAAAGATGCAGCTGACTTCTCCCCAAACCTATCCAGCTAGCTCCACAGACTAGCCCATAGTGGAGGTGGAAACATAGCTCCAGATACTTCCTACCACTTGGATATGGGGAACAGCAGCTGGGGAACCCATGTACCCTGCACCAGGCCCAGAGGTCAGATCTAGGTAGATGTAGCGCAGACATCTAGGCAGGGCAGGATCAATCTTTCCTCCATCCTTTCTCCTTGGTACAGAGGTTTTAGGGATATCTGGGAATCACGGCAGGCCCAAGGTGCTTAAAAGAGATCTTTACTCACTGACACAATTCCCAGCTGCCTCTGCCAACCAGAACATGGGATTCTGTAGTGCCCACCCCCAGATGTCCTGTCTGGGATGGTAAGCCAAAGAAAGGCTCTGTCCCCAATGTCATGTCTTCTTTTCCTAGCCAAAACTTAACAGCAGCAGTGTTAAACCTAGTTAATATAACACACACTTATACGTGCAAACACCTATAACCAACCGACTAGCAAAAGTTACTGTCAATGCTCGACCAACTTGTGAAGTACTTTGCCCTGTCACTCAAACTAGTGGGCCTCCTTTGAAACATCAATGCTGTTTTCCTAGGGGGTTGTGAGTCCATTTGTTGTGGCAGTGTTATATGGAGGAACTCAGACTTGTTACTGCTGTTGCATTCGGCAATGCCTCTCAGGCAAAACAGCAAACTCGGCACCCCTTATTTACCTCCCTTCTGGAAGTTGGAAAAGATATCACCAATCTCTCTCTGAGCGTACGTCCATCTGGACAGATGACCTTAAATTTAGACTAGGGATTAGGGAGACTGGCAATTACAGGTCTAAAGCCAAACTTCACTGCACATTGTTTAAACTCATGCTCACTAAAGTGCGGCCCATTATCAGACATGACTATTTTAGGTACACTGTGTGAAAAAAAAAATAGATTTGACAAGCATAAACCTCTTTTTCTCTGTAACACCTTCTAGTAAGCCAATTCAAGGGAAGTAAAAATAATAGTCTAGATCAGAGTTTGGTAGCCTTTTCAAATCAAAGTTCAGAACAAGCGGTCAACAAAGAGCCGTAAAAGAATGCCCATTTGCATGACTGAAAATATGCAAGTTAATTGTGATGTCAATTATCAGTAATATTAATAATGGCATAAATGAAACATTGTACTTTATTTAATGAGACTTCTGCTTTTGCATCTTTTCACACATTTCTTTGAAGTTTATATCATAACTGGCCAAATAAAGCTTCATGCACATATTCAGGCTGTCTTCTGTCAGCCTCATGGCAGCGGGCTGGGAATGTGGGGGTGTCTTCTGAGAAAAGAGAGGTTTGTTTTCATCAGATTGATGTGCACAAAATCTACCTCTGGACTTTGCGCCACTGAGCTTTTGTCAAACACTGTAGAAAGCCTCCAAACACCAAATCTCTCCCTAGTTTAATCTCAGTGTTGTTGGGAAATGTTTGCCAGGCCCCTTTAGGCAACAGCAATAAGTGATTTAACATCAGTTTCAGCAACCACAGGCTTCCCATAAATAAAGACTTTTTATGCCTCTGGATAAAGCCAAAGCCATCTTCTCCATTTGAGCATAGTGACACTCTGATTTTATTAACTTCTGTGACATATAAACCACTGGTCTCCAGTTTTGACATTACTGAATAAGATGACTTCATCCATTCCCTCCTTAGAGGTGGCTATCGACAACCTAGTTTGTGCTTACTGTCATAGTAACTTTGGGGTTTCTAATTATCAAGTGATCCCTCACCTGTCATCCTTTCCAGCCTCTGACAACAGAGGGTAGGACACCATTCCTTCCCATCCTGGCTAATAGCCATTGATGGACCTAACCTCCATGAATTTATCTAGTTCTTTTTTTAACTCTGTTAAAGTCTTGGCCTTCACACCATCTTCTGGCAAGGAGTTCCACATTTTGACTGTGAGTTACATGAAGAAGTATTTATTTTTGTTTGTTTTAAACCTGTTACCTATTAATTTCATTTGGTGAAACCTAGTTCTTATGTTATGGGAACAAGAAAATAACTTTTTCTTATTCACTTTTTCCACGCCAGTCATGATTTTATAGACCTCTATCATATTTCCTCCCCTCCCTTAGTCTCCTCTTTTCTAAGGTGAAAAGTCCCCGTCGCTTTAATCTCTTTTCATATGGCACCTGTTCCAAACCCCTAATCATTTTTATTGCCCTTTTCTGAACCTTTTCCAAAGCCAATATATCTTTTTCGAGATGAGGCGACCACATCTGTATGCAGTATTGAAGATGTGGGCATATCATGGATTTATATAGAGGCAATAAAATATTCTGTCTTATTCTCTATCCCTTTTCCTAATGATTCCTAACATTCTGTTTGCTTTTTAGATTGATGCTGCACATAGAGAGGATGTTTTCAGAGAGCTATCTATAGTGACTCCAACTTAGAGGGAACATTGATTTTCAGCTGTATCTTTTTTAATCTATATTTAAGTGGTAATATGTTGACTATACAGAGTTTAATGCAAAAGGCACACCTTGCTCTTGGGATTTCCAGTGACAGAATCAACTGCAGAAACACAAGTTTAAAAATAAGGATTTCTTTGGAACCGAGGATTGGCAGAGGCTGCAGGCTATACTTCTACTTAAATTGCTATGCCAATGAGCCAAGTATTTCACCCCCAAGGCTGATACCAATTGGCATGGTGCATGGTACCCTAGTTAACCAGATGAGTTAAAACAGAGTTTGTCATCAACATATTTCCCACTGCACTCTTCATATAGTCCCTGCACACAAGGCTGCAGAAACTCATCATTAATGCAGACTACTCTCAACAGCGAGTTCTACCAGCACAAACCCAGGTGCTAAAAGTCTGAGCTTCCACCATGGATAACATTACTATATGCAAGGGACAGTCAAACAAGCTTACCCCAGATGAACGTGAAAAGCTAGCAGGCATACTCAGCTTGTGGAAAGTAAAAAAGCAACCTTCCAGAGGTGCAGGCCTGGCATATTTTGATAGCTGTCCCCTTCAGCCATCATGAACCAGAAGTCAGCAAAAACTTATTTTAGAGCTGCAAAGACGACACCGAGTTAAAGCATTTGGCTGAACAGTGCGTCACGTAAGGACAAGCTCATTAAAAATGCAAGACTATTTTCTCAAGGCAAAATGCAGACATGCACTGCCCCATGTAAAGCAAGAGCTTACTGAATCATAAAAATTGATTGTAACTGGGATTTCAAGCTGAGTTATGCCGAAGGGATGGAACTCTCCAAGAACAGGTAACCACGGGGGTAAGAAGGAAATGCTCAGACAGACCAAGAGACCACTGACTCCAGTGGCATATGTACTGGTTGTGATTGACTGGACAGATTGGAACTGGACCACAAGGCACTCTAGAAATGCACAGCGTTTTCTCCATATTACACATACGACAGTCATAGCTACAAATTCTCTCCTTGAAGATAAGGAAATGATTGTTCATATGCCTAGTGGGTTTGGTACATTTTGTCCCACTTTCCCTCCTCCAGCAAAAAAATCAGATTCCCTCCCAAATAGCCCAAAATACCACCTGATTAAAAAAACAAAACAAAACAAAACAAAACAAAACAAAACAAAACAAAACCTTTTGTAGCAGGGCACCATCTTTTGGCTGGTGTTTCACCCGTCATCGCTCTCTCTACCCTCCAGCTCTGGGCCCACATCGCTCCCGGGACACTGCCCTTCATGTCGTATTCTCTTCAGGATGCTACCCTCCAGCAGTGCCCATTAAACCAGTCACTCGCCCACTTCTGGGAGTGTATCTGCAGTCTTCAGTCTTTACACCTGCCACGATGGCCAACTGCAGCCCTAAAATGTAGCCCCTTGCCTCAGGGACAAGCCACAGCCTGTATACGACCTCTCTCTAGTGGCGAGGTGCAGTGTAAGGAGGAAGTGAGGGACCCAGGGCCTCCCACTTCTCTGGATCCTGACCCAGATACGCTCTAGCAGCAGCCTTGTCTTGCCCTCCTTTACTCTCAACTGTTCACACTCCCTGGGCCTCCTCCCTGTGACCTTCTTGGCCTTGTATCAAGGCTGGCAGCCTAGAAGGTAACAGGCTGGAGCCTCTCGCCAGCTCCCCTTATCCTCCCCAGCACTACTCTGACAAAGGTGCTTCCCCTTCACTGGGAACTAGTCCTGCACCCTCATTGGTCAGGACCCAACTGCCCTCTCCTCTGCTGAGCAACTTCATATAGAAGGGCTACTCCAGCAAGCCACCTTCTCACTGGCTCCCTGCAAGCCTCTTGCTAATTGGCCAGGGCTTTGCACAGGCCCCCTGCAGCCTACTTTAACTCCTCCTGGACAGAATTATAGTTATACCTTAACGCTTACAAAAAGAGAAAGAGAGCGGTCACATGCATGCACATGCAGTGAGTCAGAGAGAGCCTGTAGGAGCATCTGTGTGCTGAAGGGTCGGTGGACAGATTAACAAAAGATAGTTTACATTGTTTAAAAAAAAATGTATTAAAGCCTGATTTCCCACTGAGCTGTACCTTACGTGGTCATTCACAGCTGTAGCAAAGCAAGTTCCAGGTCAGCATAGACCACTTCCACCCACTTGGCACAGGGGTAAATGCTCACACAAGGTATACGGCACTGCGGAAATCAGTCCCTAAAGGCTTTGGCCTCCCTTTAGCTCTGCTGCACATATTGTAGGTTTGCTTGTTTGTTTGTTTGAAATGGAGATGTGGGAAAAGCCCCTCCTCTGAATCCGCTCCCCAAACGTCCTGTACAGCTCAGTTAAAACAGAACCCAGATCCAACCTCTGGTCTTGCACAACAAAAAAATAAACAGAAGAAACTCTGGACACAAAGGATTAGCAAAACTAATGCTCGATCCTCATAGTACATCAACTTGAGCATTTAACAGAAAGCAAAGTCCGCGTCCTCTTTCCTGAACCAAGAGGTGCTTCGCCACGTTACTAAAATGGGGTAGAGATAGGAAAAAAGAGGAAAGAGGTAGAAATTGGCCCAGAGAAGTAAATAATATTTATCAACTTCTCAAACCTGGGCACTTCACTCACACACACACACACACACACACACACACACCCCTCAGGCATCCATAAGGTACATGACTAGCGCTTACTCAGCTCAGCACTGGAGACCTAGTTCACCTTGGCAGCTTTACAGGGGTCATGTTTTCACATGAATGAGCCATAAGTCAGCAATCTCACCAATGTGCTCAGCACAATTGATGCTCTTCCCTAGCATCAGTTGGGTCCCTCTTCGCAGCTGACTCTTTTCTTTCCTTCCTCAGCAATGCAGCACGGGGTTTTCACTATCACAGGATACATCCTGACCGTGCTCCTCATTTTCCTTATGCCACGGTGTCCGGGGGTTGGAGCGCTAGGGAATTCGGTGTGCAAAGAGTTGAATGAAACATGACGTTTATTAGAATGCTTAGTTCTGACAGATTTAGAATCACCAATCTGCGTTTGAAGGTGGCCCCCTTAGATGCTGATCAGATATTGTCTTCTGAGTTCAAATCCACTAAAGCATCATCCTGTCAGGAAGTGCTAGGAGAAGCTGCTGTTCCCACCACCCCAGGTTGATGTACGGGTGCGCTCTCTTTGTAAATTCTAGAGCCAAAGATGAAGTGGAAGGCCGTGGCTCACTTTACCCCTCGGACATTCCGTTCAAGTAGGATTCTTCACATTCTAAAGCGAGTTATCACTATGTGCAAAGGCAGCAGCAACAGCAGAAGGGCTGGACCTTCTCAGGGATCAAGAAAATTGTCAAAATAATGTGGTCTTTTTAAAAAAGACCAAATAATGTGGTGTGCTCAGACTGTTGCAACCTAAAAATCTCAGTTCTGCCGCCCCCTTCTGTCCAGAAGGAGTTAAAGCAGGCTGGAGGGAGCCTGTGCAGTATCCCCGCTAATTAACAAGAGGCTTGTAGGGAGAAGGTGGTTTGCTGGAGTAGCCCTGCTATAAGGAGCTGTTCAGCAGAGCAGAGGGCAGCTGGGTCCTGACCTGTGAGGGTGCAGGACCAAGTGCCAGTCAAAAGTTGTTGGAGCATGCACCAGGCTTACTGGGGTTGTACTAGTACTTTATTTATGTTCAACTAGTATCCCCAAGTGGTGAAACTGAGACACAACGAGTTTGAGAGACTTGGCCAGGGTCATGTATGAGGCAGTAGCAGAACTGGCTATAGATCCCAGATGTCCTGATTTCCAAACTTGTGCTCTGAACACTAGATAATGTTCTTTTCCATGTTTTCCGTACTTTGTTGATTATCCATTTCTTGGATACACATTACTAACTCGGGACAAATAAGCCTTCATCTCATTAATGTGGTACTATGCTGTAGGTTGAGCCACAAAACTTATCTAGAAGGCATTCAGCACAGTTCATGTAGGAATGATTCACCTACTGTATTATTTACTAAAGTGAAACTACATTATCCTTATCTGAACTCTGCACAATACAGACACAGAGATTTTAAAAAGAAAGAACCAGATACAAGTTTGACGTCCATGTTAAAAAAAAAAAGTAGCCAGGCAAAGCATGTGCAGAATTGAAGCTGCCTACTGGCCTTGTCGACACCAACAAGTTTTGTCACCAAAAAAACCTTTTTGCCAACAAAACCCAGAGCATGTTCACATTGCAATGTGACAAAAGTCATGACAAATGCCCAGTTTTAGAAACAAAAAACATCCAACTCCGCAAGGGACTTTGCCCTAAATGCTATGTTGCGCATTCCCACAGTGCTTAGCAAGTGAAGATGATGCCAGGTATTATGGGATACTTACCCACAGTGCTTTGCTCTACATGCCGACAGGGGAGCTAGCAATGCTTTCGACATCAAGATCAACACTTTAAACTGTACTTTTATCAGCATTAGGTCTGCACTGGAGTGGTGTTTATTCTATTATCTTGTCAGCTGGTGGCTAAATATTCATTGGAGTGGGATGAACTGTCCATTGTATTATATTTTGTACTTTGATGATGAAAGATCCTTTCTGAACAAGCATTCAGAACACAGGCATTTCTGGATGGTTTTTCACACATCAGAAGATTGTGTATCTGGCTTTTGTACCTAACTTAATCATTCTCCAAGTGTTTTGAATTTGAGGGGTGGCGAGATTGTTTTGTTTTTCTTTTTTCCCTCCTAATATCTATCTATCTTTCTTTTACATTATTTTACAGAGAGGAAAAAAGAGAGAGGAAGTAATGTGAAAAAGTGGCAGAGGAGGGCAGGAGAAAAGGACTTTCACTTCACCTCCCCCCCCCCCCCAACTGTTTTCTATGGGGAAATGTAATTGAGAGAAAATGGAAATTTTACCACTATTTGAAATGAAAATGTATTTGAAATTTCAAATAATTTAATTTTTAAAAAACTTTTAATAGTAAATGTTTCTGAATTAAGTGTAGCTGAAAATGTCGTTTTTCACAAAGATTCATTTTTGATTCAGCAAATCAATGTTGCTATTAGCATTTTGACTAGCCATACTAGATATGCTGAGAATATTCACTGAGCCCTCCAGCACTATTCATGTCACCAATATCCTTTAAAACAATGTTTTACAAAGTACAGGTCATGACCCAGCCCAAGGTCATAGAATATTAGGCCTTAAGTCACTTGCAAATTTTAAATGTCACAATCTCTTTAAATGTCTTTTATTATAGTTTAAAAATAACATTACAATCATTTAAATGTTGGATATTTTACTTATTTTCAGTAAAACTTATTTGTTGCCAGAGTTTCTTACGAACTATGCACTACTTGCATACTCGTCACCGTTTTGAATATAATCACAAGAAAGGATCTTCTAGTGATTAGTGGACAAAGAAATTATCCCAGACCAAGGGGCCTGAATGAGGACCTTGCCACACCACCTATGAAAAGGGAAATTAAAAAACCCCAGAAAATAACAGATCAGTCTGCTTAGCTTCTGTGCCAGGGAAGATAATGGAGCAAATAATTAAGGAATCCATCAGCAACATCTGGAAGATAATAATGTGATAAATAATAGTCAGCATGGATTTGTGAAGAGTAAATAATGTCAAATCAAACTGATAGCTTTCTTTGATAGGATAAAAAGGCTTTTGGATAATGAGGAAGTGGTATATGTGGTATAGCTAGACTTTAGTAAAGCATTTGATAGAGTCTTGCATACCCTTCTTATCAATAAACTAGGGAAATACAAAGTAGATTAGGCTACTATAATAAGGCCGGTGCATAACTTGGTTGGATAACCATTCTCAGAGAGTATTTATCAACGGCTCACAGTCATGTTAAAAGGGCATAGCAAGTGGAGTTCCACGGAGATCAGTTTTGGGGCCGGTTCTGTTCAATATCTTCATCAACGATTTATGGTGTAGAGAGTAAACTTATAAAGTTTGCAGATACCACCAAACTGGGGAGAGGCTGCAAGTGCTTTGGAGGATAGAGTTATCATTCAAAATGATCTAGAGAAACTAGAGAAATAGTCTGAGGTAAACAGATGACGTTCAATAAGGAGACATGCAAAGTACCCCACTTAGGAAGGAACAATCAGCTTCACACATACAGAATGGGAAGTGACTGTCTAGGAAGGAGTACGGCAGAAAGGGATCTAGGGGTTATAGTGGCCACAAGCTAAATATTAGTCAACAGTGTGACACTGTTTCAAAAAGAGCAGTCATTATTCTGGAATGCATTAACAGGAGCATTGTGAGCAAGAAACAAGCAGTCATTCATTTGCTCTACTCTGCAATTATTAGGCCTCAGCTGGAGTATTGTGTTAAATTCTGGGCACCATCTTTCAGGAAATATGTGGAGACATTGGAGAAAGTCCAGTGAAGAGCAGCAAAGATGATTAAAGGTCTAGAAAACATGACCTATAAGGAAAGACTGAAATAACTGAGTTTGTTTAATTTGGAAAAGAGAAGACTAAGGATTGGCACAAGGATAAGAGAGAAAAAAATATTCTCCTTATCTCTGATGATAGGTCAAGAAGCAATGCGCTTAAATTGCAACAAATGAGCAAGTATACGTTGGACAATAGGAAAAACTTCCTAACTGTCAGGGTGGTTAAGCATTGGAATAAATTGCCTAGGGACGTTGTAGAATCTCTATTATTGCAGATATTTAAGAGTACCTTAGATAAATATCTGTTCAGGATGACCTAGATGGTGTTTGGTTCTGCCGTGAGTGAAAGGGATTGGACTTGATGACCTCTCAAAGTCCCTTCTAGTTCTACTATTCTATTTTTCTGTGAATCTATGCTTAGCAAGATGACTTCATGGAAGATTTGCTGTGTTGTCCAATTAACCAACAAATACCACAGGAGCACAGACATTAGAAGCATCGCACGACTATGTAGCTGGAAAATGCAAAGTGGACCGGGATAATTGCAAAGGAATTACAAGTGATAGTGCTGCAAATATGACAGGTAGAAATAGCAGACTTATGAAAAAATATCTGTGGTAAATGGTAATTATGTTGAGTGGAACCATTGTTTCATTCACAGTGGGCATTGATGTCCAAGGGTATTTCCCCAATCTTATAGTGGTATTAAAATGGTTAATTTTGTTAAAGGCAGCTCAGTGAAGTGCTAGCTTTTTTAAACATTTTGCTCAGAAATGGAAGCAGAACATACTCATTTATTCTTTCATGCTGAAGTCATGAGGCAAGGTGCTTACAAGGTTGTACAAACTCAGAAATTCAGTTCACTTTTGCGGGGTGTGGGGGGGGCAAATTTGCTTGATGATAATAAAAGTTGCCATATCTAGCTAACATTTTCTCAATTTTAAATGAACTGAATTTGAAGTTACAAGAAAGAAGCAATGATTTGTTTCTATACTGTGAACAGATAGAAGCATTCCAAAAGTCATTAGCACTGTGGCAAGCTTGACCAAAAAGTAATCATCCAAGCTACTGTGTGTTCCTGGCCCTGGCATGAGACATCCAGAAGAACAGCATCAGTGAAAAAAATGAACAAAATGATAAGTGTCATACAATTACAACTTGCTGCTCTCTCTGGCAATTTTAGTCATTACCTACTGTGACGGGGTACAGAGACCCTGCACCCAACACTGGGGAACCTGCGCCCTTTCAGAGGGGCTGCGGGACGGGTACCGGCCGTGTGCCGGCTGCTCCCGAGCCGCCGCTCAGCTTAGTGGCGCCACGGCGCAGCTGGGTAACGCCGCGGCTCAGCTGGAGGAAAGCCGCGGAACAGCTGAGCCCGTCCCCGCCCCGCCGGTGAGACGGGGAGGCGTGACGCACCGGAGCGGGCGGCGTGGGGGCGGGGCACATAAAACCCCCGGCCCGGCGGGAACTTTAAAACCCTGCCGGCCGCCGGAGAGGGGGGGAGACTCGCGGACAGCACGAGCTCGCCAGCGAGAAGCGAGACGTGGACGCCCCCGTGGTTGTCTCCCCGGGGTGCCTAGACGCCGTGAGTACCGACAACCCTGAAAAGGGGGAGGAAGGAAGTAGCCCAGGGCAGGATGGTGAAACAGCCCATGGGCTGACGCGTTTAGGGGCACAACCCCGTCAGCCGGACCGAGACTGGGGAACAGTCTCAGTCCTTAGGGCCCTGGGCTGGGGCCCGAGAGGCCCCCCTTCCTTCCCCCGCCCGAGGAGAAGGAAAGTACAACCAAAACCCCAACGTGATGGGCAAGACCGCCCCATTTGAAGAAAAGCTGGCCGGCCCCCGGACCAGATTGGGGGGGTGCCCGGTCACACCTACCTGCACAGGAGGTTGAAATTTTGAAGGAAAAGCATTGGGTGAAAGATCTGTTTGCTTTCAAAAGTCCCGAATCAATGATGGAGTTAAATTTGATGCTGGAAAAAAAAAGATGCAATTAAACTGTGATAGTTCACTCAAAACAAGGCACAACTAAGTCATTAAATCTTTCATCGTTGTGGATGCATGTTTTCAAAGACTAGCCACTGTTAAGTAAGTTTAGCATTTTGTTGTTGCTATGGTCCACACCAAGCTAGATATGCAAACTAGGATTTTCAAATATGAAAAGGAAAGAAAACAACTCAATAGCACACTTAATATGTGGATAGTGCTTTCATCTTGTGATCCAGATAGGAACGAGATCATAAACAATAGTCAAGCCCACGTGTCACATTAACTCAACCTGATTGTCTTTCTTACTGTGTTTATACTATATTTTAAAATGTTTCACAAGTAATGTTTTCTAATTTTAGTTATTACTTGAAGTGAAGTGGTTAAATCTAACATGTATTGCCCTTTATTGTGATTTTATGAAAACCCAAGTCAGAAGATACTATTGTTTGGAGTCCCAGGGATAAGCATTTTAATTCCACTGGGTCACAAGACAAAAAGTTGGAAACCATCGCTTTATATATCCAGTAGGAGATATGTCGATCTCCACTCAGTGTGTGGAATGAAAGCGTAGGACCTAAGAATTCTGCTAGATGAAAGCTCAGTGAAAGCTTTAAAGTAATAAAGAAGTATCATAAAAGATAATACAATTCTGGAAGCAAATGCAGTCCAGTCCATGCATGCACAAACTTGTCAACGGTTACAGGGCCAGCTGACTTCTCTGAGAGCACTCCATCGGGTGTCACGCTTTTACCATTCTTGGGATGCCATTTCATAGCTCTTATATAGTGAAGAGAGGCTGTAGTCCAGGGTTTGCTCTCTGCATATCCACCTACAGTTGAGCAACTGTGATTCCTCCCTGTGGGAGTCCATGACTCTGGATATATAGTGGGCGTTGACGTGGCCTTCTTAAAACCAAAGCAGGTTTATTTAGCAACAGGAATAAACCATTAGAGAAAAAAAGGATTCTAAACAAAACAGTCCGCCCTCAGGTCTTTCTCCCCAAAATTCTTGCTATCCCCTATATAACCTAGGTGGATGCAGCTTCATCAGACATCCCCCAGTAGGCTGCTGTAGCTCGGTCTGCTTTCCCCTAACACCAGCTTCCCTTAATTCTGTGTTCCTTTTCATCCTGCCAGAGTTCTTTTGTTCCTATTCATCCATAGGCCTTTTTTCTGTCCCAGACAAAACCAGTTAGCTAGCTAGACTGGCTGGAGACTGAGGCAATACGTCAAATCTAATGGCCTGGCATCATTGCTTAAGGGCTCTCAAGGATTTGCTGAGAGGCAACTACCTTGAGCCAGTCTTTTCCTTCCTGCCTGTCTTCTAGTCAGACAGTAAACATCCCAATAACCAGACCGGCACACTGCATTTATACATTATAACGGGGCCGCTACAGAGCCATCACATTTGAGTTAAGAAATAGCAAGAAATGTTGGAACCACACAGCTGATGCGGAACACAAGCAGACTACAAAATTTTGGTCAAATATGGCCAAGTAATCATAAACAAAATAAGCCGGGAATCTCTTATTTGTGTTTTTCTGAGCTTTTTAGGAATGTATTAAAGGACTCCCTAAAGTGTGCGCAACATCTCTGGCAGCTGACAACGATTGCTAAAAGGATTAATCCATAGAACCAGAAGGAGATTCAGCTATAAATGTATTTTTGACAGATCTCGCAAGAGCAGCCTTGTACTAAAAGGTTATATTTGTGATCAAAGATAACCTAGAATGACTTTAATGCAATATGGGCCTTTTCTGAACATCAACAAACTCTGGGGAAACTAAACCCATCTCATAGCGCTGAGCATGGATTTAAAATCATGAGAGACCATCAACCCAGTATTACATATGGTGTATGCTCTATTTCTAAATGTACATAACTGTACACTATTCTGAACCAAACTATGCCTTCTCCAGCATAGGGTGAACAAAATGGGGTGCCAAAGGATAGGTGCACACCCCACTTTCGGAGACAGAATCAGCCTCTCGGTACCAGGGAGAGAACAGTCTGCTACTCCTTCCAGCCCAAGTAACTCTCATGAGGGGTATATCTGAGTAGCCTCAGGGCTACACTTGGGGCTTGTCTACACTATGAGCTTAGGTCAATGTATTAAACGTTAGGTGGAATTTGTACTGAGTGTGTTTACGCTGCTGAGTCCCTACTTGTAGACCTAGAGGGCTTTTAAAAGCCACCCCTGTGCTCCTCCTGAATGAGTGGAGTAAAGGCCAAAGTGACATTTATGCCTCAAATTAAGAACAGTGTAAACACTGTGGCTATGTCTACACTACAAGGTATTTGTGCAAAAACCGGTGGTGCATCCACACCTCAAGCATGATTTTGCACAAGTAAATCGACAGAACAGAGGGCTTTTTTCCCCACGAGGAGTAACATGAAAATGGAGAAGAGCTGCTTTCACCTGCTGCACAGGTGTAAGCAAAGGACACCTCCCTTTGTGCTCTGCTACCATTCAGAGTCACCACTGCAGCTAGCCAGGAATTGGTGCTTCAAAGACTAGACTCCCATAGGTCAGTCTACATAGAGCTACACCTTGAAATTACTGTGCAGTTGAAACAAGAGCAGAGTACAGCCACCTCATTTATCAAGTAATGTTGCAAAGGGCACTGTATGGTCATGCTGACTATAATCTGCCAAAGTGCCAAGAGCAATTTAATGTGTAAAATGTGTGGGTCCAGATTACCCAACAACCTCCTTCCTTCAAGCCACAACAGATACTTTACCTAGCACAGCGATGGGCAATGCAGGCTTCCACAACCAAGATGGTCTCTCAGGATTGGGTAGCTTCGCTAATTGTACTTACGCACCTAGTATTGGCAAGGCGTGCCAATTGAATCATAGCAGGGCTTCGGATGCAGAGGGAGCGCACGGCTCTCACAGTCAATGCTGTGTGCAATCAGTGCGTACCTCACTTTACCTGCCCTTGCTTTACATGCATGTCACTTTAGTAATACCAGTAGGGGGGAAAAAAAGGACGTGGACAGAAATCTGTAGAATCTGTCAACCCTGCACGTGAGCAACGGTGAACAAAATTTCTCATGGAACACAAGTAGAACCCAATGTGCCACATTTTGTCCACCCCTGACCTAGCAGCTCTCTAATTTAAAAGTCTGCTGGCAGGTTTGGTTAGTTTCTTTGGAATTCACTTCCTCTCCTGGGTCTACCAGAGCCAGACCCTTCCTAGACATACTGCAAAGCAAATCATTTATGGTCAGGCATGCAGGGAGAGCTGGGCTAAGGTCCTCAGCTTTTAGGTTATTATGATGGGCCTATAATACAACTCTCCAGGCACTTCAGTATTTTATTTCTTGGCACTGAGTATTTTAATTATTGTAAAAGGCCCACAAGGTTGCATAAGTGCTTAGAAGTGAAGGGGAATAAAACAATGAAATAAATCAAAATATGATCAATATATAAACATTGGTTGGAAAGAAGATCGGCTTCTCAGCCATGTGCACGCCTGCCCCTCAGTAGACATTATGCACCAAAAATAGGGCCAACAAGAAGCAACTCACCAAGAGAGGCAGGATGGTTCAGTGAATAGGGTACTGGTGTCAGGGACTGAGCTGTCTGGTTAGAGATGGGAACAGGAACCAATAGACAAGCCAAGGGAGAGAGCTGGAGTCAAACATCAGGCAAGGGAGTAGGATTGAAGCAAGACAGGATCAGGGCTGATGTGAGTATGGGAACAAAACTGGTTCAGAATAGATGGCAGCTATGGGGCCAAGTACTGATCAGCCACAGACCAGCTACTGCTGCTGAGCTTAAATGCAGAACTACTGGCTTTTTGCAGGCAGCCAGGCCAGCTAATTACGCAATTCTGCCACAGCCTTGCTGAGCTCATTAACTAGTCCAAGGCAGCTAGCTCCAGGCTCAAGGATGGGAAATCAAGCCCATAGTCCCTGGTAATTGGCCTGAAACTCCCAAGATACAAGTTCCATTCCTAGCGCTGCCATGGACTTGTTCTATAACCTGAGACAAATATGTTGGTCCCTTTGTTTCACCTTCCGTTCTTTGTCTTTCTTGTCTGTTTAGTCTAGGAACTCTTCAGAGCACGGCCTTCCCGTTGAGTTTGTACTGGGCCTAGCACACCACAGGCTCCCCAATAATACATATACAGTAAATAATAAATATGAGAATTTCTAGAGCAGGAGGTTCCAACCCTATTTAATCACACATTTCAAGACACACACAAGCTTAACAGAGCAGATGTTGGCCTTTTGTTTTTCAGCTGGTCTAGGACAGCTGGGCAGATGCCAAAGGATGATGGGAAGCACCATAAGGAACTATAGCATTTGTACACTTCTACAGTTTGAATCTCTCTAGTCCAGCACCTGCGGGAACTGACCAGTACCAAACCAGAGAACTCGCAGAAGTACAGGAGATCAATATTGTCTAGCAACATTACCAACACTTCCACTACTTGCTGGGCTCTTAGAAGATATTTGGGGTAAACTAGAGCTAAATAACAGCACAGAACAGTCAGGATTGGTGGCTGTAAACAAACTTTATGGGACAGCAGGAAACTTGGCCACACTCATGTTAAGTGGGCATCTAGCTAACTAAAAGCATGCTGTACCAGAGTGTGCTGGATTAGAAAGGTTCAACTTGTAGTACTAATTATTATTAGTAGTAGTAAGTAAGTATATCATGCTAGTATATATGGGTCTCACTCAGAATCAGGGCCCATTATATCAACACAGAACAAAGACAATGTGCCCTGTATGGCTTTCAGCTCAAAATCACAAAGCACGGTAAGGGACTGGACCCAAAATAAGTGCCCGGGCTGGCCTTACCATGAGGCGAATTAAAACAGCCACCTCAGGTGCCAGACTGGGGGGTGGGCACTAGGACCCAGAGAATTGAGACCTTTCACAGTTTTGGCCCAAGCGAGGGAGCTTGGGGGTGTCATTTGAGATCCCCGCCTCAGGTGCCAAAATGTTGTGGGCCGGCCCTGATATGTGCAATTTGTTACATGTACTGTAGTTTTCAGTTAGCGTGGTTTTGTAATAACTGGGGTTACTGCTAGGAAGGAATGGTTAGTGTGATTTTGTTACGGCTGGGAAGGAAAGAAAATGGAAAGCAAGTACTAAGTAACTGACAGCATTAGCAAAACTAATGCAACTCCCGAAGCTTTATGGGAAGTGGGAACGTACTATGTTTCACCAAGCCTACATGGTCTGCTGCTGTAATAGTCACTGAGTGTAAATACTGACTCTCAGGCACCTTTTTCAACAAATAAAATGCTGCTGCGGACTGAGGCCATCCCTCACTCTTTCATCTCATGAAAATCATCCTCTATTTAATCCAATAGTTCTGCATCCCTAGATAAAATTGCTCTCAAGAGGTTACACTGAAGAGGCACATTGTGGGTAATCAGAAGGGAAGGCCAGAAACAGCAGCTCTGGAAGAAGAGTCTTCTCCCTCTCTCCTATTAAATCTAAGGGAACCTGTCACCCGGAGATTTGTATAATAAAGAGTCTTGACATCTGCGGAGAATGAGGCAACATTATCCACAGGGAGTTAATTCACTGCTATAAGTGTGGAAGCACAATGGCTTAGCAGGAAAGCCAGAGGTAATGCTAATTCTTAGTCCCTGACTTGCAGTGCCCGCTGCTATGTATTTCTGCTTAAGGCACAACCAATTCTGGAGGCAATGTTTTCACTGACCAAAAAGTGAAACAAACCAACTAACTCACTTGCCTAGAAGAATGAACCTCAAAAACTTCCCTGATATACCAGAGTTCCTAGACAGTCTTTTTAAAAAGACACCAGAAATTTCAACTCCACAGAAGAACAGAGGATCAGAGTTCCTTGATAACAAGTAGTTGTGTGAGTGCGTGTCTGTATTTGGGACTGCTGAGATACACCTGAATGGTATGGGCATATCCCGGAAGGCATAGACAGTGACTCTATACTTTTCCCTCTCTTGGAGTTCACAAGCCATTTGCTGCTTTCTTGTGGTGGGAGCCTCCGACAGATCTTCTTTTGTACTTTATCTCCATCGGGTTTGAGAACACTGAGGGAAACAGTGAGTTGATTTGGAACACTGTCCCCTCTCTCTGCTGCCTGCTCCAGAATTTATGTCTCTTGTGCAGGAGATACCAATGTCTAGTTGCAAATAGGAGCGGATAAGCTAGAAGTGTTGGCGCTGGATGGTTAAGGGACCCTCTGGAATGGGTAACAGAGTTGCAATCAGCCCTCATGATAGATGAGGGATGAAGAATGTGCCTGCTGACTCCCACTGTGAAAGATGGCGCACATGAAAAGAGGTTGATGACGTACGTACAGGCTTGCTGATGGGCGAAGAGTCGGAGAGTGCTGCCCCAGGTCCTGGCAATTCAGAGGGGCCTAGAACTCCCAGCTGCCACTGTTACTGGGGCAGTGGTAGCAGCTGGAGCTGTGGGCCCTTTAAATCACCACTGGAGCCCCCAGTCAGTGCAGGGGAGTGTCGTCTGGACAGCACCACAGGCCAGCTACCATGGCCCTGCCCCTTCCGCCCAAGGACCCACCCCTTCCAGGAGTGCAGAGCTGTCCCCGCCTATCCAGGATCCCCACAAGGTTGTCAGCTTGCCTGCTGATTGATCACAGTCTCCATTTGTCTGCACACTAGCAAAGACCCAGATTGCACAGGACATTGCAAGAGCTAAAAAGCATTGGTATCCAGCTGTGCTTTTCTGTTCCTACTATTGACTGAGCAGTGAATGCACTTCTCACCCGCTTTTTGGAGCCGAGGAGACCTGCAGCTCCAATTGTCTTGAAGTCATCATTGCTTTCAAGCTGCAATCTAAGAACCGCTCTGAATCTAGCATTTAGAAGAGCATTGTGGGTGTGTCCGGCCTCCCACTTGGCTTCACCTCCTATTCCGAGGATGCTGTCTGTGCATGACAGAGTTACTTTCCCGTACTGCTGGCAATGATACATGTACTGCGTATAATTGAAACGCTGCTCTTCATGAACCTTTTCTCCTCTGTACCCGGGAGTCCGTTATTTTCAAATCAAGGCTTAATAAACCTTGTCTATTATTCTGCTCATCCCCTGCCATTAGTATGCTGATCTTCTGTGTACAGCAGCACTTATTTACAACTGAGTCATGAATCAAATAACTTAAAAGCTGTTTTCCAGCTTATCCTTCAACTCCCTGCTGACAACCTTGGCAAAAGGAGAATTTAGCCATTGCTATGGTTATTGTTCCCAGCTGTAGTCTGGCCGCTACACTGAATGCTGGATGGAGGGATGGAGTTCAGGAGCAATTAAATGTTTCCCCTTGGTCTGAGACAGCATACTAGTGTCCAGGCGTTGTCTGGCTTATGGGACTATCAGAGGAGAATTATAGGTTGTATGATCATCTCTTTCCAGCCTTTTCCAGATGTCTGAAGTGCCTTTGACCTTAATTTCACAGAAGACCCCTTGGTCTATGACTCACTCTCTGAGCTATCATGAGAGTGTCACATGGCTTTCTGAGCGGAAGGGAGCATGAGCGTTTCTAGAGATAAAACAGATAATAAAAAAATCACATTTCTCCACACTGGAAGATTCCCAGGCCCTCTCTGCACCAGCCTTTGGTTCTGGCCAAACCTGATGATGACTGATCTAGATTTGCAGCCTAAGTGGAAAATTCATTTTTACAAACCTCACCCTGTGAGGCTTTCTGTGGTTCAAGGCCTGCCTCTCGCCTTATGCAACATCCCACAGCTAAACCAGCTGAGGCTTCAAGTCCCTAGATCTTGTAGTCGTGGTGCTGCAGAAATGAGCCTTAATACATAACCGAAGGGTTCATTTCCTTGTGCAGTTACTTTGCTGTCACCCTAAATGTACGAATAAGGTACATCTGGCTTGCTATAAAGTGTGTTAATTGTGTTACTACGGTAAATCCTGACTACAGTCATCTGCTAACAAAGACAAAGAACAGATTGCAGTATTGATAGGACAAGCGTCAACAAGGGATGGTTCTTGTATCGCACGTCCAAGACTGGTCAGCTGCACTGCTCAGTTCTCCTCTCTCCTGTGATGTCATAATAATCATAAATGCCCTCTGTCATTCTACAGAATGGAGCAAGAGTACCATATGGTAGGATGGGCCTAGCCCTACCAATGCTGCTTCCCCACATACATTAATATCAGCAGACGAGAAGGCTGCAAGGCATTCCCAGCAATGTTTAATATTCTAAGTAGCTCTTTGGTGGAAGACAGGAAAGAGGAACTAAAACAAAAAAGGAGCTAAGCAGATAATTGAACAGATAAGGCGGCTGAAGACTTTCTACCTTAATCCCAGAAATGTTCCCAGAAACCCCAAGCATACAATTGTAATGCTTGCAAAGGACTTAAGACATTTTCCTTGCTGGTTGTTTTCTCCTGGCAAAGTGATTGAAGTGTTAGCCACATGCAACTAGAAGAGAAATGAAGCACAGGTCATATATAATTGTAATATTTTCTACAATGATGCCTGACAGCACTTTGTATACTGGCACATTAGTGAGTTACTTCCAGAAAACTGAGACGTAAGGTTTGCTATGTGGGTGTAAATGAAGTAGACTAGAGTAGCAAGTTCAAAAGAGACCGGGGGGGGGGGAGGAATCCAAGACCTCAACCAAGAAGCTGTCTGGAAAAGTCAGAGTGAAGCTCTAAACACAGTAGGTGGATGATTCACTAATGAATGGAAGGCATATGTTGACAGCTTGGGCTGCTGTCCAAGCTAATTTGTCTCCAAGCCTTCAGTTTGCCAACTGAAGTGTCTAAGAAATAATAGGTCCCCAAAAATATATTTCTAAGCAAGCACAATGCCCATTATCACTGAAGGGAAAAGTGTCTGCACATTTCAAAAAGGAAAAAGAAATTTGAGAGCTGCCAACTTTGGCCAGTTCCAAATGACACAGGGCAGAGCTGTTAAAATTCAGTAGAAGAAAAGAACCAGAGCATTGTTAAAGACATTCAAAATAGAAGCCATCATAAAAAAAAAACCTAAATATATTTTTAAAGGGTGATAAGTGAAAGATGTTTCTTTTGCGGAGAGATGATTTGATGGTTGAGTGTGCTACAGACTCAGCCTCTGATATGAAAAGGACTTTGGGGGGTGGTAGCACGTGAAAAGCAAGTGGGATAATGAGAGACGATGCATAATAGGCCGACACTGATACATAAAATAATGAACAGCTAATCTCCCATTGACCACCTCAAATTGACAAACCATCAGCTAAACAAGTCCAGGTATTTTATACAATATTTCTGGGCCTAAGTGTACTTGTCCCATCTCCCTCCCTTTATACTTGTCCAACTTCATTGCAATCAAGGTAAGCAGGAAAGGGCTTCTGGTTGCAACCCTGGACTGGAACTCAAGAAACTTGGGTCCCATTTTACATCTTTGCTACAGACTTCCTGCCTGACCGTGAATAATAAACTTAGACCCAGGTTCTCAAGTGTGGTTAGAAGTTAAGTGCCTAAATATCTCTTCTAATTGGGCATTAGTCTCTCTGTGCTTCTGTTCCCCTCCTTCTGATTGTATGTTGCATTTCTCTCTCCTAAATGTACTGTATCTAGCTGTAAGCTCTTCCAGGCAATAATTACCTCTTATTATCTATATCGGTTGAGTGCCTAACACAATGGTACCTTGCTGCTGGGTTGGGGGCTCCTGTGTTATAAATTAAAAAGGGCAAGCACCCTTTTTACCAGCTGTAATGCAGGGTAGACGTTTTGCCTTCCAGAGCTGAAGGATATTTTGGATCATGGTCTTAGTTCATAAGAACACACACGAAAAAGGCAACTGTCAAATCTGATGAAGTGAGTCTTGCCCACGAAAACTCATGATACTATAAATATTTGTGTTAGTCTCTGAGGGTATGTCTACACTACCACCCTAGTTCGAACTAGGGTGGTTAATGTAGGCAACCGGAGTTGCAATTGAAGCCCGGGATTTGAATTTCCCGGGCTTCATTGGCATATTGCCGGGCGCCGCCATTTTTAAATGTCCGCTAGTTCAGACTCCGTGCCCTCGGCTACATGCGGCACGGACTAGGTAGCTCGGATTAGGCTTCCTATTCCGAACTACCGGTACATCTCGTTCCACGAGGAGTAACGGTAGTTCGGAATAGGAAGTCTAATCCGAACTACCTAGTTCATGCCACGTGTAGCCACGTGGGCACGGAGTCCAAACTAGCGGACATTTAAAAATGGCGGCGCCCGGCAATATGCAAATGAAGCCGGGGAAATTCAAATCCCGGGCTTCATTTGCAACTCCAGTTGCCTACATTAACCACCCTAGTTCGAACGAGGGTGGTAATGTAGACATACCCTAAAGTGCCACAAGACTACTCGTTTTCAAAGTTACAGACTAACTCTGTTACCCCTCTGAGACTTTATTTCTGGGAATGTTTCCTTCTTATAAATCTTCTCCCCAGCAGATAGCACTATGAATTGTTTCCAAAGTAAATCCCAGCTTGTTTTTCTCAATATTGTATCTAGCTTGGAGTCCTAGTCAGGAAAATATTGCTGTTACGTGGCATTAGCCACCTTGGTTTTCACTGTCATTTAGGAGCTGGATGTTGCTCCTTTCTCACACCCACTGCAAGCCAACACTGAGCACAACTTCTCCCCCATTCCCTACTGCGACCACAGACTAATTACTATTATTCCACAAACATTCTGCAAGGCTATCGTTGTATACAACAGAGGGTGCTACTGGGTCTCAGTCCCAGAACTAAAGGGCCAACATACACCAGCAGCAAGAAACATCTTCCCAGATCTGCTGTTGCACAAGAGCAAACTGCCTACTCCCAGAAGGTATCAGGACAGGATTTGGAGAGGATAGGTCATTTCCAGAGAGCTGGGATGGGAATTAGACCAGGTATCCTCCCATTATTAAGGTCACTCTAACAGACCTTGGGAGGCAGGCCAGTCCTCACATACCTGTCCTCCCTAAGGGCTTGTCTACACTCCAGAGAAGATTGAAGCTGCCACAGTCGATCTTTCGGGGTTCAAGTTAGCAGGTTTAGTGAAGACATGCTAATTCAAACTGAGAGGGCACTCCCATCGGTGCCAATAGTCCTGCGCCTACGAAGAGTAAGGCAAGTGGAGGGGAGAATGTGCTTCTGTCAACCTCCTGCTGTGTGGGCAGCGCCAAAATGCGATTTAAGATACTTTCACCACTGCTACATAATTTAACGTAGCTGGAGCTGCATGTCTTAATTCAAACTTATCCCTTAGTATAGACTAGCCTAAGTGACCTAAACAAGAACAAACTTATCTTCCAATTACAGGCACCTAGCATCTAAATATGAAGTAGTTTTAGGTGCCTGTATCAAATTAAACCAAGAACCTTTTATTAATGGATTTTACTGATTCCTGCTGCCTACATTTCTGATGACTAGAGAGTTAAGCAACAAAGATCATATTTTCTATGTCTAATAATTTTATACACACACACACCATGAACTTTGAATACGTGTATAAAAATTCTACTACTGGGCCACTTACATGTATGGGCATTGCCTCAGAAACAAATCATTCAATTGGAGAATTTAGTTCCCTATACAGTGGTTTGCAAACTTTTTTTCTCCTGACCCACTTGAAGAAAATTGTTGATGCCTGTGACCCAACATAATTTGAATAGAGAGTGGGCTCTGGATGGGATTAAGAATGAGAGCCTGGGGTGTAGGAAGGGGCTCTGATTCGAGTGGGAGGTTAGGGATGGGCAGGAGGGACTTACCTTGATCAGCTCTGGTCAGTGGTACAGCAGGGATGCTAAAGCAGCTTCCTGCCTCTTCTGGCACCACCGACTATGCTGTGCCCCAGAAGCAGCCAACTTGGTTCCCAGCCAATGGGAGTGTGGAGCAGGGGGTGCAGCCCTGTGTACTCTCGTTCCCTACCCCTACGTAGGAGCTGGGCCTGCTGCACAATTTGAGGTGCTAGGAGAGGCAGGTAGGTGCCTTCGCATCCCCACCTGTTACCTGATCCCCCTGCAGCAATGAGACCCAGTGCCTGATTTTCCACAACTCAGTACTGGGTTGCGACCCAGAGTATGAAAACCACTGCTAGGCTCTAGTAAGTTACTTTAGTGATATGTCTGATTGTTCGCTGCTCCTATCGCTTTTTGTCTTGGATTTTAAACTCTCCAAGGCAGTGACCACATTTTTGTACAGCACCAACACAATTTTGCCCTAATAAAGATGCTGTTGAAATAGAAATATTTCTGGGAAACAGGGCTCTTCTTGTGAATTTCATAGGCTGTATCCTTCATGATTTTCCATTACTTAAAAGCCAAAGAGTATTCTAAGAAATTGACGTCTGAAGAACCCTGATAAGGCAGGAGGTTGAGCTGATAGATGAGCATTAACCGACTCACTTAAACAGCTTAATATTTGTGAATTTTGACATAATTACTGATTTCCTCAACAGATTTAAAGTCTAAGTTTATCTTCACATTAATCCAATTTCATGCCTAGAACAGAGCAAGCACAACAGAATGTCTTTTGTAACCTTCTGATATCATTAATTATTGCTACATTGGGAGTTACCGCATGGAACAAACATGTTTTTAAATAGAAATCATTTGTCTCTCAGCAGGGAGACTCAACAGTTTCATTCCCTTCAATTCAAAGCCATAGTTGAATAATCTTGTTTCACACTGATTCTTCCTTGATGACCCCCAAGTCAATGATGAAACCCCATATGTTTTGTCCCCGGATTGGTCCAATTTGCCACCTGTAATGGGAGGTGTCTATTTCCTCTCCTAACTGTGGAGGAAGGGTTTTCAACATGTTAAGGCCATTCTTTCCTCAAGCTCTGGGCATTTGGTCAGGCTTCCTGGTGACTTTCTGCAAAAGGAAATCCCCTAACTCATTTAAAAAAATAGATTAATTGACCGGTTCATAAACAAGCTGCCCCAGGACCCAATAAACTTTACAAAGGGTACATTCCAATTACAACTGGGCTCAGCATGATCCCGATAAGTAAGCCAGCATTCTCCAACATTAAGAATTTTTTTTAAACTTTTCCCCCCCATTAATTTAACTCTCTCATATCGATTCTGGATTGACTGTTGGCATTTTCCATTCCAATCCCCTTACCATGATCCAGTGGGTTAAATAAAGCTGGCCAATGCTCTATAGGTCTTTTCCTAGCCCTGGCTTGGCTCTGGAACACTTTCTCTTCTACAACACCCAGCCCGAGGTCATTAAAAAGAAGCCAGATCTCAGGCTGGGAGATGGAATAGGGAAAGTGATCTTCTCGCAGCAGAAACATCTGTTGGAGCAGTTTCCTAGCAGAGTGCAGCTGAAGGTCCCTTCCCTATGTGAGAGGGTCAGAGGGATGTGGGAGTGCTGGGGTAACAAGCATAATTGCAAAAGCAGGAGAATAAAATAAGAGGCAAATATCAACCAAAGGGGACAAAGGGAAAGACTTTTGGCTATCACCAGGACTAATAATGTTTATTATTTGATTGCTTCAGGGCCCCCTTGTGGTACACACTATACAAACATCTAACGAAGAGAGTTGTTGCTCAAGCATTTCCAACCCACAGTGCTGAGCACCATCCTGTATAAAGCATTGCCTTGAAAAGATCTTTATTAAATATCAGAATGTTTCATAAATTAGGGTTAGCTTTTATTCTACCCAAACTGCCACGTCATAACCTTGCATATGCAAAATAGCCTTGGTTCAGGCAAGACTGTTTGTCTGAAAAATGTTAAATGTGTGATGAATTAATATTCACAGTAGGTACAAGAAAGATTTCTTGTTTGCAATCATAGCAATAGCGCAGTTCAGTCAACAGACTGGTCATTCAAACACATTTTCACATCTGCCCAGTAACTGCTTCCACTGTAGATGCATGTGCCTTTGTAAGGGGTATATTCTTGAGAATGTACACTTAGATCTACTTCTGCCAAGATTTAGAATATTGTTTTGAAACGTTTATTACACCCAGCCTACACTACATTTCTCCGAGGGACAGAGGACAAGAATAGCTGTAATTATTGTTGTCAATCAAAGCTTCTCTAAAGTCTTATACTTTACTGTTCCAATAACTCATTTTTACCGGTGGCAAATGTCTTCAACAAACACCAGAGCCTAATTTGTAGTTTCCTTCCCTTGTCATTTTCTGAGTCATCTTGGTAGAATGCTGTGAGGCAAAAGATTACTTCGTGTGTGTGTGGGGGGGGGGGGGGGGGGTCATCTTCACTTTTTCATGTAAGAACTGTTACAAAGTTGGGTGTGATACTTAGTTTCGATAATAAAAGGTATCTCCCACACCTTGTCTCTCAATTAGATTCAATAGCCCAGATCTATCTAAGGCACATTGCAGGTATCTGAGGTGCAAAGAGAATATATGATATATTGTTCCAAATTCAGCCCCCAGCACAAGAAGGTGCAGCTATTTTTGGTGTCATCAGAATTGCAACTGCTTACAGCAGTGCTGAATTTATCCTTAGAAGAAGCATGTTTGCCACCCACAGGGGCTTGATTCTGATTACACATACACTGGTGTAAATCAGAAGCAACTCCACATTGCAAAACCAAAAATAGGAAGCAGCCCTCTGACAGGGAAGTCACTCGGTCCCTAAAAGCCAACATGATGAACTGATGATAAATTATGCAGATGTATAGGTCATGGACAGTTCCTTCATCAGATTCTTAATTGGGTGCCACCAACAAGTGGTAATATAATTAGGGATGAGATATGGATTAAGAGGAGGAAAATATCACAACCCCGCTCTTATAAGATGACAGACCTTACACTATAGTTGCCTGCAAACTGCTCCACTCTTCTGGTTGCATGACATTTGCTAAAGCAAAAGTCTCTTCCTAATTCTCTGTAGTACTATATAGTATACTGCCATGGCTGCTCTTCAAAAGGCCATATTTATCCCCTGGGAAATATAGCTGTATTAATATGACATTTTGTCACACGTTAATCTTAAATGGGGGTAATATTTTTGACACAGCGCTGAAACTGGCACTAAAGGCAGTCGAGGTGGTTAAGCCAGCAATATCCTGTAGCACAGTAGACTCCCCCTTTGATAACACTGTGTGATGGGAGAATTATCAACGTATGGGAAGGGCCACACCAAAATATTTGATTCACTTAAACTACAGACAAACAGGTTTCCTTGGTCTCCCAGTTCTATTTTGTTATTATTTGTATTATGATAGTGCCCAGGGACCCTAACCAAGATCAGGTTTCCATTGTGTGAAATGCTGTACAAAGAATAAAAGGAAAAACTTAAAAAACAACAAATAGTCTGGTAGCACTTTAAAGACTAACAAAACATGTAGATGGTATCATGAGCTTTCGTGGGCACAGCCCACTACTTCAGATGATGGGAGTGTTGGAAGTCCAGAGCCAAAAATCCAACACTCCCGTCATCTGAAGAAGTGGGCTGTGCTCACGAAAGCTCATGATACCATCTCCATGTTTTGTTAGTCTGTAAAGTGCTACCAGACCATTTGTTGTTTTTTAAGTTTTTCCTGATACAGGCTAACTCAGCTACCCCTCTGAAACTAAGACTAAAAGGACAGTTCTGCTTTAAGAAGTTTATAAACTAAATGGACAAGACAGGCAATTGACACCTCCAGGCCGGTAATGATGGGCTTCAGTACAGAAACCTAGATAGATCATTTGAAATCTGTTGAAAAACTACAGTATTATGGGGGGGAAAGTTGCAATTTTTTTATTAAAGTTTCATTGGACAAATCCAAGGATAATTAAACCAATATCTACTCCTAATTCCTTCCCCTTGTGCTGTGGAAGTTATACTGGTTTTGCACACTTATGATTGCCACACCAAGTAAGACAACACTATCTTCCCATGTACATCCATTTCCCAACCTATTTGCATCCATTGTGTAACTTATGCTGTTATTTAAGTCACTGATGAATTTACAGCAGAGGTGAATTTGGCCTTCTCTATCCCTTTCATCCCTGCAGATTAAACAGATCTGATACTGTCCTGATGTAACTGACAGTAGTGCCTAAGTAATGTAGTACTGGCACCTTCCCACAAACCTCACCTCTTCTTCACTATTTGTGTCTGGCCTCGTTGTTCTGCTCTCCCATCTTACTTGGTTCAGTCACTACTACAAATTCCTAATCTCTATGGCTACATCTATACTGCTTCCTTCTTGCAGAAAAGCCTATGCAAATTAAGTGCAGACTAACATATTGCTGTGCTTCATTTGCATAATTAATTAGGGGCCGTTTTTGTTCAAGAGGCTTTTGTGCAGAAAGGAGCTGTGTAGACGGCTCCTTTTTGTGCAAAAAACCCCTCTTGCGCAAGAGTCGTTCCTCCTGAAAAATGCAGAAGAATGGCTCTTGCGCAAGAGAGATTTGTTGCACAAAAAAGAGCCATCTACACAGCTCCTTTTTGCGCATAAGCCTCTTGCGCAAGAACGGCCCCTAATTAATTATGCAAATGAAGTGTGGCAATATGCTAATCCATGCTTCATTTGCATAGGCTTTTGTGCAAGAGAGGTGAAGTGTAGACGTAGCCTATCTGATAACAATACTACATTCCCTTCTGAATGCCGAATGTAGGCTGCAATACCAGCCAGCCGCCATGAGGTGACATAGGTATGCAAGAATGAAATATGCACTCTTCTGATCCGTTTAATATCCATTGTCGGGATGTGCCATACAACTGTGGTACAGCCACCTGTGGTCATTAAAGATCTCCTGGCACTTTTTGCAAGAGGAGTGGGCATTATTAATCGCAGCATCCTGGCCAAATTTCAGTTTGGGTAATTACATTCTGCCTCACTAAAATTCCCCCTGCAGTTTCAGTTGGAGAACTTATATTCTTCACTTCCTCTTCTAACAACTCGAGCTTAGTGTTGCTGGCGCTGAGTTGCCAACATATTACATCCCAGAGGTGGCTGTTTTTCAGGGGTGGGTAAGCTGAGCCTATAAGTATACATTCTGTAAAATGTCTTGGGACCCATTAGACAGACGTGCACAATATGTGACCCACATAGCCATAAAACATGGCCCCAACCTCAGTGTAAAAGCTGCAGACCAAGAGCAATGCTGATCAGCTGCAGACTTTATTTCTGGTGAATGCAGCCAAGATGAAATTTCTATTAATCTGTCAAGGAAGAATTAAATATTGTCGCTGCACCCAACCCCCTCATACACTGGACAAATGGATTTGGTGGGTGAAAATGTTATCCACTGCCCAGGCAGGTGTTAGAACGCATCACCTGTGAGCATGAAAGTATTAATGAGAAACTACCTAGGTACATGTGTGTGAATGTGCCTTTCGAGAGTGTAAACACCAAGTAATATGCTCAAGTAAAGCTGGATCTGAAAATCAGGCCTTTATATTTCTTTATATGTCAGATTGGGTCTTCCATGGAACATCAATTGTTGCTTAGTTACTTGGGTGTCGAAAAGAATCTCCTGGAAATGGATGGCTTTCTCCAAGGGCCTCTAGCGAAGATTCAACAAAAGAAGAATTTAAAATCCTGGAAAATATTGAGGGCTTTGGTTTTAGCCGAGCATGGTTTTTTAATTAAATAATCAGTTAAATATGTATTTACTCTGCTGAGATGGCTGTTCCTGCTGCACACTGAGGATTTTGTCTAGGCTAAGGGAGCAGCTAGGAATGAAATGCATCTGTTGACAAATCACAAGAAAATTATACGATAATGGTGGTCGGTCTGGGTTTGATCCAATCCTTCGCATTCACAGGCATCATTACGTTATGGGCTCTTTGTTATTTTAGCCTGCTGGCCAGAGAAGACGCATAGACACACAATGTGGGGTGAGACATGGATGCATAACTTGGTCCAGATGGGAAAACAGCTTCCTCATATGGTGCCCTTTCTCTGGTTTAAGGCAGCTCCAATTGATTGTTGAAACAGGATAGATATTTGAAAAAGCTGAGTCTTGAATACTCTAAATTATGATGGACGGACATATGACCACTGCATTGCTAAAGTAGCTTTACTTTTGAAGCTCCCCCCAACTCCCACACACACACATACACTACCTGCTTGAGCATGATCTGAGAGTTACTGGACTCAATAGCCCAAAACTCCCATCTGAATTTTCCCTTCAATTAGCATAATAAAAAAGAAGATATAATGTAAATTCTATTACTCCAAGTAATTACAGAAGATCCTATATAAGCTCATTGATTAGAGCTGCTGCTCTTTGATTCAATAATGTTTGGTTCAAATCCCATTATGGGAACCTTCCTGACAACCACTAGGAATAACTTTTAAGGAGCCCTGTTTGGAAAAGGCTTATGCTTGTGTTTCATGAGTTACTATAAACGAATGCAAAACTAGGAACCTGTTGCTGCTTTATTACTCTCTTCTTTTTGTGCCAACCATTGCATCAATTGAAAAGATGAACACAATTAAATAATCAGTTAAATGTGTGTCAATGTCTGCTGTTCGTGTATCACTTCCCATCCCAAAGGCTCCCATTACATTTGGTGATCATAGATGCCATCACCTAACCAATCATTGCTGCAGCAGTATCAGACAGGAAGTGATAAAGAGTCTGCAATAGAGGGTTTAGACAGACAGAACTCCTGAAACTGTATCAAGATTTGGAGGTTAATGCCTCTCTTGTTTTTGCAAAAAGTGCTACAAGGTCACATATCCTGTTAGGCAAGGAGTTTAAGCTACATCATATCACATCAATCTATAGCAGGGGTAGGCAATAATTTTTGAAGGAGGGACACTCCAAGATTTTGGAAATTGGTCAAGGGCTCCACTTTTCTGTGGAGGAGGTGCAGGCTCTAAGATGGTGCAGAAGGGTGCATGGGGTAAGGGACTGAGGGTGCAGGAGAGATGTGAGGTCTGAAAGGGAGTTTGGGTGAAGGAGAGGGTTGTGACCTGGGTCAGGGCATTGGGGTGCAGGGTCTCAGAGGGAGTTGTGAGCTGGTGTAGGGGAGTGCGGAGGGTTTGGATGGTGACCTGGGGGAGAGAGCTGGAGTGCAGGAGAGGCAGGGGTGCCAGAGCCAGGTTTTGGCTGGGAGGCACTTACCTAAGCATCTCCCAGCCAGCAACCCTGCAGCACCCCAAAGGCAGGCTGGGCTCCCTGCCTGCTGCAGCCCTAGAGTGCTTAGAATTGCAGGCTGCTCCTTCCATGTGGCTCTCAGCTCCAGGAGGGGGAAGAGGCTTGCACTGCCCCCTTTCCCCAGGCCAATCTCTCAGTTCCTATTGGCTGGTTATTTCAGGCCAATAGGAACTGAGAGATTGACTGAGGTCAGTTCCTATTGGTCAGTTGATTCTGGCCAATAGAAGCTGAGGATTGGGCTGGGGGCCGGGAGATCACACGAAGTCTCCCCCTCCCTCTAGAGAAAAGAGCCATACAGAGCAGTCCTCTGCTTTAAACAGTGGCTGCTGTGTGCCTGAGGGGTGCACCAGGGTGTCCATGGGTTGGATCCAGTGGACTGGTGGGCTGGATCCAGCTCACAAAGGGTATCTTGCCCACCTCTGATCGACAGCCTATTTTGCCTTCTATCCAGTTAACAGTGCAAAAAACATGGAGGCAGCCATCTGGAAGAGTGAAAGAGCCACCTAAAATAGGAACATCAGGGTTCCATTCATGGAAGAGAAGTCCTGAAGTCATCATTCCAGCACAACCCCTGAACTGGGTCTACCCATAGAAAAGTAGTAGGAGCCATGCAAAACCAATACATTCCTGCAGTGAGTCAGTGCCACCCAGCTGCTTTTCTAGAATAAGCCAATGATATTTTAATGCCTCGCTCATTAATATCAATATATGCTTTAAAATGTATCTTAATATTGGTTTAAGATAATTTTGTAAAAAGAAATCAGAATTCCCTTGTGCCCTGCTTTTGTAGCTTAAAGCATGTGGGAGGTCAAAAAAATATAGGTCAATGAAAATAATATTGCAACAAGAAATTAATTGCCAAGAATGTTTAATATGACAGGAGACTACATAAAACCCTATTATATTTCTTCCCTACTCTACTCAGTAGTCAGTACTATTGCTATATTCAAAGGCCAGGGCAATCTCCCAGGGTAAATTGCTACATTAGTTTGACATTTCTGGCTCCAATTAACCTTACATTTGAGCTATTTTAAGAGGATTTTTTTTCTTTTTTAATTGTGATAAGGTTACTTTTTTCTAGTAGAGCTTCAATTGCTTATATATCCTGGCCCATTATAGATACAGATCCCTATTTAAAAACATCTCAGGTAAGAAAATCCGGTCCTGCAACTTACCCAACTGTAACCAAAAGGCAGAGAGCAGACTTGGGTAAATTCTTAAAAAAGATTTACACCAGGTTAGAAGAGACTGAGCCAGACTTAAGCTATCAGTAAAGGCCCAGATCTTCAGTTGGTGTAAATTGGCACTGCTCTTCTAAAGCCAACAGTCAGTACACACAATGGCATGTTAGAGTAGCGGGGGATATAGATAAGGTTGCCAAACCTCTGGGATTGTCATGGAGCCTCCAGGAATTAAAGATTAATCTTCAAATAAAGATTGTGTCATGTGATGAAACCTCCTGTAACACCAGTGCAGTCTTTATGCAAAATACACCGCTGTGTAGAGCACCAGAATATCTGGGACACCACTGGGTCTTAATGTCCACCCACTCTCACTTCCTGTCCCTGTTCTGAGGCTCCGCTTCCTCCAGAGAGGATCTAGTTTACTTACAAGTGACAAAGCCTGCCAGAGCTATTAGCAAAACAGGGAACCTGGGAAAGAGCCATTCAAGTGGTAATGAAGCCAATTAAGAGGCATTTGCCAACCCCAGCTATAGACGGTCAGTTTCTGAATTTACTGTGTAAAATCTGCGGGACCTGAGTTAAAATCTGGTTTAAAAATATTTCATTAGTATGTTCCTGAAGATTATACAATTTTCTCCCTCACCTGCCATTAGGCATAGAGACGCCACTTTAATAGTACCGCATAATACTGCTGAGTAAATCCTAAGGACAGTCCTGTATAATATATTCACCAAAATCTGCTGTCCTAAGTATATACTCCACCTTGATACACAGCACTGACTTGGTTTGTTGTAAAACTAAAATCAAGTTTTATCAATGAAGAACCTAGACCTATGTGATTTCAAGCAGCAATAAAAGAGCTACAAAAGGGTGACAAACAAACCATAAATAATGCACTTCCTAGTATCTAAAACTTAATTCTAGCAAACTATTGCATTGCCTGACATCATTTCTTACTCACCCCCATGTTGGCCGCGTTCTCCAGCCTGTTCAGCAGAAGGGTCGATCTTTCAAAGATACAAAACATTGGCTTCTTTGTTCCCTCAGGAGATGGCTCCCACAAAGTCTTCACCTGTTCCATATGTCCCCAATGTTTACCTTAATCTTTGAAATCAAGAAGTCCTCAATGGGATTCAGAGATCAGTATCCATCAGGAAGCTAACACCATATGACTTCTGCAGTCTCCTGTGATTTACAATGCAAATGATCTTGTTGCCATCTTTGATGCCAATAAATAGCCCATTGGCTCAGCCCTGGCCATACCTGGCTCAATTGCAGTTTAGCCAAAGAGGTGTTTGCCTTTTTTTTTCCCCCTTAGAACAGGAGCAGAGAACCTATGGCCCTGGGGGCTGGATCTGGCCCCTGGCTTGCCTGGACCCAACCCCTGAAGCTTGGGACTTCCCCCCTCCAGCATTGGGGAACCAGTACTGCCACTTCACCCCTGCTTACAAGTCTCCCCGCCCCGAAACTGCTGCTGCACCCCCAGCCTGTTCCTGCACCTGACCATCCTCCCAGAATCACCAACACCCCAAACCCAAAGCCCGCTTCCCAGCAGCCACCGCCCACACACTGAACCCCTCATGTTTGACCCCACTCCAGAGCCTGGGGGAGCCACATAATCTACTAGCCCAGACCCCCCTAGTCTCTGGTGTGCGAGAGGAATGTGGGTATGTCTTTCTGATTCTCAGTCGTGGGCCACATCAGTGAGGGTTTTTTGTTTTTGTTTGCTTCTCACTTTTGAGCAGGTCCCAACCCAAAAAAGATTTCCCACCTCTGGCCTCTAGAAAAAACTGTTTTGCTTACTTTGCCTGTTGACAGATTCCAAGACATCATATTGGAGAATAGGTATAATTACTCATACAGCATTGTTACATACTCTCACTGTAAAATTTAATGACTAGGGTATCATTAGTTTTCAGACCATCTCTTAGAAGACACCTTTTAAATAAATATCATAACAGTGTGAAAGATGCACTGAACTGGTCAGATCAGCTGAGATTCACTGTAATGTACCACAGCGCCATCTCACATTGGAGTACTTTGAGGGTCATGCACACTAACCACAACGTGAGGAGGATCTATCTCCTAGCAGACATAATATCAACAATACTCACAGTTCTCCTCACTAGAAGAGGACAGGATCAGGTCCTCCAAGAGGACAGTGAGCAGGGACCTTGCTCACGCTACCACCAGGCAAACAAACTAATGGTGTGAGTTCTAGTAAACTGTGTCTACAACTATTCAGCTAAACAGGTCAGTGTCAACCCAAAACCATGAGGAAGGCTTCATGACTTCATTCAGGAAAGTCTATTACTCCATGTCTATTAAGCTGTATAACGTGTAGTGAACAGCGATATCAATGAAATGTTCCTTTTCCCTGTTTGTAAGTTGTCCATAGGCAACAGTGTGTTTCTCTAATATACCTGTGATTTGACCTTATTCCTCGTAAGAATGGCCATACTGGGTCAAACCAAAGATCTATCCAGCCCAGTATCCTGTCTACTGACAATGGCCAATACCAGATGCCCCAGAGGGAGGGAAGACAACAGGTAATCCTCACATGATCCCTCCCCTGTCACCCACCTCCAGAGAAACAGCAGCTAGGGACACCATTTCTACCTATCCTGGCTAATAGCCATTGACGGACCTAACCTCCAGAATCTATCTAGCTCTTTTTTGAACCCCGCTAGCCTTCACCACATTCTCTGACAAGGAGTTCCACAGATTGACTGTGCACTGAGTGAAGAAAAACTTCCTTTTGTTTGTTTTAAACCTGCTGCCTATTTATTTCATTTGGCCCTTATATTGTGGGAATAAGTAAATAACTTTCCCTTATTCACTTTTTCCACACTAGTCATGATTTTATAGACCTCTATCTTATCCCCCCTTAGTCTCCTCTTTTCTAATCTAGAAAGTCCCCATCTTTTTAATCTCTCTTCATATGGGACCCGTTCCAAACCCCTAATTATTTTGTTGCCTTTTTCTGAACCTCAAGTAATTTCTGTGAATATTTTTTTACTCTGTATCTTGCTCATGAGCAGTTCATTGCAAATGTGAAATATTCAAAATTGGACCTTCAAGTTACAGCCACCTGTACTTGCACAGAGAGATCAAATTTTGTGTTTCTGTTCCCCTATTTACTAAGTATGACTCATTATAAGCAGGTGCTTGGGGCAAATGCTCACATGTATTCATTCATTTTCTATTAAAACCCTCTACTTTCCCAAACATTCCTGCCATCAAGTCTTTTCAGCAGAATATTCATGGAAAGCAAGCACAGCTTTACCTTCAATTTATTTATTTAGTAATTTTTAAAATACAAATATATACTGTATTAATCCAGCTCTAATATTAAGGGAATGAAGTTATCATCACATAAAATAAAACAAAATTCTGTGTACACACAAGACAGGATTGCCAAGAAAATCACAATTTAGGATATCCTGTTGGAATTCTGCAACTGTACCATGGCTCCAATTGCAACAGTTGCAGAATTCCAACAGAAGTAACTTTTTGACACATAAAATCTCCACTATATCATTGGGAAGGGTTGTACTCTACTGTCAATGACATCAGTGATCATTCTAGTGACTTCAATGAGAGCAGAAACAGGTGAATACTTATAAGGAAAAAAAATCTATTAGCCCAAGTGCTTTTTTGGACATAATAAAAATTCCCTGGTACATCCAATTGAAATCAGTGGCGAACTGCCCAGTGCCTTCCGTGGGGTCTGGATGTGGCAAATGATCCTCTTGATGACAACTGTACTTTTTATGAATATATGAGGGAGTGATGAAATATACCTGGTCAGCAACTCATCCCACTATTTGAATGAAATGGGTTTGGATATTTACAGTAGGAGAAGAGAATGTTATAGCCATGATTTTTGCTTAAAAAATGTGTCTTTAAAGTTAGCTCATTTAACCAGTGGGCTAAGTTTTCAAAAGTGATGACCATCATGCATCAGAATTTTTAAAAATTAAGCTATATTTTAGGTGGTTAAACAAAGAAGCATCACTTTAGGAAGTCACTATAAAAAAAATCTTGATATTACATTATACGTACACGCAACAAACATCCACAACACACACATCTTTCATCCCCATGCAGAGTTTCTGGTTGGCACCTGATTATAGACATAAAGAGACAAAGTAACATAAAGAGATTACTGAACCAAAGAAAACCCTGATATTTGAAATTTGGCATCTGAGCCAGCTTTGAAGAGATATGTAGACTTACAACAGAATTAAAGGACACTTGCTCTCTTCCTCAGTCTCAAACCACAGGATTTAAGAATTCAACTGCAGAATCAGTTAGCTGTTTTGGAAAAGCCTTCCCAGAATTCAATTACAAAGCTGATTCTATCTGGTGCTTTGGCTTACCAAACCAAGTATATTACAGTGAACATACTCCTAGGTCTAAACCTAAAGGAAGCAGAGGTTAGACTGAGATTTTTCACTGTGTGTAACACTCCAACTAACCTCTTATCACAAAGTGTCATGCTTACCAAGACATAGATAAGTTTTGAAGGGTGTTAAACTAGGAATTAGCTCCAACACACTGTATATACCTGTATATGCAATCCAAGACCAACAGACACCTGTTATATAATCTTTGGCCAGTTTTCATTGTATTAGCTTCTTTCTGTCCACCAGAAGGTTACAGCATACCATTTATTTACCAAGCTGACTAAAAATTACCTTTAGAAATATAAATGCTAATTTGACTGTAAAAAGGTGGCATCAATGCAAAGATTTAGATGTGGAGTTTTCTATGTTAATTAATGCCAAATAAATTGTTCTATTTTTCAGTAGCAAAGGATCAAGGATTCCCTTTTCCATAATTAAAACTCTGAAAATGTTAGTATTATCTTCCCTGCACAGAATTCAGAAATCAGGAAACACCTCTCGGAGCATTAATTGCCCACAATAATATAGCTGTCTGTCTGTATGATCTATGAAACCTTTGATGTTTAAATTGATCCCAGTATACTGGAGAGAGCTTCTGCAGAACTGATTTCCTTGCCTTTATTTTAGCTCGGTTCATTCAAAGGGCAAAATATCTAAGCGTTCAGCTTTTGACCCGACTAGCAAATATTTAATGTATGAATTAAACTGGACAGGGCTTTGCCAGAAGCTCTCTTCATGTTTTATTTCTGAAGCTATTTTTACCAACATTTAATCGTTTCAATGCAAGGAGATAAAGACATCTCTGACAAACTGTGTTTATTGAGCTAAATGCCATCAAGGAAAGCCTTTTTATTTTTTTTTATAATGGGTTCAACGTACTTTGCATCTCTAGCTTTATTCTGAGAAGCAACATTCCAATCAGAGGGGATGATACAGTAGCTAATATTACTACTATAAATGCCCAAGTGGATGGACACGGGGGCAAATCAACAGACATGGGTGGCTACACTGAAAATGGCCCTTAATAGCCTCATGGGAAATAATACAGTGGTAAGCATCTACATTTGGTCTCCTGCCCTTCTGTATATATTTACAAGGGACGCGCCTGTGAAAACCAGCACCAAGCGAACAACAGCCAAGTACCTGCTTAAAGGTCAAACAAGCAGCAGCAAAGCAAAAATTAAAAGGGAAGCACCTACTTTCACTCCCTCACCCACCCACCCAGAAGAGATATTAATGAGAGGACCGCAGGGAGTCAGCTGCCTTAAACATCATGTGAGGTAATGAGAACCTGTAGGCAGGCCAGCAGTAGGGGGCTAAGAGCAAACAATGAAGAGATGAGAGGGACAGCAACAGGAGGAAGAATAAGAAGAGCAGGCCATGGCAGGTGGAAAGGGCATTAGAAGGCAGGGCAACCATGTAATTACCCAGTGGAAAGGAAAGCCAAAGCCCAAAGGTCAGTATTATGCTGGTCGGAGGGCAGAAGAAATGTATTACCAGCCCAGTCCCTTGTTGACAATATACCCACACTGCTGAGGATAAAATCTGCAAAGCAAGCTTCTGGATCAAGGGTGGGTGATCATTTTAGTGGGGGGAGGGGCACTTCACAAATTTTGGTATGGAGTCACGAGCCAGCTTCAGGGACCCCAGAAGAAGGGCCTATAGAGAGAGAAAGTGTGTGTGTGTGTGTGTGTGTGTGTGTGTGTGTGTGTGTGTGTGTGTGTGAGAGAGACATTTTGTGACACAGATGGAGTGTGTGTGACAGTATGTGAGTGACAGTGACCGTGTGCGTGGCAGAGAGACTGGGAGAGTGTGTGCAGCAGCGATTGTGCGTGTGTGTGCACGCGCACACGTGCACGCGCACAAATTGCGAGTGTGAGAGACTAACTCAGGATTGAGTGTGTGCTGGCTAAGTTTCTGAGAGAAGCCACACTGTCTCTCTAAGGGAAATCTGTCCTGCTCTGTTGTCTCACCACATCCATCTTCTGTACTCCTCTGAGTCATATGCTTCAAATTGGAGCAGCTCTGCTGACTGTGTGTCTCCGTCTACAACCCCTTCTCATACAGGGGTACAGCTGAACACATGCTGCCAGCTGTAAGTATGCACACACTGCTAATCAGCTGGGTGGGCCAAATCCAGACCCGGGCCTGAGTTTGCCCACCCCGTGCTGGATCCTGCAGAACCTTTACTTCCACTCTGCAAACGGCAGTATCCTTGCTCATACTGGACTGCAGTGCTTGATTACACATTCCATGAAGTTTACTTTTTTTGGAAGGGTGTCTGAAGTCAGATGACAGCAGCCAGAGAGAAGGCGCTCTTCACATTGTTAAATCGCACTAACCCAGCATATGGCAACGGGCAGACAAGCTCAGCCTGAAGTGCACTCAGAGCACCTAGACATCTCCAGTGTTATTTCCAGCCTATGTGCAAAATATTTCATTTAAACATCCCCCCTCTTTAACTGATCTTATTGGGTCCAAAGCTTCTGTCTCACACTGATTATACCAATGGTGGACAGGATGACCCAGAATGAATAACATACGTTGATCACTCACACAGAAGTTTTTTAGTAGTAGTAAGCAGTAACCTAGAGGTGAAACACTTCGTACCACATTGCCTTTTTCTCCATGGTCTAGTAGACTAGTTGAGCTGCGGCTTTGCTCCCGGTGTCCCTGGTCTGCTGGAGACGGTCCCCAGCAGACCAGAGGCACCAGGAGCAAAGCGGCAGCGGCGGCGGAGTCCCGCGCCTCTGAGGCTTTGCCAGAGCAAAGCCTCAGAAGCGCATCACCCAGCCGCCGCTGCCGCTTTGCTCCCGGAGCCTCTGGTCTGCTGGGGACCGTCTCCAGCAGTCCAGGGACACCTGGAGCAAAGCCAGGAGGCGGAGGGGTCCCGCGCCTCTGAGGCTTTGCCAGAGCAAAGCCTCAGAGGTGCGGGCACCCCGCTGCCGCTGCGCTTTGCTCCCCATGTCCCTGGTCTGCTGGGGGGGGGGGGGCGCAGCTAGTGCCCCCCCCTCCAGCAGACCAGGGAGACATGGAGCAAAGCCCCAGGCCTGTGGTAGAGCAGGTGGGGCGCTGCCGGTTGGTCCCGCAGCACCGCTCCTTGGCGCTACTGGACCAACCCGGCAGCACCCCAGCTGCTCTGCCCCAGGAGTCCTGATTCAGCCGCTGCTGATCAGTTTCAGCAGCGGCTGAATCAGGACACCTGAGGCAGAGCAGCTGGGGTGCTGCTGGGTTGGTCCAGTAGCGCCGAGGAGCGGCAGCGCTACTGGACCAACCCAGCAGCACCCCAGCTGCTCTGCCCCAGGCATCCCCAAGTCAGCCACTGCTGAAACTGACCAGTGGCTGACTACAGGAAGCCCTTGCCCCGGGCTTCCTGGAATCAGCCGCTGATCAGTTTCAGCAGCAGCTGACTTGGGGATGCCTGGGGTTCTTAAGTTGAATCTGTATGTAAGTCAGAACTGGTGTCCAGATTCAGCCGTTGTTGAAACTGATCAGTTTCAGCAGTGGCTGAATCTGGACGCCAGTTACAACTTACATACAGATTCAACTTAAGAACAAACCTACAGTCCCTATCTTGAACGTAACCCGGGGACTGCCTGTACATTGCAATAGGTGAGCAATATGTATTGGTTCAACTAGGGCCACAGGCTGGCATTAAGCAAATTTCAAGGGTTATTTGAAGTTAATTGAGTTTAATCATGTAATGGTTTTATAATTGGTCACAGTGTTCCCACTCTTATGCTGATAAAACCACACTTGGAATGAAAAAAAATTAAAGGAATTTACCAGCCGATTTCTATTAGATGGGAACAAAATACATGAGTGGCTGTAGGCAGGAAACAGGGAGGAAGGAATAGGTTGTATGCTGGCTAACTGCACTAACTGTTTTAGTGCACTGAACTTCTGCCTTCAAGTGCAGTGAACTAGAGTCCCAGCTGGGGACTTGTACTAAGAGTAAGGACAGCAGTAAGTTTCTGAATTTTAGTCATGCTGACTTGGTGGTATTTCTCACAGGCAATGAGATGGCTCGTTACCCCCTGGGGGAAAGGAAACTTCAGAATTTTTCCATATCAATGGAGCCAGGTGCACTTAGCTGATTCAAAAGTGAGCAAAGGCCAAAGAATATATATACCACGACATACAGGCCTTTCCTAATGCCAGAAGTGACTATAGCCATGGGTTTTACCATGATAACTCCCTGATAGCTGAAGGAGAGCAGGGCTGGTGCTTGGAACGTGATTCTGACCCACTGAGTCTTCCACTCCTGAGTTCATTGCCACCAGGATTGCACCTTGTGAAAGTCACTCTTAACTGATGAGTCCACTAATGTAGGCAGCCTTTGGATTTTTTCATTGTTAAGCACAGTGGTATCCATTGTATTCCTGTCCTGTCCCAACAGCCATAAATAATACCAGCTCAATGCTTAATGGTGACTTATTTATTATTTATTTGATGATTTATGTAGAGCCTATGGCCTTCACAACTATAATGATAACAGCTCTAAAAGCAGACAGAACATGAAAAGGAGCTGCATAAATTATTAAAAGCATCCCTCCCTTCCTGAAAGAGAGCTGAGAAGCAGTGTGGTTTTCTCTCTTTCATTCTCCTGCAAGTAAAAGGGCAAAGTGACACTGGTTAAATCTAGGCTTAGCAAAGGGATGACAATAAATAATATTATCATCATCATCAGAACTACAGTAGCTCCTAGCTAGGGATTTTCAAGGGTGCACATCTCAAAGAACTGGAAAGATCATAATTCCTATTTTACAGATGGGAAAACTGAGGGAAAAAGAGGCAGAGCAGTTTGCCCACGGTCACCCTACAGAGCAGTGGCTAAGTGAAGAATCCAGATCTCCTGAGTCCCAGTCTAGGCATCTATCCACTAGGTCAGACTGCCTCCCTTAGTTGTTCACTGCAATATTCAGCTCTGAGAGAGGATATATAGTTGTACTATTCGTTCCCGCGTGGAAGCAGTTGGGACTGCAGGCTGATTTTTTTTCTCTTTAGTAGCTGTTGGGGCAAAAGCACCCACAGCTTCCTGGCACCAGTGGGGGATAAGACTGAGCACTCAGTAGGCTGGAGGGAACAGCATACAGCTACAATTAGTCTTCCCCAAAATACCCAGTAGGCAGGAGTGAGCTTCTGTGATCCCCGCCCTTGAAGACAAGCAGGCAACGTGCCCCAAAGACCTGGCTGTCAGGGCTGTGTCCATTAACAGTGTATGGTACACCAGCGAGGGGTGTAGGAACAAGGTTTTTGCTGGCCATGCAGAGAGGCCCATCCTACATCAATCATGGACCTACATTTGTCAGGAAGCAGCCTGCCCCGTGTGTGCTCCTGAGCGCCACATGTCATATCAAAGTAGGCCCTTCCTGAAACCTGACCCTCTTTCTCCAGTCCTATTCATTCATGCAGTAGTTGTCCTACTGCAAAGTAATGAAACTGCAGAGGATGAGACCCTGCCAAAACACACACAGAGAGCTGGGTGCCAGAGGAGAGCAGATCCAGAGCCTGTGGGAGCTTCCCATTTGGGCACTGATCTGCCAGCTCCTTCCCATTGCAAGCCATGCTCCCACCAGCCTCTCAGCTCCCTCGTAGGCCCAGCCTTTCAGTGGGAGAAGAAATGGAGCTGGCTCTTCTCTTTTCCCATTTCTGAGGCAGGGGGGCTGAATCCCTCACTGGGTGAGTCAGAGGATTTGGGCCTGTCTGAGCAGGGCCCACCGTCTGCCTACCAGTGATACACTATTGCTTCTTAAAGTCTCAGAAGGGTAGCCAGTTTAGTCTGTAACTTTAAAAACAATGAGTAGTCCTGTGACACCTTAGAGACTGTGGCTGGTTCGGCTTCCCAGAGGGATTCTTTCGCCTCCAGGTCAGGGGGCAGCCACTCCGCCCCACTGCACTGGGCCCTTAAAACAAAACCCCAAGTTACTAGTCCATGCCTGGTCTTCCTTCAGGGTGTGCACGAGGCCAGCTGTCCGGAGCCTGGCCTGGGTTCAGGAGGGCGACAGACAAATAAAGCCCATACACACAAGCCCAACTTTCCTTCAGGGTGAGGCAATAAACACCAACAGTTAGTAGTCCAGAAGCCCTGGCCTTAGTTCAGGCAGGGCAGCAAACGACCAAATCCAGTAAATAGTTCAAAGTACCATGGCCCAGGGTGGGGCAACAAACCAACAGTTAGCAGTCTTAGGGGCCTGGGCCTTGGTTCAGGCCGGGCAGCAAACACCCACATTTAGTAAATAGTAGGCAGTAGTTTGTCTCCTTGCTCTGGAGGAGTGCAGGTTGCTTGCCTGCAGTGGTGGAGAGGGGGAGACTGCCACCCAGTAGTTGGGTGGCAGGGGAGACGCAGGCCTGCCTACTCCACTGTGTCCCAATCCGGGGCCCCAGCAGTAGCAGCGCGATTGGCTGCAGGGTCAGCAGGGGCTCTGGCCCGAAACGCGCTGACCAGGGGGTGCTTAACAGGCCTCACTATTCCCTGGGTCACTTCCGAACTCCCCTCAATGTGTACCTAGGCGTCAGGTCAGTCTCTTGGGGGTTCCAGGTTGGTTGGCCCAGCTTGGGTCCAGGGGGTCTAGACCAGCTTGCAAATCCCGCAGCTCCAGCTGCTTCTCGGGTGCAGGCCGATGTACCTCCAGATCAGATGCGGCTGGAGGTCCACGCCAATCCTCGGCCCCTTGCAGGTCCAGTGGTCCCTGCCAGTCTCGGGGTGCAGGCTGGGGCGAGCATGCAGGCCGGTCCTCTGGGTCAGGCCCAGTAGGAAGGCCAGGCCTCAGCCTCCCTGGCCGGGAGTACTGAGCAGACCTCTGGCTCCTAGAGGCTGGGCTCTGACTGAATCCTCAGGTTGGGCTTTTATAGTTCTGGTCCCGCCCTCTGATTTCCTGTCAGGTGGCTAGCCAGGGGCAGGCTCGGCCCAAAATGGCTACCGGAGGGATTCTTCCATCTCCATGTCAGTGGGTGGCCGCTCCACCACACTACAGAGACTAACAAAATATATATATAGTATCATGAGCTTGCGTGGGGATAACCTATCTTCTTTCTTGAGCTTTAAGCTCATCTGAAGAAGTGAGTTTTGCCCACAAAAGCTCATGATAACTATATATATATATTTGTTAGTCTCTAAGGGTGTGTCTACACAGCACCCTAAACTTGAAATAAGATATGCAAATTGCGTATCTTATTTCAAAACTATTTCAGAAGAGCTTATTTTGAAATTTGGAGTGTCTACACAGCACCAAATTTCAAAATAACACGCTATTTCAAGCCATCCCTTATCCCTAGTGCAACGAGGTTTACTGGAATAGCAAAATAGCACATCCATTATTTTGAAAAATATTTCAAAATAATGGGCGGCTTGTGTAGACCGGGGTAGCTATTTCAAGATACTTCCCGAAATAACTGTACAGTGTAGACGTACCCTAAGATGTGACGGGACTACTTGTTATTTTTATTGTTTGTTACTTCAGCAAAAAAGGAGGATGGAGTCTGACACTCTCTCAGGGTCAGATTCTAGGAGGAACTTACCCCTTTCTGTTCAGAGGCTGGTACCACATGCAGCATTTCTGTTACCGGACACAAACAAACCTAAATGAAATTATATACCTCCAGACACTTGTTTCCTAGGACTCAGTCAGCTTCCTTTCCCTTCTTTCCTAGTTCGTGACGCATCCTGCTGCTTGCGTTGGCAACAAACAGCGATTTGCAACCGAGCAGAGCTGTGGTCCTGTGTTGCCTGCAGAAGCGCAGATGAACATGGTGATGGCAGCCCGCCAGGGAGTAATCTTGCAGGCTTTTTATTGCTCACCGCTGGTCAACACGCTATTAGAAGCTGAGGTTAGATCCAACATGTCCATTGTGGTTTCCTTATTTGCAATGAACTGCTGTTTTGCTAATCACCTTTTAAACTAATTTTTGGTTGGTATCATCTGTCTTCTTGGCAAATAGTTTGGGTTTTTGAGAAAAGTTACATGAGTATAGATTCCCTGCATGAAGAAAAAGATCATGTGGTTTTGATCTGAAAAAATTCTCCCAGAGTTTGGGTCTGGGTGACTTAGGAATATATATAGTAATAAATTTGATGTTCAATTAAATGCAAATGTGCAGTTTGTTTCTCCATTCTTTCCCCATATGCTGTTCCCTAGTGGTTCACGCTGAAGTTCTGACCACAGCTGCCGTAAATCAGCATAGCTTCATTGAAGTCAATGAAGCAACATGGATGTATATGTCCAGTTATGGGCACCATATTTCAGGAGAGATGTGGAAAAGGTCCAGAAAAATTATTAAAGGTCTAGAAAACATAAGCTATGAGGGAAGATTGAAAGAATTAGGTTTGTTTAGTCTAGAAAAGAGAACTGAGAAGAGGCATGATAACAGCTTTCAAATATCTAAAAGGGTTATTACGAGGAGGAGGGAAAAAATCATTCTCCTTAAAATCTTATAATAGGACAAGAAGCAAGGAGCTTGAATTGCAGCAAGGGAGGTTTAGGTTGGACATTAGGAAAAACTTTTCAACTGTCAGGATGGTTAACCACTGGAATTAATTGCCTAGGAAGTTTGTGGACTCTCCATCATTGGAGATATTTAAAAATAGATTAAGCAAACAGGCATCGGGGGTGATCTTAATGGTGCTTGGTTCTGCCGTGAGTGTAGGGGACTGGACTTGATGATCTCTTGAGGTCCCTTCCAGTTCTAGTATCCTGTGATCCTGTGCTTGCTCTTCCCAGTCTTTACTTTTTTTTTTAATTAAATTTTAGTACATCTTTCAATCACGTTCAGCAATTGACTTTTCCTCTCAGCTTCATTTCATACCCCATCCATTCTCTCTCTTCTTCTTCAGATTTTTCCTTTCTTCCTTTCCCCTCACTACCCATCCCTCATTTCACTTCAGACCTGCTTTCCACTTCACTGCTCCTATCCTTCCTTTCTTGGTCCTGGCTCCGCATAGTCCAAGTTCCTGTCTTCAGTCCTCAGCTGGTTTTCCCAACTCACCCAATTAATTAGCAATTTTCCAAACCGATTCTGGCCTCTGCAACTAGACAAATTCTTGGCAGTAGTGGCAGTTACAGTACCAGTGGGTAATTGAGCACAGTTTTAACTGGGTTATTGCTTAACTAACTGATGTTTATGCAATACAAAAATCTCATAAGGAGTGGAGTGTGTCCCAGGGTGTCTTATGATTCAAATGCAATAAAGACAGTGGGAAACATTTGCAGATTTTGATTTTAAAAACTAAAATGAACTTTCTAAATGTAAAGCGGAAGCAGATTCCCCAGTGACACTGCACAGACAAATACTAAAATCTCAGTCTCCAAATATTTCCAGATATATGAAGGGGAAAATAAATAAATCAAGAGATCTAGATTAGTCTAAAAGAATAGCTGGGGCAGTAAAAAATAAAACAAAACCTGAAAGATGATCTGGGCCGATATGAAGAACCATAAAAAACAAACAGAAGTGCTTCAGAATCAATACTGGGAAGTAACAAAGGAATTATCCAACTGGACTGACATGATGAAGACAATGACATTTGATGAGCACCAGGATAGTTGCCATACTAAATAAGACCCAACACCCATCCAGTGGAGTATCCTGTCTCTGGCAGCACGCAAGGTACGTTTACACACCAGGGCAAAAGTTGAATTAAACTATGCAACTTCAGCTACATCAATTGCGGAGCTGAAGTCCAAGTAGCTTAATTCGGCTTTTGGCGCTGTCTGCACAGTAAGAAGTTGAAGGAAGAACACTCTTCCTTTGATTTCTCTTACTCCTCATGAAATGAGGGTTACAGGAATTGGATATTATTTCAACATTATTTCAAAATAATGGCTTGCTGTGCAGATGCGCACAACAAAATAATGGCAGCTGTGTAGACATAGCCTCAGTGTTGTTTAACTCTTCTCCCTTTGATTTCAATTGAAACAAACATGGGTCAGTGCTAGTGTAACTTAGACACCTGCTGGGGTTGGTGGACTGCCCCATCCAGTGGCGAATAATGAGTCTGCTCTACAGCCTTAGCTGACAGCCAGATGTCTTTTAGGTCATACGGTAGAGCAGGGGTGGGCAATAATTCTTGGCTGAGGGCCACTTCAAACATTTTTTGCCCCACCCCTTCTGCGGTGGGGACAAAACCAGAAGTGGCAGGGCCAGGACGCTGCTGGGCTACCCTGTCCCAAAGACCATGATTGCTCTGGGGGTGGGGAAGCTCATTTTCCCCTCCCCCCTTCCCAACTCTTCAACTCTACCAGCAAATTCCTGTGACCTTGGACGAGTCATTTAGCCAGCATGGGCTCGGTTTCATGTCTGCAGAAATAGGGATATAATCATATTCCTCTGCTCCCAGCCTTTGTCTACTTTCTCTTTTTAAGTTTTAAGATCTTCAGGCCAGAGACTGCCTTTCAATGTGGGTTTGTGGCATGGTGAGCACAAGGAGCCCCCGAAGAAGACAAAGACCATGAAAACAAAGGAAAAACAGCCAGATTCTAAATTGCTAAGTTCAACCAATCGGCAGGGAGAAACATACCATGTAATCCATGTATCTGATCAAACTAGCTTGAATTTCAAATATCAAATTCTCGAAGAACCACTCACAACAAAATCTACAAGCCAAGACTCATTGGCAAAAATTAGTTGGGGAATGATTCCTAAAAGGTGATCTATATGAGAAAGCCTGTTTGGAGACCACAAAAAAATGTGAAATTTGACTGAAATAATTCCTCATCAGCCTGCCTCTTGATTTACACGAATACAGAGTAAATGGAACACCACACAGCTGAGGATTATGCCACGTGAGGGCAGGTGTTGGGGGGATGGAGTGCCAGATATAAAGCATGGAAGTGCAGCCTCCCTTGCTGAAGAGGATCAGTGGCAATAATTTCTGGTGGTAGAGCAAAATCTGCCACCGGATTAAATATTAATAAGCTGTCAGGGTCAAAATCTTTGGCTCCTCCAGCCTCGATCATTATTCAGCTTCATTACTCAAGACCTGTTCAACTGGAACTAGTCTTTCCCATTTTCCCCCTTCACCTTGTGAAGGGTAAATCAAATTATTAAATATGGACAATGCCATTCCCCCTCCGCCACTATTTGATAGCCAAATGATATTTTCCTCTCCGCTGTGGTAACTTGTATACATACTGCTATTTTTTAGTGATCAGCAAGTCTTGCGTGGAAGAAAAAGAACGACTGGAAAAGTGTGGTGGGTTAGCAAACCTCAGCCATGTTTTCTGTAGGTTAGTATTATTGATTACTGACACCTAAGGGCCAGACACATAATCAATAGACCTGATGACCCACATATATGACATGGCCTGTAGGGGCTTCAGAAACAAGAACGAAACATGGCAGCTCCAGCTGAACCTTTTTGTACAATTTTTTTTTTTTTTTTTGGTAGGTAAAGCCATTTCTACTCAAATTACTGTCAGAGTGCAAACTGGTATCAGAGGGGTTTGTTCATTTTTTCCTCCAGCAACTGAAGACCAGGGCATCAATAATAATTGTCAGTGAACAACTTTTTTTTGGCAGGGGGGGACTAGCTATGTGCCACCATTCGAGGAACTATGAAACCCAGGGGGTAGCTACTCAAAAGGAGGACTCAACCATACAAAGGAGAGAAAAAATGGAATATGATTCTAATGAGAGAAAGCCAATAGGTATCTCACTGACTTACTATCAGTTGTCTGAGGCAGTCTCTATGTATTGACCTGTCCTCTTAGCCCAGGAATATATGAAATTGGTACAAGGCTCTTTACTCAGAGCTTCAAATGTATTTCTTCCACATGAAATTAGTGCAACGTATTCATTTCATGCTCCATATCTGGCACTCCGTCCCCCCACACTTGCTGTCATGTGGCGTAATCCTCAGCTGTGTGGTGTTCCATTTACTCAGCATTCGCACGAGTCTTTTCCCTAACTTGGGGTCTTCTGCACGACAGTATTTTCTGTAGGATGTTTACCTGTTCCAGCACCCGCCATGGGAGTCAGCCTGCTTCCTGAGCCTTTCCCCCTTGGTCCAGCGACTTCCTGCTGCAGGCAGCTCCACAGGTGAACCCTGTATTGGCTTTTATTATCACCTGATCATCCTCAGCTGAAAGGTAGCTGATCCCTCATAGGGGAGACTGGGTCCAGCTCTCATTCAAGGGCCAGGCAGCACGTGACAGCTCATCTTTTTGTTGTATGATGGCAAAGACCCACTTTGTCAGATGCATGTAGTGGAAATTTCCAGAGGCAGGTACAAATATGCAGGCTAGAGATAACGAGGTTAATTCAGTCAAGGAGAGTAAGGCCCACTTCTAGCAGCTGATGTGGAGGAGTGAACACCAAGAGAGGAGAAACTGCTTTTGTGCTTGGCTAGCCATTCACAGTCTTTGTTTCATTCTAAATCCCAAAGAGCAAACCATGCATTTAACGCAGAACCAAAGAATTGCCAGAGATAGCAGATACCCAATGAATAAAGTATTGACTGACACCAAGACTTTGCAGCAATTCATTATTGAATTAAATGCCCTGTGATAACACCTAATCTTGAGATAGCCATCAGTGGAAGACAACTGAGAGGCTGTTGACAAGTCCCTCCAAAGCCCTGGTCTCAGTGCCAGCTTTTGTGTAAGGCTGAAAATATTTCTGTTCTAATAAAATCTTTGTCGTCATGAGAGAAGCTGTTATTACATCAGTGACACATGCACTCTTTCGGATATGTAAAGCACTGCTGTGTGCATTGCAGTGGGCTGAGTGCAGCTGAAGACAGAGCTAGAAATTAAGGATTGACTCTGAAAACCCTGACATAGTGACCCTTGAGCTATAGCCGCAACTTCTGCACTGGGGTTGAAACACTTGTAGCATTTTTCAGTAGAGGAAGGATGCTAAACTCCTCTGTGCTGGCTAAAGATGGGTACTTTCACTCTGCCTGCCTAACAATGTTCCCTGAACCTTGAACTGGATATAGTATTTTTCTGCATAACCAGTCTAAAATTACTACATATTGCTATTAAGCACAGCTGCTCCGTTTCACCTCCGGAGGTGGCTGCATTTTAATGATGGATCCAAGTCCATTATTCTTGGCCTGGAAAAGCCTTGGAATCCTTCAGGATGTGATACACCACACATGTGTCTACCTGTCAAACGGCAGCCTGGCTTGGACTGACCTCCTGTGGCATGACAATCACACCTGCAAGCTCAGTTCACTCAATAATTTGACTTCAGACGTTGTTCTCTCAATACTGTCCCCTCCTGAGGACTGGTTGATGGTCCAAATAGGTCACAGCCAAAGTCCCGAACATTAAACCATTTCTCACCCCCATAGAATCATAGAAGAGACCTTTGAAGGCCATCAAGTCCAGCCCCCTGCCCAAGGCAGGACCAACCCCAATTAAATCAATCCAGCCAGGGCTTTGTCAAGCTGAGACTTAAACACCTCTAGGGATGGAGACTCCACTACTTCCCTAGGTAACCCATTCCAGTATTTCACCACCCTCCTAGTGAAATAGTTTTTCCTAATATCCAACCTGGACCTCTCCCACCACAACTTGAGACCGTTGCTCCTTGTTCTGCCATCTGTCATTACAGAGAACAGCCTCTCTCCATCCTCTTTGGAACCTCCCTTCAGGAAGTTGAAGGCTGCTATCAAATCCCCCCTCACTCTTCACTTCTCCAGACTAAATAGACCCAAGTCCCACAGCCTATCCTCATAGGTCGTATGCTCCAGCCCCCTAATCATTTTGGTTGCCCTCCGCTGGACCCTCTCCAATGCATCCACATCCTTCCTGTAATTGGAGGCCCAGAACTGGACACAATACTTCAGATGTAGCCTCACCAGAGCTGAGTAAAGAGGAATAATCACATCTCTGGATCGACTAGCAATGCTCCTCTTAATGCAACCTAATATGCCATTAGCCTTCTTGGCTACAAGGGCACACTGTTGACTCTCATCCTGCTTCTCATCCACTGTAATCCCCAGGTCCTTTTCTACAGAACTACTACTTAACCGGTTGGTCCCCAGCCTGTAATAGTGCTTGGGATTCTTCACCACCCTCCTAGTGAAATAGTTTTCACCGGGTCATACCTCTCATATTGGGGTGCTTAGGCAGGAAATATGGGCACTCTCCTTAGCAAAATTCGGGCTGCACCCCCAGGTAGCTCTCACCTGCTTTCTGATTGAACCAGTCTGCGCTGGCCCACTGGGGCTCCCTCCCAGTGGGTCATTCCTTGACACTTCATAGTTCCCAGGTGCTGCCTGCCTGCCCTCTTAATTGGCCAAATTGAAGCATCTACTCTGGCACATAGGAGCTGGACCTACTTCATTTACTGGGGCCAACCGTCATGTGACAATATTATACAGAGATGTTTATTATACACACGTATCTGCCTTAATGCAAACACCCCTCCCCCCAACATCTATTTTTCAGTCTGCCCTTAGATTACACATTCCTTGGGAAAGACCATCCTTTCCTAAATTTTACTTTATAGTTTTACTATTGCTCCAAATGCCGCAATTACAGAATTCCCCCAGGACTACTTACTGGCTAGGAAATACATAGCCCATTGTGGTTACTACCATAAACGGGTTTTTTTTAAAGCAATGTTTTAAAACATTGCTATAGATCTTACAAAGATTGCTTCTTTCAGAGGTATCTAGCAATGCAAGGCTTCTGCACCCGATCTGGCCTGCTGCTGTCATTTCTGTGGTGGAACATCTGTTCTCCACTCCAGCTGGAGAAAATTCTGCATCATCTTACACAGTTTTCTGCTTCACCAAGTTATGCCACTTGGGGCAGCACAGGCTGGCTAAAATGGTGGGGGATGGAGTGATCTCCCTGCTATCTATTGAATGCCCCTAGGAACTTTCCTTCAGCCAGTGAAGCTATTAAAAATCACCATGGTCTTCCCTATGAACAGTGTGTCTGAACAGACAGTAGCTATTTATAGATAAGTCAGCCAGCATTTGTGGTCTAAAATTGCTCTATACTCTTCCCAGAACTCACTGTATAAATGATTTCACTGTGTAGGAGGAAGTTCTGGAACACTATCCTTAGTGCCAGACAAAAATTTGCAGCTCTATAGCATATACCCACAAGAAAGTTAGGTGCCATCCATTTTGTTTGGTTAGTAGAGTCATCTGCCACAGAATACATTTCTGACCCTAGATGTCACCTTCATTCTGAAATCCTTGTCCACCTATTCAGCCTTATTGTGCATCACACACTATAGCACACTTAGCCCACATAAGACCTTGTCACCGCGTGATTAATCTCAGCTATTTGTAAAGCACTCCTTCCCATACTGTGTAGGCCCCCCGACAGGATCTGTCTGAGTGCAGCTATGTGAAAGAAGAGAACACGTTAACCTGTGAAGTCTATGGAGAATACCAGTCAGAACTTTTTCCATCACGTGATGAACCAAACAGATGGACAGCGCTGTTCAGAAAACAGGTTTTTTCATGCTGTGAAAAATTTTCAAGATTTCAAGGGCGGGGGAGTAAAGCATCCCAAATCAGCATCTAAAAGACCCAACATTTCAAAAGTGTTCAAAAAATGACATTCCAGGTCAGTCAAAATACTTGATTTTGATTTCAATTCTTTTTTATTTTTTGCTATCAACTAAAATTTAAAACAAAAAAACCAAACTTTTCATTAAGAGAATGTTAAAATTACATGTTTTGACATTTTCTTTTTCTATTTTTTTTTCTTCTGAATGCATACATTTTCACTCACTGGTGACACAATCAGAGCTAGAAATCACTAAGAAATCATAAATGAATCCAACTAGTGATCTTCCTTCCAGAACTCGTTTGCTACCCTTTAATGCTAGATGTTACACTGGGATCCAGTCAATAACTCCAGATGTTACAATATTACCAGAACATAGCATAGATACAAAATTTGTATCCGCATCTATAGCAGCAAAAAAGAGCCGTGGATATCCACATCCGTATCCACCGTGGATATCTGCAGATATGATGTGGATATTCGTAGATTTTCAGGGCTCTATTACCACACTATCAAATGCTCATTTTATAGGTGTGAGTGCAAGATTAAGTCATGCATTTTGGGTATCTATATTTGCAAACTTGGCTCCTCATACCAGTCATCAAAGCAGCTTTGGATTCAAAATGTAATTTCAAATTATTTCGCTTCTGGAATTTTTAATACACCATGTAAGTGAAAAATACTCTTGGAAGCTGAGGGGAAAAGTTCATGGCCCCTTTTTCTAAGGTGAAGATTCATTAGCAGCAGAAACACTGGAGCAAAGTGCAATAGTGCCATCTACTGTTCATCCAGGAAAATGCTGGCACTTCATCTACCCACGCATCTAGCTGCAGATGAGATCAATGTTTCAGGAGAAGGAATCTTTTACTCATAATGAAAACGTGATCTTGACTGATCTGAGGTCACATTACATTAATGCAGCCTTCAAAGCTTTTTTAATAATACAATTAATGACTGCTGCTATACCATTAAGAGAATTAAAGACCTAAAAGCTTAAGGGGTATTGACCTATTCAGTTTCAGTTTTAAAAATAACCTCAAACAACATTGACTTCCCCCCTCCCTGCAGTTCTTATACCCCCAGATAGATAATTCTTACATGTGTTATTCAGCTTGTGCAAATGAATGTTACCGTTTTAGTAAAGATTTTGATGAGCCATCTGAAGGGATCTCCTTTCTCATTTGCTTTTCCTTTTTCTCTTGTGAACTGGAAGTCAGGCTAGGACAGCTTGTACTTTAATAAAGAAGCCACAACATTAATTAAGAAGGTCCCATCACCGTTTGCAGCAGAGGCTCTTATTTTCATTCTCATGCTTCACAGACAGCACAGTGGACAACTAATCCACCGTCCTGGATTCACCAAATCCCAGGATCTCATTCTTTTGCTTAGCCTACTCTCTATTTAAATCTTTGCAGCCTCTTTGCAAACAACTGGAAATCTTAATGGACTTCAACAAATTCTGGGGTATTTCCAGATTTACTCTTGTCTCCAGAGATCTCACTCTTTCTGCACAAGTGACCTAGCCATTGCTCCCAAATGGCATCCCTTAACTGGGGGGGAGGGGTGCAAAGTGGTACTAAGTGTTACTGCTCTCGCTTTTCACCCCTGCAAACCTGAGGGCAAACCAATTCGTCACCCCAAGTGTGAGGAGTGGGGTGGGTGCTCCTTTGACATTCCCTGGCCCCACCCCAACCATCTCCATACAAAATGGCACAGTTCCCAACTCTCAGCAGTCAGAGCCGATTTCCCTGATGTACATGGGCAAAGCTGGGGGGAACGGGGAGGCATAGCATGGCACCTATCAGAAATGTAAACTGGTTTTACCCAGGGTAAGCCCCAACATTCATTAACATCTTTTATTTTTAGGACTGGCATTTTTCCATGTCGCTTTAAATCAACAGAGTGGCAATCAGACTTTTGCTGCATTATGTATACAGACCGGCAGCCCTGTAAATAAGCACAAATGAATCCAGGGTAAGTAATTTTGAATCAATGGCAGATATTGGCAGGGCTTTCGTGTGGGAAAGCAGAGATGGCTCAAGCTCACCGCTGCTCATGGATGCGACACTGAATGCAGTACAAGAAGGTGGAAGTAAAAGGACTGGTGAGAACGGCAGGTGAAACCAAAGGAGCCATGAAAAATCTGTAACAGCTATAAAAACAAGATGCAACTCATGTCCTCACCAAATCATCTTCTTATCCTGGGTTTGGGTTCATCTTTGGGATTTGCCAAAGTTTCTTGTTTCTGATCAGAGTCCACAAATCCACTGATCTGTGTACATACTGTAGTGTCAAACATACAAAACAAGGGTTTGTTTTACACTGGCATCAGGGAGGCTCTGAGAAACTGAGCACAAGTTTCCCCCATGCATTTCCAGGCACAGTGCCTTTTTTCCTGGGCTTCCCTTGCTGGTGGCCCCAGGACACAAGGTAAAAAATCAGATCAGACCATTCAGGTTGTAAGTTCCCAGGAGGCTGGTATTGACTTTTTTTATTCTGTGTTTGTATTGTGCCTAGTATACAACTAAGGCCTCTACATGATCTAATAAAACACAAGTAACAATTATGTCCCCTTCAGGCCCCATTGCTGAAACAGAAGAGGAAAAATTCTCCCCCCAGCTCTCATTAGGATGAATGGAAGAGAGATGGGTTCAGCTTCTGCATGGATAAGTCAACACAAGTTTGTGTACAGGCAAAATCATGGAACGCCCAAGAGATCGTCACATTGCTTGTGCTTAATTCCAGCTTTGTCTTTGGTACAACCCCATTTTGCCCATTCATCCACATTCTCCTCAAGGTTGCAGTATCACCCTCTGGATTCCAGCTTGTAAATAAAGAGCCCCACTTGAAAAGGGCAACATCATCCTTCTATTGGAGGCCAAAAGCTCTTGGCTCCAGCCTCCCTCCCACATCCAGCATGGCAGCAGTATACAATACAATCCATTTGACTGCCTCCAAGAATATTTACTACCTGTAGGTACTAGTGTCTTTGACTACTTAACTGCTCAGGCAGGACATGCTAAATATCATCTCTTACAGATGCTTCTGATGTCTACAGGGAGCAGGATCCCTTCCTGACCTTTTCTCTTGCTATTTTGATAGTTTTGTTCAGTTTTTCTCAGAGCTACTCCTCACCATTCCATACACACAAAGGAGGTCAAACAAGCAGAAGTAGTTTGTGCCAAAGGCTTCAGCCTCCTCCAATCAAAGCATGAAAATGAAGATATTTGTGCTTGTGACATGCAGCAAAGAGAAACAATATAAGCCTTTCACTCCAATTGATTTACCCATCAGCCATCTACACAAGCTAGGATAAAAGCAGCATTTCAGCCTGTATTACAGCAGATGGGCTCTGCAGGCAGCATAAGAGAAACAGCTTTAAAAGCATCTAAACCAGACCCAGAATCTAGGGGGAGGGAGGTTGGAATTGGGAGGCTATTTCATATTGTGAGGTTTACAGATAAGAGTTTGCTTTAGACTTATCTGGGTTAAAAGAGTCACCAAAAGAGCCAACCAAGACAAAAAAAATAATAAATGAAATAACTTGGAAACACAGACAGCCTAAATAATTGTTTGGAGGATCTGTTTTGCCCCTCATTCCTTCAAGTTCCATGCAGTGAGGTTTATCTGGGCATCTGTAGCTTCCAAAGGTGGCAAATACCTTTAAGTGTAGAGGACAGTTCAAATGACCAGAGGGTCCATATGCTGATCAAGCATACTCATTCTCTCCAGGTCACCCAACTTGAACATAGCATGATACAAAGGGATTGAGCTATTAACTTTCAAATAAAAGGCCACTGGCCATATATTTATATTTACAACATCAGATGTTACGATCACATCAAACACAACATTTCTCAGACAGGATGATTCACTCAGACAGAAAAAAAAAGTTATACGTTACCTATGCACCAAGAGGTAGAAAAGAATCTGTCTGGATGGAAGTTATTGATCTTCTAAAAACGATGCCTTCATGTTAAATTAAAACCAGAAGAGATGGTTTGAAATAAGCTCATAACAGAAAAACCTCAATCGAGTAATGACAAAAGCTAAGGTAAACAGAGATAAGGAAACTGGAACTTTAGCATCAAGTCAGAAAACAAATGAAAATGAACAGAGGTTTGTAATGCAATTGCAATTTTGTTTCCAGTGCATTTGAATTATGTCACATAGTCTCCGAGTAAAAGTATATGGGAAAATATAAGCCAATAACAAAAAATTAATTTTAGCCAGCAGAATTCTTATTTGAGCAGTTCAGTGTCGGGTTTGCAGAAGATAATTTTCTGCTTGGAAATATTCATTCCTTCTCTATCTGCAGTATCATCAATATGTAAATCTCAGAAGCGATCCTGTTACACAGCAAACTTGAAACTCTTTTTCTCCATCCACAGCAAAGGACACCGATAGACATGATTTAATGGCTTCATATTTTCATATTGAAACCATTCCAATTTGGTTATTGAGCTAAATTATCTCTCTGGTTTTCTTTTGGGACACACCTTAACTAGGAAAATGGGCCAGCACAAACCAGTCACAATTAAGGTAGACACTGTGCTGAGTGAACATTGTACCTTTTATTTGGGCAGTAACACAAGTTGAAGGTGGAATGTTATTTTCTAGTCCAGGTTCACTGCTGACTCACCACGTGACCTTGGGTGTGTCACCTCGCTGAATCAACTGACCCATACGAAAAATGATCAAAAAATGGTCTGAGTGCACTAACCTCACAGGAGCTCATTTCATGTTTCTAAATCTGTAAGTCCTTATATGACAAGTGCAGTGATAGCACAAAGAATCACTTTGGAATATCTGCCTTAAATATCTGAAGATGGTTGGGGGAATGCAATAAATTAACAGCCAATTCATCCACTAAATGTAACTACAGGCAGTCCCCGGATTATGTACAAGATAGGGACTGTAGGTTTGTTCTTAAGTTGAATCTGTATGTAAGTCGGAACTGGCATCAGCCGCTGCTGAAACTGATCAGTTTCAACCGCGGCTGAATCTGGACGCCAGTTCTGACTTACATACAGATTCAACTTAAGAAACCCAGGCGTCCCCAAGTCAGCTGCTGCTGAAACTGATCAGCGGCTGATTCCAGGAAGCCTAGGGGAGAGCAACTCTGCCTCGGGCTTCCTGTAGTCAGCCGCTGGTCAGTTTCAGCAGCGGCTGACTTGGGGACGCCTGGGGCAGAGCAGCTGGGGTGCTGTTGGGTTGGTCCTGTAGCGCGGCTCCTCGGCGCTACTGGAGCAACCCAGCAGCACCCCAGCTGCTCTGCCTCAGGCGTCCTGATTCAGCCGCTGCTGAAACTGACCAGCAGCGGCTGAATCGGGACTCCTGGGGCAGAGCAGCTGGGGTGCTGCCAGGTTGGTCCGGAGCGGCGCTGCGGGACCAACCCGGCAGCCCCCAGCTGCTCTACCCCAGGGGTAGGCAAGAAAAGCCTGGTCTGCTGGGGGGGGCACTAGCTACACCCCCCCCCAGCAGACCAGGGAGACAGGGGTGGGGACGCCCAAGTCCTCCACGGCTTTGCTCTGTCTCCCTGATCTGCTGACCTGGGAGACGCGGAGCAAAGCCGCAGAGCACGCGGGCAGTGGGACAGTCCAGGCGCGCCGCGCTGTCCCACTACTGGCGTGCTCCGAGGCTTTGCTCCCCATCTCCCTGGTATGCTGGTCAGACCAGGGAGACGGGGAGCAAAGCCTTGGAGCACGCCCGCAGCGGGACAGTCCGGGCGCGCCTGGGCTGTCCCGCCGCCGGCTTCCCCTGCGGCTTTGCAAAGCCTCGGGGGAAGCCGGCAGTGGGACAGCCCAGGCGCGCCCGGGCTGTCCCGCTGCGGGCGTGCTCCAAGGCTTTGCAAAGCCTCGGGGGAAGCTGGCGGCGGGACAGTCCAGGCGCGCCTGGGCTGCCCGAGCCCCTCTGCGGCTTTGCTTCACGTCTTCCTGGTCTGCAGACCAGGGAGACGCGGAGCAGCTTTTCTCGCCCCGGAGTATATGGGCGGCGGGACCGCGAGGTCCCGCAGTCCGTGTCCTCCGGGGCAAGAAAAGCCGCGTTCGTAACTGCGGATCCGACATAAGTCAGATCCGCGTAAGTCGGGGACTGCCTGTATTCATCCATTTAATTATATCATTCTGGTTACATAATATGTTGGGGGTTTTTTCCCCCTAATGGAATAGCCACAAAAGAGGTTTAGTTGCACAGGAAAAAATTCAGAAGGGTAGCCAAGTTAGTTTGTAACAGGAAAAACATAAAGACGGTAGCACATTAAAGACTAACAAAACATCCAGTCATCAAAGGAAAAAATGTCATCCAAAGGCCCATGTGACCCATCTTTGCTTTCTCATATTGAGTTCAGATTCATAGTATATTAGGGTAGTATCTATATTAACGTAAATCATAAGGATTATTTTGATGACTTCCAACGCTAAGGTTGAGGTGCGCAGAAAAGGATCAGAAACTGCTCTAATACCGAGATCAGCTTTCAATATATTAGGCTACTGATCAGGTAAGAACTTTGAAGAGAGTTGACTTGAAGCGCCAAAGTATGTTTTGCATCTCTCAGTATCATCCACTGATAATCTTGAAAAAACTGAAAGGAGCAGTTAAGAAAAATGTCAAGGCACAGTCCAAGTATATTTTGTATTCTATCTGATTTCATGACTTTATCTTAGGTTCACAGACACTGAAAGAATAAGTCTGTTCACTCTCAAAAGACAAACTCAACAGCTATGATGTACATAGTTTGCTAAATATGGAAACTGCTTCTTTTGTAACCTAGCCATTCCTTCCCTGTTCCACTAATGCTGCTCAAAAGTTAGGTAAAGCAAAGTCATGTTTGCATTCTTGGCAAGTCATGTATTGTACAGGGCAGGCTAGGCACTGTTGAATTTTTTAGTTGCACAATGGTGCCATCTTGTGGTAATACCAAATAAAACACTGGTACCAGACCAGATTTAACGTACTAATGGTGACCATTCTGGCCATAAAAGTAATGCAGGAAAAACTGTACCCCTGATAAGATGGAGGACTGTATCCTGGAAAGCAAGGACTCTGAAAAGATGTGGGGATTGTAAACATGAACTTCCGGTACAACAACTTAGCTGGAGGGATAAAGTAATCCTTGGACAGAACATCTAAGAGAGTGGTGTAGCCTCAGTCCACAGCAATAGTGAGACCATTGTTGGAATAGTTTGTCCATTTCTAGTTTTACACTTTGAAAAGGATATTGAAAAACTGGAAAGGGTTCAGAAAAGAGCTACAAGAGTGATTTGACGTCTGGAGAACCTGCCTCTCAGTGAGGGTAGGTCTAGACTGCAAGCTTCTTTCGAAAGAAGCTTTTTCAGAAGAGATCTTCCAAAAAATCTCCTTCCCAAAGAAAGCATTCACACTGCCAAAGTGCATCGAAAAAGCAATCTGCTTTTTCAAAAGGTAGCGTCCACACTGAATGAACACTATCTCACATATAAGCTCTGATTTCTATGGACAGTGTGGCCACTGGGGCACCTGTGCTTTTTTCCTGGGGGCCTTTTCTTTCAAAAAAACGCCCTCTTCCACATCCACACATGCCTATTTCTGAAAGAGCTCTTTCGGAAAAGGCATTCTTTCTTGAAGAATAAGGTTTACCAATGTCAGAAAAACCCCTGAGTTCTTTCAAAAGAATGCAATAGCAGTGTGGACGTACGTGAAGTTTTTCAGAAAAATGGCCAATTTTCAAAAAAAACCCTGCAATCTAGATACACCCTGGCAGACCTAGGATGCTCGTTGTTTTGCTTCTCAAAGAGAAAGTTAAAAGATGATTTGATGACAGTGAGTACCTGCATGGAGAGAAGATCTGTAATAGTACAGGATTCTAATTTAGCTAACAAGGAATCATGTGATCCATCACTGGAAGTTGAGGCGAGATAAATTCAAACTGGAAATATGGTGATGGTAATTAACCTTTAGAGCAACTTACCTTGGAATGTCGTACATTCTCCATCACTGTAAGGATTTAAATCAAGGCTTTCTAAAAGACATGCTCTATTTAAACCATAAGTTATGGGCTCTATGAAGAAATCTGGTTTATGTTATGTAGGAGTTCAGACTAGATGATCACGGTGGTCTTCTCTGGCATTAGAACCTATGACTACATTTCAAGCCCTTGATTTTGCTGGCATCCGCCATTGTCTACCTAAATGACTCTTATTAATGCACATTTAAGAGGTTATTTGTTTTATTTCTGGGTGAAGTTGTAGCCTCAACAGTCATAAAGATTAGTAGGAGGTAAATCCAGGTCAAAGTTTACCTCAGATCTGCCAAGTGTCATGCTTTCCTCACACATACAGCCCTTTGTCTCACATTTGCCACCAGCAGAAGCATTTGTGCTGTGATGATGGAGATGTGGACATTATTAGGGGGTAGTGTAGTGGCCAAGAGCAACATCAAAAAGTACTTCCAAGTACTACCCAAGTGTTTTCTCTCGACCCCATTCAAGTCACCGTCACACAAAATGTTTTATTCCAGAGTGAACGCTAAGATTTGTGTTCAATGCTCTCTCACGAGAGGAAACATTTTGGGGGCTGAAAGGCCCTGAGACAGGACTCAGGAGATGCAGGTTCTGTTTCTGTCGTAGAAAACATGCGTGACTTCACCTCACCTTTCTGCCACAGCTCAATATCCGTAAAACAGAGATACTATTCCCCTACCTTACTGCCACAAGGATAAATCCATATATATCCATTGCATACAATGCGCTCGGATACTACAGCAACGAGTACCCTACAAAACCTACAAGCAGTGGGGCGACAGACTTGATGGGCCTTTGGGCAAGGCAGGAGTGGAGCAGAAGACCATCTCTGCACCCCTCAAAGGGAGGGAACTCACGTGGAAGGGGAGGGGCTGAGACTAGCTTCCCAGAACTGCACAAGGCCCCAGCAGTAATTTAAAGAGCTCAAGGCTCTGGTCACTGCAACATCCTTTATGTTAGACTACAGCATCCTTTAAGTCAGATGTTCTAAAGAGTCTTCTTTTATAGCAGGTTCCTCATCTCCTGTAATAGATAAATTTATTTAGAGCAGGGCAAGCATGTATATGATGGGGGGTAGAATGGGTAATAAGCCTATTTCCTTATATAACGTTTGTCATTGAGATGAATGCAAACTGCAGCATGGTATCTTTGGTTCTGCTAATTTAGCACAACCCAGCTATTATGCTGTATTGAGTGAAAACAATGAGCTTGGTTTCCATCTTCTTTTGTTTTCAGTGTTCGTGTTCGGTCTCCTTCATTTGATGGGAAGGGCAGATGAGCCAAAAATAGGACCTCCTTAAATCACACGATGAGGACATCAATTGTTAACGGTACTTAGCTTGTATTTTGTCTGTGGTCAGAGAAACTGCAATAAGTTTGCTAATTTGGGGGCAGTTGCTGGTCTGTCAACATGCAGAAAACACTGTCTAATCAGAGTTGAACCTCGGTTCACCTTTAGGATATGCCCATTATCTCATTAGGCATTTCTCCTGAAAGGTGTGTGATTTGGAAAATCCCTTCACATTGGAAAAAACCCCAATAATGTACAACAGCTAAGAAACCAGCATGTGGATCATTGGGCACCAAAGAGAGGGTACGTCTAGACTACATGCCTCTGGCGACAGAGGCATGTAGATTAGACTATCCGGCATAGGAAAATGAAGCGGCGATTTAAATAATCACCGCTTCATTTAAATTTAAATGGCTGCTGCACTGAGCCGATTAGCTGTGTCAGCTCAGCGCGGTAGTCTGGACACTCAGCGGTCGACATCAAAGGCATTTGTCGACCTCGAGACATACCTGGGAGGTCGACAAATGCCTTTGATGTCGAGCGTGGAGAGTCCACACTACTGCGCTGAGCCGACAAACAGCTGATTGGCTCAGCGCCGCAGCCATTTAAATTTAAATGAAGCGGCGATTATTTAAATCGCCGCTTCATTTTCCTATGCCAGGTAGTCTAATCTACATGCCTCTGTCGCCAGAGGCATGTAGTCTAGACGTACCCAGAGAGAACTTAAATTCAACCTGGATATATTGACAAATTCATGTTTCCTAGATATAGAATTAACTTTACCAAATTTGACTCCTTTTATAATTTGACAAGTTCAAATAGGGCTCTCCTGGTTTTACTTAAATACATCTAAGTTGAAAAAAATAATGAAGGCAAGTCTTGGACTTCTTTCCCACTCAGTGTGCTGGAACAATTCTGATCTGTTACAATGAGATTTAGAATAAAAGCTAGCATTTGCAAAAATAGCTGTCAGAGCAGACTAAAATGAAACACGGGATCAGCTGTTACAAAGATTACAGCTCCCTTTATTTTCTGTTATCTTGTGGGCCCGCTATCATCCAACTGTTGATATAATGTTTTTATAAAAGATACCAGATGTATCCTATTTAGGGGATGTCTATACTGGAAAGGTTGGCGACGAAAGTTTTGTCAACATGCACAAGTCGCCAAAACTGAAAACCAGTCAAACCTGTTTTCTTTCATCCATTGTCAACATCTCAAGGCCACAAGGCCGTGGCAGCCTGTCACAAGCCGTACAGCTGGGGCCATGTGCCACCGGGCAGCGGGGCTGGAGCTGTGGCTACAGCAGCCTGGGAATGGAAACCTGGCTGCGGCTGCGACAGACCGACAGATGCAGACCGGCTGACCACGTGCCACCCAGCAGGCAGCGGAGCTGTGGCTGAGGTTAAGCAGACCGAAGGAAACAGCAGCAGGGAGGGGCAATGGGTTGAAGCGCTGATGTCAGGGGTCTTCCTGCCGTCTGGCAAATTCCCTCATCCAGGACTGGTAGGTTCCAAGAGTGCTAGACCTGGGAGGTCCAACCTGTACTTGATAAAGCATTCTTAGTTGCTAGGTGTTACAGAGCAACTGACTAAAACAAATTAAAATGCAGAATACATATCTGGTTACAGCTTAGATAGTGAATGGGGGAGAGGAGGTAAGGAGTCACACAGAGAAGCTTAACCAAACAAGTAAAACAAAGAAAAATATCCCAATTGTGGCTAAACATACATTGCTCTCTCTATTCATGATCTGTGCTGATCCATACTTCAAGGCCCAGTTCACTCCCATGCCCAATATTCCAACTAGGCATGGTAATTCTGATTACTGCATGTTGCTTTCTCTAGCCCTTAACTTAGATGTCACATAAAGAGAAACAGCTGAGGGTACCTATACACAATTCAAATTTCAACCATCTTTCCCATTCCTTTTCCTGGCTTTCTGCCAACACCCCCTGCCAGCTACCTGAGTTTAACCCTTTTGTCACTGGGTGCAGGCCAGTACTCCTCCTGTCCATCACACTGGGAAATGTGGATGACACAGGCTTTCCAAACTGTGGTGGGGCAATCGATGACACACATATTCCCATTGTAGCACCATCTCACCTTGACTCAGACTGCATCAACTGTAAGGGGTACTTCTCCATGGTGCTTCGGGCACTAGTGGATCATCATGAACCAGTGCTTCCTTGAACGTTTTTCCATCCTTCAGCAGGTTGAACGTTCTTTTGGGAGGGTTGAAATTTTGTATGTGCCCCACCAGTACTGATGTTGCAGGTGCAGCACCAGACCCGCTGTTTGCCTCCTTTGCTTCCTTTATTTTGGCTCTGCATTGTACGGTGTCTGACTCATACCCCTTCTCACACAGGGCTCAAGAATTGTGACTGTACATGTCCCAGTTCCTATGGGTCCCTCACAACTGTGATTCCACCAATTCTTTATCCCACACACTGAGAAGATACAACAGCTCTGCACTGCTCCAAGCAGGAGAGTATTTTGAGCAATACCCACCCCTGGCTCCCTGAGAAGACGCTATAGCAGCTATAAGGACCATTACACAATGAGCCAGACACCAGGAAATGGATTTTTAAAGTTTCCAGGGTTTGCAGGTGTGAGGGACACATCTGATTACCTGTGTATATGACTGCAGAGCAGCAAAGTTCAACGTGTTGGCCAGAGTGGCTAATCGGGCATTGTGGGAAACATGCTTGAGATCAATAAACTCAACAAAAAAACCTATTATAGAGTGCACACTGCCTGATTGTCGACAACAAAGGGAAGGAGAAAGACAAAAGCCTTGTGTGGAGGTGGAATTTTTTTTGTTTCCAAAACTGGGCATTTGTTGCGACTTTTGTTGCATCACAATGCAGACATTCTCCGGGTTTTGTCACCAAAAAAGGTTTTTTGGCAACAAAATTTGCAAGTGTAGACAAGGCCTAGGGCAGATTGAGATGAAAATGCCCAATAAGAGCATTGTTTCCCAAGTAAATCCACATTTCACACACTCATTTCACTGGGTCAGGTTATCTGGGTCAGCAGGGGTGGGCAATAATTTTTTGCAGGCTCCAAGATTTTGGAAAGTGGTCAAGGGCCGCACTCTTCCGTGATATTAATGGAGGAAGTGCGGGGTCTGAGATGGAGGATAGATGCAGAAGGGAGCTTGGAGTAAGAGACTGGGGTGCAGGAGGCAGAGTGGAGTCTGGAGGGGAGTTTGGGTGAAGGAGGTGCTTGTAACCTGGGGCACTGGGCTGACCAACTTCTCATTAGATGATTTAAAGTAACTTTAATTCAGAGAAGTGAGATTGTACTGGGGACAGGAGCAGGACCTGAAGCCTTCTCCACCCCCCTCCAGGGTCACAGTTTTTAAAGAGAAATAGCCCCGCGGCCACTTTTCTGAGCAGCATACGGATGGGGTGAGGCAAGCAGGGAGCCTGCCTGTGGGTCCTCACTGTATCCACAGGCCAGATCCACTGGTGGCTTGGAGGGCCATATCCAGCTCACGGGCCGTATTTTTGCTCTACAGATCAGCCACATATGCATGGGCCAATCTTACACACAGGCTAGTTTTGTCAGAGGTTGCTAATCATGTCTGCACCAGAATTATAACTTGGGTTCAGTGATCACCTCTTATGACAAAATTAACTCCATTTCTCATTACAGCCTCAGTAGGTAGCTCCCTCCTTTGTAGGAGAGGCCCAGAAAGGATTGATTCCAATGGAATTAAGCACATTGTTGAACAGGGATTAATTTAAATTCATGCCTAAGTGCTATGTTGAACCAAGGTTTATGGGAAATCCACTCTTCCCTACGCAAAATCCGTGGCAGGGCTTCATTTGGAGACATATAGAGGGTGTGAAAAGGAAAGAATACACCATTGCAATCTGTGGACATGCTACACTGCAGCCCCTCTATGAATCTCTTTAAATGCCCAGCCATGGATAGTGGGTGAACACCCAGCTGGGGAAGGCAAGCCCCAGCCCCACTCCATTCGCTCAAAGCCCTGCCTGTTCTGCAATCCCCCTCCCACTCATGCAGCCCAGCCTCCATCACAGCCTTCTGGCAGGCAGGGAAAGCTGGGGCCATGGCACAGCTGCCCCCCTATCACAGATTACTGCTCCCTAGCCTCTGAGCACCCCCAAGCCTCTCAGCCTCCTCCCTCCCAAGCAGTGGGTGTGGCCCGATTCTTCCCAGCTGACCACAGGGCTACAGCCTGATCCTTCCCAGAGGGCTGGGCAGCTGTGCCATGGCCCCAGCCTTCCCTGCCAGCCAGAGCATGGGTAGTTTTGGGAAGGGACCATTCTAACATTTCCCTTGCCTACATTACCTACCACCCATGTGTCTACCTTTAAGGCAACTGTGAAGGGACTATGAATTATTCTTTATGAGAATGTACTTATGCTTTATGCGAGATACTTCACGTGAGATGTCATTGGAAAAGTTATGATTTACTGAATGTGATCATCCTATTTGCATGCATGTGTCATTTCTAGATCTGAAGTCAGGAATATTGTCTGTAGATCAGGGATTGGGATCCTATGGTCCATGGACTGAGGGACCGGATGAAGCTCAAAGCTTGCCTGGATCTGACCCCCAAAGCTTGGAGCTCCACCCTCAGCATTGGGGAGCCTGCACAGACCCTCCAGCCCCACACGGGGAAAGTGGAGAGTGTCTTTCTGCTTCTCACTCAGGGCCTATGTTATTGAGGGTTTGGGAGATGTTTGGTTTTTGCTTCTTGCTTTTGTGTGGCCCCTGTCTAATTTTTCTGTGGGTCAGCAACCCCCACCCCAAAAAAGGTTCCCCACCGCATTTACTATCAATGTGTTCATGTCCAGGAAAGCCTATTATCCGCCCATCAGATACAACAATAAAGAAGCCAGACCCTGAGCTAATGGCCCATTAGCAAGAGACAATGAACTTTACAAGAACTTGGTTTTCCTTTAAGCTGGAGGATAAACCTATAAGAAATGGCTACTGGTTCTGCAATGTCACCTGATGCTGGAATCCATCTTGGATTCCTTACTCTTCTACAAGAAGTGGGGGTGTCAGGTTGGGGAGACAAAGGATTCTTGCCTTGGGCAAATCCTATTTAGGAGTGGGGAGTGAGGTAACCTTGGTTGTCAGTAGATGACTGCAGGAAACAACTCAGACTGAACTGGGGGAAGGACCTGGGCCTAGGCTGGAAGGATGTCTGGTCTGTGAAGATGATCATTACAACTTTTATTGTGAGATATTCCACGTAACAAATTTCTTTAGTGTATTAAACTTAGTTTGCATGTTCTGTTTTATTTTGCTTAATAACCTACTTTGTTCTGTGTGACCACTTAAATCCTACCTTTTATAGTTAATAAAAACACTTTGTTTATTAATATACCCAGTGTAAATAACCGTGTCCTGGAAGAGCGGGCAAGGAGTCTGTGCGGATCTCTCTGAACATCAAGAAAGAGGATGAATTTTCATGAGCTTGCTCTGCATGGAATTCCATACTGCGTAAGACAGCTTTATCTGGGGTTCAGCTCCCAGAGGGGCTGCATTTCCAAGTACTGAGGATTTGTCCCTTGCTGTATTGTCTGCTGTGTGTATTACAGAGCCACATAGTCCTTTCCTATGTATGTCTGTGCTGAAGTAGGGTGGAGACCTGGGCTCAGCAAGACAGCTTTACTGGGTGCCCAGGCTCAGTGGCATCTCAGCACATCAGAGACAGTCCCAAAAAGGGATCCCAACCCAAATCAGCAACATCCACTATGGTGACGTGGAACCTGGTACATACATTTTGTGCTGCGGTGGACACTGGTTCTAAGGGTCAAATTAAGCACTGCCTTGCATTGATTTATGTAACTGTAAATAAAGCGCTCTTGATACATCAGTAAGTTAAGCTAGGACAGCACCATACTGACTACCTTGGGGACTGAAAGGTGAGGGGGATTTTTTTTAACCACATTATAACATGTGCAATCTGGAGAGATACATTATCTATCAATATATATTCTTTTAATGTAAAGCATTAGGAACTGGCCCACATCAAATACAATACTTGAGAAATGCAATCCACACCAAGTTCCTACATCTGTCTCAAATTATATACACAACATGATCTCAGTGTCTAAACTTAAAAAGCAATTTATGTCCTGTAGCTTTCTCTCTATACCAAACTTCTGCATTAATGTAGACCATGGGGGTTTTTTTGTTCCCCGCCCCCTCCTGTCCATTTTATAGCTGAAGGCAGATTTTTCTCCTGGAATAGTTCCGCTGAAAGTATTTCCAGATCATTTATTCTTTTTTGAAAGGTAGGTTATACAGCCGTTGTTCTGATACCAACCTGTACTAAAGTACCTCTCTCCAATAATACAAGATGTTGTTTCCATAGAAATATCTTTTTACATCAGTATCTACCAGTCACCTAATTACTTCTTTCTAGACATCTAACGCAATCCATTAAAACCTTTTCAGAACAGGAAAATAACAAGACTTGACTACTATTTAATTTCCTGGAAGGAAAGAAGCAAAAGAAAAGAACTAGAAAAACAATCTTTTTTTTTTTTTTTTTTTTTTTTTTAAATAAGCATCAAGATTCAGAGTATTTGCCTTGAATAGCACTTGTAACTAATCTGGAAAAATCTCAGTGTGGTTAAAGATTATGATTATTTTAGTCTATTATTTTTAGCCTTTTACAACTGCACAATGGCTCTTGCTCCTTGAGTTAGGCAATTAAAGCATCATTCGGAGATGCTTAACAGCCTGGTCTTCAAGCTGGCTCACAGTGTTTGCTCTTTTCCTAGATCCCTTACATTGCTGCTTATCAGCTGTACCTTGACTCAAGTCCTCCTCCTTGGAAATGTGCAGGGATAATGTCCTTGCGTCTCCTGCTGTATTATCTTTATTGTCTCTGGCTTCTTGTGCCACTATCCTAATACCAGGAATGCGTACACCTCCCTGAAATTAAAACCAAGACATAAGGATCATTCTGATGTTATGAAAGGTGAAAAAGCTCTGATGTGATCCTAAACTGAGATACCTTAGAAACAAAAGGGACCTCAAAATATAGCCATTTTGTTTGTATACAATAGATTCCTGATACCGTGCACAAGTATTCAGAATTGTCTGTATTAAGGAAAAAAACAAATGGATTTAGTTCAAATAATTGTTGGGTGGCAACCTCATGGAAGAGTAGTAAACACAGTAACCATGGTTCTTAAATGTTACCGTTTTGTTTCTGCCCCTTGCCTTCTTTATTATTTGAAGATCTTTGTTATTTTAATTTGTTTCCTCCAGTATATTTTATTGTGTTTATGGAGAACTGACCCATTCACATTGCCAAGGTCATTTTAGGCCATGATCCTGCAATGAGCTGTGTGGGCAGATTCCCAATTGAAGTGATTAAAAAGAGGGAGTTATAATTGCAAAGTGCCAAGCAACTTCAATACAGGCTTTGTTACCATTCCACCTACTATGTATAAGTGTCTCTGTAGGTCAGTTCAGAAAGCCATCGCAACAGACCTACTACTAGGATTTTGTGCATTCCATCTCTCTTAGCCCTCATACACCTCAGTGAGGAGTAAAGTAAAAACTTTCACATATGATGGTCCTTCATCACCTAGCCCCCAGTTTTGGCGACAAAAAAAACTTCCAAACCTGAGCAATTACAGATTAGCAAATAAATCAATGGCCCGGTGATAGAAGATCATCCATGGTTATTTGTGTCACTCTCTCCTATGTAGGCCCCCCGACACACTATGTAGGGAAAACACATTTATGAAAAAGTAGATCATAAAATGACAAATTAATCACTGTACCTCATTAATCTGGCCTGCACATAAGCATCTGGGTTCACCATCCTGAGGTCTCTCTACTGGACAGCCCCCTTCCTGCTCTGAAGCAGTCTGATGAACTGTGTTTTCTGAGGGCAAGAGCATAATGAAACTCAAAACTTCCATGGTGACAGTTGATCAAAAATACCTGTAAGATGCTGTCCTAATAAAATTTCAGTCCCTTTCCCCCAGTTTTGACAATTAACCCAGCCAAGTAACAGAAAAGAACATTGTGCAATGGATGACAGTGCCACAAAAGATAAATGCATAGGGTTAGTCTGAACAAAAGCCCCATTTTCTGACAGCTGCTGACACCTGAAATACTTCCAGGGCCATCCATCTGAATGTGCTAAAACCCCACACCTGGCATTTTCACACACAAAATTTTCTGCATGTAAATAATGTATCAACTACCTGCAAAGAGAAGCATCTGCTAGTTCTGTAGATACAATCTGAACAGTTAGCACTTAGTTTCTACATCTACACTTCTTGTGAGTTATAATTACATCTGAAAAACCAATTATACTTGGCATTTCTGAGCCTCCACTGTCTTGACATAAAGGGTCTTGATATAGAGCAACAGCAGGTGAAGATAATTTTGAGGTGATTGTAAACAAATTCTTTCTGATTATTTCAGAAGAATTGTAAGGGTTGAGACTTGAAACATGGTGTCTAATGTTACCAGTGTCCAACAAATTACCTCTGAACGAATCTAGTTTCCTGACTATTAATTGGGGTAAAATGAGTGTGGAGATTAAAAAAATTAATTATTAAGCTGTCACGATCCTATTCCAAGATCGTGTTAAAATCTCAGACTATTCCTCCATCGTAATGTGACTCGCTACACTAAAAAGTCATTGCAAACTTTTCTGGCCTTAGGTTGGAAGCCAATTCCATTAAATGGAATCCACTTCTCAGGGAATTCACCGTTCTGGAAGTTCCTTTTTAGACAATAGACTTTTCATGGTTCTCCTAATGCCTGGAAAGCAGCTATTTCCCACTGGATTTAGTCCAAGAATAGTTTGCTTATCTTTTCATATGCCATGCTGCTGTAGTCCTATTGGTCCCTGGAGACAAAGTGTGGGTGGTTCTGTTTTTTACTGATAGAGATGCAGCCATGTTAGTCTGGTCTAGCTGGACTCACTTCTGTTGGTAAGACACACAAGATTTGGAGCTCACACAGATAAAGGACAGTAGCTCCTCCACCTTATCTTTTCATGTTCACTTTATATTTGTAGATCTTACATACCTTCACTCAACTAGTCTAGGACTGCTCATTTCAGAACTGACTGGTTCAGCACCTAGAAGCCTGGCTGCATATTCATCTTAAATTATGTTCACATTTCAAACAGCCTCTGTAGGCAAGTGCTGTTGCTTTTCTGTTATTGAAACAATTTGATATAAATTAACTGTGGCTGATTTTTCAACAAAAATGAAAGTATTTTTCAGTTCCATGTACTGATGTACCAAAGAGCGTTCTTTTTATAGTTATACATTGACAAAAATTTCACACACATTGAAAAGAACATAACTATCTAGGTTTCCCCCTCAGGTGTGTGCATACTCAAACCTATGTACCATTTCTGGTGCACAGAGTGCTGTAGTTCTTCTGTGCTGCCACTAGATGCAGCTCCAGATCCTTGCATAAACTGACCTCAGGTTTGTGGGAACCTTTCTGGAACACATATTGCTATAAAAATTCTACAATGTTATATGACAAGAATTTATTCCTAAATCTCTGAGAAACAACCTTGCAAGCAGCAGAAGAGCCGCACAGTTAACAGACATTAAATAGCTTTCTTCTACAGTGCCTGGTGCTGTGGGAAGGGGGCAGCAGTGCAGTTCAAAAAAATCAGAACAAGATGGGGAGCTCATTAATCTTGGTGGCTGTTGTCACATGTACCAACATTACTTGGTGATGCTGAACTACGCTGCCTTATGCTGGCGGGATGCAGCAACGTGGAAGGAGACACAGAAGAAATAAATCTGAAAGACGTTCATGTCCTCAAATAACCCTTTACAGATCCAAGCTCTGTGGCTAGAGATCTGTGGGTAGGGTTGGATAAGGTCACACCTCAAGAGTTCCATGCTATGAAATATCATTTGCCTCTCTTTTCTCCCACAAGAGTATGGTGTTGGTAAACAGGCCCCAATTCCAGTCGCCCTTAGCAGGGATGGCGATATGGTTGCCAACTTTGTAATAAAAATTAGAAACTTAAGCAGGAGTGATGGAACTTCTCTCACCCCACCTCTTGCCCCGGTGTCCCACCCCCTATATTTGCTCCACTTCCTTCCTGCTTATTGCTTGCTGCTTTTCCCCTCCCTTCCTTCCAGGTCAGGAAGGACTCACCTGTGGGGCTGGGAGTTGCAGATGCCCAAAGCAGGTAAGAGGCAGCCCCACCTGAGTAGGGGCTAGCATGGGTGATAACCTGGTTCCTCCCTGCCTCCTTCTCCCACACTAACAGTACTGTGGTTGATCAGTCAGTAGATCTGACTAGGCACAATGTAAAATTTCCTTTTCAACCAGATTTTCCACTCAAAAATTGGAAACCTGGCAGTCCGAGATGGGAACCATGGGTGGGAGGGGGAGGGAAAGGGGACAGATCTCCTTGCAGAGGAGATGGAGAAGGTGCACCTGAGTTGGGAGGAAAAGTCTACACTATTTGTAACTCACTTTCTGAAAAGGTTGGCTCCAGCTGAATCTTTAACCAGATACTAACACGCTGGCTCCAGTCCCCCGGTGCTTCCACTTCCCACAGTCGATCCTGCTCCTCTGGGTAGGTCTGCAAGAATTTCTGGCAAACTGACCATTAAAACGAAGTTGGTGGGGACGGGGAGAAGAGAAGTGGAAGCATTAGTGAGTTGTCAGAGACCATGTCTTTATCGTATTCAGCACACAACAGGAAGTACAGGCAGTCCCCGACTTACGTGGATCCGACATACGTTGGATCCCTAGATACGAACGGGGCTTTTCTCGCCGTGGAGGACTCGGGCGGCGGACCACCCAGATGCGCTGCGGTCCCGGCACCCACATCCTCCGCGGCAAGAAAAGCCGCTCCGCGTCTCCCTGGTCTGCTGCAAAGCCGCGGCGAGAAAAGCCGCTCCGTGTCTCCCTGGTCTGCTGGGGGGACCCCCCCAGCAGACCAGGGAGACGCGGAGCGGCTTTTCTCGCCGCGGAGGACGCGGGCGGCAGGACCGCCCACATCCTCTGCAGCAAGAAAAGCCTGGTCTGCTGGGGGGGGGGGGCAGCACTAGCTGTGCCCACCCCCCCCCCCCCCAGCAGACCAGGGAGACGCGGGCGGCGGGACCGCAGAGAGGCGCCACGGTCCCGCTGCCCGCATCCTCAGAGGCTTTGGTCCTCAGAGGCTTTGCTCCGCATCTCCCTGGTCTGCTGGGGGAGGGGCGCATCTAGATGCGCCCCCTCCCCCCTCAGAAGACCAGGGTTTTCTCGCCGACACCTGGGGTAGAGCAGCTGGGGCACTGCTGGGTTGGTCCAGTAGCACCGAGGAGCGGCGCTGTGGGACCAACCCGGCAGCGCCCCAGCTGCTCTGTCCCAGGTGTCCAGATTCAGCCGCTGTTGAAACTGACCAGCGGCTGACTACAGGAAGCTGGGGCAGAGCAGCTTTGCCTCAGGCTTCCTGTAGTCAGCTGCTGGTCAGTTTCAACAGCAGCTGAATCTGGACACCAGTTCCGACTTACATACAAATTCAGCTTAAGAACAAACCTACAGTCCCTATCTTGTACGTAACCCGGGGACTGCCTGTATACAAATAATAAATAACAATATATATCCTGGGGGAGTTTGCAGAGTCACAGTGAACATTAATTAGTGGGACAATTCTGGAAAAAAATTAATGATAGCTCTGTCCCCCTCTGCCTAATGTGAGACTACATGCTGATGAGCATTTAGCTTTCTTTTACTTATTGTGGTGAGTGAGAAAAGCCTGAAACAGGAGGATCTGACAGTGATAACAGATGTAACTGAGGTAAAGACACAACTTTCATGAGAAACCTTGGTCCTGTTAGTACTCCAATTGCATTCTACAGATTCAGAATATTCATATGATTTGGATAAGCATTCGAATTTAGAGCTGTTTATTCATACTGAACCCAAACCTGTCTTTTCTGGAGGCTTTCCTCATTGCTAGTTGCAGAGCCAAAGGGAGGAAACTGCCAACAGGATTTATGCGGTTAGTGTATCCCTTCAGGACAACGAAGTGATACATTTCTAAACTGTTTGTTATATTGAACAGGGATTTTTAAACTTCTGTCAACTACCTTCCCACCAGGTCCTGCTCATGTCCCCTGACTCAAGTTAAGTTTTAAGACAATAATCTGTGATCACTCCATTTTATACTCTGTCCCTGCACCTTACCTAGTTCATCATACCATGGAAAGAGTTTGGAAAGCTCATTTATCTTTAAAGTTTAACTGGATTTCATCATTTTCCTTTTTTTAAATCATGTTGTTCTTGTAAGTAAACATCTTCCTCATAATAATAAGTAGATCATTGTCATTAATTTTGGATGAAAGCCAAATTGATTTCTTGAACAAGAAATTCTGGGAATGGTAAGTACTGTGATAGCAAAATATTCGATACATGGCTTTATTGCTTCCTTTTCAAACCTGTACAGCACAGAGTAGGAATATTATATAAGAAATGCTCATGAGACCTGCTCACACTTGGTGAAAGGCTATTTAGGGGGTACTTGGCTGCAGTACTTAGTCTAATGCAGCAGAATTTCCACTTACTTCAATAAGGTCAGGATTTTACCCTTGGTATTTAATATTTATGTTTACAGTGAGATCTAGAGATCCCAGTCAGGATCAGGGACCAATTGTTCTACACACTCTGTAAACACAAGTAAAGACACAGTCCTAGCCCTGAACCTTAGCCCCAAACCTACCAGAGATGAAAAACTAATTTTTAGGATGTACCAGTAGTATGCACGTTGTATACATTTCAGACAAAGAGAGCAGTGTACAACTATATGTGTAAGTATCACAGGGGTAGTCTTGTTAATCTGTATATGTAAGAACATAAGAATAGACATACCAGGTCAGACCAAAAGTCCGTCTAGCCCAGGATCCTGTCCAACAGTGGTCAATGCCAGATGGTCCAGAGGGTGTGAACAGAGCAGGAAATCATCAATTGATCCCTCTCCTGTCATCCATTGACAGCCCCTGACAAACAGAGGCTAGGGACACCATTCCTACCCGTCTTGTCTAATTGCCACTGATGGACCTAACCTGCATGAATTATCTAGTTCTTTTCTGAATCCTGCTAAAGTTCTGGTCTTCACAACATCCTCTGGCAAGGAGTTCCACAGGCTGACTATGCGCTATGTCAAGAAATACTTCCTTTTGTTTGTTTTAAATCTGCTATCTATTAATTTCATTTGGTGACCCCCTATTTCTTATGTCACTTTTTCCATACCTGTCATGATTTAATAGACCTCTAATCATATCCCCTTTAGTCTCCTCTTTTCTAAGTTGAAAAGTCCCAGTCTTTCTAATCTTTCTTCAATATGGCACCTGCTCCAAACCTCTACTCATTTTTGTTGTACTTTTCTGAACCTTTTCCAATGCCAATATATCTTTTTTGAGACGTGGCAACCACATCCATACACAGTATTCAAGATGTGGGCATACCATGGATTTATATAGAGGATTTATGTATTAGGGATGTGACTTTTTAACTGGTTAACAAGTTAACCGATGGGGGCCGGAGCAAGGTCCGTGCCTGCTGCGGACAAAGGATTGCTTCAGATCCATGGGGAGCCCACCATAGACAGGAACTGCTATTTTATGTAAGCTTCCACCTGAAACTCCAGGCATCAGGCCCACTAATGGGGTGGGAGGGAAATTTGTGGGGGGCAAGGGGACAGTGCAAAGTGATTTGAAAGGGCCTGGAGCTCTGGGCTGCCGCTGCTGCTACAGCAGAAATGGCAGCAATGAGAGACTCAAGCCCTTTTAATCACCATTGGCATTCTAGACAGCACACAACAAGTGGTGCTGAAGAGCTGCCTAAAGGAGGCTGCCCCCAATCCCCACCTTTTCTGCACAATTCCCTGTCCCTTCCGGGGGCAGCGGAGGGGCTGGGGAGCTGGCTTCCACACACCTTGCTCAGGGCCTGGCAAAATCAGTCAGCCATTCTGCCAGGCATGCCTGAGTTACCACAAATCCAACTGTACAGGCCACTGAGTGGAAATTGTAAGTAATTTTTAAAAATATTGTGGCTGTTCAGAAGCCACTCAGAAATTTGGAATGCAAAAAGAAGTGCAAGTTGGATTGTAGGGGGGGGCACAGTTCAGTTGTGGAGCCAGAGAAATGCAACTGATCGGGAAAGTATCAGGACCACAGATGAGGCATGTTTGTGCCTACAGACAGCCACACAATTTCTTCTTTTTCTTTCCAGTCAAACAGCAAGTGGACAATTCATTCTTTGATTCCAAAGCCATCAATCCAGTTCTTAGAAATAATTATATAAGTGTAAATACCAAATATCATTCTAAGTTTCTATCACTCAATATCTTATGAAAACTCCTGAACTTCTTCCCCACAGGAAGCTCCATGTGTCTGTAGAAAGACTACACACCAAGGACATTATATTTGTGTTCATTCCACTGCACTGAACTTTCTCTCCTGCATCCAAGAAGCCTCTTCCAATGTTTTTTATGAAATGAATAAATTATTCACAGCCTTTTACCTAATGTTTCCATATCCAGTGTTTTACCTTGGTACATGTCAGCAGAAATAGGGCAGCTGATCCCCAAGGCATCTTCGGTCACAAATGACTGACAGAAATCATGCAGCATTTTCATACCCAGGCCACATCTTCTGTACTTTCTCCGGACAAATACAGTATCCAAAACTGGGAGCAGATAGCATTGACTGGTGTTCTCATCACACAGGCTTCCTGGGAATACAAAGTAATAGCTCTCTCTTGTGACCAATAAATGAAAAGATAAGCCACTCTCCAAGCCACTAAATAATAATTGTGGCAGGTGATGCTTGTTAACTCTGTTTTACATAGAAGGGAAATGGGTGTGGTACTCTATAGAGGAAGAAGTTTAACTCAGACAGACAAGGTCTTAAATAGAAACCTAAGAACTGTCAAGCTCAGAAACGTTACACTCAGGTTTATGTTTCATTCCCAACTAAGCCATGGCCCAGTGCTGCGGAGGCCAAAACAGTGACTCAAACCTAACGTCCTGCCTACTGGACAAAATTAATTTCTCAGTAAAACTGTCAGAAAGTATTAGAACTTGCTCCAGCACTTCAAGCTCTCACTCTGAAGCCATCACCCAAACTAATGCCCTCTTCAGTCAAAAAGAGATACGGTTGAAAGCAGGCATGCAGAGCCCAAAACTACAATGTTCACACCACTTAACGAAGGGCTTCACTCTGCAAGAAGTACACGAGTAACTCTTTGTATATTATGCCCGTAAGTTCAAAATGCCATAAGAAGTCCAAAAGCATTCAATCATGAAATAATAAATAATAATAATAATCTTGAGATCAATCTGTTACCTAGCTACTTTGTAGGACAAAAGCACTGCAAATGTCTCCTTCTGCTTGATTTGTATTTAATCATTTATGAAATTTCCACGGCTGTTGTACCTGGGTTTATACAGATTAAATGCAACTGGAAATCCATAGAATCATACAAATGAGAGGCCTTTTAGTGGGTCTGCTTGAGAATTTTCCATCAAACTTTTTTTCCTACCGTCCTTAAGAAAAAAAATTGGGTTTTTTTCACAAAACGAACATTTTCATGACAGCATCTGTTTTCTCTATTTTCGTCAGAAAACTGGGGAAAAAAACTTTTTAGCTTTTGTTTCTGATAAAGTCAAAATATTTTATTGAAAATTTCTGTGAAAACCAAACATTTTTATCTTAATGTTTCATGAGAGGGAATGAAGTATTTTCTGACCATCTTTACTTGTTAAGGTCCCAACTAGTTTCTCTTACAATTAATTTGTAACTAACCAGTGTAACATCAACCTTGTTTTAAATGTTCCCAAATGAATCTTCTGCCACCTCCCTTGGGAACCTATTTTCACAGCATAATAGAGAACTAATTGTCGGGAGGCACTACCTGATATTCAAACTAAGCTTTCCTTCTTTCCCTTTTCTTCTTGTCATATGCCACTTATTATCTCAAATAAGTGCCTGCTTCTTCTGCTGTTGATTTCAACTGGAATTTTACCACTGACTTCAACAGAAATAGGATCTGACTTCAATTCCTCTACTTCCTTGGACTCCAAATTCAGCAAGACACATATGCATGTGCTTAAATCACAATAAAGTCAATGAGACTTGAGAATGTGCTTAACTCCTTAAGAGCTTTATTGAATACAGACAGTTTGTCTTGGTGTTTACAAATATTTGTAACATGTCCGTGGGTAGTTGTGCTTTCTTCACAAGCCAATCCCTCAATCTCCCTAATCGTTTTTGCTGCTATTCTGTGAAGTTTGTTACATTGATTTAATCAAAACTTTTCTGGGAATGATGTGTTCAGAAATTAATGCAATTATTCACACGCAGTTGTACATTAAATCAAACTGACCACAACAGGATATATAAACAACCCTCCTCCCTGCATCACCACAACCAGTCATAAAAAAATCCATCCAGCAATGGTCTATAATCAAGTCAAGACCAAAAATGTACATCTCAGATCGCACTCTGAGCATGGGCAGTTTTAGCATGACGAAGTGACTTCAATGCTTCTGTTGTGAGACTTTTGTTTTTAACAGTGAGTATGCCCTATGTAATGTACACGCATCTATGGCCAACCATGTCAGACAAAGTAGGGACTGCTGCACTGTTAGGGAGGAGGGAATTGTGGTCCCACAGACTTCTGGAATTGGAACTGTGTAGGGGAGAGACACACAAACACATAGGGTAATGAGATCTAAGATGGTGCCTCTACCCACCATGCAGTATAGGGAAAAGCTGTGGAGGAACTGCCCAAACACTCCAGCCAGTGGGTCCTTCTGCAGAAGCAGCCAAAGCAGAGACCTTCCAACATTCAGAGACTTACTATAGTTTTGACTTGACTTCCTCTGTCCTGTGATGACCAGCCTTAAGGAAAATGGCACCCTTGGGTGAACTTTGCACTTCAGTGCCCCTGGCTCCCATGAGCATGGCACTCCTCCCATTGGCCCTGGCAATCTATCAGCTCCCCACCCTCTCTTCCCCAACCCTTGCACTGTACTACCTTTATCTCCTAACCCCTGCACCTCAACTCCTTCACTGCACCTCCTTCACCCAACCCCTGCACTTCCCTCCTGGGTCACTAATTCCTACACTGTGCATGCTCCCTTCACCCTTCATCCCTGCCCTCCCCTCCTGCACCCCAACATGTGTACCCTCCTACTCACTGCACCCCAACATGTGTACCCTCCTACTCGCTGCACCCCTTCTCCCTCCACTTCCCCACACTCCTAATGCCTGCACTGTGCCCCCTTAGCCCCAACCCCGGTACTCCCTGCCTGCCTACTCCCTCCTTCACTCCAACCCCCCACCCTCATCTTGCATCCCAACTGCTGCACTTTGCCACCTTGACCCCCTAATCCCTGCACTTTCTTTCTGTGCTCCTAACTCCTACACTGTGCCCTCTTCATGCCAACACCTACCCTCCTCCTGCACCCCAATACCTGTACCCTCCTAATACCTGCACTCCTTCACTCCTTCCCCCTGCACCTCCTCCTAATCCTCTGATCCTTGCACTGTGTCACCTGCATCCCAACCCCTGCCCTCCCCTCCTGCATCCCAACCCTTGCACTGTGTCACCTTCACCTCCCTCCTGTGCCCCTAGACCCTGAACAGACCTCCTCACACTCCCCTCCTAAGCCCCTAACCCATTCATCCTCTCTCTGCACCCAGGTGAGGGAAGTGACCTAGATGCACAAAGTGGCTGGCATGGCTGCTTGTTGTCCCACTGGACAACTGCTCCTCTGCCCCATGAAGCCGAAGGGGCCTGTGAGGAAAAGAGTAAGAGTGAGGTCGTGGCTTCTTGCATACACGTCACTTTCCCTGATTGGGTTCCTTAAGGAGAGGGCAGGAGAGCGCAGCTGATGATCATAAAACAGTAGAATGGGAAGAAACTTTGAGAGGTCATCAAGACTATTCCCCCTCCACTCATAGCAGGACCAAGCACCATCTAGACCAGTGGTCTCCAACCTTTTTACACCCACAATCACTTTTTAAATGTCAGGGCAAGCCAAGATCTACCCCATTCCTTCCCCAAGACCCCACGCCTTCCTTGGGGCCCCGCCCTCTCCGTTCTCCTTCTCTCCATCATTTGCCGTCCCAAGCCCTTACTCGCACTGGGTTGAGAGAGGAGGTGCGGGCTCTGGGGTGAGAATGAGGCATTTGGGTGTAGGAAGGGGTGAGAGGTGTAAGTTCTGGGAGGGAATTTGGATGCAGGAGGAGGTGGAGGAGGGGATGCCGGCTCAGGGAGGGGGCTCCAGGCTGGAGAGCATTGGGGTCAGGGGGAGTATTGGAGTACTGAGCAAGCCGCAGGCTTCTGGATGTGGGGGTGCAGGAGTTTGGGTTGGTGTATAGGAGAGGCTCAGGGCAGGAGGTTGGGAGTATGATGGGCTCAGGATACAGGTTTACAGTGTGTGGATGGTGCAGGAGTGTTGTGACAGAAGACTGGGTATGTGGGGGTGCAGGAGTTTGGGGACGTGAGGGGCTCAGGGCAGGGAGTTTAGGTGTATGATAGGCTCAGGTTTGGGGTCTGTGTGGGGTGCAGGAATGTTATGATGCTGCGGACAGATGGGGGCTTGGCTTCAATTGGGTCTTGTTGGCCAGGCTTCATTTCTAAATAAAATATTATGTCCAACACAAAATGTTTCAGCATTTATTTATGAGAGGGGCGAGGAACCTGTTTTGAGTCAGGGGTCATTGACCACAGAAAAATCAGTTGGGGATCACATAACTGAGATGCAAAAAAACAACCCCTCCAAAACCTCACCAATGTGGCACCAACTGAGACACCTCACTCCCCTGGCACTCCAGCCCCATGGGTGGGAGGGAGGGTAAGTAGGACTGAGGTTCAAGGCCTCAGATCAGATTAACTCTTCTGGGGTTCCAGGGTTAGTGGATTTTGTGGGTCACACTCTGAGGTGGGGCCAAAAATGAATGAGTCAGTTAATCCAAACCCTGTGCATGGTGCCCTCTTTGGTAGGCTGCCCCTACAGCGCATTCCAAAAGCCAGCCCTGGCTGTTTGGTGCAATCTTTCCCCTCCTTCACATTCACTCCAACCCTGCCCCTCGATAAGCTCTTCTTCCATATCCTGACCATCTCGCTCAACTTCCCTACAGTGTCCCCTTTCCTTTCATTTCATTTTTCTTTCCATGTTGCTTATACTGTCTATGTCTATACAGTGTCTGTGTCTATACTTTGTACAGTGAGGCCCATTTTTGGTTGATCCTCAGGCACTGTCATAACAATAACTGCTAGGGAAAACCTTCCTTTAGCGGAGGGACATCTGTCATTTTGGCACAGTAAGTCTTGGGTTCTTGGCCTAATCCTTCATATGTGAGGTTTAATTTGCAATCATGAAGACACTACTTGTGAATTATGTCTTGCAGCATCACCCTCTTTTCTCCTCCACTCACAAAGACAGTCCAACCATTCAAACTTTGCAGAATCCTGGTCTCAGAAGCATAAGGGCAGCAATTTTAGGTGGTTTCAGTTCCCACTTCCTACGCAAAAGAATAGAGCAGACAGGCAAAGACAAAAGAATAGAGCAGACAGGCACTTATTAGGGATGTAATAGTGTAGTTGATTAACTGATTATCTGATAACCAAGAGCTTATAGATTAATGCTATAGGCTACACACATTTCCCTCCCCACCTCCAGACAGGGACTGCTGCCACCCTGCGCTGCTGCCAATGTAAGGGCAATGGGCAGCCAGTCTGCAAGGGGAGCTGGTTTTTAAACTGGCTCTCCTCGCGGACCAACTCCCACCTGGCACCCCACATGGAGTGTAAGGGACTCCTCAGGAGTGTGGCCAGAGTGCACTGGCTGTGGCCCCCGCCACCTATAGAAAAGTCGACTAACTTATAAGAATTCTTGAGGTTACTTGACTATTCAATTAACCAATATTTAACATCCCTAGTACCTATGTGAGCCAACAACCTGAGAACATCCTAGTTTTATTGTAGGCTGGCTGCCCACGAGAGCCTCTGGAAATGTCACACCATTTGTTCTGGAGAGCTAACAAACTTTCATTACAAAGTCTATAGCTTCTCTGAGTACTGGAGGATCAGTTTCAGGCTCTTCTTCTCTGATACTGTCCCTCAGAGATTCTTGCAACTCACATTATTTGTCTGTTACAAATCCCTGAAACCAGACTGAGATAGTCATGTCTGACTCTGACCTCCAAACATTTTGTTGTGCAGCAGCCCTAATGGACAGGAACTGGCTGACCTATTTCTGCACTCTTCATTTTGTGTCTAAGGAAGACAGACATCTGTAAAGTCTCTAGTTATGATAAACAGACTAAACAGGAAGACTCTCGGTCTCTTCATATACCCCTGAGCAAATACATGAGAAGAAGCCACCACCAATAGACTTTGGGGGGAGGGTGACATAAATTTTGTCTCTGGGGTCCTTTCTAATACTGGAGCAGGTTCCTACACGTTGTACCTCCCAAATCTGGGATTCTCTGATCCGGCAACATCAGTGGTCCAGCATGACCTCGGATGTTCCTGGATGAGAGGGCCTAGAGCAGGAGGGCCAACAGCTAGGAGCCCGATGCAGCCCTGCGAGTCAGCTAGCAGCAGGGCCGCAGTAGCTTGGGTGGAGCGGAATTGGGGCTATCTGCCGCCTGGCAGCGGGTCTGGGATCACAGCAGCCCAAGAGGGGAAACCTGGCTGGGCTACATCAGCTTGGGTGGCGGCAGGGTTGCTGCATCCCAGAGAGTGGCAGCGGTGTGATTGGGGATGGCTGCTGCCCTACAGCAGGGCCAGGGCTGTGGCCGCATCAGCCCATGAGAGGAAGCCAGATAGGGCCACGGCAACCCAGCCTAATCAGCGAATCTGGGGCCACGTGCCACCAGGCAGCAGGGATGGGGCTGCGGCAGACCGATCAGGCATCATGCTGTTCAGCAGTGGGGCTGGAGCCGTGTGCCACCCAGCCTACAGCAGAGCTGGGGATTGGGCCTGACCAACAGAAAGCCCAGACAGGCTGAAGGAGCTGGCAGTGGGGAGGAGCAGCGGGCTGAGAGACTAGTGTCAAAAGACCTCCCGTTGTCTGGCAAATTCACTCATCCAGGACTGGTCAAGTCCTGAGGGTGCCAGACAAGGGAGGTCCAACCTGCAATAAACTATTGGTGGCCTTGAGTAGAGATTTCTGTGCACTGTTGGCTTATGCCCTTTTTTCATTGCTCAACCATATAAAAAAAATGGAGTTTTGGGGTGAGGGAAGAGACAAAGGAAATTAGGGCATTGGAGACGGAAGTATTTATGCCGTCTGTCCTTTCAAAGCTTTTGATCTGTTTGGTTAGCTCATGAGTGCCAAATGACCAACTTAAGAGCCAGCACAATGGTAAACAGCAATTACTAGGGCAGGAAAGCAGACAGCCATTAGCATTCCCAAACATCCACAAACCAGGAAAAACCCAACCCTGATTCCACATCTAACGGGCCCCAAACAAAACAAGGTTGTGCATACTGACTCCATCCCTGCTGAACAAGTTGGCTTTGCACATATAAGTTCAGACAGGCCTTTTGCAATGTTGATGCTTGTGTAAAGGGTGGAAGATATTTCTGCTGAACAGAACCCAATGTCAACCCATTGTGAAAATGAAAAGGGGAGCAAAGGTTCTGGCTTCAATAAAAATAAATGAACACATGCCTTGGCTGGTATGTGTTCATTTAATTTTATTAAAGCCAGAACCTTCAAACTAGCTCAAAAATGCACATTAAAAATATTAGTGCTAGAAAGGGGCGGGGGAGAAGAACAATCCAAAAAGCAAACTTTTTGTTAGGTGTCAGGCAGGTTAACTTTCTGTTCTGATCTCGTTTTATGTACAGCAGTTATATATGATCAATGGAAAATACATATATAGTAATCCTTGAGGGATCTAATTCAAGGGCAAAACATCTAAAAGACCATGGCACTACAAGTCTACCAAGGCTTGTGTGAGTGCAAAAAGTCTGAAATGGACTTCATCCCACAATGTGGACAAGCACTTCTGGTGTCTAATTTAAATTAAATAAAGCCTATCATTCTCTCTGAAGCCCTTCAGTAAAACCACTGCTATTAAGCACCTTGAACATTTTCACAAATATTAACTAATCAGTCCTCATAACAGCTCATGAAGTCACCATTAGATCAACTTCGGTAACAGCGAAAATCACAGCCATGAGAAACGCGTCACAGCCCATGAAATCCGGTATCGTTCCCCCAGCCCCTTGCCATAAAATCTGGTCTTTTGTGTACTTTTACTCTATATTCTACACAGGGCCACAGACAAGGATGGAGGCAAAAGGGGCAGCTGTCCCAGGACCCGGTGATTTAAAAGGCAAGGGGCTTCCAGCTGCAGCGGCTACCACAACAGCCAGAGCCCCAGCCCTTTAAATCACCACCAGAGCTTCAAGCAGCAGCATCTGGGAAGCACTGAAGAGCTGATGGGGGCAGGCTAGCCCCCAGCCCTATCCCTTTTGCCCAAAGCCTTCTGGGGATCTTGAGGCAGCCCCCACATACCTTACCTAGGGCTCCAGCAATTCTGTTAGCAGCCATGAATACACAGATTTAATGGGGGAAACTAGCATTTCTCACTTTCAGAGTCCTGACCCAAAAGGAATTTGCAGTGGGGTTGCAAGGTTATTTTGAGGATGAGGGGAGTAGCAGTATTGCCACCTTTACTTCTGCACTGCCTTCAGAACTGGGTGGCTCTTGGCTGGGCACCCAGCTCTGAATGTAACCCCCCACCAACAGCAGTACAGAAGTATAAATGGCCGTATTACATCATGAAATCCTTACTTCTGCACTGCTGCTGGCCACCACTCTCCAGCTGCCAAGCTCTGATGGCAGAGATGCAACGAGCAGCAGTGCAGAAGAAATGGTAGCCTTGCTGCAACCATTCCTACATCCTACAACCATGACATTGACCAAAATAAACCATGAATTTGGTAGGGCCCTACCAATGGGAAAACAAGGGAAGAAAGAGAATCTACATCTCTAACTTTATCTATTGTCAATGGTTCACAAAGATCTTACTGGAGTTCTGAGGGGAGCCAGCAAGAAATACTGCTCATTAAACTCCAATTTCTAAGCTCTCTCTCAGCCACAACATATATTTTTTATAATTGGTGCCATGGCTAAATAGCTAATGCTGCCCTCCCCAAACCTTATGCCATGAGGGTCCCACAAGAAGAGAAATGCAGTGACCATCTTTTTGTTCTGTGTTTGCACAATGGAATCCTTAAGCACATGACAGGGGTTCCGAGACGTTACCACAATACAAATAATAAATAACAAAAAACAAAAGCTAAAGTTACTTCTCTGTTTATAGTTAACCTTAAGAAGCTTTTGTTTAATAGTGTCCTGGGGCTTTCTGAATCAACTGTTCTTCACATTTATACAGGGGTAAAAGTAACTTAAATTTCTGAGAGGTACTGTCCTATCACAACACGCTCCCCTTTGGGGGGGTCTAAAAGTGGGGAGGGTGGCCATACCACAATATCTATAAGAAATTTAAGTGTTGCGGGCTCAGGGCAGGGGTTCAGGCATGGGCGGATACAGGGGATGGAAATGCAGGAGTCAAGGTTGTGGTGTATGAGGTGCTCAGGGCAGAGGATTGGGGTGAAGGGGGTGCAGGAGTTATGGTTGTGGTGTATAAAGAGCTGAGGGCAGGGAGTAAGAGGAGGGGGTTCAGGGCAGGGGTTTGGAGCATGAGGAGTACAGGAATTAGAGCTGGGGATGCAAGAGTGAAGGCTGGGGTGTATGAGGAGCAGGGGCGGCCCGTTCATATAGGCGAACTAGGCAGTCGCCTAGGGCGCCAAATTAAATGGGGCGCCAAATGGTGGCGCAATATCACAGAGGGATTTGGAGGTGGGGGCGCCAATTGCATGGTTCTCCTAGGGTGCCAGTTGCTGTCAGCTAGTCTAGGGCTGCCCCTGATGAGGAGGGGGCTTAGGGCAGAGGGCTGGGTGAGTCTGGGGGAGGGAGCAAGGACAACATTTCAGGGACGGGGAGAGGGGGCTGCAGCTGCACTTACCCCAGTTGCTGAGGGTTTTTTTTTCCTGTTTGCTGACTAGGGAGCAAGGCAAAGCGCACAGCCTATGAGCCTTCCTCCTCTGCTCTCCCCTGGGCAACTGGGAGCAAGAGCAGGCTGTGCACTTTGCCTCATTCCCTACCCAACAAAAAGAAAAAAAAACTCAGTGACTGAGTGGCTTCAGCTCCCCACCCCACCCCCTGAAACGGCGGTTCTGGGCTGGAGTAGTCCCAGAAGTTCCCCTGCTATCCCCTCCAACCTGCCAGACTGCCTGCTTCGAGCGAAGCAGCCTGCAGGAAGCCGGGCTAGGACCACTCCTCCCCTCCCCCTGTGGCTAAATGCCCCAGCAGGCCAGTTTCTTGCTCCTTCATTAATTGATTTAAAAGCACTTTACAAACAGTCAGATCTGTTAATCTATTTTACATGTGGGAAAACTGAGGCACAGAGAAGTGCCATGACTTGCGCTGCACAAAGTCACACAGAAAGATAACAGCAGAGCTAGGACTAGAATGCAGGTCTCCTGAAACTCGAGTTGTCTGTCCACTAGCTCTCACTGCCTTTTCATGAATCTCCCATGGAGTTTCATCGAATTACATGATCTAATAGCAGTGCCAGGCACTGTCATTATTAATTCATTAAAAAAAACCATGTGTTTTTAACAGGTTGAAATTGGAAAGCAAACCATGAAAATCATGAAAGAAAAATGGCAAAGAAACAAAAAGTTCTCTGCACCAAAGCCGCTCAATGGGAAGAGCTTTGTTTTGTCTCCTGTAAAATATTCCAACTAATACCCGTTGCCCTGCAAACATAGGATGCACAGACTAAAGCACTGCAGTTTCAGTGACAGAATTTAAAAGGACAGGAAAAAATGTTCTTTTCTTTTTTTAAAAAGTAGGGTTTAAACTCTTTAACTGCCAATATGGAGAGCAGAATCTAGAAGTCTCTGACACAGATCAAACTGGGGGAGGGAGGGAGTGTTTGACCTGGCACACAGCAAAATGTGTCATGAACATACATTACTGCCCTGGTACATCCCATCATTTGCCAGGGTACCCAGTGATAAACGCCACATGCCTCCCACTAAACAGAAATAGGCACATACCATAGAGGTTAGGTTGGTGAGCTGTGCAGTTGTGAATATAGCACATTTAATGGTCATGAAAGATGACAGGTTCAAGATCTTGGAGAATGAAGTCTTGTGTTTATCTATTCATTAGGTACAGCATGGTCAGTATCACTAGACATTTCCCACACTGCCTTGCCAGTGTGTCTCAAACCTGACCTGAAGGAACTATCTCTAGGAGCAACATAGGCATTCAGTCTCTCTTCCCTTTCTCAAGAGATCCAAATAGCTGTGATGTGCCTATACATCTATTAAGAACGGGACTACCACCAAACTCAGGCCACCTAGGAGATGGTGCATGGGAACAAGTTTCAGACATCGGCAACCTGAGCTAAACTTGAGTCACTGACTTCCATGTGAAAATGTGACTTGGACAAAGATATGCTGTAAGTTTGCAATAAAAAACAGAAAAAGACTCCTCCCATCTACCCAGCCCTGTGCTTTTAACTGTCCATGCCCTACAAAGGCTGCTTTGCCATATATAGCTCCACTGAACCATGATTTCTGATCTTGTCATATTGTAGCTAATGGAAGGTTCACAGATGAGACACAGAGAAAGATGAGTACAGAAGGAGGAGGCGAGTCTAAATTTTAGTGGCGGGCAAAAAGTAATGGCTAAGGGCCAAGTTAGAGAATGGAAATGCAGTTTGGATTACCGGGCAGGGCCCTAAAACAAATTCATCATGAGGCCAGGAGCTATGGAAGGAGATCTGGCATTATGGAATTTCTTACATAGAGAATATCTGATATATAAAATACACTACTCAAGACTGTAACAAAAGAGATCTGGGCTTGGTTTGGGCCTACTAAATCCAGAGTCCCTTCCTAGCTGTGAGACAGAGCATCAAATCAACAAAAGCACGTTTAGTATGACACAGTTACAGAACTTCAGATGTAGGGATAACATATCAATGTATTAAAAATGTGATTCCCCCAAATGGAAGTGACTCCCTATAATTTGTTCCCCACAACTTAAAGTGTTTAGATTGATTATTAATTCTTATTCTTATTCTTATTATTAGTTAAGATTGTTAAATGTTTAGATTTATTATTATTATTGCCCCTTTAAAATATAATGTATTAGGTCATGTAACTTAGAACTATTAAGAATATAATCCTATGTAGCCAGAAACAGCCCCCACTCTGTGCCCCAGGGCATGCTCAAGCTTTTGCAAGGGGCTGCTTGAAATTGACATTGCAGAGATACACTGTAACAATGCATTGTCAAGCCACTAACTCTGCTATAGGAGCCAAGCCCTGTAATTGACTAAGGGCATTGTTACATAATTGACCTGTTCTCTTTAAAACATTGTAACTTTACTCAGCACTCAGAGAATGTTTTAAGCAATACCACCCAGAAATTTTTTGTAACTACAACTCTGATATATGTAACGTTATTATTATACAAAAATATTGTATGGGAAACATTAATTAAGGAATGGATGTAAGAGAGAGAGTGCTTGGATGATGAGTGAATGGTTCTGAGAGGTGCCAGCCTGAGAATACAGCAACAAAGGGCTGAAGAAGGCGTCAGGTGCCAGTGCAACCAAAAGGTGTCAAGTGGAGAAAACCAAGTACTGGAGGTCCACCCGATGAGATCACTGACGAGCACCTGGCAGCCACCCTGGAGACATCAGCATGATGCAGCAATTTCCATAGACTAGCATGGGAAGAAATTCCTATAAGAACTGGACTAAAAAACTATGGAATCAGAGTCCAAGGTTCTGCTGCCAGCCTACTAGGAGCTTCAGATGCGCATCTGATCAGGACTTCGCTCCCCACTACCATCACTTGTGTACAGAATACCTGGCCAGTATTCTGTCACAAGCAACTTCCAGGCTGGTAACTATAACAAATACACAGAACCTGAATGAATGGATGAATGAATGTTTATTTATATGTATAAGGGTTAAGTAGTTAAACAACGTTGTTTGCTTCTATCTTTTCTTTATTATTTTATTATTATCTTTACAATAAATGTGGCTTTTTGCCTTATCCCCCTCATAAGATCCTGCTTGCTTTTATTTGGTACAACACAGAGCGTAAGATTACTTTCAAGCCACACACTCCAAGTGAGCTTTACATGATAAGCAAAGAGGGAAATGAACAGCACAGTTTCAAACTTCCCAAAAGGACCTTGGAAAACGTCTGTGGTAATTGATATTCTCATCAAATGTTGGGAATGGGCCACATTCACACAGTTTGAATTTACCTCTCAATAGCACTATTCCTCTGCTAGCAATATAAAAAATTTTTTAAAAAATTAACCATGTAACTGACCAAAATTCTATGTTACAGGGTTAAACGTTTTCAGGGATGTAGAGGAATGGAGGGAAGGGTCCTTGAGTGTTGCCACTAACCCTGGACTCTCAGGTGACATCCCTCACTCCTGGTTTGCTCCCCTCCTAGGCTCCCTGCCACTGGCCCTGCTGCTGGAAGGCTCCCAGCCATCAGCTCTGCTGCTGGCAGGCTCTCGACTGCTGGCAGGCTCCAGGCTGCCCGACCCACCGCAGTGGTTTCCCAGCTGTCAGCGAGCTCCTGGCAGCTGGCCCCATCACCCCAGCCATTCCTGCCACTGGAGGGTCCCAGCAGTTGAGTTTAGCCATTAACAGCAACTAATAAGCATCAACTTTTCAGTTAAATGGTTAAACGCTTACATCCTTATCCCCTGCATAGTCATGTAACACACCATCTTTGCATGTGTATATATCCCTGCCAAAATGAAGTTTCCATTTCATGCATCTGACAAAGTGTCTTCCAGCACAATAAATTTGTTAGTCTTTAAGGTCCCAAAGGACTCCTCATTGGTTTTGCTGAAACAGACTAACACAGCTACCCCTCAAACAAACAAAAAAACCAAAAACCAAAACGGCTGCCCAGAGAGGAAAACACTGGCAACAAGATCCAAATGTTGGCAAGTCTGGACTTTAAGCTTTTGTATTTAATGTGTGAACCTGGTTTAAAATCAAAACTGTTTACCCAGAAATAGATTCAAGTTGTCTAATATTCCACCCACAACAGACTAGTATGAAAACTTATTTTTCTGAAGCATGAATCATTACAAATCGAATGTGTCTCTCCAAAAGCTTTGCTCCAAAATATTTAAAGACTTAAGAGGGAAACGTATAGTTGTAACTAAGTGTTTGCAAATTCTGATACAGTTCAGCACACTGTATTCATAGACACATCCAGGATTCCTTAATCACCTGATATGTGATTACCACTGACAGCACACAAGAGTGCCAACTACACATCAGCACAAGGAAGGAGTTCAGCACTGCACAGGGCAGGACTCCTAATGCTTCATCCCTTAGAAGGGCTGCCAGAGGAGGGCAACTTTAATCTATTGTCTGCCTCCTTCCCAGCATTCACCTCCTGCTTTTGGGACTGTGCTGACCGATTGCCCTTAGGCAACACAATTCACCTCCAGAAAGAGGTTCCCTCACCAATTTCTCTGAACCTATTTTGCAACTTCATTTGAGCACAAAAGTCCAAACATCTCCTGAGAGAGCCCTTATGAATTTTAGTGTTGATTCGCATTATCTTAGGAACAAGTAACTGACACGTTTTAACAGTAATTAACACCACTAAGATACACATTCCAGTGAGACGTTCTCCACATTGTTCTTTTCTGTCACCAGTTTAGTGATTTAGCAATTGTGGCTTACCCTGGTACAAATAGTCACAGAGTAGATATCTTTAAATCAGCGCAATGGGCCTCAACTTATATTAGACTTCTCAAGTCCTAGATGTTTTTCAACCCACAAAGGACTGTATGGTCTAGCCTGACATCTTGTCTATCAGAAGCAACTGAATTAACCAGATACTGAACCTAATAATTTATGTTTGACTAAAGACTATCTTCCAGAAAGACATCCAGTCTTCATCTGAAGACAGATAGAGAGTCTACCACTTGCCTAGATCAGTGTTTCCCATCCTGTAGTCTACCGACCCCTGGTGGTTTGCGACGGTACTATAGGGGGTCTACAGAAAGTTTAAAATAGAAATTAAAATAAATGTACGGAGTCTCTTGCAGCCAGCACGTTCTTCAACCTGTGTTGCTTCCGGCAGCTCAGGAAGCAGCACGGGCTGAGGAACATTCAGGCTGCAGGCACAGCTGAATGAGAGGGTCTGTAAAATTTGAATAGATTGAAAAGGGGTCCGTATGCTCGAAAAGGTTTGGAGCCACTGCCCTAGGTAGTGGTTCATTACCCAATGGTTCATTACCCTCACTGTTTAAAATCTGTGCCTAATGTGAATTTGTCTAGCTTTAATTTTCAACACTGGTTCTAGTTATACCTTTCTCTCCTAGATTAAAGCCCTTTACCCATTAGTGCCCTAGTATTTTTTTCCTGTGGGTACGTCTACACTGCAGCACTATTTCAGGATACTTCTGGTATCCCAAAATAGCTATTTCCCATTTTACTCATAGACTCATAGACTTTAAGGTCAGAAGGGACCATTATGATCATCTAGTCTGACCCCCTGCACAGTGCAGGCCACAGAATCTCACCCACCCCCTCCTAGAATAATCCTCTCACCTATATCTCAGATATTGAAGCCTTCAAATACTTTGAAGACCCCAAGATGCAGAGAATCCTCCAGCTGTGATCTGTACCCCATGCTACAGAGGAAGGCGAAAAACCTCCAGGGCCTCTACCAATCTACCCTGGAGGAAAATTCCTTCCCGACACCAAATATGGCGATCAGCTGAACCCTGAGCATGTGGGCAAGACTCACCAGCCAGACACCCAGAAAGTTTGACAGCACACTCATTATTTTGAAATATCTTTTGACATAACGGGCACGCTATTCGGACTTCCCTGTAAATCTTGTTCCACCATGATTAAGGTACATTTCAGAATAGCGGTTTATTTCAAAATTTGGTGCTGTGTAGACAGCACCAAACTACAAAATAAGCTATTTTGAAATACACTTGAAATAAGCTACACAATTTGCTATGCAATTTGTTATTTCGAGCTAAGGGAGCTGTGTAGACGCAACCTGTGAAATTACTTCTACTCTGTGATCAAGTTCCACCTTGATCTTCTTTTTGTTATACCAAACAGATTGAGCTTTTAAGTTTCTCACTGCACAGAATTTTTTCCTGCCCTTGATTCATTCTTGCAGTTCTTTTCCTCACTCACTACAAGGGAGATTTAGGTTAAATAGGAGGGAAAATGTTCTAATTCTAAGTGTAGTTAAGCACTGAGATAGACTTCTAAGGAAGACTGTGAAATCCTCATCACTGCAGTTTTTGAATAGAGCAGACAAACACCTGTCAGGCATAATCTAGGTTTACTTGGTCCTGCCTCAGAGAAGGGTGCTGGGCTTGAAGACTTCTTGAAGTCCCTTCCAGCCCTGAATGTCTTTGATTCTATTTTCAGCTTTCTTTTTAGGATATGAATACCAGAACTGGTTACCATATTCTGACCTCCCAACTTCAAGTCTCCATTTTCCTTAAGGAGGCACTGACAGGCAACAGCCTCTTTCAGCACTTTAACAGAGTGAAGCCCCTTAAGGACTTGGAGGGCCTGGAGTTAGTCATCCTTGATAACTAAATAGACACATCTGAGTTGGATCAGGTAATAACTTATAAAGGACAGCAGAAGGCTTCAGTTAAAGGTGAAGCTCAGAAGATTACAGGCTGTAAAAAAGGCTGCTGTAAGGAAGACCCATTTGGCAGCCAGTCAGAAACCTGAGGCTCCAGCCAGCTAGAGCTTGGGTGTGGTCTGCCAAGCCAAGAAAGACATGAAGAACAATTGGAGACGGATGGAATTTGAATGGGCACAGCTTTCCAAACAGTCCAGATCATGCAGGCAGTGTAACCGAGAATAGAATTTGGACCCATTGGGTTTTAATGGAAGGAATATGAATAACTGCCAAATTCTACAACTGCCAAATTCTCTGATTCATTCTCTTCAATGGTATGCAAGTAATTTCTATCTAAAAATTTAAATGGGCACACAGAATTATTTACATTAAAGGGGAGACTACATTTCTGGGGATATTGAACTGATGGAAATGTTTCTCTTACCTTTCATTTTGGCTGTGTAAAAAGCAACAGCATCTCCATTCCTCCAGAATATTTTGGCAGACTCCTTGGCGGAATGAGATACAAAGAATGTATCATTATCTGAACTCCTTTCTAACAGTCCAAAAATAATGTAGTTGAGAACAAAGAGGACAATCCTTTCTCCAAATGTTTGGACCTTAGAGAAAAAACAGAGAAAAAAAACGAAGAGACTCAAGGGATTTTGCCTTCCAAAGAAAATTTTCATTTTGTCTTGTTTTTTAAGAGGGTGATGAATGTATACCACTCATCTGGGACAAAAATTCCTCATCAACCAGTTCAAATAATAGAAAGGTAGGGCTCAAAGGGACATCAAGAAGTCATCAAGTCCAGCCCCTTGCTGAGGCAGGACCACGTCAACCTACACCATCGCTGACAGATGTCTGTCTAACTAGTTCTTAAAAAGCACCGATGATGAGGATTCCACTACTTCCCTTGGAAACTTATTCCATATCGTAACTACCCTTTATAGCAGAGATTTTTCTAATACTTAACCTAACAGTCCCTTGCTTCAGATTAAGTCATTACTTCTTGTCTGATTTTTCAGTGGCCATGGAGAATAACCCACCCTCTTCACAACAGCCCTTAATATAGCTGATGACTGTTACTATGTCTCTCCCCCTGCAGCCTTTCTTTTCTCAAGATTAAACATAGTATAAGAAGAAATTATAATTGCCTTTGGACATCACTGTCCATTTATAAATCCTGCCAATCCCCCTGCAAAGTACACTTTTACAGATGGGGAAATTGAAGCACGGGGAGGTGAAATGACTTGCCCATGGTCACAGTAAACCAGTGACTTAGCTGGATATAGAATTGGAGTGTTCTGGATTACCCACACTTGGAAGTGTACTAAAAGGAGACTATGTATGTTACCCTGTTTCTATTGACTGGAGTTTGATGGTACTGCATGTCACCGTGAACATATGCCAAATGATAAAATGACCCAAAATACATTAAAAGAACTCAAGGGGCCAAAATCCTTTTGTGATCCTCCACTGTTACAGAAGAAACTTGAGAAACAGCTGTGTAGAGCCAGTACTGCCAAAAGCGTACCTGCAGGTTGGGAGATGGGTTTACTCCTCAACCCTCTTCCCCCCACTTAGTTTGTAATGGCCTAGAGGAATGCTGACCAGCACCTGGTGACTAAGGAGTTAGGCTCAGGTAGCTAGCAAAGGTGATGGCCAGGGGCCCGGGAGAACCAATCGAGATAGAGGGTTGAAATTTGAATTGGATATAGGTTCTGTGCCTACTTTCTTTGTGTGGGAGAGATAAATCAGGAGTTGAGAGGCACAGTGGCTACATCTATACTGCAGGCTTTTTGCGCAAGAACAGCCGTGGATCTTGCGGAGCATCTACACGGCACGTGTGTTCTTGAGCAAGTAAATTTATAGTAAAGCGTCAGAAAGTAGGGCTTCTTGCACAAGAGTTATTTCTCTCCCCACAAGGAATAAGCCCTCTTGCACAACAAGGCAGTGTGGATGGGCAACAGGAGTTTCTTTCACAAGAAACCCCTATGGCTAAAATGGCCATCAGAGCTTTCTTGAGCAAGAGAGCACCCACATTGCCATGGACGCTCTTGCGCAAAAGCACATCTCTTGTGTAAAAGCACGTGGTAGTGTGAATGCACTCTTGTACAAGAATTTTTGCGCAGAAACTATTGCGCAAAACAGTTCTTGTGCAAAAAGCCCGCAGTGTAGACGTAGCCAGTATGATTTAAAACCAGATAGGCCTACTGTGTCTCCAAGGAATTCAAAGCATGGGAGTGGACTGAGCAAAGAGAAAGCTGGAAGTAAGCAAAGGGAAAAGTGAATCCAGTCACATTCAGGATAATTTTTCTTTATTCTGTGGTTTGGTATGAACTGCTCTGTGTGATTCTATGCCTCTCCTACCCATTTACCACCATCTAAGCATTGTGTTGAGACGTTTCTCTGTGTTTTAATTTGTTTTCCTTAGCTGCTCTGTAACATTTAGCAACCAAGTATGCTTTCTCAAGTTTACCTTTTTTTTGTAATAAAAAATCACTTTTTTAAAAAGTAATGATTTGATTCTTGTATCCTGGAAGGTCTGTTTGTGTGCATCTGCATGCCTCTGACTGAGGGATCAGCTACCAGACACTGCAGCTTGTTTTTCTCTTTTCTTTTTTAAAGCTCTTTTGAGACAAAAGAGCTTGGGGTACCTCTAAGGTTGATTTCAAGCGTTCACCCCCGGTTTTTAGGGATCAAAAAGCACTTGATGGTGGCGGCGATTCCCCAAAATCTGTGCATTATGATTTTCGGGGGAAGTTTTTTGTACCCAGTGCCTGTAGAGGCAAGGTATTGAAGCTCTCTTGTGGGCCCTCACCTTCTGCACTCAGGCTACCAGAACGGGGAACAGCCCTGACAGTTCCCTATGCAAAACCTATTAAATCAGGTTGCATATTGAGATGGTTGAATTAATCCTTGCAAGATTAAACGCCTCATAGATTCAGGGAAAGAATGACAGAGGAAAGAAGGCAAGAAGCACTCTCAACAGGGAGGCAGAGGGGTGGGTAGGAAAGGGAAGTAAAGAAAGGCAAACTAGTTTGCCACATGGCAATACAAATCCTATATACACAGTGCAATTAACCTTCTTAGAAGCTATGACTAGATTAATTTAAAAGTCAGTAATATCTTTCCATCTATTCTCCCAAAACAAAATTACTGCATTAGATCAAGTGTATTCATTGTGAAGAATAAAATAAAACAAACATTACATAAGAACAGCTCAATAAAATAAATAAAGTCTAAAAAACAATCCACGGCAAAAGCTTGTAAATGGCTAGATAAGACACTGTGCCAAAGGGTGCCAAAGAGCATCTTCTCAACAGATGGTCAATCAAGAGGCACTAATGTGTTATTGCTAATGCAATAGTTCAGTTTATCTGACTGCTTCTTTACCTGCTATGAGGGCAACCTTGAAATAAATGGAAAGAGAGAGAGAAAAGTCAGCAAATGAATCATTAACAGGACATGGAAAATTAATATTTATTCAAGAGGTGAAGGTGGCTCTGCAGTAGGGAGACCAGGGTCATGCCCGAAGAGTATACACAATAAAAGCACAAACAAAATATATGTAATATTATGAAACACAGAACACTATATGGTTCCCACAGCTGGAATGCTTCACAATAATGGTTCACAATTGTCCAGACCTGTATAAGTCCTTCTCTAGAGGAATCAGCAGTCTTCAATACATCTTCAATGGACCACCAGGACTGGTTAAGGTAAACTGCCAATACTAAAATCAGAAACAAGGACACATCAACTCAAAATAGCTGCTGCAAAGACTACTAACAAGCAAATTCATTGGTAAGAAAAAGAAAAGGAAGATCAGAATTAAGATCAACATTTGGAAAACTAGTTGCCTGGAGTTAGATATCTACATAAAAGGGGTCTGATTTTTCACTCAAGAAACTAAATGAAGGTTTTTCACTTAAGAAACTAAATGAAGGTTTCCAAGTCCTAAAGCTAGCACCCTAACCACTGGATGACTGTGTTCCTCTAAACCAGGAGTGGAAAAACTGTGGCCCCTAGCTTGCCTGGATCTGGCCACGGAGGCTCGGGGCTCCTCCCCCAGCATTGGTGCTCCAACTTCCTCCTCCCCCCAACAGGGCTGGAACACACAATATCTACTAGTCTGGGCCCCCCCAGGCTCTGGTATGCAAGGGGATTGTGATGAGTGTCTTTTTCCTTCTCCGTTGAGGGCCACAACACTGTGGGTTTGGCTGGGGTTTTTTGCTTCTCACTTGTATGCAGCCCCTGACTGATTTTTCTGCGGGTCAGCGGCCTTTGACTCAAAAATGGTTCCCCACTCCTGCTCTAAACCATCCTACCAACAAACAGCAGAATCCTCTCAGTCAAGGACAAATTTATTGACAAGCAAGTGAAAAGGTTTTAAGGTGAGTGTCCTCGTTTACCTGTTTTAGCTCCAAGTTATAACAAATGTTTCTAATGTGCTTATGTTAGTTTCTCTTTTTACTTCAATCTTTACTAGCTCACAGTGGGCTTTCAGTCCAGGATCATTGCTTAGTTAACCTATTTGTTGAATAAACTATTAAGGTACATGCCAAAACACGTTACACTTTGTGCGCTGAGTTTAATAAAAAAAAAAAAAAAAAAGCAGTTGCAGATGCCTGTTTATAACACCACATCCTATTAATTAAATATTATGAACGTATGGGCACAGGGTTTTCATACATTTTCTATGATGGATTCAATCTGTTCCCTCAATTCTTTTACTCCACTTTCCAATGCAAGTAGTCACTGCTCCACTACATATTCATGTCTAGTTACCAAAGACAGCAGAGTCAGACAAAGGGATACAAAGGGCCGTACTCTGACTTCACTGGGAGCTGCATGAGGTTAATCCCAAAACAGATTTGGAATGAAATCTACATCACCATCCTCACTCCTCACACACAGTGTGATGATCAGAAAAAATTGGAAAAAACGTTGGTGAAAATAGGGAAATGCATAAGCACATTCCAAGGAACTACTTGACTTTTATGGAACATTTACTGCGCTATTCAATAATTTAAGGGGTTGGGTGGATACAGTAGTTGACATAGCAACTGTCATATCTTATTACTTCGGCTACTTTGTCTACACAAATGCCTTCCTTAAGGAAAAACACTTCCCCAAATTCCATGCAAATGTATGCGCTTTCTTCTAAAATTATCATTTTAAAGTAAATATCCAGTTCACAGTTTAACCTATGCATGTTTCCCCGAACTCTCATTCTTGTCTTGGAAATAATTTTGTCGAAATCATTTTGAATGCAGGTAAGTTTCAGAAGACCAAGTTCTCCTTTATCTAATCTTTTCCCTGTTGTATAGCTATCTCCAAAATTGTTTTTGATTTGGAAGAGCAAGATTCTGTTAGTACATACTTCCTGTGTGACCTGTAGCAAGTCTTTTTAATCCCCTTGTGCTTCCGTTCTCAGAAAGCTAAGATTAATAGTACAGTAAACTTCCGATAATCCGGCACTTTTAGGACCCAGGGGGTTCTGGACTATCAGAAGGGGGGGCTATGAGGGGTCTGGAGTGGGGTGGGAGGGGTGCCACCCCAGACCCATCATAGCCCCCCCTTACGATAGTCTGGCTCTGCCCCAGGCGTCCCTGATTCAGCCGCTGCTGGTCAGTTTCAGCAGCAGATGAATCGGGGATGCCTGCAATAGAGCAGCTGGGGTGCTGCCGGGTTGGTCCCGCAGCGCCAAGAGGCGGCGCTACGGCACCAACCCAGCAGCACTCCAGCTGCTCTTGGGGACGCCTGGGACAGAGCAGCTGGAGTGCTGCCGGGTTGGCCCCCCTGCAGCACCAAAGGAGGGCGCTGCGGGACCAACCCGGCAGGACCCCAGCTGCTCTGCCCCAAGGGTTCCCGATTAAGCCGCTGGTGAAACAGATCAGCGGCTGATTCCAGGAAGCCCGGGGCAGAGCAGCTCTGCCCCGGGCTTCCTGGAATCAGCTGCTGATCTGTTTCAGCAGCAGCTGAATCGGGGACCCCTGGGGCAGAGCAGCTGGGGTCCTGCCGGGTTGGTCCCACAGCGCCCTCCTTTGGCGCTGCAGGACCAACCCAGCACTCCATCTGCTCTGCCCCAGGCATCCCCAAGAGCAGCTAGGGTGCTGCCGGGTTGGTCCCGCAGCCCCGAGGGGCAGCGCTACGAGTCCAACCCGGCAGCACCCCAGCTGCTCTGCTCCCAGCTTCCCTGATTCAGCTGCTGGTCAGTTTCAGCTGCAGCTGAATGGGGGAAGCCTGTCCGGCTGCCCCAGCACTTCCGGGTTCCTGATGGTGCTGGACCATCAGGAGTCCCGGAGCATTGGATGCCGGACTAATGGAGTTTTACTGTACTTCCCTACCTCAGTAGTGCTGTCAGGACAAATACATTAAAGATAGTGATGCACACTGAGATACTGGTAATGGGGAACACATAAGTACCAAGAATAATTTTCTTGCAACCAAATTATGTTTTCCCACTACAATTAAATTATTTTCAGTGATTTGTTGTGAATAACCTATTACACATTTCTGTGGCATCTGGCAATTACTAGAAATCACTCTCACTGAAAAATCTTTCTAGCAAGGACAGAACATTCAGTATTTAACATACACAACAGTATATACTTGTTTATTTTGGATGGTAAAGACATTCATCACCCATATCATGCTCTAGAAGTCCTTGCAACACAATTTACATTCTCATAAAAATGTTTGTGGCAACATACCAGAACGGCAAGTCCATTTCAAATAAACAAATACCTCCAACCCAGATAAAGACTGAGAAGGATGTTTTGTGGAAAAGCAACTTCAATATTTCTCTCCACCTCATGACATCCATTTCTGATCTTGTTTAGATACAGAGACCAGAATCTAAATCCCTGCACCCTAATACATATCATGACCATACTGTAATATTATTGAAGACTAAGGGAAACTACAAAGTGATGTCAAATGTATGGCATTTAGTGAAGCTGACTGTAAAGTACTTTGAAAGGCTAACTATTTAGGCTAAATGTTAAAAGCAGGCATGGCTCATTAAAATCAAACCACTCAGTCATATGAAAATAAAATACACTAATGAAATAAGCACTAAACTTTGCACTTATTAAAACACCAATTTACAAAAAATAGACTTAAAATATGGAGGACTATGAGTGTTTAATACCAGGAGAAATCAAAAGCTGATAAAAATAACCCGCTACCTGGAAAAGCATTTGGAAAATAACAGTTAAAATGCTTCTGTATACAGTACAGCTACGTCTACACTGGCCCCTTTTTCGGAAGGGGCATGCTAATTTTGAAAGTGGGAATAGGGAAATCCGCGGGGGATTTAAATATCCCCCGCGGATTTAAATAAACATGTCCGCCGCTTTTTTTCCGGCTTGGGGAAAAGCCATAAAAAAAAGGGTCTAGACTGGCCCGATCCTCCGGAATAAAGCCCTATTCCGGAGGATCTCTTATTCCTACTTCAAAGTAGCCCTGTGGGGCTCTTGCTACATTTCAAAAGCAGAAGTGCCGCAGGGAGACGGGGCAAGTAGGGACTCAAGGCTGAACTGCAGTTCCCACTCACACAGCAGCCAAAATCCGACAAGTGGGGACTGCTTCATCCCTGCTCACACAGTTTCCCCGTTGTGCCTCAGCTTCCCCTACTCCCTGCAGAGAGGCTGCTGTGGGGAACCAGCTTTTAAGCTGGCTCCCCCCATCACCAGCTGCTGCTCCCCAACCTTGCTGCCTCTCTGATAGAAGCAGAAATGTGGAGAGAGCGACTAGTCAAGTCACTACTCGACTATCCAATATGCTTATGCTTACTGGATAGTCAACTAGTTGACTTGTTGCTTACATCCCTACTTCAGAAATAAAATATGCAGAGGCACTTTTAATTGCAATGGTGGTTTTTGCTTATTGCTGTATTGTGGGAGAAGATGGACTAAGTTAGAGTCAAAAGCACAGACTGCAAGAGTGATGTACTTGCTCATTGGTCTGGTGTACATGATTCTTTCTTTCTAGTAGCTTCTCTCAAAAAGTGCTCTCAAACTGCTCTCTTTTATGTTAAAAGTCTCAGGGGGTAGTTGTGTTAGTCTATAATAACACAGCACAATGCTTTTGGTGCTAAATGACTTGGATTCAGTCCCTGCTGAAGACTATGGCATCATAACTTGCTATTTATTATCAGTGTTGTTAGTCCCATCTGGATTGTGGCCACACAGTCTATTGACTGATGGAGTTAAATAGAAAGAAATCAGAATGCATGTAGGAACACACATTTTGTGTAGAACAGTGATCACTGAAGGATGGACAAAAAAACTAAAACTACAATCATAATTCAAATCCCTAGGCCTTGGTGATAACCTAGCCAATGACTTCTGCAGTAGAAATGCCAGTATGCACCCATTTCTACAACTACTAACTGCAAGGAAGTGTCCAACTCCATTTATGGGGACCATAAGGCTGTAACAAGAAAACTCCAACATTACTTGTAATAAATAGAGCATTAGCTGGCGCAGAGTATAAAGCAGACAGATATGCCAATAAAATGAGTTTAATTCAACTCCTGAGTGAATGTCTGGATTTACCTCTCAAAAGGTAGCCCCCAAATATGGGGCAATTGAACATAGTATTGAGGAGGTGGATACCACAAATGAAAATTACAAAAGACAGGAATGTTAATAAGTCTACAATCTTCATAACATATCAGAATATTTTGCATTTCTGTATTTCCTGTCTTTCAAGAATCTCAAAGTTCAAACCAAACATTAATTAATTAATTAAAGTTTCACAATAGCCTTCCTTAAGTAGAAAAGTCTGATTATCCCCATGGTACAAATGCTGAGATAGGAAGAGAAATATACCCAAGCTTAGTCTTCCCATTAGCAGCAGAACTGGGAATAGAACTCAGAGACCTGAATATCAATCTCCCATTCTAGCCAGTAGACAGTCTCCAAATATTACCTTTTAAAAGGTTTTTGTTACATATTAGCTAAATCTACTTCATGTTCAAAACACAGTGTGAAATTAAAGAATGTCATGCTAGAAATTTGCTTACATTCACTGGGCATCGTTGAAGTAAAACAAAAAGGAGACTCAATCCATTTTCAAAATATATGGACACAAATCTGACCTTTTTCTTTATCCTGTGGAGCTGTTAACACCAAAATTTTATATTTTGGGTCTTCTCGGTACACAGGAAGGAAACACATACAGGAATCTTCAATGTTAACCTAAAAAAACAGGCATTTGGCTTTTTATGCTGTAGAGCTGGCAAAAATATTTAAATTATCAGAAGCACATATAGTAGGCCTTACTACATGAAAGCAAGGTGGACTATTCGAGATAACAACTTGCATTGCACCTGGGACTAGCATTCACTCATTCATCAATGTCACAATGCTAGGGACAAGTATATTTGTTCATCCACTAAGATACAGAGGAAATGTAACTGCACAGTGCCTGTGACCTTCCTAGGAAAACTTGGAATTTTCTGTTGATTCAATCTCTTTCTTTGCTTGCTGCAAATACATCACAGTGACACCTAAGAGTACTACCTTAACTAGAAGTTAGGTACTGTTTTTAATCACAAATCTACTATATGATATTGATTTGTGGGTTATTATTTAGTATTCGTGAAAGTGAGAAACAGCGCTAGCATGAATCTGGCATATAGCAGGACCAGCTTTCCCTGCACAGAACTATGCCAACGTACTTCCACCCTGACATGCAATAATCCTCTTGAACAAAGACTCCCAACCATGACATGCTGTTAAATGTGTCAAAATGGGATGACAACATTATAATATATATTAAATAACAAGGTCCCATCACCTGAACAGGTTTTAACCTAGATCTACAGAAGTGAAAGGCTCAGGGACTTGTCAAACTAGCTAGGGGCTAGTCAATTGCAGAAATCTTCATCCCTAAATTCTTAGGTATAAATTATCCCAGAGTAAGAGTAGCTGAGGTTAAGATCATGTATTTACTTTCTTCTTGGAGGTGTTCAGTTTATTTTTGATATACAAAAGATCAGAATACAGTGAAGCATTTATAGGACAGAAAGAAACAGCTAGAAAATTCTTGTTACCTATGCCCTTTGTTAATTGTATTGTTCTGAGTGTGCAAATTACAAAAGAACAAAATTAAACACAAAATTAAGCCTGAAATAATATTTAAGGTGTCTCTATAATCCACAAAACCAAGATACTTCAGACTTGAAGCCAAAACTTAATTCTTTAGCTTTACCTATTGTGGAGATGTAGCACTGCTTTGTGTTTTAAGGCCCCTACTCCCCTAACAGGGCACCAGAAAGGCAAGGATGCAGTGTTACCCAGTCCAAGGAGTTGAACTAAGGACAAAATAAGAGCCTTAGCTCTGTGGGTCTTTGTATTTAACCTTACAGATAGTTATGATCTTGGTCCACTAGAGGGCGTTAAAAGAATACTGTAAGATCAGTCACCCCTACTTCTCATTCAACATGAAAGTTACCCCACCCAGTATCAACAGGCTTTTTCTAGAAATTACTCCAAAATGTTTTCAGAAACTGTTTAGAAGAATCATATTCCACACAAACCATTATTTCAACTTAGTGGTATTGCTTCAGCACTGACTAATGATATAAACACAGCTAGTCCTACAGAAACTTCCATTGATAGAAAAGGGTCCACATGACTGAAGTTAGAAATGAAAAAGACCTATCTAGTCATATACTGCCCATCTGTTGGTCAATGCTGGATTTGTTCCTGCAGCTTTATCACTGAAGAATTTTTATTCAATCTGTCAGTCATTCCTGATCAGAGCTTGCATGACAGTGCATATTAGAAAAATTCATTGTTTATTGCTGACTCACAATAGAAAAAACGAATCTCTAGCCCTGACCAGCACAAGATGGGCCAAGAGCTGTAGGTTTTGGATCCAGTCCTAGACTCCCTCCAAATTAAATGTTGATTCCATTAGGGTCCAGCCACAAAATTCAGATTTGGACTTCAAATTTTGGCAGTTTCCAGATCTAGTGTTTTGGTTTCAGTTTATCTCTTTTCTGCAAGAGTAAAATATTTAATCTGATTGACTGAATCTGAAACTTTAAATGGTTTTTATCCTTTCACACTAGCCTTGCTATATTCAAACAGATTCTGATCACTAGTACTTGAAATAGCCTTTCACCAATATATAAACACACTCTCTACTTGGGAAATGTAACATTACCTTCTCTCCACAAGGAATGGAAAAAAACTCAGGAGGAGATGAAGCTTGCTGCAGAAGCTTTTCATAGTAGGCTTCAGTTGCTTCTTGGAGAACTTCAGGATTACCTGCTAATATATCTACTGGATAAAGGTGTCCTATAGATAAAATAATTCACAAGGTCATTTCTTTTGTTATGAAAGTAGCTACATACATTATAAAACTCTGAATCTGGAAAAGGGTCTGAGTGGGTGGACCCTTATGTACCCCTATACTTTTCTAGAATCATGGCCTAAAACAGTAAGGGTATGTCTACACTACCCCCCTAGTTCGAACTAGGGGGGTAATGTATGCATACCGAACTTGCTAATGAAGCCCGGGATTTGAATTTCCCGGGCTTCATTAGCATAAAGCCGGCGCCGCCATTTTTAAAAGCCGGCTAGTGCGAACCCCGTGCCGCGTGGCTACACGCGGCACGGACTAGATAGTTCGGATTAGGCTTCTAATCCGAACTATCTGTACGCCTTGTGGAACGAGGCGTACAGATAGTTCGGATTAGAAGCCTAATCCGAACTATCTAGTCCGTGCCGCGTGTAGCCGCGCGGCACGGGGTTCGCACTAGCCGGCTTTTAAAAATGGCGGCGCCGGCTTTATGCTAATGAAGCCCGGGAAATTCAAATCCCGGGCTTCATTAGCAAGTTCGGTATGCATACATTACCCCCCTAGTTCGAACTAGGGGGGTAGTGTAGACATACCCTAAGAGAGTAAAACTGCATCTACCTTCTGATGTTAAACTCACTTTTGCAGAACACAACCGGGGCAGTAACAGCTCATTTTTGTAGCCTTCAGTTCAACAGGAGACTTTGTTAAATGTCAGCAAATAATTCAGCATCCTGTTAGCTTACAGTGCGAGACCACAGATCAAAGTGATTTTCTTAAAAATGCATCCCATGATTGTTAATACTTACCTAAAAATAAAATGGGGAAATATCTCCCCATTGCTTTTGCCATTTTTGGAAGGCCTTTTACAAGTTACTTTATGGGCTGCTGTATACAATTACAGCACCACGCTCTCTTTCCATAGGAATTTCTACTGGTCATATTTATGATACTTTGGGATCCAGTTGATCAAAAGTCACCTTCCTGTTTAAATACTGGTATGTAGCTAGAATAAACTTGTTTGCAATCACACATGCCTAGAGTCTTGTACCCTTCTTAGCATTACATCAGCCATGCCTTTTGCATCTGCATGGACCCAGAGACCTGGAGAGATATGCTGGTCCAGTCCTGCCTTAAAAGCAGCCACCAGAGTGCCAAGTTACACAAACATATAGCAAAGCAAACTATGGAGAGGATTTAAGCGAAGTTTAGATGCCATAGCAAAGAAAAGGAGCTGAGTTAAACCATCTAGCTTAGAATTCTGTCTTCCAATAGTGGCCAATGTCTATAGAAAAAAAACAGGTAATCACCAAGAGATCCATTCCCTGCTGCCTACTCCTAATTTCTGGCAAACAGAGGCTAGGGATGCCATCCCTGTCCATCTTGGCTAATAGCCATTGATGGAGCTAACCCATGAATGTATCTAGTGTGTTTTTTTTATGAACCCTGTTATATCTTGGCCTTCACAACACTGGCAAGGAGTTCCACAGGTTCAGTGTGTTGTGCGACCTCAGGTCCCATTCTGCAAACATGAGGATAATCCTGTCCTACCTGAAAAGGTAATGTGAGGAATAATATATTACCAATTGTTAGGCAAATAGTACCCTAATGAGGACTACAAAAGTATGATGAACAGAAAAAATGCTTTCCCTATGAAAATAAGAACACAAGATCCGATGTCCTGGATGAAACGATTAGTTCAGTATTCTGACTCTGGCAGTGTTCAATACCCAATTCCCTAAAAACAATGTAAGAAACCAAAACCCATAATTCATCACTGTTCATTGCTTTACAAGGGGGTTAAACTCACTCCTAGCCTTTGCAAGTGATCATCTTACATCCTGAAGTTTGATAGCAGTGCTATGGAGACAGAATGCTGACCAGTAAATCTCTGAATGCTGATGTGTAAATGTTTTTTGTCACGTTTGCATCTGAGAAAACGAGAAAGAAAGAAGTACTGCAACATTATCAAGTCAATTTACATTGTAAAATCCTAACCAGAGCTTTAGAGAAAGAAAGGTTGCTTTAGTGGGCTCCCCCACACGTACTGTGCAATAACAATCCATATAAGGGAAATAGGACATGTAGTATGTTAGAAACAAAATGAAGGATTATTATTAAAATGCTCTGGTAAGTTATTTTTAAACACAGGAACGTCCTGTAGGGTTGTTTTCAATTATTTTTTTAAATCTGTACATAAGGATTTGATTTTTCTGGATGTATGCTAACAAACAAAGCAAAACATTGGGACTTCTGAAATATGCAACTCATGAGCACAGCACTCAAAATACTATATCCTGCTACTTAAAGAATAAACATAACTTTGCCTTCCTCACAGAGAAAACACTTAGTACTTTTAAGCTAGCTTTTCCAGTACCTAGTAGGTCTATATTAATTCTCCAAATAGATTCCTTTTATGTGATCAAGCAACCACGTTAATGATACAAGCCAAAAATTAAAATCTTATGCTGGTTAATATTTTATCAGCCCTTTAGAAGAATCACTTTTTTTCTCCTCAAATAATTTGTTCAATGATTCTGTCCATTTCTCTCTTTGCTTTAGGGTGTGACTTTCAAAAGTACCCACAGCAATCAGGAACACATGTTCCTTTGAAAATCAACAAGACTTGTGCTCCTAACTCACTTAGACACTTCTGAAAATCCCATCTTCAAAGATCTGGAAGTCTAGCTGCCAAAAGCATGTAGAGGGGAAGCCATCAGGTTAGTCTCGGTTTTCACTTTAACCTCTGTGCACTTCGATCTTCCCATGTGCATAAGGAGAGGAGGGGAGAAATCACACTCTCCTTCGTAAAGTACTTTCAAACGCACAAATATAAAAGAGCTGCATAAGTCCTAATTAGTTGGAGTATTTTATTCACAGCAAATAATTACTGCTGGCTACAGTAATAGGAAGTGATAATGGTTTTTTAAAAATCTAATCGCCAGTTTCAGAAGAGTTTAACTTTTCTGCTTTCCTTTTAAAGCAATGTTTTCCTGCGGATGCCTTGGAGTTGAGGCCCCTTTCGGCAGCTCAGGACACCAAGATCTTGAATTTCCAAGGGCAGCTTTATAAAACCAATTTAAATTACAGGATTTCATTTCAGAGTTTGATCCTATGCAGCAGCAACAACAAAAGAGTACATTGTATCAGCCAAAGCTGAATGTTTTTTAAATGGGCAATGCACACAAAGGGTTACAAGCCAAAGGGGAAAAAAAGAGTCATAAAAAAGGGGCCTCTCACTGCAGCCACAGAGGAGGTACCATATAACCATAAGGAGAGTAAATTTAGAATGGGAGGCCTACTGCATTAGAGGGATTCCAAACATTCCAGCCTTAGCAATGCTGCAGAGCTGAAAGCAGGCTGCCATCTTAAATAGTCAAAACTGGTAAACAAGGTCATGACATCACATAGATTCTACAACAACAGTATCAACAAGAGTTTACAGGTAGGTATCAGCCTTGCGCTTTTGTGTGGCAAATGCATTTTTTATGATAGATAGATAGATAGATAGATAGATAGATAGATAGATAGATAGATAGATAGATAGATAGATAGATAGATAGATAGATAGATAGATAGATAGATTATCTATTAAAGAAGTATAAAGCTATATTGGCATTCACATTTCTATTTTGAGCATACAGGGTTACTCTGGAAACAGACAAAACCACATTTTACACTAAAAACAAAAACAGTGATAATTTCATTTTGTTGTACTTTTTGTTCTCATAAAAATGTCTGAGCCAGCTCCTCGGCTGATGTAAATCAGTGTGTCTCCGCTCCCGTCAATGAAGTGCCACTGATTCACACCAGCTGAGGATTTGATCCTTAAAATGAAAAGTAATAGTTAGAAATGACTATAAAAGCAAGCAGGCACTGCATACGGTTCTCACATACTGCTCTGGCTCCTTAAAACCTGACATGCAGCACTTCTTGTTACTCCTGCCTTGAATCCCATATAGCTCTGCCAAATAACCGTCCTAAACTATCCAGTTTTAGTCTTGAGCCCCAAATGTACCTTAGTTCTTTTCTGCAGTACCTCTCCTCCAAATACACACTCCTGTTACTCCAGCCCTGGCTTTTCCAGAACAGAAATAGTTAACTGTGCTGAATTATGCAGTGGTTTTGTGAAGTGAACAAATACTCCTCTCTTGGAGGGAAAACTGCAGTCAAACTCACTTCACCTGGGATCCAAGGCAGATCATAACAAAGGTTTCTAAACTGGAAATGGTAACATTCATAAGGTCTATTTTTAAAGTCATAGCTCTACTCACTTGTAGGATGAGCGAAACTTTTCAATCTTGAACTAAAACTGTGATCTTTTATACATTAGACACAGACCTTTTCATTACAGAACCAGCAAGAATTTCCCTGTATTGGTTGAAGTAAGCAGGAAATAGTTTTCCATAGTCAAAGTAATTTATTCTTCTCAGCACAACAAAAAACACATGTGCACCAATATGTGAAATTCCACAAATGAAACTGTAAGTTGTTATAATACTGAAGGTAAACCATCACCCTCCCAAATTAAGACAAATATTTTAAACATTCAGTCTCATATGCACAATCTGAGAGAAAGTGATGGTAACATTTTGCAGCTGAATCCTGGTTCCTACTACAGATAATTTAAATAGTAATTTTATATTATTTATAACCTCATCATATGAAGATAATATTGCGGCAGTATTAAACAGCTATGACCCTTTTCAAGAGCTCTTTAATTACTCAAGTTCATTGATCTCATGTTTTCATATACTAATTTTGTTATTTTATGACTAATAGTGACACAATTACTAATTAACTCTACTGATTTGCTAGATCTTTCTGTTACAAAAACTGGTGCCAGTTTAATTCAAATGACATTGTCAACATCACCTTTTTCTGCTTGACCATTAATCCAATATTTCATCTTTTAACTATCACACAAAACAGATCTACCTTATCTTCAGTTAGGCTATGTCTACACTAGCGAGTTATTTTGAAATAACTTATTTTGAAATAACTCCCAAAAACAATTTTGAAATAAGCTATTCCTCTTCCACAAGCAGGAATTATTTCCAAATAACAAGCCCATTATTTCAAAATAATGGGCTTGGTAATGTGGACATTTGCCTTGTTATTTCAAAATAAGGGGAGGTATTTATAAATAACTCCCCAGGCATAGACATGCCCTTAGAGTAATCTATAGCTTTATCCATATAAAGCTACATCAATGTGGTTTCCTTATCAAGTTGGTAATGGACTGGTTTCAGCTTCAGACATATCAAAGAGGTAATTAAGATACCTTAAATACTGATCCCACACCAGGAAAGCTTTATTTGTTAAATGGATTATTTCAAGGATTATGGCAGTTTGATGTAGGAATATTTCAGAAGGCTGTTTGTTCCAATATCACGGCAAAATAAAAAACACAAGACTTAGTTAAATAAAGTATTAAAAATCATAGTATGCCATACTACGTAATTAATCATGTCCCCTGATTGCTGTTACTCATTCTGCAAGCAGGTTGTAGAAACTATACTATATTTATTTATTATTACTGCACAATTTAAAAGTACTTAGTCATCAAATATGTTTGCATTACTGACTAAGAACTTTTGATATGCATGTTTCAAAACGTAGGCACAGACACACACACACACGCACACACACACAGAGCATCGTTCATTTTCACTCACACATGCACAAGAAAGAAAAAAGCTTGAACATGTGAATCCTAACTGCTCAGAAACAGCAAGAAAAAAAAACCCAACACTTATTATTTTTTAAAATGTATGATTTTAAAGCCATCATCATTTTGAGGGATCTAAATCATTTTTGAACACTTGGGGATGCCAATACAGTAGAACCTCAGAGTTACGAATACCAGAAGTTGTTAACTGACCAATCCACCACATAATTTATTTAGAACTCGTAGTATGAAATCCATAAGCAGAGACAAATTTAAAAAAGCAAATACATTACCATATTGTGTTAAATATATGCTACTATAAAAAGGGGAAATTATTTTAAAAGACTTGATAAATAAGGAAACTTTCTATGATTGTTTCATTTAAATTTAAAAGATTAAAAGCAGCACTTTTTCTTCTGCATAGTAAAGTTTCAAAGCTGTAGGAAGTCCATGTCCAATTGTAAAATTCTGAAAGAACCACCACAATGTTTTTGTTCACAGTTATAAACAACCTCTCTTCATTCCAAAGGTGTTGATAACTCTCAGGTTCTACTGTCTTGCTTTAAAAAGAAGTTTTATTTTTCTACTAATTCAATCAGCAACTCTCAGGTTCTACTGTCTTGCCTTAAAAAGAAGTTTTATTTTTCTACTAATTCAATCAGCAATAAACAATCAGGGTGAGATATATGCAAAAATCCACAATATACACAAGATTGAAGTTTTCCTGTCAGTATCAGGAGTCCTTATATCCATGTCTTGGGCATAATACACTTATCGTTCTTAACACAGACCACTTTGCACCTTCATTCTCTTCTCTTTTAAACAAACCACTTGTACAAATATCGATGATGGTCAAATATGCACACAAATTTAGGTGAACTGACACAGCACAGAAAAGATTTCATACATCACATCAATAGTTAGGAGGGAATTACTCTGTAATTACACTGAATAGAGCAGGGGTTAGGGAATCAGGACTTCAGGGTTCTTTTCCTGACTCTGGATATGACACCTCAGCCAACTATTTAAATGCCTATTACTTATTGTTAAATGCATGTGATGCCTGCCTCACTATAGGCTTAATCTATTAATGTCTGTAGAACACTTGCAGATCTTTGGATGAAAGATCACTCCAGGAGGAATTCGGCAATTTTACTATGTCTGCAAATGAAACAATTGCAGAATTCCCCCAGGAATAAAAGATGATACATATAAAGAGGAAGAGTATCAGAGGGGTAGCCATGTTAGTGTGACGAACATGCATCTGACGAAGTGGGTCTTTGCCCACGAAAGCTTATGCTCCAACACTTCAGTTAGTCTATAACAGTGGTCCCCAACCACTGGAGGTTGCTGGGCGCCAGAGGGTGTGGCCGTTCACCCGCTGGGCGCCAGAGGGTGGGGACACTTGCGCGCCCAGGGGCGGGGCGGGGCGGTCCTCCCCCCATAGTCACGTGCCCGGGGCCAGCGCCCCCCGTCAAGCGCCGCGCGCCTGGGGCCGGTGCCCCCTCCAAGCGCCACGCGCCCGGGGCTGGAACTCCCCCGCAAGTGCCGTGCGCCCGGGGCCGGCACCCCCTCCAAGCGCCGCACGCCTAGAGCGCGGGTGGCCAATCCACGGCGCTCCCGAAGACGGCGCTCACCGTGCGCCCAGGGCCGGCTCCGGCACCATGCATGTGCCACGTGCCCGGGGCCAGGCCAGCCCCAAGCACTTGGCGGGTGCACACAAATGCCCCCATGGGCATGGCGCCCGTGGGCACCGTGTTGGGGACCACTGTTCTATAAGGTGCCACAGGACTCCTTGCCACATATAAAGAGGAGTACAGGATCTTTCGAAACAGGGCATTTCTGTCGAAAATGCCCCATCTAAACTGCCGGGTTTTTTTCTAAAAAGCCCAGTTTCGAAAAAAACAGCAGCCACCATTATGCAAATGTAGTGTGGGATATTTAAATCCTGGCTTCATTTGCAATATAGTTTAGACACAACCTCAAAGCGGTCCATGGATCTACTCTGAGAAACCTGCTAACTGGCTGCTCTGGTTTATTTATTTAGCAGCCCCGCAGCCTTGCAGCTCCCATTGGCTCCGGGTCGCCATTTGCAGCAAAGGGGAGCTGCAGGAAACAGCAGCCTGGCCCATGCAGCTTCCTGCAGCTCCCCTTGGCTACAAAGAGCAAACCGGAGCCAATGGAAGCCCTGGGATTAGTGGCTGCAGAGTCGGTAAATAAACAAACCGGAGTGGACAGTTGGCAGGTTTCTCTGAGTGGATCCATGGACCATTTTGAGAAACACTGTTCTAGAGAGAGTGACTTTTTTTGCTCTTCTCAATGATGCACACGAGATACTGTACCTTCCCATTAACATCTCACAGGAGCAGAAGCACTGTATTTAAACAGCAGCACTCAGTACCAAGTCTTATTCATTGCTTTAATTGAGCTTGAATAGTTCTAAGCATGTGGTTATCATTAGACTACCATATTTGTTTAACCTTTCAAAGGAAGGAAGAGGTCTTTGGCATGTTACCGGGAGTACATGCAGAACCTGACTCTCATATCCTGAATTTAATTGAGCAAGTACATGTCAAAAAACCAAGTTATAGTGTAAGTGAAGCCTCCAGTAACACTGTAACAATGTGTGGTGGCAACAGAGCTGGTGGAGAAATACTGTGGTGCGATATGTGTCCAACATGGCATAGCAGCCCTTAACCACATGCTGTACATCATTAACAGGAACACTGTTCTTTCACACTGCATTACTTTTCACCCATTTGTCACAGGATAACCTGGGAACTCTCAGAAAAAAAGTTTATTGGTTTTAAAGGATTTTCATGTAATACCATTCCAGGACTATTTTCCATTAGCATTTTGACAATGAAGAGTGCTCCAGGAGAGCATACAAAATATGAGTGTCTATCTAAAACACTGCTCTGTGAAAATCAGTATGTGAAAGTGAAAGTGCTCTGGCAATAAATAATTGTTATCCTTATTCAGTTTCTGATTCATAGAATCATAGAACTGGAAGAGACCTCAGAAGGTCATCAAGTCCAGCCCCCTGCTCTAGGCAGGACCAATTCCAACTAAATCAACCCGGCCAGGGCTTTGTCAAGCCGAGACTTAAACACCTCTAGGGATGGAGACTCCACTACTTCCCTAGGTAACCCATTCCAGTGCTTCACCACCCTCCTAGTGAAATAGTTTTTCCTAATATCCAACCTGGACCTCTCCCACCACGACTTGAGACCATTGCTCCTTGTTCTGCCATCTGTCACTACTGAGAACAGCCTCTCTCCATCCTCTTTGGAACCTCCCTTCAGGAAGTTGAAGGCTGCTATCAAATCCCCCCTCACTCTTCACTTCTGCAGACTAAACAGACCCAAGTCCCTCAGCCTCTCCTCATAAGTCATATGCTCCAGTCCCCTAATCATTTTCGTTGCCCTCCGCTGGACCCTCTCCAATGCGTCCACATCCTTTTTGTAGTGGGGGGCCCAGAACTGGACACAATATTCCAGATGCAGCCTCACCAAAGCCGAATAAAGGGGAATGATGACATCTCTTGATCTGCTGGCAATGCTCCTCTTAATGCAACCTAATATGCCATTAGCCTTCTTGGCTACAAGGGCACACTGTTGACTCATATCCAGCTTCTCATCCACTGTAACCCCCAGGTCCTTTTCTGCAGAACTACTACTTAACCGGTTGATCCCCAGCTTGTAACTATGCTTGGGATTCTTCCGTCCCAAGTGCAGGACTCTACACTTGTCCTTGTTGAACCTCATCAGATTTCTTGTGGCCCAATCCTCCAATTTGTCTAAGTCATTCTGTACCCTATCTCTGCCCCTAAGGGTATCTACCTCTCCCCCCAGCTTATTGTCATCCGCAAACTTGCTGAGGGTGCAATCCATCCCCTCATCCAGATCATTAATAAAGATATTGAACAAGACCAGTCCTAGAACCGAACCTTGGGGCACTCTGCTAGAAACCGACCGCCATCCTGACATCGAGCCATTGATCACTACCCGCTGGGCCCGGCCTTCTAGCCATCTTTCTATCCATCTTACCGTCCATTTATCCAATCCACAATCCCTTAACTTGCTGGCAAGAATATTGTGGGAGACCGTATCAAAAGCCTTGCTAAAGTCAAGGTATATCACATCCACTGACTTTCCCATGTCCACCAAGCCAGTTACCTCATCATAGAAGCTAATCAGATTGGTCAGGCACGACTTGCCCTTTGTGAATCCATGCTGACTATTCCTAATCACTTTCCTCTCATCCAAGTGCCTCAATATGGATTCCTTAAGGATCCCTTCCATGATTTTTCCAGGAACCGAGGTAAGACTGACCGGCCTATAGTTCCCTGGATCATCCTTCTTCCCTTTTTTGAAGATGGGCATTATATTTGCCTTTTTCCAGTCATCCGGGATTTCTCCCAATCTCCACGACTTTTCAAAGATAATAGCCAAAGGCTCCACAATGACATTTGCCAACTCCCTCAGTACCCTCGGATGCACTAAGTCCGGACCCATGGATTTATGTACAGTTAGCTTTTCTAAATAGTTCCTAATCTGTTCTTTACCCACCACGGGCTGTCCATCTTCATCCCATCTTGCGTCACTTGGCACAGAAGTCCAGGAGCCGACCTTGTCCGTGAATACAGAGGCAAAGAAAGCATTGAGTACTTCAGCTTTCCCCACATCATCTGTCACTAGGTTACCTCCTTCATCCATTAGGGGCCGCACACCCTCTCTAATCACCTTCTTCTTGTTAACATGCCTGTAGAAACCGTTCTTGTTATCCTTCACATCCTTAGCCAGTCGCAATTCCATTTGCGCTTTCGCCTTCCTGATAACCCCCCGGCATTCTCGAGCTATACCTTTAAACTCCTCCCTGGTCATTTGTCCAAGTTTCCACTCTTTGTAAGCTTCCTTTTTGTGCTTAAGTTCACCAAGGATTTCCCCTGTAAGCCAATCCGGTCTCCTACCATGTTTGCCTCTCTTGCTACGCGTCGGGATAGTTTCTTTCTGTGCCTTCAATAAGGCTTCTTTAAAATACTGCCAGCTTTCCTGGACTCCTTTCCCCTTCATGTTAACATCCCAGGAGATTCTGCCCATCAGATCTCGGAAGGAGTCAAAATCTGCTTTTTTGAAGTCCAAGGTGTGTATTTTACTACTCTCTTTTCTTCCTTTGGTCAGGATCCTGAAATCTACCATCTCATGATCACTGCTTCCCAGGTTGTCACCCACCTCCACTTCCCCTATTAGTTCCTCCCTGTTTGTGAGCAGAAGGTCAAGCTGCGCGCGGCCCCTGGTCGGATCCTTCAGCACCTGTGTCAAGAAGTTATCCCCAACGTTCTCCAAAAACTTCCTGGATTGCCTGTGTACTGCCGTATAGGTTTCCCAGCAGATGTCAGGGTGATTAAAGTCCCCCACGAGAACCAGGGCCTGCGATCTGGAAGCTTCGCTCAGTTGTCCAAAGAAAGCCTCATCTACCTCATCCACCTGATTCGGTGGCCTGTAGCAAACACCAACCACAACATCAAGGCTGTTTGCTCCTTTAAACTTAACCCATAGACTCTCAACAGGTTTTTCTCCCTCTTTATACTGGAGTTCAGAGCAATCGTAGTGCTCTCTTACATATAGTGCAACTCCTCCTCCTTTTCTCCCCTGCCTGTTGTTCCTGAACAGTCTATACCCTTCCATGACAGCGCTCCAGTCATGCGAGTCATCCCACCAAGTCTCTGTTATCCCAATTAAATCATATTTCTTGGTCTGGGCCAGGGCCTCCAGTTCTTCCTGTTTGTTGCCCAGGCTTCTCGCATTAGTGTACAAGCACTTCAGGTAACCAGTTGATCGTCCTATCTTCTGGGTCCTCCTTTCTTGCCCCTTCCTCTCTGCATTTCTTCCCGGTATCCGACTTTCCCACTCCCCTCAGGGTTTTGGTCACCGTCCCCCGACGAACCTAGTTTAAAGCCCTCCTCACTAAGTTTGCAAGCCTGCCCGCAAAGATGCTCCTTCCTCTCTTCGTTAGGTGGATCCCATCTCTTCCTAACAATCCTTGTGCCCGGAACAGAGTCCCATGGTCGAAGGAACCAAAGCCCTCTCTGCGACACCATCTGCGCAACCACGCATTTACGTCCTCAATTCGACGATCCCTGCCCAGTCCTTTCCCTTCAACAGGGAGGATGGAGGTGTCAGTCCCCGTAATACACGAGGTTCGAAGGGATGCTGGAAAGGATGAGACCACAACTGGGGGTTTCAAAAAGCACAAACTGATTTTATTTTGATGGCGCCAGACAATCATCAGAACAAAAATTAAACAGATTGCCAGACAACACAAAACAATTCCCTGAGGCTTTTCTAAATCACAATAATTTCCAATAACTGCCCAGGGGTTAGGAACAGTTGAATTAACACTGGTATTGTCCATAGGGCTGATTATTTACACAACTTTATACAAGGAAACAGTAAAAAACCTAAACCACAACTATTGATAAACTAACTTAGTAACTTTTTAGCCACTGTCACTTGGCAAGCAATAAGGACAACTAAAAAATCAATTAGGATAGGGATGATGGTGGGGGGGGGCATGTTATACCAGTTCTGGAGACAGCAGGAACACAAGTACCGGTCACACGCTCATAAACTGTCTCCACTCGGGTCGACCAACTCGGAGTACGCTCAGTAAGACTCAAGAGCGGGGGGTGCAAGGCGTCTGGGTGATCAGGCCAGGCGTTCACTCAATGCGAATCCCCAGTGAGAGAGGGGCTGCCTGCCTGTTTTATTGCCTGTGAACTTATCACCCCATAGGTTGGTTTTTGCTGCAGTGGGTGGAGTAGCAGGCCTGAGCACCAGTCAGCCCATTGGCTGATCTGTTACTGCAATGGGTGGAGCGAGCAGGGGAAGATTATTAATTTACATGCCCTTATTTGGAAAACACTCCACCTCACAGACAGAGCCCCCTATACCAGCCTCAGAGGTATTACAAGCTATGGCTCCCTGCGACGGGCAGCCATTTCTGATGTTCTGTCTCGGACAGGAGGAGAATACCACTTGCGCTCCAAATTCTTGGATCCTTCTTCCTAGCGCTACATAATCTGCAGTAACACGCTCAAGATCATTCTTGGCCGTATCATTAGTTCCCACGTGGAGAAGCAGGAAGGGGTAGCGATCCAAAGGTTTGATCAGCTTGGTAAGCCTCTCAGTGACATCCTGAATGCGAGCTCCCGGTAAGCAGCACACCTCTCAAGATTCCAGGTCCGGACGGCAGAGGGATGGCTCAGTCTCTCTTAGAAGGGAGTCCCCGACCACCACCACCCGTCGTTTCCTTTTGGGCGTGGTGGCCGTGGAGCCCCCATCTGTAGGACTACGCATCTCATGCCTTCCAGTAGATGGTGTTCCCTTCTGGTTTCTTCCTTGTGAGGTCCCTTCCAGGGCTTTCAGCACTGCAGAGCCTGTGGAGAGAGCTTGAAAGCGATTGCTTACCTCTGTAGCATTGGGGGATTCCCGTGCTGGCCTTTTACCCCTGCTAGAAGTTACATGCTGCCAGTTCTCTTCTTGGTCACGTACTGCCCTCTCTGGCTCTTCTGCCTCCCGTGCTTGAAGGATTAAATGCTGCCTTCTATCGAGGAAGTCTTCATCCTCTCTGATCAAGCGTAGGGTCGACACTTGGGCCTCCAGTCCTCTAATTTTTTCTTCCAAAATGTCGACCAGCTTGCACTTGGTGCAGATGAAATCCATTCTTTCTTCCGGGAGGAAGATAAACATGGCACACGCTGTGCAGGTAACAACAGCAGACCCATCACCAACCATCGCTGCTGTCCTGGAAAAGGGATTTAAAAAGAAAGGCAAGAGAACCTCACACCCTTCCCTCTCCCCTTCCAAACTCCCTCTCAAAACTCCCTGTTAGCACTCACCTATTCACAAGCTCCTTGGTCGCTTGCCCACTGCCTTAAAAAGCCCCTCCCCCTACCAAGGCTCAGCCAATCAGCAGAGGCTTCTAGAATTCAAACTAATTAGAAGCCAACAGTTTCCACCTGCCAATCACAGCACAAACTCCATCAAGGGGAGGTGGGGGAAAAAAAAAGCCTCACTCTCAAACACAGGGGAAAATAAATAAATAAATAAACAAAAAACAAAAAAGAACACCCACCAACCCTCACTCACAAAACACAAGCTCAGCTCACAGCTAGAAAGCCCCAAACAAAACACCCACTTCCCTCAAGACTCCTGTACCTGGAGAACTCCCTCTCTAAAGCCTCACTCAAACAGGGAAAGAAAATAAATAAATAAATAAATAAATAAAACCAATATCACCACACACCAAACAAACACAAGCTCAGCACACAGTAAGAAAGCCCCAATAACAAAACACACTTCCCTCAAGAGTCCTGTATCTGCTTCTCCTTCATCTGGAGAACTCCCTCTCAAAACTCCCTGTTAGCAATCAGTGGCAGGACTGTTTAAATAGATGAGTTCTATTTAAGCAACTTCCCCCTTTGAATATTTGAACAAATGGATTATAGATAAGGGTTAGGCATCCCAAACTCAGAGTCTACAGTATTAAGGAGCCCATTCATGTTCATAGGATTTTGCTACTGCCTAAAAAGGTTATAACTGACAGAGGTGTGAATGGACACAGACAAAGGAAAGATACACCCAATCTCACAAGGTGTATTCCTCTTGATTTCAGGGGAATGGGAGTGCACTCAGCATCTCAGAGAATTGGGCCTTCTATGTCAAGCACTTGAGTCCTTTCCTAGAATTTAGAAAAGGCGATCAGAAACTTATGAAAGAGAATTAATACATAATCAATTTTAATTCAAACTCATTATTTTTCTGCCTTTGTAGAAAAACTGCATCTACAACATCACATTCACTGCTGAATTTCATAGTGTTTTAAAATGATTGGACTAAGATGGGAGCTTATTTGATCTTAAATATAACTTGGACTGTCTCCATCCCCTTTAGGTTTTACCATGAAGATCCCAACTAGGGTCTGTTTTTCTTCAAACTGTTCTTTTCAGCAGTGCAACATTTAAAAAAGAAAAACACAAAAGCCCCACCCAACTTGCTGCACAGACAATAGAAATCCATCTGCATGCTACCTCCTGTGCTATCACATGAAACAAAACATCTGGACTGACAATCTCAAGTAATTGAAAAAGGCTGAGATATTATGCCTCGGAAAGCAAGATTTATAATTAAAATAGTGATACAATCTTAAACTATAGAAATGCTACTAGGTACAGCTATGGTGTAGCAGCAAAAAGTGACTGAAAATTTTACTCTCTTTTCAAAGTGTGTAGAGATATAAGATGGAAAAGGGGGGCGGATATCACAGAGTGCATCAAAGGAGGTGTATGCCTGAAAAGAATTCAAGGGTGTAATTAATAAGTAATTTTTCCTCCCTCACACCAGTTTTACAGCAGAGAAACTCCATTGACTTCTGTGGGACTATCCCTGTGAAGCTGGCAAAACAATTACCAGCCCTTGCCAAGACTTAAGATCTCAGCTGGGCTCTGACCAATTCATTTCTGGAAACCAGACTGTTTCACCTGTGTGTGTTAGAATGGTTAAGATGGATATTGTACTTATAACAATGTGTTTAGAGTTTATAAAATACTTGTAAATTGCTGCATGCATTTATCTTACAACTGCCACATCACATGCAATAAGGTAATATTTAAGCTTTTACTTTAGAGCTGTACAGTTTGCCCTGAAACTGTCAATCTGTAGAAAGAATCATCTCCTCCTCATTAAGAAAGCTATGAACACTAAATGGGCCTTTGTAGCACATAACATAAAGTCTTTGTTAATTGCCCCTTCACACCCATGAAGAGGCTATATGCAAAGGAGACTGACCCATCAGCTTGAATACTGGAGAAAAGAAAACAAAGATGCATGAACAAGAAAATTTTTCTTCTTTAGGACTCTCACAAAGCCAGAGACACTAGACAGAAGCAGCGATCCCCACAGTCAACCTGGGTTAGTCCTATACAGGGCTGGCGGTAGGCATAAGCACACTAAGCAATTATTTAGGGTTTTAATCAGCTCGAGGTGTGAATGGACACAGAGTCAAGTCTTAGAGGTTACAGATTCAGTGATTTTACATGATCTATATTACTTTAGCCCTCGGTGATGGGGCTCTGGCTGTCGGTGTTGGGGGAGGGTACAAAAACATTGCTACTTAGGGCCCCTAATGGGCTAGCACCACCTCTGGTCCTAAAAGACATTTAGTTCTAACAGTCTGCTACAACTATCACCTTTTACAACCTTCAATTGTAACTCATGTGTATATGTTTGCCTGCTTTAACCTATAAATAACTCATTTCTCTTTCCTTGTTAATAAATCCTTAATTTACCATAGGACTGGCTACAAGCATTGTCTTTGCCATGAGATCTGAGATACCTGACATGGGATAAGTGACTGATCTCTGGGGATTGAAAACATTCTGAATCTTTTGTGATCTTTGTGGATAGCAACCAACTCTCACTAAGTCTCCCTTGCCTGGGTGGCAAGAATGCCTAAGGCCGTGGTCACCAACAGGTCGATCGCGAGGCCTCGACCAATCGATCGCGAGGCGTCCTATCTGCCCCACCCCCATTTCCCTCCCACCCCCGAGAAGCCCCACTACTTACCTCAAGTGAAAATGGACGTAGTGTCAGCTTCCCGGGGAGGGACAAAAGTCCTGCAGCTTAGCACCACTTCCAGCAATTCCGGAAGTGCGCTAGCTGCTCTGCCGGGTGTACTGCAGGAGGAAGTATCCGCTCCCAGCACCGGACAGCAGGGGTGAGTCAGCCCTGGGGGAGGGAGGCACGCACGCGGTTTCCCTGCACCGGGGCGGGGGGGTTGGCCCCGGGGCAAGCACGCACGGGGCTTCCCTGTGCAGGAGTGAGGGGTCGGCCATGGGGGTGGGGGGGTCGGCCGTGGGGGAGGCGCGCGCGTGGGGTTTCCCTGTGCCGGGGTGGGGGGGTTTGCGCTGGGGCAAGCATGCGCGGGGCTTCCCTATGCGGGGGTGGGGGGTTGGCCCCGGGGGCAGGCTCGCACGCACGCGGGAGGGGGGGTTTCCTGCGGGGAGGTGGGCGGTCGGCCCCGGGGGAAGGCACGCGCATGCGGGGCTTCCCTGCGCGGGGGGGGGGGGGGGAGGGGTCAGCCCTGGGGCAGGTATGTGCTGGTTTCCCTCGGGGGGAGGGAATCCTGGGAGGAGGCAGATGCAGGGAACTCTCTGCCTCCACTTGCACCCCACTCCTCAGCTACAGAACTCTGTCCCCACTCTCCTGTCCCCAGCTATAGAACTCTGTCCCTATTCCCGTCCCCACTGCCTGAACTCTGTCCCCACTGGCACCCTGTCCACAGCTGCTGTAACCTGTCCCCACTGGCACTCTGTCCCCTGCTGCAGAACCCTGTCCTCTGCCCTCCCAGCACCCTGTTCCCTCTCCCCTGCCCCCAGCTGCAGAACTCTGTCTCCACAAAATGTATAATTATAAATGCTTCATTTCAGATTTATATAGCATGAATAAAAAACAGACCATTTATTTCATAACTATAAACACATGATTTTAATTGTATATATCGCATAATTTAAATATAAACTGTTTATCAGAGTGTGTAAGTAAGGGCTGGGGACAGCAAGTGATGGACAGGAGGAGAATAGAGAGGGCAGGGCTTCAAGGAAGGGGCGGGGTGGTAGATCTTTGCCTGTTCTGAGATTTAAAAAGTGATCTTGGGTGTAAAAAGGTTGGAGACCACTGGCCTAAGGTGACTGCCCATGACTTCATCAAAAGATTGTTAGAATTTTTCAAGAGTTCAAATTTGTTACTAAGTAGTTTAAATATCATATATATAGTAGCCCATTGTCTGTAAGTCTGTAACGCTGACGTACACGGCCACACCCCCTGGTTGTTTACGTCAGCGCCCCGTCTCCCTTCCCCTCCCTCCATGGTGGTTCGGCCGAGCACTGCACCACTCAGCTGGGCCCCGGCGGGGGAGCAAGCAATGGCAAGTGGCCGTTTGGTGTCCACTGAGCGGCGCAGTGAGCCACGGAGGAAGGGGAAGGGAGGTGGGGTGCCACGCAGGGAAGAGAAGGGGGGCGGAACTGGCCGGAAGGGGGGCGGGAAGCAGAGCTGGGGCAGATCGGGGGCTGTGGGACTGGAGGGGAGGATGGGGGGGCCCAGAGGAAGGAGGGAGGGAAGCAGCGCTGGTGGGGGGAAGAAGCGGGGTGTCCAGGGGGCCGTGGAGCTGGCCGGAAGGAAGAGGGGGCAGGAAGCAGACCTGGTGAGGGGACGGGGTGCAGCCACTGGCCGCAGCCAGACCCCAAACGGCCGCTTGCTGCCGCTTGCTCCCCGGCTGCGGCCCATCTGAGTGGCGCTGCGCTGCTCAGCTGGGCCCCGGTGGGACAGGAAGGGGGCCATGTACGTCACCGCCCCCCTTTCCTCCTCCTGCTGTGGCGCTGAGTGGTGCGCCCCTCAGCCAGGCCGCCGTGGGAGGGCGGGGCGGGGCGGTGACGTAGACAGCTCTGCCCCCAGCTATGTATGTCACCGCCCTGCCCCTTCTCCCCCACGGTGGCCCAGCTGAGCGCGCAACACTCAGCCGAGCCGCCACAGAGGGAGGGGAAGGGGGCGGGGCGGTGACATACACGGCCAGGGGGTGGGGCCATGTACGTCACCGTCCCCCCTTCCCCTCCCACTGTGGCACTCAGCTGAGTGCTGTGCCCCTCAGCCAGGCCTCCAGGGGAGCCAGCAGTGCAAGGGGCTGTTTGAGCTCCCCCGGGGTGGGAGGGTAAGGGAGGGTGGTGATGTACACGGCCCCACCGCCTGGCCGTGTACGTCACCACCCTGCCGCCCTCCCTTGTGGCAGCCCGGCTGAGCAGGCAGCACTCAGCCAAGCTCCACAGCGGGAGGGAAGGGGAAGAGGAAGGGGGACGGGGAGAGACAGAGGGAAGAGAGAGGCAAGAGGAGGAGGAGGAGGAGAGAAAGAAAGAGATGGAGAGAGAGGCAGGAGGCGGAGGAGAGCTGAGGGGTGGGGGAGGCAATAGGAGGAGAGAGAGAGAGAGAGAGAGAGAGAGCGCTCAGGAGAGAAGACCTGAAAATCCCGTCTTACGACAGGCTAATTGGCTAGTTATTATAGAATATACAATTGATTGGGAGGGGAAGGGGGTTGTCCTGCTTTGTGACACTTAGGCTGTCATTCACATTTGTGAACTGCTCCAGACAGGAGCCTCAATATACCTCTATGTCAGTGTGGTGAGAACTGGGTCCTTGATATCAACTGACTCCTACAGAGCCCAGGAATGTGTGGAAAACTGTCAGGGCGATACCCTTAATTCAGTTACACTACTGAAGTAAAGGGTGTTACTCCAAATGCACAATGGTGTTACTAGTGTCAGACCGTCAGTATAAATGTAAAAAGGGGTTGGGAGGCTGGGAAAAAAGGGAATGTACATCTTAAGGATTTTCTGTACAGAAGCCTTTAGGAATGACAGGTCCAAATCCAGGCAGGGTTGGCCCAGTCCTTTACCATCACAGGCAGATAAGATACATGGAAGAGAGAAAGGAGGTCAAAAACCAGGACAAAAACCACAAGCCCCCCTACACCTGATGAGACAAAGGGAAGAAAAATCCTCCCATAGTTATAAAGGAGGAAAAAGCAAGGAGATAGTAGTTGTCATCTGAGTTTGGAAAGCAGTCCAGTTTGGAGATGCTTTTGTTCATAGAACTGATGCTAGAAAAACCACCAGACAATTTTTTTTTAATTCCATATTTCAAAGCCACAAAGCATATAAAATTATTTCAGAGCCACCCTTCCCTGCTTGGTAAATGAGATTGGGGCAAGCAGTTAGTATTACCTTCAATGCAGTTCCTCATTATCATCATTAGTGCAATGGAGCAATACAAGTAAGAAAAGCAATGAGATTTTTAGTGGTACCAAGTAATCTCCACTCCCCAATATTTTCAGCTGGAATGATGGATACTCAGCACTTCTGAAAAAAAATCAGGCTTAGCACATCCCTGGTTCACAGAAATTAGAGTGTAGTATCTCAATCCTGGAAAATTCCAAGTACCTCAGAGTAGGTATGTGAAAGTGTAACCATGTACAGGCAGTCCCCGAGTTACGCGGATCCGACTTATGTCGGATCCGCAGTTACGAACGGGGCTTTTCTCTCCCTGGAGGACTGGAGCGGCGGGACGCCCAGATTCACTGCAGTCCCGCCGCCCCTGTCCTCCGGGGCGAGAAAAGCTGCTCCCCGTCTCTCTGGTCTGCAGGGAGACGGGGAGCAAAGCCTTGGAGTACGTCCACAGCGGGACAGCCCGGGCGCGCTCCAAGGCTTTGCTCCCCGTCTCCCTGGTCAGCAGACCAGGGAGACGGAGCAAAGCCGTGGAGGACGCGGGCAGTCCCGCCACCCGCGTCTCCCTGGTCTGCTGGGGGGGGGGGGAGCAGCTAGTGCCCCCCCTCCCTCCCGCAGCAGACCAGGCTTTTCTTGCCTACGCCTGGGGTAGAGCAGCAGCGCCGCTCCTCAGCGCCACTGTACCAACCCGGCAGCACCCCAGCTGCCCTGCCCCAGGCGTCCTGATTCAGCCGCTGCTGGTCAGTTTCAGCAGTGGCTGAATCAGGATGCCTGGGGCAGAGCAGTTGGGGTGCTGCTGGGTTGCTCCAGTAGCGCCAAGGAGCAGCGCTACTGGAGCAACCCAGCAGCACCCCAGCTGCTCTGCCCCAGGCGTCCCCAAGTCAGCTGCTGCTGAAACTGACCAGGGGCTGACTACAGGAAGCCCGAGGCAGAGTTGCTCTGCCCCAGGCTTCCTGGAATCAGCCGCTGATCAGTTTCAGCAGCAGCTGACTTGGGGATGCCTGGGTTTCTTAAGTTGAATCCATATGTAAGTCAGAACTGGCGTCCAGATTCAGCCGCTGTTGAAACTGATCAGTTTCAGCAGCGGCTGACACCAGTTCCAACTTACATACAGATTCAACTTAAGAACAAACCTACAGTCCCTATCTTGTACATAACCCAGGGACTGCCTGTACACAGTTAACTGATGAGCTTGGGGTCATCAATTAATGGTCATAATTACATGCAGGATCCCAGTCTGTGTGGAGAGCCACCTCCCTCCCACACGTGTGCTGCTTCTGTATGAGAGACAGCAGTGGGGGTGGGGGAAGCAGGTACATGCAGAAATTTTCAGTGGTTACTTACACGCATTTTAACATGCCTACTCATAGTAGGGGTGTAAAATCCCATTTAATTAGTTGACCAACTAAAAGTAGTGTTTAACCAGTTAACAGATTAAAGGGAGGCAGGGGCAGCAAAGTGGCCCCCTTCGCCACAGCCAGGGGCTGCTCCAGCTCTGGGGTCTGATCGGGAGGGTTCTGCGCATGCAGGGCTGCCAGCTCCCAGCCCCGTGCAGGTGCCCAGCAAGGCTAGAGCAGCTTCCCCCTGCGGCTGGCCGTGGGCAGTGAGCTGCTCCTAGGTACCAGTTAACTGTTACCTGCTAAGCAGTTACCACTTTACATTCCTACTTTGTAGGAGATATTGAACACCCTCTATTTCAAATGACTTGCAAGAACCAATCTTGAAACGAGGTTCTTTTCAAAATTACAATGCATTTAATTTAAACAGGAGAGGGAAGGAATTGAAACATTCTTCCCCTGTGTTCTAGGCAAATATTCTGATACTGCCAATTTTATTACGTGAAAGTGGATACCTATGCTACCTAGCATAGGCTCTCTGAGCCTGTCCTGAATTTCTTTCTTCAATAAACAGCTGCATATAGTGGAAGATAAACATCTCTGTTTTTATCCTGTGGTTTTGTGTCAGTTTATCTATGTCTTTGAAACTGCTCCAAAACCTCCGTAACTATTTTTAAAGGGGCTAGTGGGAATAGTTTAGCACTACACAATCTATGCACTGGACATCAAATATGAGGATCTTTAAATTTGGCTTCCAGACTCATCTAAAAGGACCACTGCTGGTGATTAAACATGCAAAAGGTTTTATTGTAGTGTTTTGACAAACAGCCAAAGATCGGACATTGGCGGGGGGGGGGGGGGGGGGGGCACAGAAAAATAGTTACAATCAGAATGGAAAAAACAAGGAAAAACACATGGCTTGATTTCAGAGCAGAAAATTGACTTAGGCTTTGCGTAAATGACAGTGTACCTCCAAGCATGCTGATCTACAGTCTGCCTTGAAAAAAAGAACACACAGTCTAAAAGCAGAGCCTATTAAAAGGCATAATGTTTCTAAACAGCATCTGTTACTTACTAATAAGAATTACTTAAAGGACACAGGCCTTAAATTGCTATTAAACGTGCACTTATCTGAATCTGCTGCAAGGCAATCTTTACAAAAACATCACATGATACCAATGGAATCTGTATGATGGAAAATGGAATTTTTATTTAATTTGGTTTGACAATATAACATAGCAAAAAAATGGAGGCATTCTCTGAAATTTTGTGAAGCTGCTGGTGGAACTTCACAGGAATGAATTACAAGTAAGAATTACATCAGTGGAGCTGTTTGCCATCTGTTGTCAGTAATACTGCAAAGACCAGTCACCAGACTTCAATTTCAAAGGTTAAAAATGCAACATTTTTAAGCATTTGTTGACCTCTCGGTAACTGAGTGGGAGACTACGTACTTTGGATGTGTGTGACTGAAGGGGCTGCCAGTCACTTTGCAAAGGCAACGCAAAGCACTGTGTGTTGCCACAGAAAGCTTAAGAAACAGTTTTGCCACTGTTACCTTATACGGAAAATTCATACTGACCTGGTTTCTATCACATTTGATGCTGCAAATACAGATATGGAGCTTTAAAATTCCACCTGCCTGTTAGGATCTAGATATTCAGGCCTGCTTCTTATGTCCTATACTTTAAGAATTTAAGTATATTCTTACTAGGGTTGCCAGGTGTCCAGTTTTGAACCGGACAGTCCAATATTTGAGCTTTCTGTTCGGGAAACAAATTGAGAAAATATAAATAAGAAAATATAAATGTCCGGTATTTTCTAAATAAGATGTAATGTAGATTGTGATTTAATGTCAAGTGTGTCTGGTATTTTGGTTGAAACCATCTGGCAATCCTAATTCTTACAGGGGTAAAAGAACAAAGAATAAAATCACAGTCTATCTGTGTGTGATGGTCTGAGGCCTTGTTCTTAAGCTAAGGCTTTTGGCAAAGCACAGGAGCTTTCAAACCAGTTATATTGAAAGAAGGCACATTCCATGCCATTCATTTGGGGCTGTTAGAAAGGCAATTCAATCGATTGCCTCCAGATAAAGTGAAGAGCCCAGGGGCGGCCCGTGACCATAGGCAGACTCGGCCGCCACCTAGAGCGCCGCATTCAAAGGGGCGCCCAATGATAACGTCACGGGGCGCCCGATGATGAAGTCAGTCCATTGATGGCCCTGCAGGCGGGGGCGCCGATCGGGTGTTCCGCCTGGGGCACCAGCTGCTGCAGCCCTCCTCAGGCTGCTCCTGGAAGAGCCTAGAAGTTTTAAAGGAAACTTAGGTTGACAGCTTTCTATCTGGCAAGAAGTGCACTTATCAATAGCTGGGGCTGTGAAATCCTCATTTCTTTATTGCTTTATTATTATGCTCCCTATTATTTATTTTCATGACTCTGACTGGTTCTTTGATTGTTTCTGTCTCCTGTACAATTAATTTTGCTAGGTGTAAAATAAATAAAGTGGTTAGATATAATTGGTTAGATCCATGTTTCTCAAACTGTGGGTCCCGACTCCCGGGTGGGAGGGTCACGAGGAACTTAGAGGGGGCTCGCGGTATCACAAAGTTTGAGAACCCCTCGGTTAGATAATCATGTTACAATATATTAGGATTGGTTAGTTAAATTTCGGTACATTGATTGGTTAAGGTATATCTGAAAATATTACTATATGGCTGTGTCTAGACTGGCAAATTTTTCCGCTTTTGCGCAAAAACTTGCCAGCTGTCTACACTGGCCACTTGATTTTGCGCAAAAGCACTGATGTTCTACTGTCTGAAATCAGTGCTTCTTGAGCAAATGCTTTGACGTTCCCGTTTGGGCAAAAGCCCTTTTCCGGAAATGTTTTTGTGCAAGAGGGCCAGTGTAGACAGTTAAAAACTGTTTTGCGCAAAAAAGCCCCAATGGCAAAAATGGCGATGGGGGCTTTCTTGCGCAAAACCGCGTCTAGATTGGCACGGACACTTTTCCGCAAAAAGTGCTTTTGCGGAAAAGCGCCCGTGCCAATCTAGACGTTCTTTTCCGCAAATGCTTTTAACGGAAAAACTTTTCCGTTAAAAGCATTTGCGGAAAATCATGCCAGTCTAGACGTAGTCTATGTATTAAGGATAAACAGGAAGGGGTTGGGAAAACAGAAGAGAAAAAGGAAAAGAAAGGAAACTGAATTCATGCTTACTGGAAGCAAACCTCAATAAACACTGAATTGTTTGCATCCCGACTTCCAGTATTGCTGTTCTCTGATCACATGAGAAGGACCAGGGAAGAGGGAGGGTAAAAGAGTAAGTCCTCTAATACTGTCCTCCAGGACATCTCCTACCCAAAAAGGTAAACTCTATTGATTACAAACAGTCTTTTAGGTTTCACGGGACTCCTCACTATTTTTGCTGAAGCAGTTTAACATGGCTTGCCCTCTGAAACTGATTTCAAGAGGAAAATAAATCTTCTTCAAGGGCAGCGGTAATTTTAAGATCCTTCACTGTAACTGTTAAGCTAGATATACAGATTAGTCATTTGGTAACTATAACTAAGGCCGTAGGGTCATATATTGTATTACCCACAAAAATGCCCTTCCTGGTCAGATGACAGCCTACAAGTACAGGCAGTCCCCGAGTTACGCGGATCCGACTTATGTCGGATCCGTACTTATGAACGGGGCTTTTCTCGCCCCAGAGGACGCGGGCGGCGGGACCGCCCAGACGCGCCGCGGTCCCGCCGCCCGTGTCCTCCGGGGCGAGAAAAGCTGCTCCGTGTCTCCCTGGACTTCTGGGGGGGGGCTGAATCAGGACGCCTGGGGCAGAGCAGCTGGGGTGCTGATGGGTTGGTCCAGTAGCGCCTAGGACCGGCGCTACTGGACCAACCCAGCAGCACCCCAGCTGCTCTGCCCCAGGCGTCCCCAAGTCAGCTGCTGCTGAAACTGACCAGCGGCTGACTACAGGAAGCCCGAGGCAGAGTTGGTCTGCCCCGGGCTTCCTGGAATCAGCCGCTGATCAGTTTCAGCAGCAGCTGACTTGGGGACACCTGGGCTAGAGCAGCTGGGGTGCTGCCGGGTTGGTCCCTGCAGCGCCGAGGTGCGGCGCTGCGAGGACCTACCCAGCAGTGCCCCAGCTGCTCTGTCCCAGGCGTCCAGATTCAGCTGCTGTTTAAACTGATCAATCAGCGGCTGATTCCAGGAACCCGGGGCAGAGAAACTCTGCCTCGGGCTTCCTGTAGTCAGCTGCTGGTCAGTTTCAGCAGCGGCTGAATCTGGACGCCAGTTCCGACTTAAGTACAAATTCAACTTAAGTACAAACCTACAGTCCCTATCTTGTACGTAACCTGGGGACTGCCTGTATGTTCAAACCTGAGGGCACCTTTAAGGGGAGATGGGGGGAAATCACACCAGAAAAGACTGTATTTAAAAGAAATAGCTAAAGTTCAAGATGAGTAGCTGGCCCATTTCTCAATGTTAGGATTGGCATTGGATCTACACCAGTGGTTACCAACCAGTAGATCGGGATCTACCAGTAGATCTTGGAGCCTCAGACAGGTGATCCTGACTGGTTTAATAGGAAGCTATTAAGCACTGGCATTCAGTTGCCCCTCCACCCACTGACATGTTGCTCCTGCCTCTGCCTTGGAGCTGCCCCTCTGAGAGTCTCCTGCTTGCTGTGCACAGTATGGGAGGGAGAAGAGGGGGATGCTGATGTCAGGATGTCCCTCATCCCCTCACTTCTGTACCCCCATCTCAACACAGAGAAAAGGGAAAGGAAGGAGCTTGGCAATGCAAATCTCTGTCACTCGCACACACTGTGTGTGTGTGTCTAATTCTCACAAACACACACTGTCCTTCACTCTCATCTCCCAACCCAACACACATGAGGGGGATTGTTGTTACTCCTTTTACTGCTTTCAAAGTGTGTTAGTTTTGAAACCCCTCTTGCACTCCAAACTTCTTGGCTCAAGACCACAGCCTGCACCCGAACCCCCTCTATCCCAAGTGAGAGAGGATGGAGGAGGAAGGAGGATGGAGTGAGCAGGGTGAAGCCTTGGAGAAGGGGTGGAGCAGAGGCAGGGCCTCAAAGAAGGAGCAGAAAAGAAGGGGGGGAAAGGGTATTTGGGTTTGAGGTAGATCTTACATTGCACTTAAATTAAAAAAGTGATCTTGTGTTTAAAAAGGTTGGAGACCACTGATCTACACAAAGGGCAAACAGGTTTAATTTTAGAGGGAAAGGCTGCTAAGCCTTACTCACTCAAGCAACCTTTACTGTCACTTGAAGTAAGGATGTTAAATTTTGATTAGTCAATAAAGGGGTGGTGGGGTGCTCACTATTCCGGCTGGGCCTCAGCCTTTTAAACATAGGAAAGGCTCCTACTACATTTAAAAGGCAGAAGAGCAGCCGGGAACACGGAACAAGTGTCCCCACACTGTGGCGCTTCAGCCTTTGAAATGTAGCAAGAGCCCCGAGCGGGGAGCTGTCCCCACTAGCACCATGTTCCCACTGTGGCGCTTCAGCCTGATTGAGTCCCTGTTTGCCTCATGCTCCCTGTGGCACTTCTGCTTTTGAAATGTAGCAAGAGCCCCACTTGCAAAAGCAGAAACGCAGCAGTTGAAACCCGGCGCAAGCTGGGACTGCTTCAGTCCCCGCTCCCACTGATTCCCTGCTGTACCTCTGCCTCCCTTGCCCCCCGTGGAGACAGTGCTGGGGGGAACCATCTTTTAAGCTGGCTCCCCACAGCACTGGCTTCTCCTCCCTTCCTTGCTACCTCTCTCTGATAGAGGCACCAAGCGCGCGGAAGCGACTGGTCAAGTCACTTACTGGACTATCTGATAAACTTATGCTTATTGGATAGTCAGCTAGTCACTTACATCCCTAACTTGAAGTTAATGGGATTATTTTGGGAATAACAGTTGCAATATCAGACCTCCAGAACACTTAAATTTGTAGCATCTCAGTCATAGAGCAATGTAAGATAAACAAAACAACATGAGCAATCAAAGCTGAAGGCTGGCTCCAATACATTCAGACACTTTATTTTTATTGGACTACTTGCCAATTGCTGCTGAATTATTTTGACGTGCTATCAAAAATAAGGCAGAACAGTGAAAATCGCTAGAAACACTAAAATATGTTCCAAAAAAGAGAGGGGGAGCCCTCTCCCACTCCCTCTTGCATGGGGGAGGGGGTAAGAGTTAGGGAAGAATAATTCAAAACACATTATTTTGAAGCAATACAAAATGAAGGGTGGGGAAATGTTTACAAAACCAGCTTCGTAGTACAAGGTTTGTCTGGACAAGGAACATGAAGTTGCAATCATCTGGAAATATTTCATTTAAAAGCATCAGTAGAACAATGAGTCTTCTAAAAAGGCCAATATCATTATTACAAATGTTTGACTTCCATAAGTGGCTGGTAGGAGAAAAAAATAAGGCAGTCTGACTTCAGCATATTTAGTCACAAGCAGCTAGAGGAACTAATGAACATCATTATTTTAGTGAAGGGAATGAAGTGGGTGTTTTAGATAAATGGCAGCAACATAAAATGTGTTTCAGAAGATAAATTCACATTCTCTCCATTTACCTGTTAGCTTGACAAATTAAGAAAGCACAGTGCAAAGACAGAGCATGAGACAACGCAGTGCAAAAGTTAACAGAGGTGATGCAATCGGCCCTTATCCAAGAGAGTGCATGGAACAGAGGTATTTGGAAATGCTCCTAGTCAAATATAAATTAAGAATACTATTCTCTCAAGACCCTCTAGAAGATCCATTACTGAGCATTTACAAAGGCCCACCTGTATCAAAATCAGATCAATTACCAATTATTGTTTCATTTACTTCTATAGATCTAAATTAGTATCTATTTTAGACTACATATTGGTATGGGTTTTTTTCCATTCTCTCGGTCAGCATCTGCTAGCGAGAGATACTCTTTGCCTGCTACTAGAAATATTTGTAATTAATTTTTGCTGATTTTTTTTCAAATGTCCAAAAATTACTTTACAACTAATGTTTCTAATTTATAGTTATTTGTCATTCCAACCACCAGTGATTAACAAAACAAAGATAAACTCTGCAACAATATGCAGGAAAGGTTACATATATCTCCATTCCATACTATCTGAATCATCTATCTCTTGTGGCCAAAAGACAATGTACTCTGTTACTACTCTTTACTCCATTACTCATTTCCTTTACTGCCTCTAAGTAGGGATTTTAAATTGTGCTTAATCAGCTAATCGAGTAGTCGATGGAATTTCCATCGACTGCACAATTAGTCAATGGGTGGGGGGGAACTGCAGAGACAAAGAGGGGCTAGCTCCCTGCCCCAGGAACTAACCCCGCTGCAGCTCTGCCTTTTAAACGGAGGAAGAGCGGAGTGGCTCTTACTCCATTTAAAAAGCCGAGGCGTAACATCTGGGACCAGGCGCAAGCTGGAGATCAGCTGATTCCCCGCTCGCATCCAGTTTCCCGCTGCACCTCTCCTTTTTAAATGGGGAAAAGCAGCTAACTACATTTAAAAAGCAGAGACACAGTGTCTCCTGCTGCTCCTCTTTGTCCCCTGCACCTCCGCTCCTGCTCCCCACTTACTGACTCTGATAGAAGCAGCAAGGTGGAAGAGGGGGAGAAGCAACTAGAAGAGTAGTAACTTGACTATCCAAGCATATGTTTATCGGGTAATCAACTAGTCGCTAACATCCCCTACTCTTAAACTAAAAGCAAAGTTTGGACTGAAGCTGTCTTTAGTATAAGACTCAAACCTTGGATTTATGACTTGAAAGTGTTTATTTCATACACTCTGTTCTCTCTGTTACTCTTTACTGTTTCTTGTACATTCACCATCTACTGAGCCACAGCACATTCACTGATAGGGCTCTAAACACACTAAAGGAACATGTGTGAAAAGTGATGCCCTTTTGATCGTCATTTTTTTCTGCTTTGTAATCCAAATCCTGTCCAATATTCAAGGGTTTTGGATCAGGCTATAAGACCAGAAAATATTATCATTTCTGGACTGGAAAAAGTCTTATGGGAACTAGATATTGCAATTCAAGAGATCTATACAGAAATACCATATAAAACACAGATATGATTGAAAGACAGCATCCTTAATAAGCAGCATGACTGGTGTGATAATTTATGTAGGGACCAGCAGACTGCTGCAGAAGTGGCTGGTTAACATGTTCCTGAGAACTAATACAGGTCCTTCTCCAGCCAGCTCAATCCAGAGCAGATTGTGAGTGGGGCAGTCACAAAGCCCCATGAGAGGGATGTGTTGTGACAGGTGGTACCCAGAACTTGAATATTGTTTCAGTGCCAGCATCGTAGCATCACTACCGCTCAGTCTTAGGGTACGTCTACACTGCAATACTATTTCAAAATAACTAGTGCTATTCCGAAATAATTTAGTCCCCATCTACACAGCAGGCAGTTATTTTGAAATAGTGTCAAAATACAGTCAAGCTGGAGGACTTCTTACTCCGACTCCTGTAACACTCATTGTAGGAGGACTGAAGAAGTGGGTTGTGCCCACGAAAGCTCATGATACCATCTACATCAGTGGTCCCCAACCTTCAGAGGCTCCCGGGCGCTTGGGGGTGGGGCCACTCACGCGCCGGGCACCCGGGGGCGGGGCCACTCACGCGCCGTGCGCCCAGGGGGTGGAGCCACTCATGTGCCGGGTGCCAGGGGGCGGGGCCGCGCGTCCTGGGGCACGCCAGGGGTGGGGATGCCCTTGCACCCGGCACCGGCATGTGCCCCGGGGCCACCCGAGCCCCTTGTGCCGTGGGCCCGGCGCCACCGCCTGGCCCCCGCGCCTGGGGCCGGCACCGGCGCCGCGTGCCCGCATGTGCCCTGGGGCTGGAGCCGCCCGAGTGCCGCGCACCAGGTGCCGGCGCCTCCAGTGCGCCGGGGCCAGCCCAGGTTGTCAGCGGGCACGCACAAATGCCCTGGCGGGCGCCATGGCACCCACAGGCACCGCGTTGGGGACCACTGATCTACATGTTTTGTTAGTCTTTAAGGCGCTACAATGTGTCTATTTTAAGGCGCTACTAGACTATGTGTCGGTTTTTAAGGTTTTCATTGCACGAGGAGTAAGGCTGCTCTATTTCGAAGTACGTGTCACGTAGACCCTGCCTATTTCGAAGCAAGATACACCATGGATGTAGCTCAATTTGCGGCTTATTTCCCCTCAGAGCCTGCTTGAGAAGGGGGAGGAGGGACAGCAGTGCCAGGTGGGCAGGATGGGGGGGAAGACTTGAGGCAGCCAGAAAGGGGGGGGGGCGGCAGGGATTGGGCACAGGAGCCAGGACAGGGGTAATGTCAGGGCTGGGGGAAGGTGCCGAGGTGGGTGTGTCGGGACTGGAGAAGGAGAACCATTGGCGGGAGAGCAGCCAGGGCTTGGAGGGGGGGGGGGGGGAGGACAGCGGGCGCGCTCTCTCCTTCTTACCCGCCGCGGCTCTTCCTGTTTCCTCAGCCTCCATCACTTCCTCCGAGCCGCTCCCCGCCCCCTGCCGGGCGGGCCCTGCCGAGCGAAGCCGCCGTCGCTGCCCCTCCCACCCCCTCGGCAGCAGCAGCCAGGCGGGGCCTCAGCACCCGTCTACCCGCCGCGGGGACCGCGCTCGCGCCCCTGCTGGCGCCGCGGCGGCGGCGGCGTCTCGGCGGGAAAACCGGCCCCTCGCTGCCACGGCCCCGGGCCGGCCGGGAGAAGCCCAGTGATGCGGGGTCTGCCCCCGCCGGGGGGGGGGGGGGCGCTTGGGGAAGCGCCACGCGACATGCCCCTGCGCCGGGGGGGCCGAGCGATTGCACAGTCCGGCCGGGAGGGGGAGGGGCCGGCTCCCCGCCCTCAGGCTGCAGGCAGGAGCGCGCGGCAAGGGGAGCGCGCTCAGGGCACCGTTGGTAGAGCGAAGGGGAGACCCAACCCCTGCTGCTGCCCTGTGCCAGGCGGTCCCCGCCCCCTCCCCAGAAGAAGGGAGGCAATGGGGGGGGAGGGGGAGAGCAGACACACCTGGGCCAGCCTGCCCCAGTGCTCAGGGCATAGGTGGAAGGGAGCCATGAGCTTGAGAAACCCACTGCAACGTAGGGATGTTAAAAATGTGTCCTAAGTCACCACTGAAAATGTCAGGGAGGAGGGGGGAGATAAGGGGCCGATAGCTCCCCGCAGGCTTGCCTGAGCAGGGAGCCCCTGTGTAATGCTGAGGGTTAACCAACGAGCCTAGGTTTATTAGTTAACGCTGTAAAGAATTACACTTTCACATTCCCTACGCTTAGGCTACATCTACACTCACAGCTCGTTGCATGAGTAATATGCAAATGAGGCTAAGCATGGAATAGGGCCTAGCCTCATTCGCATACCCAATGAGCCACCATTTTTGCAAAGAGGCTCTTGCGCCAGAAAGAGCCGTCTACACTGCCCCTTCTTGCACAAGAAAAACCCTCTTGCGCCATGCCTTTATTCCTGAAAATAATCGGCCTAAGGGCATTGTGCAAGAAGGTTTTCCTTGAGCAAGAAAGGGCAGTGTAGACAGCTCCTTCTGGCACAAGAGCCTCTTCTGCCAAAATAGCGGCTCATTAGGTATGCAAATGAGGCCCAGCAACATTCCACACAGCCTCATTTGCATATTTCTCACACGACATAGCCTAAATGTTCCTTGGGGACTTGAGAAGCTACAGGGCATCAGATACAATTAGGCTACTATAATGTCAAAGCTTAAACCAGGTTTAGCTGGAGTAAGGAGCGAATGTATTTACTTAAAAGACGTGGAAACAAAATCAGGCTGTAGAAATAAGTATAGTAGTATGGAACTCCCCACCCTCAATATCCCTGTGCTCCCCCACTCCTTCATGAGTCAGAGCCCCTATAATTATAAAGCCATGACATTTCAGATTTAAATAGCTGAACTCATGGAAGGTATTATTTTTAAAATCCTATGACCAAAATGGACTGTGAGATTGGTGGGTCCCTAATTATAGGCAGCATAATGATGCTCACAGTTACAAGGTCCATGACCAAAGGCTTATAAGTAAAGTAAGTTGTCATGGGATAAAAGGGAAGGTCCTTTCATAGATTAATAACTGGTTAAAACACAAGAAACAAAGGGAAGGAATAAATGGTAAGTTTTCAGAGTGAAGAGCGGTAAGTAGCAGGGTTCCCCAAGGGTTTGTCCTGGAATCAATCCTATTCAATTTATTTATAAATGATCTAAAGGGGTAAACAGCTAGATGGCAAACTATGCAGATGATACTAAACTGCTCAAGACAGTTAAGACCAAAGCAGACTCTGAAGAGCTTCAAAAAGATCTCACCAAACTAAGTGATTGGGCAACAAAATGGCAAAAGAAATTTCATGTTGATAAATGTAAAGTAATGCACATTAGAAAACATAATCCCAACTATACATACAATGTAATCAGGTAGCCTGCTAAATGGCCTCTGTTCTGTTTTATTTTGGGGGGGAGAGGAGTTTAAATATAGATACAGATTTAAATAGGCTAGTTAAGCTAGGTGCCTGCAGAATTAATTTTCTGTGTGATTACTTTTAGCAAAAGTTTGGTAGTTGGTAATGGGTAAGATTTATGTTCCTTTTGTTATTCTCCAAAAGATGTATGAGGCAAGAGTTTTGTGGTTGATGTGCTAAGTTAATTTTTTTTCAATTCTGCTCAGGATCAGCAACAAATCTGCTACTCCATACTTCCTACAAAACAGACAACAGATTTCTGAGTCAAAACCGCAAGTTCCCGCATTTTCTTAAGCAATTCTGGGATGGAGCCCAAGAAAGTGTCAGTCATTTCTGCTACATATTTATAAGTTCCCTAGTATTTTCTCCAATTAGAGATAGCACCCCACAGAAATCTTAGAGTACCAAACCCAACTATGGGCAAGGGGTTGAACATCCGGAACGTTTTGGCGCCAAAAAGAGTATTTAGGCCTAGGAATTTGGGGGATCGGGACTGCTGCTTCAGCCTTCGCTGACAGGGCTCATTCTGGAGTGCTCACCTTGTAAGGTCAGAAACCATAAACTTATCTTTAATCTATCTTTGTATCTCTTCCTTTCTTCTTCGATTTTGTTTGTTTGCTTTTAGAACTCTCACACAGCACCTGCTCCAAAGCCTTTCAGGCGAAGGGAGGCTGGTCCTCCAGGCCCAGCCTTGGGAGCATTAAGATCCTGTGAGTCTGAGATATTGCTAAATGATTAATTTCTATATACGTAGATAAGTTTTAGTTTGATTTTATTAGTGCCATCTGGGGAAGTATCCACTTAATCTGTGTCCTGACTGCCATATTCATTGTGGTTGTTATTATTGTGTTCCCTTTGGCAATAAAATGGTTGTCCATTTCATTTCCCAATTTGAGGTGTAATTCTTGTCAATGGTCTGGCATACTCTCACGAGGGGGAATCAGAAGGTTCCACCCCATTGTAACATGTGACAGCGAGGACAAACTTAGAACTTCTGGTCAGATTGGCAAGCCCTACCCACCTAAAGGTCATTAAAGCTCCTTCCCAGGCCACAATTGGGACTAATTTAGCTACAACTACTCGGGAGAGAGAGATCTTGGGGTCATTGTGGATGGTTCTCTGAAAACATCCACGCAGTGTACAGCAGCAGTCAAAAAAGCAAATAGAATGTTAGGAATCATTAAAAAGATTGAGAACAAGACAGAATATTTTATTGCCTCTATATAAAACCATAGTACGTACGCCCACATCTTCAATACTGCGTACAGATGTGGTTGCCTTATCTCAAAAAAAGATATATTGGTATTGGAAAAGGTTCAGAAAAGGGCAACAAAAATTATTAGGGGTTTGGAACGGGTCCCATATAAAGAGATGAAAAAGATGGAGACTTTTCTGCTTAGAAAAGAGGAGACTAAGGGGGGATATGATAGAAGTCTATAAAATCATGACTGGTGTGGAAAAAGTGAATAAGGAAAAGTTATTTACTTAGTCCCACAATAGAAGAACTAGGGGGTCACCAAATGAAATTAATAGGTAGTAGGTTTAAAACAAAGAAAAGGAAGTTTTTCTTCACTCAGTGCATGGTCAACCTGTGGAACTCCTTGCCAGAGGATGTGGTGAAGACTAGGACTTCAACAGGGTTCCAAAAAGAGCTAGATAGATTCATAGAGGTTAGGTTAATCAATGGTTATGAGCCAGGATGGGTAGGAATCGTGTCCCCTAGCCTCTGTTTGTCTGGAAATGGATGACAGGAGAGGGATCACTTGATGATTTCCTATTGTGTTCCCTCTTTCTGGGGCATCTGGTATTGGCTATTGTCGACAGACAGGAAACGGAGATAGATGGACCTTTGGTCTGACCCAGTATGGCCATTCTTATGTTCCCTCTGTAGTATGGTAACACTTGTTAAATAAGCATCTGATAACTACAGTCATGTATAACGTCTGTAAACAAAAGCTAATTACAGTAATAATTGTGTCTGATAGCGTATGGCAAGCATTTTAAACTTGTTACAACTCACTAGTTTTAAAAAATTAGTTAAATTAGTTAGGAATAAGGTTCTCAGATTTGTGCAAAATAATTGCTTGATTTTCAGAAGCGTTGAGTACCCAGCAGTTCCCATGTATATTCGAAAGCCAAACCACTTCTTTAGATGCCTCAGCATGGATTTAAGAGTCTAATTTAAAATACATTTTTCTCTATTTTAAATTCTTGGCCCCAGGGTATAAAAATCCAGGTGCTAAAAGTTAGGGTCTGCAGCAGGGATGTTAATTAACATTTAAAATGTTAACTGGTTAAATGCTAGGTTTGACCAGTCAACGCTGGAGTGGCCTCTCCCACACCTGCTATGCAATGCACCATGGCCCAGTGTGGCTCTGGCCCCAGCCCTGCCCCTGGTCCTGCCGAAGCCTCAGGCAACAGGGACAGGTCCAGCTGCTCGCCCAGTCCGGCCGTGGCCTAGGGCAGTGGTATTTGCTCTGGCCCCAACCCTGCCTCTGGCCCTGCTGTGGCCTCAGGTAGCAGGGACTACCCCAATCCCACTACTAGCACTGTCCAGCCAGCCAAGCCAGTTAACCATTTGCCTGGTAAGCAGGCCAGTGAGCCACCTGTTTGGTGGGTAACCGGTTAACTGCTTATATCCCTAGTCTGCAGCACTAACTAAATAACATGTGATTATAAAAAAATTGTTTTCTCTTTTAATTTAACTTCTGCAGTTTAAGTGAATTTAGTGAACTGGTGAAAGATGCTGGATAGACATCCCTGGAAACAAATCTTCAGATTACTGAATAAATACACCATAAGTAATACATGTTAGTCTAAATTTACTGCACCACCAATAAAGTTCAACCCTTTGCTTATTATCAACAGGAAAATAATACATCTTGACATTTTTATAGCATCTTTCATCCAAGCATTGCTAAGATCTTTACGAACATTTATTAAGCTTTACAAAACCCATGGGTAAATTATGTAATACCCATTTTATATAGATAAAAGGAGGCAGAGAGAGATTAAGTGGCACATGTACAGGGTCATAACGACTAATCATTGCAGCTAGGAATAAATGCAGGAGTTGTGGTTCACAGTGCCCCATTCTCTCCAGTGAACAACACTGTTTGAAAAATCTGGAAAAAAAATTCCTACTGCATAAGTATCAAAGCAAAAGATCATTGCTCATTATCTCAGGAGTTCTGAGAACACAGAAATAGTAGCATGGTTAGAAAAGAATAAATTTTCCTACATCCATCAGCATCTAACTTTAGAGTGAAAACAACATTTCAGAAAGAGTGGTATAACCACTTTTCTTTAGTTGTAATTAACTGTGTTTCCTATCAAGAAACTAGAGAGAGTTAAAACTGTATACAAGTACTACTAAGGGATGCTACCCACAAAAGATAGTTCAAACCCTTATACAACTAGATCTGTGCTTATTTTACATTATAAAATTACCCTGGCACACAGTAAGCTGTTAAAAATCATGCAGAACAGGTGGATAGCATACAAACATTCTTAGACTATACTTCATAATAGTTGATTTGAGGTCCAGATTTGTGATCACTTGGAGCCTTGCGCCTACTCCCATTCCCCCTTCTGCAGCATGACTTCCCACTCTTGCACGTAGGTATGATAAAAACAATTCTAACACAAGATTCAAACAAAAAAAGTGCAGAGAGGTTGGTTACAACAATGGAAGCAACTGAAAGTAAATGAGCACCGCCACGTAGGGGGCTTGTCTACACAACATTAGTCCATTGTTGCTAAAACTGGTTCTACCTCACTGATATGGGAGTGTTAATGAGGAGAATCTACTGGCATTCTTAAGCACCATATCTCTTCTGAGAGATTTTAAATTACTGGTATAATGTCTAGACCCCTGTCTACAGTTGGTCTCCCCACTGTTACAATTATTGATAGAGATGGACTCGTGGTACCAACAATGGAAAGTTTCCTTAAAAATTTCCTAATGTAAAGACAAGATAAAAAAAGTGAGAGCAGGAATGCATGCAGAAGGTTTAGAAAACCATTGTGCCCACTGAAAAAGAAAACCCCAGACCAATGGCTCTCAAGCTTTTTGAGCATATGGACCCCTTTTCAATCTATTACGATTTTATAGACCCTCCCATATAATATAGCTGTGCCTGCAGCCTGCACATCCCTCAGCCTGTGCTACTTCCTGAGCCGCATCCCTCAGCCCATTGTGGAAGCAGCGTGGGCCGAGGGACTTGCTGGCTGCCAGCACAGAGCCGGCAGGAAGCAACATGGGCTAAAGGACATGCTGGCTGTGAGAGACTCAGTACATTTATTTTATTTTCTATTTTAAGCTTTCTGAGGAACCCCTACAGTACCATCACAGACTACCAGGGGTCTGTGGACTACAGGTTGGGAACCACTGACATGGACCATACTCAGGATCTTCAGTGTGAACTTTTTCCTCTTTTTGTGGGAGCTGCTTTTCAAAAGGGTCATATCAAAAGTTTCAGGCCAGATTTACAAGGGGACTTTAATACCATGCATAAAACAGGAGGAGATAGTGGTTGTGAAGAGCCCACCTACCTTTTTTTTACCCAATAGTCCAGTAAAGGGCACTCGCCTGGGATGTATAAGACCTAGGTTTAAATCTCCAGTCAGAACATGGACTTGGTCTCACATCTCTCAGGTGATTGACGTATTCACAAGTCTCTATTGGGCTATTCTGGGATGGATCAATCACTTGTAGAAGCTGTTCCACTTAGCATAAATATATATTCATTAGACCACAGAGTAATTAAATATTCATGAGATGGTTAGAGCACTCACCTGGGAGTGGAGACACCCAAGTTCCAGTCCCTACTCCAAAGAATGTTTACACAAAGCAGACTAGCTTCAACAGTAGAGACAGAGAGAGCTAATCACATAATAGCCAATAACTTGTTGGATAGGGCACTGACCTTGGATATGGGCTATTGGGTATAATAAGACCATCACCAATCCATGATTGGCACCTAAATTCCCACGTAATGTAGCCCGAAAAATTTAAGTGTTTAATTTTGAATTTTAATCTAAATTTTTCTTAATTTTCCCCCAGTTAAAATTTTCCAAAATCAACATGAATTTGTTAAAAATGTCAGTTAATCCAAATCTGCATAAGGTTCTGTTAAAAAAAAAGTGTCCAGCTCTACATTTTAGACAAATGGAAATGTTTTATTCCAATTATTGATAGTTTTAAAAGGTTGGACATACCACCTGCCAACATCAAAAAATAAAACAAAATAGCTGAGCAGTACTAGAAGACAAGTTAAAAGTGAACAGGTATTTCTTAATGATGGACAGAGTTTGGTTCTTATTACCTTCAATAGCAAAAAAAAAAAAAAAAAAAAATCAACCCTCAGTTCAAGACTCATGTCCTAGAATATGTTATTTTTCCATGCAACTATTCAAGATTTTCTTTTACATGTCTCAAACAACTTCATAGTAAAATCTTCAAGGCAATAACCAGCCAAAATGTTTAGAGATGAACTTTTTTTTACCTCTAGAGATGAATGCTAGGTCAGTTGTACATGTGTAGTAATAGAACAGTGATTAACTGAGGCAAAGATCCTAAACTTGATTTCTTAATTATGGATAGTAAACTGGATTTTAATTGATATAAAATAATCTATGATATATATTGCTTCAGTTATGTATGCATGCATATGAGTGTAAGTGTCAAGACTATGATAAAACTTCCATCTTAGGGCAGGGCTACTCAACACGGAGCCCCAGGCCGCATGCAGCCCCCAGCCCATTTGTTTGCGGCCTGTGGTGCAGGTTGGGTTTATGCAGGACTTAACACACGGCCCGCAGGTGAGATCCTTTGAATATGGCCTCCACTGGGAACACACTCCTTAACGGTGAATCAATATAATGGTCTTCTGTTGATATGCGTTTTAGCAGTTAAATTCCTCAACTGTCATTGCTCATTAAAAGTGCTGTCATACGGGTGGAAATCAGGTAACTATTGCATTTTATTAATAGCAGAACTGACTTAAATGGGGCCTGCGTGTTGTGTAGTCTTGCCTTAATCTTTGTATTCATGCCTGTCAGTGCTAAATAAATCAAGCTTCAGGATCTATAACCATAAGGCATATTTTCTTGATCATTCTCTTGGCTGTTCTCTGAACCCGTGCGAGTTTATCAAACACCTTCTTGAATAATGGACACAGTATTCCATTAGCAGTCATACCAGTGCCAAATACAGAGGTAAGATAACTATTGCTATTCAAGATTCCCCTCATAGTGCAAGGGGAGTTGTTCCTGCTGCTCTGGATCATAGGTAGGCCACAACACCACACTACTTCTCCAGGAGCACTGTCAAAAATCAGAGAGAATTAGAAGACCAGTTGTTAGTGTCGGACTTTCTCAGGTTGCAAGTCTGTGTGCTCTGTCCCTCAGGTGGTGGCAGAGTTAATGAGCAATCTGCAACAATAGTCTGTGCACTCAGGTCTTGAGGCTCGGTGAAGCTGACAAGCTGTCTATTGTCTCAGATCTTCAGTCAGGGCAGAGCTATTAAGCAGATGGCAGGGCCTAACTTTCAAGCAGAGCAAAACACCTAAGAGGTCTATGGGTTTTTGTCCTAAGACGAAAAGAAAGTAGATTGGCCCTGAACCTCAGTTAGGGGAAGACCAAAAGGATAGTCTGGGTTCTGATCTTCAAGGAGCATGCAGAGCAAGCTAACTGTTTACAGGTTCTAGCTCTCAGGCAGGGGCAGTTCTGGCAGATGGCAGACAACACAGGCCTTTTGGCTTGTGATGGGGAGGCTGCCACTCCAGGTAAGGTTGAAGTAGGGGCACCGAAACCCACCTGACTCCACCAGGTCCCAGTCTGGGCCCTAAAGAGGAGTGGAGTGGAGGAATGTCCCAACACTGAGTCGGGGGATTCTAGCCACAACACACTGACCTGGGTACTGGCAGGAACACAGCTTAACTATAGTCATCTGCCAGTCCCGGGCTTCCCATCATAGTGTACCTGGATCCCAGGGTCATCCTCCATCCTCCATCCCATCATGATAGCAGTAGTCCTAGCAGTTCCTTGACATCTGAAGTGGCCAATGGCTCTGCAAGCATAGATGAGAAGTCAGGGCAGAGAGGTTCTCAGTGTCCCAGTCCGTCTCCTTCAGCAGTTCCCCTGTGAACTTGGTCTCCTTCTGGGTCAGAGTCTTGTCTGGCTTAGCAGCAGCAAAAGGCCTGCCATGAGCAGGGCATATCTGTCTCTTTCCCTGGCTTGGCTCTAACTGAGCTTGAGGTTCCACCTTTTTTACTTCCTCTCCCACCTCTCAGCTTCTGGTGGAGGGGCAAGCCTGGCCTCTCACTGACAGCCTGGGCACAGAGTGTGGTTCCTACTCTCCTGGCTTGGAGAGAGGAGACACCACCTGCCTACATCCCAGTTTATGCTTCCAAGAATTGCAATAGCACTTTTTGCCACTGCATCACACCGAATTGATGTTCAGCTTATTATCTACCATGTCTCCAAAATCTTTTTCCAACACTGCTTCTGAGAACAGACTGTCATATGGCCTACATTCTTCGTTGCTAGAAGTATATGTTTACATTTAGCTATATTAAAACCCATATTGTTTGCTTATACCCAGTTTACCATACACAGCATTCATCTATTCAGTGTTTATTTTAAAATATGTTAGGATCTCAGACACTATGGTGTACAGCATAGTATCAAAATCAAGGCAGATTAGCTAGCTAGGCAGATAATTACTCTGATGCTATAGTGAGGAGTGGATACCTATAAATACATATGGGTTTTTGAAAGAAAAAAAAAAAGTAAGACAACAAGAAAGAAATTTTAACCGGGTGAGGGGAATGTATTTGTAGTTAGTCACTCTCCTTAATTAAGGGGAGAAAAACCTCACAGGATTACAACTGCTATAAATAACTTATAACAAGTATACAGACACAACTTAGTCCAATTAGTCTGTAGATGAGCATTTATCTAAAATATAGCTGAACATTTTGTAAAATGTTTTTCAGCTTCTTTGTTTCTTTAAAAATAAATAAATAAATAAATAAAGCAAATTCCAGGTGGTAAAACCTCTCTTTAAAACAGAGACATCATAATTTACACTTGGAAGAGTTACGTGATTACCAAATCATCTGTCACATGAATCCAAACTGGTCTCAGTCTGATGCAGTCTTTTTCACTGCCGAATAGAAACCTGCATGTTTAGGAATAGATTGGAAAAAATGGTGTTCTAAATCAGGCAGATTACCACAGCTGCAAGAATTACAATACTGTTTAGAACTGAAAGACAACCAGATTTCACGTTCTAAAGTGAAGTTTCATGGATTCAAATTCCAACACAGTGGTTGTGACTGGTAAGTTTTTATTTATTTATTTAAATTTGCTTCCTCTTTTAGCCAGACATGGAATGCACACATGCCTGATCTTTGTCATAGATGGTTCCCTGGAGGGAAATACAGTAGCAACTGGTCATAGTAATAATTCCAAATGGAAAATAGCTCACTGCTGTGCCACCCTAAGAAAATCAGATATATATCTTCTCAATTATTGCCATCCAGTTTGGTTAATTGTTCCCTTTCTCTCACATCTTAAAAAGAAACCTCTGCTGACATCTTTTCCTGTCCAAGTGGTGTAGATGTAGGCAGTATAAACTAATGTTAGAAGATGAAACTGACCCAAAAGGAGTTCTGAATCAATAAAACTAGGTTGCATGATGCTGTCACAATCTGGGTCCAGAATTAGAACAACCCCAGAGTGTCGGTTTCATGGCAATGTAAGAAGGAAAAAAAAATCACAAAAGGTTGAGCACCCTCATCACTGCTTAACTAGAGTATTAAAATTAAATATACCAAATAAGCACACTTGAACTTGCTTGTCAGGGCACCAGATCAGAAGATTTTCTCACTGACTGGGAAATGCAGACGGACCCACTAGAGATGTTTTTGAACTTTAAAAGGTTAAAACTCCCTTAAGGAATGCTTCTATCCACTGTAGCTCTTGACATGTGAGTTGCTGAGTAGTTTTCCACTAGGGCATCTGAGGACGTAGGGATGAGGCTGAACCTACGTCATCGTAGTACCTTGTTACCTTTTCCCCTTACATGGTTGTTTAACTATAGACTCCGCGTGTCAAATAACTTTAGATTGACATATCTGTTAAGTGTATGTCAGACGTATTATAGAAAATTAATATAACAGGTCTCAATAACATTTTCACCTCCTTGTAATATAAACTTGCTGGCGCTGGTGGCAATTTTATTATCAACTGCCTGATATTTCAGCCAATTTTATTTCTATGTTGGTTCAAATCTTTCAATACAGTAAGATCTTCTTACAGTGATTTCTTTTCATAAAACAGCTTTACTCTAAGCAAAAATTATTTCTGACCACATCTTTAATTTACAAATTGCATTGAGAGCCAGCTCAGAACTTACATTTTACTATAAATAAGAGTTTAACTCTGACTCAGCCCCACTATATTTTTTATTGAAAATAAAGTGAATCAAGCATGGAATGATTATATCTCCTTTTCAGCAAAAAAAAAGTGGACCCTTTATTCCCAGCACATACAATAGACAGTGAAGCCTCTGAACTCATTGCCACAAATTATGACTGAGACCAAAAGATTAGTGTAATTTTTAAAAAGGATTATTTGTAGAAAGAAAAACAAAGGAAAAGGAAAAGACAAACACTATAAGCAATTTAAGACAAGTATACCATGCAGGTGGCCTAAAAAATATTTGAGTTTTTTAACAGAGTCCCTACAGCTAAGGTTGTATAGTTTCCATAGAAATAACTTTTTTTTTTAAAGGAACAAATATGGCAAAATGTATGCACTTCTACAGCATGGGAGGCAGGTGAAGGGCCAACTGGAGAAGGCAAGCCCCAGCACACCCCTGGAGGCAAGCTCCACCTACCCCCAAAGCCGGATCCTTCCTAGCCACATAGAAGGCAGGAACTACCAGGCCGCAGCCCCAGCCCTCCCTGGTGGCTTCATAGTGGCTCCAGCCCTCCTGGGCAGCTGGGGAACCCGGCCACCGCTCTGCAGCCCCAGATTCCCAGCAGCTGGGGTGTGTAGGCAATTTTGGGAAGGCTGTGCCTTCCCTTGCCTACATTACCAGTCACCCATATTCTACAGATATTTTATTATGTTTTTGACACTTTTTTCATTGGGTTGTTTATTTTAAAAATGAGACATTTTAAAAAGTGGGGATTAAAATAGCCTAATAGGCTCATCAGTATTAGTTGGTCCATTGACTAGGATCTAAGACACTGCGTACAATTCACAAGTGCATACTATATAATGTGTTTTGGGATGGGGATACAAAGAATGGAGTGAGTAGAACTAGCAGTGAATTTTCCAAATAAATGTTTTTCCCGGACAAAATACCCTTCAACCAAAATGAAAAATGTCCATTCATCTTAAAGGGCAACTCCCCTTCACATTCTCCTACTCCATCCCACCTTTTGCAAGTGAAAAAAGATAAATGAGTGATAGCATGGGGAGGTTTGGCTACCAAAACAAAGCATAGTTTTCCAGAACGTTTAAAAGAAATTTGATTTAGAAAATTTAAAATGAAATCAAGCATTTTCATCTCTTTAAAAAATGATCATGAAATATAATGATCTCTAGTGATGAAGATGGAACAGAAGTCAATTTGATTTCAACACTTTTTCCTATAAAAAACGTTATGAATCACTTGACACTGATTTATTAGGTAGTGGTAGGGCTGGGTCTCCCTGGTCGAGTTTAGAAGGGGGTTTGAGCAGATGATGGGGCAAAGGCATGACGTGGCTGAAGGGGAAAGCTTAGTTGAGCCAGATATGCAGATGGAAGCAGGATCAAGGGCCTCAGAGGGGGGACTGCTGGTCGAAGAAAATGGACAGTGGAAGCATGTGACTCAGAGGACCAGGCAGAGGAAAAGATGGGTCAGTGAAGGAAAAATAGAGCTCAAGAACAGGTATGTGGAGCTGGAAAATGTAGAAGGGGTACAGCAGGTAGATAATGAAGATGGAAGGGTAAGGAAGAAGAGAAGAGTGGCTAGTCCCATAGATAAAGGGGAAGACTTAATGGAGACAACACCAATAATGAGCATTAGGATTACAAGGGAAAATAGGAATGGCAAGGACTTGCAGCCAGAGGAAGCTAGAGATAGACCAGAGAATTGCACTATCACTAGGAAAAGACAGGTCTATGTGATTGGGGACTCCTTATTGAGAAGAATATATAGGCCTGTAACCAGAGCTGATCCAGAGAATAGAAGGGTGTGCTGTCTGCCAGGTGCTAAGATAAGAGATGTGGAACTGAGGTTGAAGAGAATTATTAAGGGAGCAGGAAGGAATCCATTGATCATCCTTCATGTAGGAACAAATGATACGGCTAGATTCTCGCTGGAACAAATTAAGGGAGACTATGCTAGGCTGGGGAGGATGCTCAAGGAAATTGAGGCTCAGGTGATCTTTAGTGGGATTCTGCCTGTTCCTAGAGAAGGGCAACTAAGGGTGTGTCTAGACTACCTAGTTTTGTCGACAAAAGTGGACTTTTGTCGACAAAACTATACCAGCGTCTACACTACCGCTGAGTTCTGTCATCATAACGTCGACAGAACTCAGCAGTTTTGTCGACGCTGGTATACCTCATTTTACGAGGCATAACGCCTTCTGTCGACAGAACTCTGTCGACAGAAGGTGTTATTGCCTGTAACACTGCGTCCAGACTACGGAGTTCTGTCGACAAAGCAGCTTGCTTTGTCAACAGATCTCAATGTGTCTGGACGCTCTTTGTCGACGGAAGTTTTGTCGACAGTATCTGTCGACAAAACTTCCGTCGACAAAACGCAGTAGTCTAGACGTACCCTAAGATGTGACAGGATGATGATGATCAATAGATGGCTTAGGCAGTGGTGCTATAAGGAGGGCTTTGGGATGTATGGTCACGGGGAGGCATTTATGGACAGAGCACTGTTCTCTAGAGATGGACTTCACCTCTAGAATGAAGAAAGAAAGGCTATAGCTGGGGGTAGGAGAATGAACATGAGGAAGGGTGGGTGGGATACTAGTCTAATAGGTCATATTGGAGGTATAATGTCTGTGCCAAATTGGGTAAAGAACGTGAATGAGGCCAAACAGCAAAAATTAAGATGTTTGTACACCAATGCGAGGAGCCTAGGTAACAAAAAGGAGGAACTAGAGCTATTGGTCCAGGAAGTGAAACCAGATATTATAGGAATAACAGAAACATGGTGGAATACTAGGCATGACTGGAGTACAGGTATTGAAGGGTATGTGCTGTTTAGGAAAGACAGAAATAAGGGTAAAGGTGGTGGAGTCGCATTGTATATCAAAGATGAGGTAGATTGTAAAGAAATAAAAAGTGATGGAATGGAGAAGACAGAGTCCGTTTGGGCAAAAATCACATTGGGGAAGAAAACTATCAGATCCTCCCCTGGGATAGTGCTTGGGGTGTGTTATAGACCACCAGGATCCAATTTGGATATGGATAGAGACCTCTTTAATGTTTTTAATCAAGTAAATACTCCTGGAAATTGTGTAATCATGGGAGATTTCAACTTTCCAGATATAGACTGGAGAACAAGTGCTAGTAATAATAATAGGGCTCAGATTTTCCTAGATGTGATAGCTGATGAATTCCTGCATCAAGTAGTTGCTGAACCAACGAGGGGGGGATGCTATTTTAGATTTGGTTTTGGTGAGTAACGAGGACCTCATAGATGAAATGGTTGTAGGAGACAACCTTGGCTCGAGTGATCATGAGCTAATTCAGTTTAAATTAAATGGAAGGATAAACAAAAATAAATCTGAGACTAGGGTTTTTGATTTCAAAAGGGCTAACTTTAGTAAATTAAGGAAATTAGTTAGGGAAGTTGATTGAACTAAAGAAATTATGGACCTTAAAGTGGAGGAGGCCTGGAATTATTTTAAGTTAAAGTTGCAGAAGCTGTCAGAAGCCTGTATCCCTAGAAAAGGAAAAAAATTTATAGGCAGGTGTGTTAGACCAATCTGGATGAGCAAGCATCTCAGAGAGGTGATTAAGAAAAAGCAGAAAGCATATAAGGAGTGGAAAATGGGAGGGATCAGTAAAGAAAGCTACCTTATTGAGGTTAGAGCATGTAGGGACAAAGTGAGAAAGGCTAAAAGTCAGGTAGAGTTGGACCTTGCAAAGGGAATTAAAACCAATAGTAAAAGGTTATTATAGCCATATAAATAGGAAAAAAACAAAAAAAGAAGTAGGACCGCTAATTACTAAGGATGGAGTGGAGGTTAAGGATAATCTAGGAATGGCCAAATATTTGAACAAATACTTTGCTTCAGTCTTTAATGAGGCTAATGAAGAGCTTAGGGATAATGGTAAGTTAACAAATGGGACTAAAGATAAGGAGGTAGATATTACCATATCCGAGGTAAAAGCGAAACTTGAACAGCTTAATGGGAGTAAATCGGGGGGCCCAGATAATGTTCATCCAAGAATATTGAAGGAACTGGCACATGAACTTGCAAGTCCATTAGCAAAATTTTTTAATAAATCTCTAAACTCAGGGGTTGTATCATTTGTCTGGAGAATTGCTAATATAGTTCCGATTTTTAAGAAGGGGAAAAAAAGCAACCCGGGTAACTATAGGCCTGTTAGTTTGACATCTGTAGCATGTAAGATCCTGGAAAAATTTTTGAAGGAGAAAGTAGTTAGAGACATTGAGGCTAATGGCATTTGGGACAAATTACAACATGGTTTTACAAAAGGTAGATCTTGCCAAACCAACCTGATCTCCTTTTTTGAGAAAGTAACAGATTTTTTAGATAAAGGAAATGCAGTGGATCTAATCTACCTCGACTTTAGTAAGGCATTTGATACAGTACCACATGGGGAATTATTGGTTAAATTGGAAAAGATAGGGATTAATATGAAAGTTGAGAGGTGGATAAGCAACTGGTTAAAGGGGAGACTACGGCGGGTCATATTGAAAGGTGAACTGTTGGGTTGGAGGAAGGTTACTAGCGGAGTTCCTCAGGGATCAGTTTTGGGGCCAATTTTATTTAATCTTTTTATTGCTGATCTTGGCACCAAAAGTGGAAGTGTCCTAATAAAATTTGCGGATGACACTAAGTTGGGAGCTATTGCCAATTCAGAAAAGGATCGGGATATCATACAGGAAGATCTGGATGATCTTGTAAATTGGAGTGATGTCAATAGGATGAAATTTAATAGTGAGAAGTGTAAGGTTATGCATTTAGGGATAAATAACAAGAATTTTAGTTATAAGCTGGGGACACATCAGTTGGAAGTAACGGAGGAGGAGACGGACCTCGGAGTCCTGGTTGATTATAGAATGACTATGAGCCGCCATTGTGACATGGCCGTGAAAAAGGCTAATACGATCTTGAGATGTATTAGGCGAGGTATTTCCAGTAGGGATATGGAGGTGTTAGTGCCATGATACAAGGCATTTGTGAGACCCCATTTGGAATACTGTGTGCAGTTCTGGTCTCCCATGTTTAAGAAGGATGAATTCAAACTGGAACAGGTACAAAGAAGGGCCACTAGGATGATCCGAGGAATGGAAAACCTGTCTTATGAAAGGAGACTCAAGGAACTTGGCTTGTTTACTTTAACCAAAAGAAGGCTGAGGGGAGACATGATAGCACTTTTTAAATATATTAGAGGGATAAATACCAGGGAGGGAGAGGAATTATTTAAGTTTAATACCAATGTGGACACAAGAACAAATGGATATAAGCTGGCTAGTAGGAAGTTTAGATTTGAGATTAGACGAAGGTTTCTAACCATTAGAGGAGTGAGGTTCTGGAACCGCCTTCCAAGGGAAGTAGTGGGGGCAAAAGATCTATCTGGTTTCAAGATTAAACTAGATGGGTTTATGAAGGGGATGGTTTGATGAGATAACATGATCTTGGTAACTAATTGACCATTCATTATCAGTGGGAAATAGGTCAATGGAGGGATGATAGGAGTTACTATAGAGAACTTTCTGGTTGTGTGGCTGATGAGTCTTGCCCACATGCTCAGGATTTAGCTGATCACCATATTTGGGGTCGGGAAGGAATTTTCCTCCAGGGTAGATTGGCAGAGGCCCTCGAGATTTTTTGCCTTCCTCTAGGGTACAGATCACAGCTAGAGGATTCTCTGCATCTTGGGGTCTTCAAAGTATTTGAAGGCTTCAATATCTGAGATATAGGTGAGAGGATTATTCTAGGAGGGGTGGGTGAGATTTTGTGGCCTGCACTGTGCAGGGGGTCAGACTAGATGATCATAATTGTCCCTTCTGACCTTAAAGTCTATGAGTCTATGTGTGTAGCTGTATTGGTTTCAACATACACATTGACTACTACAATTATATTAGCCATCTAAGAAATAATTACTTAGTAAGTATTGCAGGATTGGGCCTAGAGTAGATGCATGTGTTCTCTGTAAAAAGAGAAACAATAGAATTCCCTTAAGTATTATAAAAGCTGCATCTATCCAATCAACTCAGAGTCTACATCCAAGAACATAAAGGTCAAAAAGAATAAGCACATGAGTGTAGACAGGTCAGGAATATGACCCAATTCATGGCAACTGGAGTTCAAGCACAATTTAATAGTACTTTTCTTTGGTTTCAGGCTTTGGTCCCTTTCGACAACACCTTGTTAACTCGAGCTGGGAAGCAGTGAAGGTAGGAACTGAAGATGTTTTTCATGCAGGTCCGTGTAGGGAACAAGGAGGGGATGCTTTGACTAACTTAATTCTTTGCATTGTTTATCTGTATCCCAAAGCTGGTTCATTTGTAATACATTCCAGAAAAAAAGAGGACAGAGGAAAAAGCAGAAGCTGCTGAATGAGTTTGAAAATATACTGTTACGTTATTGTTACTAGGTTTTAGTGTGAGTAGACAGATCATTGTTGCACCCACTAGTGTGTGTTTGCCCCAAATTTGGTGCAAAGTTGGCCATGTGAAGTGTCGAATGACAGCTTATGCTATGCTAACTGTCTAGGCTACTCATATACTTGCACAATCTGTGTGTGTAAGGTTATGAATATAGACTATGTATTTATATTTTAAATGTTTTCTACTGGGAGGGTTGGTTGCTCAATGCTGCATAGACAATGGCTCTTAAGTGTTGCCAATTGCCAAGGCTCATGCCTTTTCATGCCATTTGTGTGCACGCGGTCCGGCACCAGTCAGTTCCTCCTGACTGTCCTCGGCCGCAGACAGAGTGAACGTGCTCCCCTCAAAATCCTGTCAGGATCGAGTGAAAGACGTACTCGATTCTTTCATACTTAGTCAGTCAGATAGTTAGATAGATAGTATTTTTGTTATAGTGTTAGGCGTAGTCCAAAAAAAAGTTTATTTTTGTTGTGTAGATAGTTAATTAGATCTCTCTACAGAAATGCTAGGATCACCCAGGTTCAAAAAGTGTGCAGCTAGCCGGGAGGCAATGCCCGCTTCTGACGGCCACTCTCTGGGCATAAGATGCCTTGGGGATGGCCACTGTTCCAAATTGACTGCAAGAGCCAGAAGGGACAGGGACATGCGGTTGAAAATGCTCCTTTTTGATAGAGCTTTACAACCACAGGGCACCGACGCCCCCCCATTCCATGGCACCATTGTGGTCCACAACCGATCGACCATTCAGAAAGGCTAAGAAGGGGCTGTCGCCCTCTCGGTTGCTACCCCCCTCATGGGTCAGCGTCGGCAACCAACCAGGCACCTCAGGCACATCTGCTATGAGTGGCCCCGTGAAACCGAAACAAAGCCACAGCAAGTCGGCACACAGCCACTCATTATCGGCTTTGACTGCTTCAGCTGCACCGCTGGTGCCCCGTTCAGCACCAGAGCGCTCCCCGGCACCGAGGCGCTCTCCCATACTGAGGTGCCCTGCCAGCACCAAGACGGTGCCGAGACGCTCACCAGTGCCGTCTCTATCATGCGCGATCGCGGTGCCAGTCATGCCACAACCACCCACGGCAACATTGGCACATGAAACAACCATACGCAAAGTACACTCTGCCTCTACCAGGCTTTCTACTCCGGGTTCATCTTCTGACCCACACAACCAGCCATCAAAGGGCTAGAAAATTGCTGACCCTCTCACCAAGCCCGGATCCTTTTTGCCAGAGCCCTCGTCGCCTCATCCACCTTATTCCAGACTGAATACCTGGGTATTCACGCAGGGATCTTTGTTCCTCACCACACCAATACCACTGTCACGGACGGCGGTCATCCAGTTACTCCAGACGTTCCAGGGGAAGGTCGAGGTCCCCCAGGTCACCAACCCTCTCTTCGCACTCTGACTACCATGGGTTCCATAAGTGTTCATATTACACGGGATCACCACATAGGTCCCACTGTTATTACCAGTCACCGACCCTCTACAGTCGCTCATATTTACCTCAACGGCACACTTTTTCACCATCTTCAGTGCAACACTCTCATTCCTCATTGAGCGAAGAACGGCCTTCACCACCACCTTCTTCAAGACTACCATCCCCTTCCGGTGTGCCACCGTCCATCCCAGCACACACTCAGCAGCAACAGCAGCCTCCCAATGCATAGGAGGGCCTGCATGGTCACTTGCCCACTGACCAGTCGTCTTCATCTCCGAATGATGCGGTCTTTCAGGGCGATACTTCCCCTTCTGATGGCTTGCACCAATTTCAAGAACTTTTCAAAAGAGTAGCCGACAGTCTGCGTGCACAGCTTGCAGAAGTCCATCAGAAACAGCACCATCTGCTATGAAATATCAAACAATCCCATCAAGCCAAAATCGCCTTACCATTGGATGATGCTATTCTCGAAATAGCAGACAATTTGTGGCAAAGTCCTGCTTCCACTCTGGCTACCAACAAAAAGGTGGATAAAAAGTACTTCGTCCCCTCCAAAGGGATGGAGTTTCTCTTCACTCATCCACAACCAAACTCTCTGGTTGTGGATGCAGTGCAACAAAAGGCAAAGGCTTCTCAACATAAACCCACCGCTGCAGCAAGCGGTTGGACATATTCGGATGAAAAGTCTATTCTTTGGCAATGGCCTTATGCATGGCTAGTTACTCGGCATTACTCACCAATCACAGCTTTGAAAATTACGTGAAATTCATCCCACTCCTGGAGCATTTGCCTGACACGAAACAGGATAGCCTTAAGGAGGGCTATGTAACATCTAGAACGGCGCTCCATATAGCCCTGGACACGGCCAACATTGCAGCCCGTATTACAGGTATCTCAATTGTGATGCGCAGGGCGTCGTGGTTACAGCAATCATCTACTCCCAAAGACCTCCTGGCGAAACTTGAGGATCTCCCTTTTGACAAGCAAAATCTCTTCTCCGAGAAAACAGACCAAGTACTCCACTCGGGTAAAAACTCCAGAACAACTCTTAAGACTCTCTAAATGTATACGCCACCATATCGGTGAACGAGGTATATCCCTTATCAGAGGCATAGACCTGTTCCCCAGCAAAAGCCTTTATTCAGACAACAGCAGCAGAGAGGGAAGCAATGTCAACAGAGGAGACGTCCTCCACTAAAAGTGTCGTTCCAACATAACACCAAGCAACAAGTTTGACACTACGGTCGAGGTACTGAGAACTGTACCTCTCAACAATTCCGCCCGTGCCATGAACACACTATTTCATCACCGTTTAAGGCCCTTTCTCCAATGTTGGGCCCATATTACCACTGACACATGGGACCTTCAGACCATCGAGCTAGGTTACACCATCCCTTTCACGTCACTACCTCCTCCCTCCCCCCCTGCCCCGTTCCTCTTCAGGGACCCATCTCACGAACTCCTGCTCAGGCAGGAGGTTACTTGTCTACTCACCATCGGGGTAATAGAGAGTGTCCCAGACGAGTTCAGGGGTAGGGGGTTTTAACTTCCGATACTTTCTAACAGAGAAAAAGTCGGGGATTGGAGGCCAATATTATACCTTCGAGATCTGAATCGTTACCTCAGAAAGCAACGTTTTCGCATGGTCACCCTATCTACGATTATCCCAGCACTTCACGGCGGAGACTGGTTCATGTCCCTCGATCTCCAAGATGCGTATTTCCACATGGCCATTCACCGGCCCACAGACGATTCTTACGCTTCCAAATCAGTGCAGACCATTTCCAATACAATGTCCTGCCTTTCGGACTCTCATCAGCTCCCAGAGTTTTCTCCAACACCCTAGCAGTGGTCACGGCATACCTGCATCGTCTTGGGGTTATGATATTCTCCTACCTGGACGACTGCCTGATCAGAGCACCCTCCTTGACAGAAGCACTCAATGCTACAAAAATCATGAGTGCGGTCTTCGACGCATTGGGCCTGATTCTCAACATTGTAAAGTCAGTCAATACAATTCATCGGTGCCCAGCTGGACTCCACCAAGACACGAGCCTTCCTACCAGTAACCAGGTTTCAGACAATCCAAGACTTGATACAGATACTCCTCAGAAGCCCCAAAATATTTATACGGCCATGCCTACAGCTCATGGGGCACATGGCTTCCACGACGTATGTAGTCGAACATTCGAGGTTACATTTTCGACGCCTCCAGCACTGGATGGCAACAATGTACTCTCCAAACATTCATGACGTTCACAGGAGGGTATCGATTCCATCCTAGGTCAGGAAATCACTAGCATGGTGTACCATCCCCAAGAACCTAATTATCCGGCATACCCTTCCACCATCCCCAGCCAACAATGCAGCTCACTACCGATGCACCTGAACCACGAGGAGGTGCAGGGCCGATGGTCCTCCAAAGAGTCTTTGAGGCATATCAGTTTTCTGGAAGTGAGAGCTATGTACGACATCTGCCAGCATTTCCTTCTTGTTATCCAGTGCAGAGTCATACAAGTCCTCACTGACAATATGACTATGGTGTTTTACAAAAACAGGCAGGGGGAGCTCAATCCTGATCGCTTTGCAACGAAGCGATACATTTGTGGAACTGGTGCAACCGCCACAAAATTTCCCTCATCGTGGAATACCTACCTGGCCAACAAAACTACACAGCCGATGCTCTGAGCAGGCATTTCTCCCTGAATCATGAATTGGAGCGACACTCCAAAGTACTTTCCACTATATTCCACTATTGAGGGTTTCCAACAATAGACCTTTTCGCCACATACTGCAATGCGAAATGCCCTCAATACTGCTCAAGAGCAGGAATAGGGCACAATTCCAAAGGGGACGCTTTCCTATACAGTTGGGCTCACCATCTTTTATACGCATTTCCCCCCATTCCCCTGATCCCCAGAGTCCTGGAGAAAATACTCATACACAGGGCCACAGTGATTCTGATAATGCCCTCTGGCCACAGCAAACACGGTTTCTTTACCTGCATCATATGTCAGCTCATCCTCCATACCCTCTGCCCAGGCATCACGACCTGCTCTCGCAGAATCATCGTTCCTTACTTCACCCGCAGATTGACCACCTGGCGCTGACGGCCTGGAGCCTAGTTGGTTCCAACAAACAGAAGTGATCTGTTCGCATTCCATCAAGCATGTCCTTTTGCACAGTAGGAAACTATCTACACATACTACCTACCTTCATAAGTGGTCAAGATTCTCATCATGGTGCGCACTCATGTGCTTAAACACTGATTCTGCACCCATTCAATGAATCTTAGATTACCTCAGACATCTCAAGGACTCCGGCCTTACCTGTACTTCCATCAAGGTACACGTGGCCGCAATCACTGCTTTCTGCCATTCCATGGATGGATACTCGTTTTTCTCACACCCTATGATGAAGAGATTCATGAAGGGACTGGCTAATCTCTTCCTGCATCACACTTGGCCAGCAGACCCCTGGGACCTAGAACTAGTCCTTAATGCTCTGACAAACAAGCTCTTCGAGCCCCTGGCAACGTGTGATCTTCACACTCTTTCCATGAAAGTTATCTTCTTGCTTTCAGTAACTTCTGCAAGAGGAGTCGGTGAACTAGCCTGACTATCAGCTTCACCCCCTTATACAGTGTTTACCCCTCAAGGAGTCACATTATGTCCTCAACCAGGGTTTCTTCCCAAAGTAAATTACCAGTTCCACATAAATGAACCTATAGTCCTTCCCATCTTTTACCCCAAACCACATTCCTCACCGGAACAAGCTAGTCTGCACACCCTCGACGTCAGACAAGCACTGGCTTTCTATATAAAAAGTACCAGAAAGTACCAGACCTGTGCGGAAGTTGAACATGCTCCTAGTATCCATGGCTGAACGCTCTAGGGGACACCTGTTATCAGCACAACGCATCTCTTCAATCATTGTTGAGTGCATAAAGAGATGCTATAACCTGCGAAACAGACCACTGCCACCAGCAACCAGAGCCCATTCCACTCGAGCAGTGGCAGCCTCCACTGCATTCTTAAAGGGGGTGGCGTTGAAAGATATTTGCAGGGCTGCTACATGGTCTTCGGACTTCACTTTCGCCAGACACTACGCCATGTCAAACCTCCTCATACCAGACTCTGCTGTTGCATCAACAGTGCTCTCCACTGTTACAGCACAGTAGCTCCGAACCCTTCTCCATTGCAGGGGCTACTGCTGTAAATTCACCTACAGTGGAGTACCCACGGGACACTGCTCAAAGAAAAAGAAGTTACTCACCTTGTGCAATAACGATAGTTCTTCTAGATGCGTGTCCCATGGGTGCTCCATAACCCGTCCTCCTCCCCTCTTTGGAGTATCTTATTATGTTTTGCAGAGCAAAAGAATCAGGAGGAACTGGCGGGCGCCGGACCGTGCACACACGAACAGTGTGAAAAGGCATGAGCAGTGCTTTGTGCATACGCGGTCCAGTGGACTACGGCTGAAAAGATCTCCGAACTGTGGCGCCAGGACAAGCCCGACACCTACAGTGGAGGACCCACAGGAAACGCATCTCAAAGAACCATCGTTACCACACGAGGTGAGTAACTTCTTTTCGAAAAACCGCGTAAACCTCATTTTTTAACGAAGAGCGGTTTTGTTTGTTTGTTTTTTCAAAAAAGGGTTTTTTTTCCCTGAAAACCCCCCACCTCCAGAGGACTTTCACTTTTGAAAGACCCACTTTCGAAAGTGAGATCAGAAGAAGATATGCAAATTCCCAGAGAATTTGCATATCCTCGTTAGAAAATAAAGCATAGTTTAGACGTACCTTAGGAGACCTAGATTCGATCATTTCATGTCCCTCCTGCAAGTGTTAAAAAGCATGGCTTTCACTTAATACTTGGTGAAATCCTAGCAAGCACCATATCCCCATATGAGTTCAAGTGAATTTCTGATATTTCAGAAACATAGTTGAAAAGGCTAATCTGATATTAATCTAAGATAAATTCAGGTAGGACCCAATTGCTGCAAGTAAACTAAACTTCTTAGTGCTATGGGTGGGGAGGCCAAACCAGCTAAGGGGGGGGGCATGTGACCCCCATTGTGACTCTGCCCTACCCCCAGCCTGGAGTCTCCCACTCTTCCCCTCTCCATCCCACATTATCTGAGAGGCAGGGGCATTGCGCGCAGTGCAGCAGCCAGAGGAGTTGCTAGCAGTTCTGCTGCTTTCTCCACTGCCCCACCCAGCAGGGAAGGGAGCACAACTCCCAGCCACGAACCCCCATGGAGCTGCCATGCCCACTGGGAGGTGCAGCAGGGAAAGGAGCAAAATGCCAGCAGTTCCTCTGGCTGCTGTAGCACTCCTAGCCCCACCCTCCCCAGACTCCAGCCTTGTATACAGCAAAGTAGCAGCTCAGGGGAGGGGGAGGGATGGCCGGCAGATCCTCTTTCCAGTATGACATACTAATAACTTACAGGTATGGCATATTGGACCATACCGGCCAACTGGCACCACTGGCATGAGTTTACTTCACTTCCTTTAATCTTATTTAGGGTTGTTGTACTAAGGGGCTATAAGGGGAGGCTGAACTTGACCAATTTCAGCAATGGACGTGTGGCTAATTGTAAAATAACAGCCCGTTCCATTATATTTAAAAATGGCACTTACTGCAGCAGCAGGTTTTATAGGATTTATTAGTTTGGTATTTTAGTAGGATAGTTCTCTCCAAAAGATTTAAGGCTGCCATGTGTATTTCTGGACAGCAGAACCAGCTACACAGTTGTATAAGCCTCATCTCTGGTCAGTGCAAATTCAGGCAATTTTTAAGACAGGAAATACTGCAGGTTTTAATACACAAACCCCATCCCCATCTCTGTTCCTTTCCTAGGGTACTTATTTGTACAATTAGTCTAATAAAAAGTCTTTGTATCAATGTACTTTGCTGGGTCACATGGACAGACAGGATTGCAAAGTAGAAAAACATATTATGAAAATGAGAGTTGAAGTGGATGGATGAGGTGGAGGGAGCAAAGGGGAAAACAGGTTCCAGAGGACAGCAGAACAGTTGAAAGGTGCAAAAAATAATGGCAAGAAAGCAGATTCAGAGCAGGGCGAAGAGAAGTCTAGGAAAAGATGAATTGAGATGGTGGTGAGAGTCTGTTAAGTTGGCTGAAATATGTTCATAAAGACTAGAAGAGAAAGAGAAAGATAAAAGATTAATCTGCAACATGAAATATATGACTAAGATGTTAGTGCACCATAATACTTGATGATGATTTAGTGTCTACTGACAAGATTACATGCAAGTTGTAATGATAGCTATTGAAGTTCTGACTCTAATTAAATCAAAGTGCAGTAAAGCCAACATTACTGAGAAGTGACTGGTGAGAGAGGCCCCGGGAGGGCTGTAGTTCCGCTCCCTCCCTGCCCCACCTCCTTCTTCAGCTGAGGTAGCCCAGGAGATTAGCAAGGCCAGAGGGCCAGTGCCAGCCGTAGAAATCAGCACCCTACAACCTAACCCTGCTATAGTTTGGGCCTTTCCACCATCTCCTGTCAGAGAGTTCCACAGATTGACCGTGAATAAATAATTTGTTTGTTTTAAATCTGCTGCCTATAAATGTCATTGGATGAGCTTCTTGAGTCATGTTAGTGACAAAGTAAATAAAATACTAAACTGGAAGGGACTTTGAGAAGTCATCAAGTCCAATCCCCCTGCGCTCGCGGCAGGACCAACCATCAACTAGATCATCCCTTATAGGTGTTTGTCTAACTTGCTCTTAAATATCTCCAATGATGAAGATTCCACAACTTCCTTAGGCAATTTATTCCAATGCTTAACCACTATGATAGTTTGGAAGTTTTTTTCTTAATATCCAACCTAAATTTCCCTTGCTGCAATTTAAGCTCATTGCTGCTTCTCCTGTTATCAGAGGTTAAGGAGAATAATTTTTCTTCCTCTTCCTTGAAACATCCTTTTAGGTACTTGAAACCTGTTGACGTCCCCTCTCAGTCTTCTCTTTTCTAAACTAAACAAACTCAGTTCTTTCAGTCTTCCCGCTAGATGTTTAATCAATTTTGTTGCTCTTCAATGGACCTTCTCTAATTTCTTCACATCTTTCCTGAAATGTGGTACCTAGAACTGGACACAGTACTCCAGTTGAGGCCTAATCAGCACAGAGTAGAGAGGAAGAATTACTTCTCATGTATTGCTTACAACACTTCTGTTAATGTGCATCAGAATGATGTTTGCTTTTATTGCAACAGTGTCACACTGACTTGTATTTAACTTGTGGTCTACTATGACCCCTAAATTCCTTTCTTCATTACTCCTTCCTAGACAGCCACTTCTCATTCTGTACGTGTGAAACAGATTGTTCCTTCCTAAGTGGAGTACTTTGCATTTGCCCTTGTTGAACTTCATCCTAATTATCTCAGACCATTTCTGCAGTTTGTCCAGATCATTTTGAATTATGAACCTATCCTCCAAAGCTCTCGCAACCCTTCCCTGCTTGGTATAATCTACAAACTTTATAAGGGTACTCTCTCTGCCATGATCTAAATAATTGATGAAGATGTTAAGCGGAACCCGTCCTCAGATTGATCCATGATAACATTTCCTTTTTCTATTTTTCCATACCATTCATGATTGTCTAGACCTCTAACATATCCTCCTACCTTTTAGTCATTTCTTTTCCAAACTGAAATGTCTTAATCCTTTTTAATCTCTCCTCATGTTCCTTACCCCCAAATCATTTGTTGCCTTTTCTATACTGTTGCCCAATTCTTATCCAATATATCTTATCCAGATCTGCATGCAGCATTCAAGATGTGGGCATACCATGACACTATATAGAGGCAATATATATTTTCTGTCTTATCTTTTCCTTTTCTAATGATTCCCAATATTCTGTTAACTTTTAAGATTGCCACTGCACATTGAACAGCTGTTTCCAGGGAACAAACCACAATGATTCCAAGATCTCTTTCTTGAGTGGCAACAGCTATTTTAGACCCCATCATTTTGGCATGTATAGTTGGGATATTTTTCCATGTGATTTACTTTGCATTTATCATCACTGAGTTCCATCTTTTCTTGTGTTACCCAGTCACCCAGTTTTGAGAGATTCCTTTGTGACTCTTTACAGTCAGATTTGGACTTACCTATTCTGGATAACTTTGTATCATCTGCAAATTTTGCCAACTCACTGAACAGAAGTGGTCCAAATGCAGATTCCTGGAGCACACCACTATTTATTCATGATCATCTAACAATCCCTCAAATACTTGAATGACAAGCCTTTTGTTCCATGCCTCCCTCTGTTTATAAACAAACTTCCTGCCCCAAAAGCAAATCTGGGAGCAGGGCAAGCTGTGTAGCAGTGAAGAGATGCCTCTGGAGCTAGGGCATGGGCTTTATGCAGACCTGAAGTGTGAAATTCAGGAGTTCAAACTTGGAGGGGGAGGGTGCCACAGACTTCCTTAGTCCTCTCTAAGTGGTGCCCTGGGGAACTCTTCCCAGGAAGCATGACCAGAGGGTGCCTGAAAGGTGATGTGATATGACCCTTCACGCTGTGGGGTTGCATGTGACCCATCGAACACCTCCACACATCACCTCTGTTATTGAGACACTGGGGAAAATTGGCCAACAGAGTATCAAACATCTAGGAATCTGGTTCTCTTCAACGAATGTGTACAGGAGAGGGCAGGGGATAGGGATGCAGATCAGCACTGGGGAGGCATCTTAACTTTTTGGAAGAAGAAATCCATTAGGCACTCAGTGAAGTGTTGAAGAGCTAGGTAATCCAATCCCTGCAGGCTGCTAAAAAACAGAACAAACACTTCTATTGTACTTTTCAATACACCAACCATATCGGGAGACCTGTAAATTATTCCAACCCTAGCCTGACATATGCCCCAAACCACAAATATTTATCACCTGACAATGCGCTTGCTCATCATCACCTGATTTCCATTGGCCCTCTTTTTAGACACTGTATCATCTTATCCTGGTTGAAAATAAAATACATTCTTTATCCACAAGCAGAACAGCCTAAGGCCAGAACGCGCTGATGAAACAAGTTTTTGTCACATCATGTCATGTGCCTTCTGTGCCAGGGAATTATGTAATGACAGCTAAAGCATTCTATAATTAAAAATATCTAAGTCATAGTGCACAGAGATCAAATCCCCTTCCCTCGGCTCCAGCATCCTCTACGTGGGATTAGTTTCTGCTTGTGTTGGAGATGCTGCCTCGGTTTCTGATTCCATTGTGGTAAGGAAGCAAAATCCAGATGATAGAGAGAACTATGCAAGTATCTGAAACTTTGATAGGACAGTGGGGTTGTTCTGGCTGGCCTACACTTAAATAACCATCTGAGGCCAAATCCCATTGGCTTTGGTCAGACAAGGCCTGGTCTGACAAGGCCTGTGGTCTTCAGAGGCCTACACACACACAAGCAAAAGTCTCCAAAATGTGGCACATACATTAGGGATGTAAGAGTTTCACTGTTTAAATGGTTAACCGATAAGCATCAACTCAACGGTTTCTGTTATGGTTAAACTCTTCACTGGCATGTCCCTGCTTCTGGGGAGCTGGCTGCTGTCCTGTGATGAAGACTCTGCAGTATAACTTTTATATACTGCAGAGCCTGCAGCGTAGCCAGCTCCCTGGAAATGGGGCCAGCAGCCGGCTTATAGAATAAGCCATCTCCTGACATGTACTAGCTCCCAGCTGCAAGTCCCACTTCCTAGGAGCCGTCTGCACTGTGGGTTCTGCAGTATAAGCCTTATAATGCAGAGCCTGCAGAGCGCGTAACCTCTAGAATTTTTAATGGTTACATGGTTACTTTTTAAACCCTTTTTTACATCTCTAATATACATTTGGTTGGTCTGAGCTCCTGCTACTCCTTTCACAATCCTCCAATTCCTTGGGGGGGCCTCTTCTAGCTCCACCGCAACCAAGGACTGACTTTACAGGCACCCTTAAAGCTCTCTTCCCATGCCTAATAACGCTGCCCCCACAACTCCCATTTGGCAGGGAACAGGAGCAGCATGGGATCACTACCCCAGACCTGAGCCTCCGATCCCACACTCCACCCTATACACACCCAGACCTCTGCTCTGACTCCTGCACCCCCATAACCCAGCCCTCTGCCCTGAGCCCCTCAGACCCCAGCTCTAGGTGTATAATTGCCTGGATAACTGTTGTCAGAGAGTAGTTATTAATGGTTCAGTCATGCTGGCAGGGCATAACAAATGAGGTTCTGCAGGTGTCAGTTTTGGGACCAAGTCTGTTCAATATCTTCATCAGCTATTTAGATATTGCAGATGATACTATGCTGGAGAGGTTCCAAGGGCTTTGGAGGAGAGGGTTATAGTTCAAAACAACCTGGACAAACTGGAGAAATGGTCTGAAGTAAATAGAATGAAGTTTAATAAGAACAAATGCAAAGTACTCAGGAAGGAACAATCGGTTTCACACAGAGAATGATAAGTGACTCTCTAGGAAGGAGAACTGCAGAAAGGGATCTAGGAGTCATAGTAGACCACAAGCTAAATATGAGTCAACAGCGTGACACTGTTGCAAAAAGAGCAAACATCTGATACACATTAACAGAAGTATTGTAAGCAACACATGAGAAATAATTCTTGCGCTGATTAGGCCTCAACTGGAGTAATGTGTCCAGTTCTAGGTACCACATTTCAGGAAAGATGTGGAGAAAATAAAGAAGGTCCAGAGAAGAGCAACAAAAGTGATTACTCGTCTAGAACACATGAGGCATGAGGGAAGATTGAAAGAACTGGGTTTGTTTAGTATGGAAAAAAGAAGACAGAGGGGACATAATAGCAGTTTTCAAGTACCTAAAAGGGTGTTACAAGGAGGAAGAAGAAAAATTGTTCTCCAAAGGCCAAGCAGCCATGGACTTAAATTGCAGCAAGGGAGGTTTAGGTTGGACATTAGATAAAACTAGCTATCTTTCCCTGATAATCTATTCCAGGTGGTTAAACACTGGAATAAATTGCATAGCGAGATTGTGGAATCTCCATCACTGAAGATATTTAAGGGCAGGTTCGACAGACCTCTATCAGGGATGATCTAGATCAGCAGTTCCCAATCACCAGACCCGGTACTGGTGGTCTGATAGGTGGGGCAGGACATGCCTCTCCTAACAGCTGCAGCAAGAGGGGAGGTGCTGGGCGCTGTAGCCCAACCCCCACAACCACCACAGTTGCTGCAATGCTGGCAACAGCGTAGGGCTTGGTGAGGGGGGCAGGGCAGGGAAAGTGCTGGGGGGCTCTGGAGGTAGAGCTAGTTGTGGGGGAGACTATAGGAGCAGAGTTGGCACTGGGGGAGTATTAGAGGGATGGGTGCAATGGGGCTCTGGAAACAGGAGACTGTTACTGGGGGGTCCGGAGGTAGAGGTCTTTATGGGGCAGGGAGCTGGCATGGAGGCATTTGGGATGGTTATCTGGTACTTGTGGGGATGCAGGGGACTCTGGAGTCAGTGGCTGGTGCTGGGGGGTATTGGAAGGGTGGGTGACTCTAGGGGTTAGGGCACTCGGGGTCTAGCAGCTGGCTTTTGGCCGACCAACAACATTTTATTTGCATAATGAATATGCAAATAAAATGTCGCCGGTCTGCCATACATTTGTGAATGAGTTTGCCAGTCCCTGGTATCAGAAAGGTTGGGAACCCCTAATCTAGATGGTGCTTGGTCCTGCCATGAGGGCAAGGACTGGACTTGATGACTTCTCGAGGTCTCTTCCACTTCTAGTATTTTGTGATTCTATAACTCCGAGTCCTGCACCCTCCATGTCTCCAGCCCCTGTGTTGACTCCTGCATCTGTCCGAAACTTCTCCCTTGAGGCTCCCACACTCCACCCACATTTAAATTTCTTTTAGGTGCTGTTTATTGCAATCCCCCTTACTCCCTGCCCTGAGCGCCTCCCTCCCCAAGGGATTGGGTTGTGATAGGACAGTACCTGTAAGAAATTTAAGATACCTGATTCTTTAAGAATGTCCAGCTGCCAGCCAGTGCCTCCCCCTCAGACTGGAAGCTTCAACCCTCTCCTCTGGGAGTGGCAGGTACTTTGCTCTTCCACATACAATTACTAAGGCCTTCTCCCAGAATATACTCCCTCACCCCAGCCTCATGGATCCATTGGGAGCAGTCTTCCCTTTTGTTATTTCAAAGCACTAGTCAGACACAAATGTGGGGAGGGTTTGTGTCTGTGTATTTTCGGTGACTTTGCCTTTTTTGCCATCCTGATAAGCCAGAACACAGGAACGATTTAGTTTAGATCCATGACTGCTTTCAAGATTTGAATTCATTCATACTGTCCTGGAAAGACTCATCATGATGGGAAATAGTGTACCAGGCCCTTTGAGGTCCCCTGCTTTTAGCGCACACAGTCTCAGAAAAGGAGCAGTGAAGTTAAGTCCTCCAGGTCTGCCTAGAAAAGGCTGCAAAGAAGAAGCTAATCAGTACAGAGCAGACAACTAAAAGGAGCTGCAGGGCTTGAGCTAGTCAATTCCGGGCTGGGACCAGAGGAGTAAGGAACAGTGCTCATTGCTTGGCAGAACCAGAAATTGGGTTCCAGGGGCACTAGCATTCATTTGAGAACTTCAGCCCTGAGGTAGGGATAAAGAAGAAGGGGCTACATGGGAAGCAGCAGCACAGCTACTGAAGAAGGTAGCATGTGGTTGCTCTTTGTAGGGTCCCTGGAGTTGGGTCCTAGAGTAGTCAGTGAATCAGGGTCCCTCCACCTGCTGCTGGAAAAGCAGCCTAAACCCCAAGGGAATAAGACTCAACATTAAAGGCCAGAGAAAGGGTCTCGAATTTAAACAGGACACCAGTAAATTGCTGAGGACAAAGTTACCAGGGAGAACACACAGGGTCAATGCTCTATACCAGGGCAGACACGAACCTAAAACTAGCCCAGAAGGGACTGAGGACTGAGTCCAGAGACAAGGCTAAGAACATTAACAAGGGCTTAGGACCTTTTACTCTGGAAGTGATTTCTTCATGGGCTGAGCCACTGAAGACCCATCTAACAAGGGTGACAGCTAAGAGGTGGACCAGGAGCAGAGAGAGAGGGCACGTCTACACTACAGAGTTTTGTTGGAAAAACAATTGTTTTTCCGACAAAACTTGAGGAACGTCTACACTGCAATGGTGTGTACGGAGGGGTTTTTCTGGCATTGGTAATCCTCATTCTACGAGGAAGAAGCCTTTCTGTGAAAAAGCTCTTTCACAAAAAGGCGTGTGTGGACAGGGAAGAGGGAGTTCTTTAGGGAAAAAAAGGAAAGAGGAAGAAGCACAGGTGCCCAGGTGGCCATTCTGTCCATAGCAATCACAGCTTACATGTGAGAGAGCATCCATTCATTCTGGATGCTCTCTTTCAAAAAAGCAGATTGTTTTTTCGATGCACTTTTGCAGCGTGGAAGCTTTCTTTTGGAAGGAGTTTTTTCGGAAGAACTCTTCCGAAAAAAGCTTCTTCTGAAAGAAGCCTGTAGTCTAGACGTAGCCTTAGCTACCTGGAGATGCTCATGAGAAGTGAGTGCACACCATCACAGACGTGAAAGAATTTTGCTTTACTCGTTGGTAAAACACTGCATTTGATTGACTATTTAGTGATACAAATAAAATAAAATCCACCCAACATGTGAAGAGTACATAATATGTTTGCATTAGCATGAGTTCACATCTGAGCCCGAGAAGATTCACACGCAAGACATCCATCAATGTCACTAGGAGTTGCATCCATATAGATGTCCCATTCATCAAAAAATGCATGGCAGGGTAAAGGACAAATCAAAAGGAAGAGAAGATAAGTGGTTCTGTCAATTCAGGGTCACTGAGAAATGTTTCTTTGTGTTTTTACTGAACACATGGTCCGGCACAGTTGACGAGTGTGGAAAAAAAACTGAGCTTTCCTTTTAGAAACCTGCCTTTGTAAAGTCTTTCATGGCTCTTATAACTCCAGTCACCTGAAATACCCTCTTAAAATATTCATGGAAGTGCAGCAGCAACGTTTAACTCTTGAAATGCAGAACATAAAGCTCTCACTCTGTGGGAAAACAACACATACTATTTTCCTTTTACCCTCTGATAAATTAACCAATTACAGTCAGTGCTTATGCAGAGACAAGGTGGACCACTCCTAAAGAGCAGCACTGTGAAAACTGAGAAAGCTTGTCTCCTTCACCAACTGAAGTTGATCCAATAAAAGATATTACCCAACTCAACTTGTGTCTTTAATATCCTGGGACCAGCATGACTACAACACTGGAAACAGTCAGTGATGATGACAGGTTGGCTGCTCAGTGTCATTCACGGTTCCCTCAGAATCACAAATGCCTTAAATTATTTACTTCATATAGATGCACCTAGATCCCTCCACCTGCCCTGTTTTTAACTCTCCTCCAAACAAAGTCAGATGCCTGCCATATGACAACAGCCACTTAGCAAATCAGGTCAATAAACTATCAAGATCAGGATCCCAGTTATCTGGGATATTTTAATTCCCTTTTCTCTTACTCCAGCACAATTCTGTTTATAGCACAGCATGTGAAAAAATGCCAGCATGATTCTCTGCTAATCTGCAAGAATAATTACTTTAAAATGTAGCAAGCACAAGATACCTAAGAGTACATGCAACCCACTATCGGCTTCATTTAGCATGGACACTCTAATTGACAATTTTTTTGCCACTTTTTTCCCTTCTCTTTTCCTCTCCATCATCTCTCTTTCTCTGCTATTTATTTTGCAACCTTGACCCCCTTAACTCTATTCATCTGAAGAGGTGGGTTGTGCCCACAAAAGCTCATACTGCCATCTACAATTTTTCAAGTATCGGAGGGGTAGCCGTGTTAGTCTGAATCTGCAAAAGCGGCGAGGAGTCCTATGGCACCTTATAAACTAAAGTGTAGGAGCATAAGCTTTCGTGGGCAAAGACCTGACGAAATGGGTCTATAAGGTTCACTTCAGTTAGTCTATAAGGTGCCACAGGACTCCTCGCCGCATCTACAATTTTTGTTAGTCTCTAAGGTGCTGCAGGACTATTCGTTGTCAGAGTTTTTAAAAATGTGTGTGAAAACATGGTAACTGCCAACATTAAAATGTAATTGCATATTTATCTAGGTATTGTTGTCCCTTTTTGACCTGAGCAGTTAGCCAATATTTGAGATCTTTCAGGTTCTTTCCATTAGGAAAAGCTGATGATGGAGTCCTGTTTCCTTAAACACAATAACACTCAGTAAAGAGGCAATTTTTTGCTCACAATTCCAAGCCTCATAGAACCATAGAGCTGGAAGAGACCTCAGAAGGTCATCAGTTTCAGTCCCCTGTTCTAGGCAGGATCAATCCCAACTAAATCAACCCAGCCTGGGCTTTGTCAAGGCGAGACTTTAAACACCTCTAGGGATGGAGACTCCACTACTTCCCTAGGCAACCCATTCCAGCACTTCACCACTCTCCTAGTGAAATAGTTTTTCCTAATATCCAACCTGGACCTCTCCCACCACAACTTGAGACCATTGCTCCTTGTTCTGCCATCTGTCACTACTGAGAACAGCCTTTCTCCATCATCCTCTTTGGAACCTCCCTTCAGGAAGTTGAAGGCTGCTATCAAATCCCCCCTCACTCTTTGCTTCTGCAGACCCAACTCCCTCAGCATCTTCTCATCGGTCGTATGCTTCAGCCCCCTAATCATTTTGGTTGCCCTCCGCTGGACTCTCTCCAATGTGTCCACATCCTTTTTGTAGTGGGGTGGGGGGCCCAGAACTGGACACAATACTCCAGATGTGGCTTCACCAGAGCCGAATAAAAGGGGAATAATCACATCTCTGGATCTGCTGGCAATGCTCCTCTTAATGCAACCTAATATGCCATTAGCCTTCTTGGCTATAAGGGCACACTGTTGACTCATATCTAGCTTCTCATCCACTGTAATCCCCAGGTCCTTTTCTACAGAACTACTACTTAGCCGGTTGGTCCCCAGCCTGTAACAATGCTTGGGACTCTTCAGTCCCAAGTGCAGGACACTGCACTTGTCCTTGTTGAACCTCATCAGATTTCTTGTGGCCCAATCCTCCAATTTGTTTAAGTCAATCTGGACCCTATCTCTGCCCTCAAGAGTATCTACCTCTCCTCCTAGCTTAGTGTCATCCACAAACTTGCTGAGGGTGCAATCCACCCCCTCATCCAGGTCATTAATAAAGATATTGAACAAAACCGGTCCTAGAACCGAACCTTGGGGCACTCCGCTAGAAACCGACCGCCATCCTGGCATCGATCGGTTGATCATGACCCGCTGGGCCTGGCCTTCTAGCCATCTTTCTATCCATCTTACCATCCATTTATCCAATCCACATTCCCTTAACTTCCTAGCAAGAATATTGTGGGAGACCGTATCAAAAGCCTTGCTAAAGTCAAGGTATATCACATCCACTGACTTTCCCACGTCCACAGAGCCAGTTACCTCATCATAGAAGCTAATCAGATTGGTCAGGCACAACTTGTCCGTTCTGAATCCATGCTGACTATTCCGGATCACTTTCCTCTCTTCCAAGTGCCTCAAAATGGATTCCTTAAGGATCCCTTCCATGATTTTTCCAGGGACTGAGGTAAGACTGACCGGCCTATAGTTCCCTGGATCATACTTCTTCCCTTTTTTGAAGATGGGCAATACATTTACCTTTTTCCAATCATTCGGGATCTCTCCCGGTCTCCATGGCTTTTCAAAGATAATGGCCAAAGGCTCCTCAATGACATTTGCCAACTCCCTCAGTACCCTCAGATGCATTAAATCCGTACCCATGGATTTGTGTATGTTTAGCTTTTCTAAATAGTTCCTAACCTGTTCTTTACCCACCAAGGGCTTATAGAATACTAGGACTGGAAGGGACCTTGAGAGGTCATCGAGTCCAGTCCCCTGCCCTCATGGTAGGACCAGTACTGTCTAGACCATCCCTGATAGACATTTATCTAACCTACTCTTAAATATCTCCACAGATGGAGATTCCACAACCTCCCTGGGCAATTTATTCCAGCTGACTACCCTGACAGTTAGGACCTTTTTCCTCATGTGCAACCTAAACCTCCCTTGCTGCAGTTTAAGCCCCATTGCTTCTTATTCTATCCGCAGAGGCCAAGATGAACAAGTTTTCTCCCTCCTCCTTATTACATCTCTTTAGATATCTGAAAACTGCTATCATGTCCTCCCTCAATCTTCTCTTTTCTGAACTAAACAAACCTAATTCCTTCAGCCTTCCCTCATAGGTCATGTTCTCTAGACCTTTAATCATTCTCGTTGCTCTTCTCTGGACCCTCTCCAATTTCTCCACATCTTTCTTGAAATACGGTGCCCAGAACTGAACACAACACTCCAATTGAGGCCTAACCAGCGCAGAGTAGAGCAAAAGAATGGCTTCTCATGTCTTGCTCACAACACACCTGTTAATGCATCCCAGAATAGTGTTTGCTTTCTTTGCAACGGCATCACACTGCTGACTCATTCAGCTTGTGGTTCACTATAACCCCTAGATCCCTTTCTGCCATATTCCTTCCCAGACAGTCACTTCCCATTCTGTAGTATGAAACTGATTGTTCCTTCCTAAGTGGAGTACTTTGCATTTGTCTTTATTAAACTTCATCCTGTTTACCTCAGACCATTTCTCCAATTTGTCCAGGTCATTTTGAATTATGACCCAATCCTGCAGATTAGTTGCAACCCCTCCCAGCTTGGTATCATCTGCTGACTTAATAAGCGTACTTTCTATACCAATATCTAAATCGTTAATGAAGATATTGAACAGAGCCGGTCCCAAAACAGATTCCTGCGGAACCCCACTTGTTATGCCTTTACAGCAGGACTGTGAACCAATAATAACTACTCTCTGAGTTTGGTTATCCAGCCAGTTATGCATCCACCTTATAGTAGCCCCATCTAAGTTGAATTTACCTCATTTATTGATAAGAATATCATGCGAGACCGTATCAAACGCCTTACTAAAGTCTAGGTATACCACATCCACAGCTTCTCCCTTATCCACCAGACTCGTTATCCTATTAAAGAAAGCTATCAAATTTGTTTGGCATGATTTGTTCTCTACAAATCCATGCTGGGTGTTCCTTATCACCTTGCCACTTTCTAAGTGTTTACAGATGATTTCCTTAATTACTTGCTCCATTATCTTCCCTGGCACAGAAGTTAAACTAACTGATCTGTAGTTTCCTGGGTTGTTCTTATTTCCCTTTTTATAGATGGGCACTATATTTGCCCTTTTCCAGTCCTCTGGAATCTCTCCTGTCTCCCATGATTTTCCAGAGATGATAGCTAGAGGCTCAGATACCTCCTCTATCACCTCCTTGAGTATTCTAGGATGCATTTCATCAGGCCTTGGTGACTTGCAGGCATCTAACTTTTCTAGGTGATTTTTAACTTGTTCTTTATTTTACCTTCTAAAACTACCCCCTTCCCACTAGCATTCACTATGTTAGGCGTTCCTTCAGATTCTCGGTGAAGACCGAAACAAAGAAGTCATTGAGCATCTCTGCCATTTCCAAGTTTCCTGTTACTGTTTCTCCCTCCTCACTGACCAATGGGCCTACCCTCTCCTTCGTCTTCCTCTTGCTTCTAATGTATTTATAAAAAGTCTTCTTGTTTCCCTTTATTCCCGTAGCTAGTTTGAGCTCATTCTGTGCCTTTGCCTTTCTAATCTTGCCCCTGCATTCCTGTGCTGTTTGCCTATATTCATCCTTTGTAATTTGTCCTACTTTCCATTTTTTATATGACTCCTTTTTTATTTTTAGATCTTGCAAGATCTCGTGGTTAAGCCAAGCTGGTCTTTTGCCATATTTTCTGTCTTTCCAACACATTGGAATAGCTTGCTTTTGGGCCCTTAACAACGTCCCTTTGAAAAACTGCCAACTCTCCTCAGTTGTTTTTCCCCTCAGTCTCAATTCCCATGGGACCTTACCTATCAGCTCTCTGAGCTTACCAAAATCTGCCTTCCTGAAATCCATTGTTTCTATTTTGCTGTTCTCCCTTCTACCCTTCCTTAGAATTGCGAACTCTATGATTTCATGATCACTTTCACCCAAGCTGCCTTCCACTTTCAAATTCTCAACTAGTTCCTTCCTATTTCTTAGGATCAAATCTAGAACAGCTTCCCCCCGGTAGCTTTTTCAACCTTCTGAAATAAAAAATTGTCTCCAGTGCAGTCCAAGAACTTATTGGATAGTCTGTGCCCTGCTGTGTTATTTTCCCAACATATGTCTGGATAGTTGAAGTCCCCCATCACCACCAAATCTTGGGCTTTGGATGATTTTATCAGTTGTTTAAAAAAAGCCTCATCTACTTCTTCCACCTGGATAGGTGGCCTGTAGTTGACTCCTAGCATGACATCACCTTGTTTTTAATTCCTTTTAGCCTAACCCAGAGACTCTCATCACTTCTGTCTCCTATGTCCATCTCCACCTCACTCCAAGTGTGTTCATTTTTAATTTATAAGGCAACACCTCCTCCCTTTTTTCCCTGTCTATCCTTCCTGAGCAAGCTGTACCCTTCTATAGAAACATTCCAATCATGTGTATTATCCCACCAAGTTTCTGTGATGCCAACAATGTCGTAATTGTACTTATTTATTAGCGCTTCCAGTTCTTCCTGCTTATTTCCCATACTTCTCGCATTTGTATATAGGCATCTAAGATCCTGATTTGACCTTGCCTCCCAGTTTTGCCCTGACCCTCCTTTCTCTCTGCCATTGTAGCTCACGCTCCCTCCCATTTCCAACCCATCTCCCAGGTTCCCATGTTCTCCACTTACCTGTGGGCTTTGCTCACCTGTCCCCGTCGAACGTAGTTTAAAGCCCTCCTCAAGGCTTTAAGACGGATGCAAGATGGGCTGTCCATCTTCAACCCATCTTGCGTCACTTAGCGCATTAGTCCGGGAGCCGACCTTGTCTATGAGCCAATCTGGTCTCCTACCATGTTTGCCTCTCTTGCTACACATCGGGATGGTTTCTTTCTGTGCCTTCAATAAGGCTTCTTTAAAATAGTGCCAATGTAAAATTGTTACACTTGAGCTCATCTTTTCTTCCTAGGTTACTATTGTCTCCATTCTTATAGAATGGATTTTCAGAGGGCTGTCAACTAGAACTCTGGCAATTTTTGGCCATGCTCTCTTGATTCACTAACCACACAGCAAAACAGAAAAAAAAAATCTACCCAACAAATTGGTGTTGAAGTGGCCAATGAGGCCATGCTCTACTGCCCACTTTTTAAATTTTCAAAGTACCACCTTTGTGCTTTCCCCCACACTGCTCTTCGCCCTGGGGAGAAGCTTGCCACGAACATCTACAAACCTCATTCTCTTTCTAACCCCTTCTTAAAATGCTTCTTAGTGGTAGTGCCTACAAAAATTTAACCGTTAAGCCATTTTTGTGCAGATACCATAGCCTATCTTACTGATCAACAGTGTCTCATTGTTTCCTTGTTGTCCCTGTCTGTCTGTAACCATCTGTTGTCTCTTGTCTTAGGCTGAGAGGTAAGCGGAGACTGAGGTGGTCTTTTTATTCTGAATTTGGACAATGCCTAGCACAAGAGAGGTCATAGTCCATGACTCAGGTTATCAGGAACTACAGTAATACAGAAACAGGCCATGTCTACACAACAAACTTTGGTCAACTGAAGTTACATTGGCATACAGCTGCCCAAGTTGGTATGCTTGTGTCAATGCAAAATGTAGTGCACAATGGGTGGTATCAGAGTGTGTGTCATGCTGCCATCTGGGAATGCCTTTTGGAAAATTGTCCCAAAATGTGTTGCGATAGAAACGACTCACCCAGGGATCTCTAGAAGCCAGAGATCACATTCCCAACATACAGATTCTCCACCCTCTAATACAATTTTAGATGGGGAGGGCACTTCACTGATTTTTGAAGTGGCCCTAGGCTGCATCGAAAGGAGCAGTGCCTCTGGCCGAAAGGGCAGGGCCAGGACACTTCCGTGCTACCTCTCCCACAGACCCTGATTGGTCTGGGGGTGGGAGAGCATATCAAGTCTTTGCCCCCACCCCTTCCACCTAGAGAGAACTGCCAGCTGTTCTCAACAGCTAGTGGTTCCCTCTAGGCACCTGCCTCCTTGCAGGGCAGGAGGAGACTTTGCACGCTCCCTGACCCCTAGGCCAATCCCCTTGCAGGGTGGGAGCAGGGAGCGGGACACTTTCCCCCCCCCCACCTCCTGGCTCTGATGGGCATCCACGGACTGGATCCATCTACTTGGTGGGCTGAATCCAACTTGCGGAGGCCCCTTTGCCCACCCCTGCTCTAATACCATCCATATCCCATAATTTTTTCCACTTAAAAAATTCCCATGAACTCTTGGGACAAATTTCACCATCCAACACCTCTTTCAGAAGCATGGAGCCCTCAGAGCTCTGCACTATTCTCATGAACATTGGAAGACCAGAGCATGATTCTCTTGTATTTAGAGACCTGCAAGAAGTACCACATCCACAGGGTACATGGCGTTTTATTCAGAGAGAATTTGCTGATGTAGCAAAAAAAATGCCAGACTGTTGGTGTTCATGGAGCAGCTCCAAATGGTGACATTTTTTGGCCCGCAAAATGAGCACCAACTGGTGGCATTGGTTTGTAAGGCAGGTATGGTCTGGCTAGCAGAGGCTGAAGAACTTCCAGATGCTCACCGTTGCTCTCCGTGCCAAGACGCAAGAACGAAAGTTGCACCGATAGCAGAGAAGTGAGTGCCTGGAACCAGGAGCCTGGGGAAGCTTGCAGTGCTGGATTGCTACTGCTCAGTGGGAAATCATTTTGGAATTGAAAAATCTGAAATTGGGGCCCTTGTTTTCTGATGTGCACAACTCTGACTCTCTGCAATGTGCAGGATGTTGCGGATGGATTTGCACCTACGGAGATCCTAAGAGTGTTGGGGTGACAGACAGCATGCATATCCCATTTTGGCACTTGCCCACCTTGCATAGAACTCATCAACAGAAAGCTATTTTTACACAGTTACACAAGCATTGATGGATTGCCAGAAATGCTTCGCTTCACCAGTATCAGTATGGACTGGCCAGAGAGGGTGAATGATGAGTGCAAATTTAACAACATAGGACTTTTCAGAAAGCTGCAAGTAGGGGAATTCTTTCCCGACCAGTGGATTATCTTTGGTAATATTGACATGCTAGTAGTGATTGCAATCACCAGCCTAGTCCTTGCTCCTCTGGCTCAGGAAGCCATTCACTGGCCACCTCAAGAACAAAAGGAAAGAGACATCTAACAGCTTAGCAGACACAGAATGGCAATGAATGTGCTTTTGGTAGATCGAAGGGATGCTGGTGGTGTTCACTTGCTAGAGCGGATCTCAGTAACAAAAGTATCCCACTGATTTTAGATGCCTGTTGTGTCTGTGAGACAAAGCCTTGCCTATGAGGAATATGGCCCACCAGGGGCTGGAGGGGGGGTGGTCCATTGAATGAAGCAATAGCATTTCAGTCTCAATTCCAGAGTATGAGCATACAGTACTGAATATTGGCACCACTTTCCACAGGCAATGATGTTTTTAAGCTGAAGAGGGTAACAAAAGCACAGAGCACACAGCTGCTACCGGTGAAGCTGCCCAGGCCCGTGTGTTCCTAACCAGTTTACTGAGGAAAACTCATTGGAAAGCAGCATGGACAAGTGTCCAACTATAGAGGAAGAAATAAGGCAGCCATCCTTTTTAGTAACCTTAGAAACCTTTGGGAGGGGATTGCAGGACATGCAGTTTGTGGTGAAAGAGGCTGCCTTTCCCGTGCCACCTGGTCATGGAAGGCCACGTTACTATGACTGATCTTTTCACCACAAGATTCAGTCCCTCCTGTCTACTCCTTGCAAGATTGTGTGGAACTAGCATGGTTTGTTGGATGGTTGCACACAGAAAGGAAGAGCTGCTAGGCATGTTTGCCACTCTAGACAATAAGGAAAAGGAATTTTAAAAACAGTCAGGAGGTTTGAAAAAGTCTGTGTGTGTGTGTGTGTGTGTAAATTTGAGCGTAGATATATGCACAGATATGGTAACGCAAAGCGACTTATGACAACTGAAATCTGTAGTATAGATCAGCCTAAATAATAAATCAATCACTTAAATTATTTAGGATCTACTAGAGGTTATCTTCTTTTCTGTCCCTGGTATAGTCCATAGAATTTCACTGCAGATCACAAAGTTCCTCCTATATCAGCTATTGGCCAAATTTAACCCTGGGTGTGTTGCCATTGATATAAATTGTGCAATACCACTAATGAATTTGGCCTAGTCTATTAGTTCAAACTAAGAGTTCAAGAGGTTTAACAACAGCAGGTTTAACGCTTATTTTTGGTCCCCATGTCTTGCAGAGAAGTTGCTATTGGTCATGTTACTAAGGGCTTACAGTTAAGAAAGGAAACATCTCATTAAATATTCAATTTAAATATGCGTTAGAAAATAAAATGCTAAGCACAAATTGGCATGGGTTTTATTTTTTTGGAAGCAGAGACACAGCAGTGCATTCTTAAGCAAGATGAGGCAATGGCCTCTCAAAGACTTGTCAGTGCCTAGAGGAAAAAAGGCTGGCAGTGTTCTCTAAATGTGTTTACTTCCCCGCAGGCATTGTTTCCTTGCTCCTGTCAGATAGTTGATTGAGCACAGCTAATCAATGTTTCCGCTGACAAGAAAATTGGAACAGTTTATTTAGGAAGTCAGTGTTCAAGGGCAAGTTTCCCAGTCCACACAGTGGAGACATGGGCCCCATCCATACAAGTGTCCATAGTGACAAACAGGTCTACTTTCCTAAAGGCACACTGGGGTACTAACTCACCATGCCCTTTCCCTGGTACACACCTTGTTTTCCACCAGACCCTTCCCTAACACAGACCATATTCCTTCTGCAGATGTCTTCCTCCCACAGAAGACCACCTCATGGCTTAGCAGCCAGTCCCCTTCAACCTTAACCCCCACGCTCCTGATCAGAATCCCCACATGGTTCATCCATTAACCATTGGAACAACTTACCAAGAATCAGGGTGATCTTTCTGTCAGTGACATTTTTAAAATCAAGATTAGATCTTTTTCTAAAATACACACTCTTGCTTCAAATAGAAATTAATTAAGGGACATCTTATGACTAGTATATTAGAAGAGGTCAGATTAGATAATTAATTAGAAGTCTCTTCTACCTTTTTATAACCTACTGGCAGATTTACTCATTTTTGCTCCGGTCCTTAACTCAAGGAATTTTTATAACTTTTTTTAAAACTAAAACTTTACTATAACACTTTTATTTTTCAAAAATACAGTTTTATTTTTATGACTTTCAGATTTCTTAAAGGGATTATTGAAATGTGAGGTGGTTCTTAGTAATTTTTTAAAATTGGAAATTCCATCAAGTGTATTTTTTTTCTTCATCCCTAAACTCTTCTCATTTGCTATGTTTTAACAAGAAAGGGCCATAGTCAATTTGGTTTCCAATAACATTGTCTTCTAGTTTTCAAACCTTCAGCATTGATTTAACTGTGCCAAAACAGAGCACTTCTCCAAATTTCTCCATTCTCCCTTTTCTGTAAGGTTTATTGAGAAGCAGTCCTATTCCAGGTTCATCCTATTTTTCTGGCTCATCTTGAGTCTCTTACAACATTTGGTGATCCTAACTCTTGCAGCTTAGGAGGAGTTCTTGAACAAACAAATGGATGCAGACTCACAAACACACTCTAATATAGATAGATAATGTTCGATCGATCGATCTAAGAAGAATCCCATCCCACTAAGTGGAATTTCTGTGTGTTGAGGAACCCCCTACAGCAACCAGGCAGATGTTCCACAGTCCAGGGAGACCTTGTCCTGCTCCAGCTTCTTTACAGTTTTAGAATCACCAAGCCTGAAATGAGTAACGGAACAACAAAAATAGGCACCTCTCACAGCCTATTTGATTACAAATCTCTGCTGTTAATAAAATGGAACTGTATAGAAAGCAGAGGTAACTTTCCCATGGCCAGCCCTTTAGCTTGGGAGCAGTGAGGCAATTCCTCTTTGTGCAAACCACCTAAAACTTTTATGAGCCCTAGAAAATAGTATAGGGTACGTTTACATTGCACGGCTATTTCGGCTATCCCAAAATAGTTACCCTGTGTCTACACAAGTTGCCCGTTATTTCAAAATATTTTTCAAAAAACAGGACATACTATTTCGCCATCCCGGTAAACCTCATTGCAGGAGGATTAAGGAATGGCTCGAAATAGTGCATTATTTCAAAATTTGGTGCTGTGTAGATGCGCCAAACTTCAAAATAATCTATTTTGAAATAGACTCAAAATAAGATGTGCAATTTGCATAACACAAATTGCCTATCTTATTTCGAGTTTAGGGTGCTGTGTAGACGCACCCATAAAGGAGAGTGCTTCCTTGCCAGAAGTTGGACAGGATGCCTTGTTGGGAATTTTATAAGATTTGTGTGTCAGCACAAGCATAAATTCAGCCCTTACGTCCTTTGAAGGGACAGTGTTGGTTATATTAAGGGTTATATATCAAGGAGTATAAACATTTTTCCTAAAGTGACATCTTGAGACACTGTCTTGTGACATCTTGAGACTTACCATTAATGATTGTATGGACCCTCTCCCTTCCCCTGATAATCAGACATCTCTTGGCAAAGCAACAATAGCTTAACTTAAAAAGTGGCACTAGGCAAATATTTAATGTATTTTAGCTTCTTTTAAAGTGATTTGGTCTCTGGAAACAAGTAGAACTAACATATGACCAACCATCACTATGTACTCTTTAGGAGTCACTAGGGTAGATACATTGCATTGTGACGTGCTCTCTGAATTGGACCAAAAGCTGATTTTCACAACACCCTTTTAAGAATGCTTTTACAAACCCGCATTGATTCTTTCTATGTACAGGAGATGTCTATGTTAGGCCTTGGTGAAAACATAGATCTACACATCATGCAACTGCCCGTGGCTTACCGAAAAGCAAAGGAACTGGTCTGCAAGATATGGGGGACTCTTCAACCACTGGTCAGTGATCATTACATAGTTTAATTTTATTTATTTATTGCTTAAATTAAAATAGAGCCACATATTGCAGTGTCTGTTCAGAGAGTGGATACAGCTTGTCCACTACAGATAGTCAGGAAAAACAGGAGAGAGAAGTAGGGTAGAACTTCCAACCATGGGCTGAGAGATAGGGTGGATGGACCAAAGAAACCTACTTGAGCTTTCAAAACCTCTCCCTCTTTTCAATCCACAAAACAAAGGGTATTATCTTTTAAGCACCTGAAGTGATAGTGAGCAATTAAATGTAATGTTGTCCCTCTGGCTGACAAAATGGACAATCGGGACTTTGAAGGACAATGCCGTGAAGGTGTTTTCATAGTATAACCACCAATAATATTAGTGCCAGTGATTCTCTTTGTTTTTCATTGTGAACCAACTTAATCAGAATCTCACTTTTTTCTTCCCCACACCTCTACTGAATGAAACAATGAGAGAACTATTCTGTGGGCCATCACCAAAGACATCGGGGAAGACTGGAAATGGTTACACTAGCTACCTGCATTAGGAGGGTCTTTCCCAAAATAATTCATTGAGTTTCTAGAAAGGCTGTTGGATGCTCTTAACAAGAATCAGATGGAAAAGGAATCAGAGCAATTAGATCACCACCCAAAAGTGGACCTTAGCCAGAACACAGACAGATGCAATGCCTGTTTGTAAGGATTTTCAGCTGCAACAGGCGTAACTGATGTGCAAACAAAGCTAGTGTAGCTCTGGGCAATGAGCAAAAGGGCACAGTGCTGGATTCTATGGTACTAGCTAAATTAAGCTCAGAAAAAACAAACGTGGAAAAATAACTGGGGAGATGGGAATGCATATCTGAGAAAGCATGGGTGGGTGCAATATTTCTCTCTGGTGTCTAGTTTAGATGAAGTGGTGGTACAGAGATACAGAACTCCTTTATTTCCTTCACAGCAATCAAATGGCAGCTGGAGAGAGCCTTTCAGGGTACTAAAACAACTTTTCCTACTGTACATAGGATCTCAGATGATTTTCATCATGATATTTGAGCGTGTAGCTCTGTAAGAGAATGACAGCTAACCATTGCTCACTATGTCTTGGTGTAAAAAAATCTATCACATTAATGTTTGAGAAGTGTAGAGGAACAGCTGGTGTTCGAAAGGTGAATATGGACTCTGGATACATTCTAGGCAACTTTTTAATTTGTTTTTTTTACTGACTCCCTATAAAAATCCCCATCCTCTTATAAAAGGACACAAGATCAATGTAGAATGTCAGGCTTTTTAACAATGTTTTTGTAGAATAAATTTCATTCAGATGCATACCAATCACTTATAGGCAAATACGTTTGCAATTTTAAAAATATGTTAGAAAATGGTACATTATTGCATCTTGAGATATTACGTGGATAGGTAAAGTTGCAATTTTGTTAGTTATTTTACCACACTAAAGAATGTTCCTCTCAGTAGGCAAATGTGTTAATCAGGAGCAACATATTTAGTGGGATGTTCTGTGACGCAGTTTAACCTAATGAGAATTAGGAAATAATGTAAGTTCTGCCTAAAAGTGATGCATTTACTTGGTGTTCGGTGATTAAGTGGCACTTATGTATAGTGATGAGCATGGTATAAAATATTTATATGGTGCTAACTAGACATAAAAATGTCCTTTCCTACAAACATTGATAAACACCAATTTGGGGCCAAATCCTGCAATCCTTGTGCATCCAAAACATCTATTTAATGAAGTTTTGGGTGGGCAAGAAACTCAGAATTTAAGCTCTAAAAGAAGAAATAAAGCTCTAGCACAGGAAAACTTATTCGAGCATTTCATCCAGTAGAATATTTTAAAATTAGGATTTTATAAAAGATCCTTCTTTGCTTAAGTGTGAAAGCTACTTACTTGGAATAAGAAGCTGCTAACTTTGACGGCTTGATTAAGAAGACTATGTCCAGTGGGTAATATAATCTGCACCTTTAGAATCTTATTGACAGACACTGTGCAACATCTTTTGGGAGTTTTTAAAGGGTCAGCTAAAGAATGATGATGAAAATTGGTGCAATTTGATCCATAAGTTAATGATGAAATAAATAGGTTAGCTTTTAACCATGGTGTTGTGTACAGAATAGCGGAAAGAACCTCTGTCAGTTACAAAAAGAAAAAAAAAAAAGGATGTGGCATATATCCTTGCACTTAAGTCATCATCAAACTAGATAAAACAAACAACAAAAGTCCAATTTTGTTCTTCATTACAAAGGATTACCTAACTTTTCTCTAAAGAGGAGCGATAAAGATACTTCAACTTGGAGCTGGTATTTCACAAAGTGTTTGGTGTTACTGCATTGGATGATTTTTAAAAACAGGTCTGTCATTTTTATTTCCTCTTACTCACTTTGGCGGGGGCAAAAAAACAGCTTACTGTCCACATTGGACTGTCTTCATCTGCCAAAGCGATCATCCTTGAACAGTGTGGGAAGAACAAAGGCTACAAAGAGATGGATGTGTGTGGTTTTTGCCCAGAAGGTGGTTGTTGTCTGTCAGATGGCCCAGAAAGGATTGAGTCTACAATTGATATGAAAACTCTCTGGAAAAATATTTCGGTGGAAGGGATTGATATTGTCTTTTCAAGAGATGCAGGAAGGTAAACACATTATTAGTGGGAGAGGTAATTAAAGCAGCTTATTTCACCTTCAAGAATCATTACAAGGACTTGTTCCCCCCAATACAAATATCTGCATAAAGTTAACAGTCATAGGAGTAAAAAGGAAAAGAGGGATTGAAAATTTAAGCTCAAGACATCTGCAAAAAATAAGGTGGACACAAATGTTTCCTAGAATTTGTAAATTCCAGTAGAATCAATTTTTAAAACAAAATATGACAGTGGCCAATTTTTTTCAGCATTGCACAACATAATGAGAAAGCGATTCTGACTAGCCTGATTTCAACCCACTTTCATTGTCCAAACAGAGTGAGAGGAGTACAAAAGGTGAAGAGTACAAAAGGAGCAAATTTAAGAGTAAACAAATTCATTTAAAATCTTTTTAAAAAGTCTATGACAACTAACTTTTTTTATCTGTGTTTTTAACCTGTCTTTAAAACCAACCAGATTCTTGAAGGTCAAAATTATCTAGTTTTTATTTTCAGAGTGTTTGGGTCATGGAATGATGTGGTAGGACAAAAGGGAAGAATTTATCCAGTAAGCATCTTATACATGCACTTTTTAAAAACAAATTGTGCTATTCAAAGGGGTGGGAAATGGGGTTCTAATGGTAGGGGAGTGTGTGGGGACAGTTGGGTAATTTCCCAACTAATTTAGTTTGTGACCCCACAAAACAATGCATGCATATATTTTTTTATTTTGCTACCTCTATTTAAGTGGGAATCCATCAAATCAAGTCAAAATTCAAGGACTGTTTGTTTCTCAAACCATTTTAATTTCCAATTTTCATAATTCAATGTACAAACTAAATCAGCGTTGACTGTGTAAAGTGTGGTTAATTACCATAAATCCAAGTTTAGCTTTCCTTAATTCAGGTTTATTTTTAATATTGTAGGTACATCTGTGATTATATCTATTACACCTCTCTGTATTACGGTAACGGAAGAGCAGCTTTTATCCATGTGCCACCATTATCCAAATGGGTAACAGCAGACTTTCTAGGAAGAACCCTACGGATGATTATCTTAGAGATGTTAAAGCAGTGTGGACAAAAGACAGAATAAAAAGGATGGTTTATAGAAGACATTCAGGTTTCTCAAAATACAATAAAATTATTTTGCCTTCCTCAGCAACCCATAAGATTTAAAAAAAAAAAAAAAAAAAAATCAAACATTACTTCTGATTTAGGGTACAAGGAAAATTCTCAAGAAAATAGTATTAAAAAGGTTACCTTGCTCAGCTCTCAAAGACTTGTTAAAAAGATACGAAAGGAAAGTGATTTAACACACACTTGGAAAGTTGGTTTCTGATATCTGATATGCAGTTTGACTTTGTACATCTTACTTACAAAAATTCAGTGACGTGCACGATTATAACCATACAAAATTTCAACTTCATCTATACACGAGGGAAATTTTTCTCCCAAGGCCAGTAGAATAGATCCGAGCCATATAAAATGTGCCTATAAAAAGTTTGTATTTTGGGATGAAAATTACATGCAATGCTCCCATCTTGTGGGCCTTTAAAATCAACCTCCCTCCAGAAAAGTTTCCCTTTTATGAGCCAAGATACAGTCACCTCCTCAAAACACACAAAGCTTTCCAGTGGCAGGCCCACACGCAGGCGGGATGCGAATGCACTCCCCATGGTTCCCCATGAGGCCAATCCTGGCCAGGCTGGGGTGGCACACTGCCCAAGCTGGTTGGGGAAGACTGGAGCTGATCTCCCTACTCCCCGATCAATGCTGGGGGGGGGCTCTTCCCGCAGTTTCCAGCACCCGTGGCCAGCGAGCTGCTGCCTGGCGCCGCTTCAACTCTGCTTGAGCTAGGCTGGGTAGGGTTGCTGGTGCTAAGGTGCAAGGCAAAGGCCCCATGAGCCCCATTCCCTCTAGGCCAGGTCCCAGGGATCAGAGCTGTAGCCAGCAGAGGTTGTGAGGCGTGGCTGCTCTCCCTCGTGGTCACTGCAGCTGCTTGCCCGCTTCTCAGCTACTGCCTGGCCTCGGGACACAGGTACATGTCACTCCAGAGAGCGCCTAGAGTCACGCCGCCCTTCCTCTCCAGCGTGTCTTCGTCCCCCAGTGCCTGAGGCTTCACAACCCAGCTTCAGGTGGCTTGTAAAAGTCCTGCACCACGTGGGACATCCCCAATCCTCCAGTTATGGTTGGTGGGATTCCGTCTTTTCCTCTGCCCTGACTGTGCCCAGCATTACACATCCTGCAAAGCCAGGTCCTGCTCCTAGCCCCAAGACCGGAGGTTCCTGTTTTGCATTCCAATAGATCCATTTACATTCGCACCAGAAATGGTCACAGAAATGTGCCTAGTTTGAACATGCAATGAAATGCAAAAAAGTCATCCTCGGTCTCTAAAATACTTACAACAGCAAAAGACCCATACACTACAGTAACTGTTGTGAGCTACAGTGTTTGAGTTCGTTGCCTTAGAACAGGGGTCTCCAAACTACGGCCCGCGAGGCCCTCTCATCCGGCCCGTGGAGACCTTTTTGTCTACGGAAAAAAAATTACGGAAATTTACGTGTATCCTGCCAAGATCAGCCGCCGCTGATGACTGCAGCTGGAAGTCATTGAGTTGCAAGCAAATGACCTCCTTAGGGACAAGTTCAAAATAGGACTGGTGGGTTTTTACCAGTTTTTGCCCAAGGAAGACTTTCCTAATGTCAAAACTTTTGCATCAAGGTACCTTTCAATCTTTGGAACAACATACCTGTGTGAACAAACATTTTCAAGAATGAAATACGTGAAGAACAATTTGAGAACAAACTTGTCCGATGATAATCTCAGGTCACTGTTGATGTTAGGGACAACAAATCTAAAGCCAGAAATGTCTGCTATTTTGGCATCCAGGAAACAATTTCACCATTCACACTAATACAGGTGTTCATGTGTAGTGTATCAATGTGTTATTAAATAATAACTGAATAAAATAATATTAAATAAATAATTAAAAACAACATCCATGTTTTGATTGTTTTTTATTTGGACCTCAAGTGTGTAGTCGGCCCCCGAACTGCTGTTTGATAGTTAATGCGGCCCTCGGGCTGAAAAGTTTGGAGACCCCTGCCTTAGAATAAGAGTTAAAACATATTGTTCAGATGACAGATTTTTCAAACAAGGCTGCAAAGCCCCAGTATTTGCAATTGGCTCCCAGATATTTGTATGCATGCACAAATTGTCCATTTTGCAAAGGTATTCAATTATTTTTTGCAAATACAGTGATGGGCACAGTAAGTTGATACACATTTTTACAAAATAAACCTGTTGCCCTCCCTTTTGGAAATGAAGCCTTAAATGAAACGAATGCTGTGAAGTTTGATCACTGTATGCACGGGATATCTACAAATTAAACAATATATTACATTCTACTAAACTGTCTGCAAAGAAAACTATTCTTCATCTATAGGCACCTATTATAAGGCAGGCACTTAGGTTTGCTGGGTCTCTGCATAGATGCCATTTTACACAAACAGAATTCTGTTTTTAACAGTCCCCAATATTGGAGTGAGGAAACTTTTAAGTGGCAATGAAACTTGCAGCATTACTAACGTCAAATTTTGAAATCATGATGTTGGCTTAAAAATAATTAAGATTTAAAGGAAGGGCTGGCTTTTAATTTGCCATCTGGTGTTAGTGCCTTTAGGGTTCAGGTTTTTCAATTTTTCTCTTCCACAATAAGGGTTAGAAACCAATCTTCTAACTGCAAGCTGAAATTCTTTTGTAATCACATGAATCCAAGAATATATTAACATTAGATACCATTAAAACCAGGTGTGACAACACTGATTAATAATCCAGGCATCCTCATGTCATAAAAGCAATGGACTTTCTGACATTGATAAAAGTTTAAGTGGGAGCCTTAATATATTTCACATTTGAAGAGGATATAAAACCATCATCGCATCTTGACAGCCGCAAAGAGTGAAAGTGGTCAAACTGAGCTTAGCAGGCAGTGTTTCTCTTCTGCTGCCCCAATACTGCATATTCCAGGTGGGTTTCAGTCCCAAATTGCCAGATTATTTTCAAATTAAATAGTTATGGTGTGTAAAAAAAGGTATCAATTGGAATTCCATCTAAACTACTGTAATACTGGAAAGAAGGCAACCTTTTAAACAGTGAGGACAGAGAGAAACAAGGTGGATGAAATAATATCTTTTATTGAACCAAATTCTGTCTCCCTAGTATCACGGGACTGCACAACTACAATAACTGCACTGCATAAGAGTGAGAGAAGTTCTTCCAGGAGGTAAGGGCAGGCATAATTAAGAGTAAGGGAACAACATTCAAAGAGAAGAGTTAAGATGAATACCAGAAAAATCTTCCTTCTAATGAACTTGTTTATCCTTCTATGTATTCAGTTATTTCTTTATATTTCCTTAGCATGGGCACCCACTCAGTGCTCTCCATGGCTGTACCATACATCAACAACTTAAACCAATGCTAACTTGGGGGACTGTGTGGGCGTGCATTCACATTGTTGCAGTCCATATTTACAAAAAAAGCACCCCACACAAATTCCTGCGTAAGGTTGTGCTCTACCCATGAAAGCTCATGATACCATTTACATGTTTTGTTAAGTCTATAAAGTGCTACCAGACCATTTGTTGTTTAAGTTTACAGTTTAAGTTGTTTAAGCTTAGTACAGACTAACTCAGCTACCCTTCTAACACTTTCTCAGTGTATTTTTAGGGAGAGAGCTGTTTGACACAAAGAAGCAGCTGGTATCACTTCCTGCTGGTGATATGTGCCTGCACAGCCAAACCAGACTAAAATTATTCTAATGAATTAAGGATTACTGCAGAAAGTGGATTTTTCCAATTTGGCAGCAACAGTAAATCAATTAATCTGGATTTTAATTACAGTAACACTTACCCCAGGTTATAGGTGTCCCTGTCAATGAAAAGGCAATCCTTGTACACAGTTAAGACGCTGTCTCTCAGTCAGATTGTTCCAGCAATTCAGGGCTTACCCTTCAAATTCCCAGAGGACGGGCAACTCATGGAGACCAGTGCCACACGCTATCACGGCAGACTATCCCATTTTAAAAAGTAGGCTGCTGCATTCTACTCTAGTTTTAACGCTTGAATGGATTTTAAGGCATCATTTCTCAAGACAAGTATTGCTGGAATCCAATCTCACACCAATAAAGGCACAGATCATGGCAGGACAGTCTGCATATAAGAGGAAAGAATGACCTCTTAGCCACACTGATGTCAAGAGGAGACTTAAAACAGCTGGGAAGCAAAGCAGACCCCTTGATAACAAAATTCCAGACTTTTCTGGTCAAATCCTTTCACTGCTATCGTCTGTATCTCATTCACGGCCACACATTAAAATATCCTACCATACTATGCTCTCCAGACTCAGTGGGACAGAGGCATGAAATAGGGTCTCACTGTTGCCCTCAATCCATATTTTCCTTGGTAACTTCACTAATAGCTTTGCATACATGCTGAATAAGACCAAGAGACTCTGAACTGCCATGAGATACCCTTCAAGAAAGAGCGATTGGAGCAGGAGAGGAATCAGCCAACTGGATCTTCAGAGTTTTCTCCAAAAGGAAAGATACAGAAACAATTGAAAGACAGCCCAACCCTCAGATTAGGTAACATATCACCACCACCTCAGCGACGAAGACAGCAGATAAACGTATCAGCACAGAGGCCTTATATTTGTCCAACTCCAACCTCTCATGCCACATGTGCAATCCCTTTTGTTGTAAACTCTGAATGACAAGGGCCAAATGAGTCAGAAGCATGACGATACAAACAGTTACATCTGTAGTTAGGTAGTGGTTGATAGACTTCCAGTGTCTAGATATGACTTTGAGCAAAGGCTGAATATATGCTTCCTTCAAAGAAAAGAGTGCGCCTTTCTATCTTCAAAAGAGCCACAACTTCCACAAGTAAAGATTACTCTGGCACTTAAACACTCAATAGATGTGATACCTTAACACTGACATACCCTGCAACAAGGGAGTAGTTTAGCCCCCCTCCCCCTTTTTTAAAACAAATCCCTTAAGGAGCATGATACTAATTACAAGAGGGGTGGAATTTTTAATTTTCTGGGACTGTACTTTCTTTGCTCAAGTTTGAGCTAGCAAATAAAAATCAGAAGTCACACAAATGCATACAGAATTATTTTATTTAACTTAAATCATGTAGTACTGTAACTACTAGAAAAAAGCAGAGTAAGAGAAACTAAAGGAGCCTTAGCTTCAGCCATTCAAAATAGACAAAAGTTTCTTTTTTCCATAATGTAAAGAATCCAGAGTATATCGCAATAACAGGAATAAATTCTTACAACAGAATATACAAAAACATTTTGAATTTTTTTTTATCATCTACTGATTCATTTTAATATAAACACAGGAATTTCTTTAGGAATAATTTATACACAGCAAGTCTTTTTTAATGTACTAAATTGGCCATGTTATTACTGTTTTAATTTTTTTTTTAAAAAAAGCTTTTTTAAACAAGAAAACTTGGTAAATGTATTTGCAAATGCATCAGTTCCGTAGCACTTCCTAGTTTTGTTTTTGTCCCAGAGGTAGACAAACTCTGGCCAATCCTTTCAACTCAAACCTCACTGGTTTAGAAAACAGAATGATGAGTCTCTCAAAGGCATCTAAACCATCCATAACCTTCAAAAGGTAGGGGAGGGAATATGTTCTGTCTAATTTAGAAAAAAAAAAAGATCTTCAGTATTCTTATTTAAATAAAAATAAATAGGGACCTTTCCTTGTTCATCTCAAAGCTCTAATGATGCTAGATATCTACATACATTGTATAGGCTACATACAAAACCATAATATTTGAAGTGACAAGAAATCTGTAAACAGTTATAACTGAATTAAAGAAAACTATGAAAACTGCCTTTCATCATGTTATTACGCAATCACATCCTTTAACCCATCCGACAACAAGAAGAAAAACCGGTACTAAATAACACAACTAAGACTGCTTAGCAGCATTCCCTATTCTGTTTCCATAACCAATGAGGTTCTTTCAATCCATTACGTTAACGGCACTATACAGTAAAGTGAAATGACCAGTTAAGATGATCCCGCCCCAACCAGAGGGTTCTGGAAAACCAGGATACTGAAGATACAGAACAGTTTCTCAATCTCTTTAATCAATCATTCACTGTACACTGGGACACAAAGCTTGGGGGAAAAAATGAATGAACCATGAGTTGGACAAGTAAATGATCCTTTTTGGCATATTGTAAAGCTAGCTAGTAAACTGGTACCATCAAAAAAACCTGATCATACACACACACACACACACACACACACAGACAGACACAGGAAAGTGCCTTTAAATTATTTTATAGGCATTTATAAACTACAAACATTTTATAAAATTATTCTATGTATTATTATATGTACTTACAAAATGCAATGAAACGTTTAATTAGTTCTTGTAAACCAGATCTTCGTCAACTGACTACCCGTAATCTACTGGACTTAAAAGCCCTATTGAAAATGTTAATGGATTACTAATCAACATAATGCATACAAAAAAAGGAACATTCACACATGCACACGTACTATTGATAATCATATGGTACTTGCAAAACAGATTGACCAAGAATTGATCCACTGCAATTCATATTGACCAATGACCACTGTAAACCTCTTGGTAATGAACTTAGGACATTAAGAGCTTTATTTAGAAGTACCAAATGATTAGTTATGAAGCCTGAGCCTTGATGCTATCCTACATACCGAGCTCTGGATCTATCACAAACTTCTGCCAAGCCCTGTATTTCCATCCTTTGTTCTCCTCCTTCCACACTACCACTCTCAATTCCAACTGACTTGGTTGTAGTTCTTAAATGCACAAGAAGTAATTTAAATGCCTTTATTCAGAACAACCAGTCTTCTGAATCAAGGCAATCCCTGAACTTCTCCTGACCATTGACAGTTCTGTATCTTCAGCACCTCTGGCAATTAATGTTTAATATACTTGTCATCTTTGATTTATAATTATTGTTTGCACACTGAAGAGTGGAGCTGCAATATCTGGCTTTCACTGGTTAATAAGGAGTGGATCTCTTGCACTTTCCCCTATTGTTTCTTAGCCCAGTTATTAAATACATGGTTGACAAACAAAATAAGAAGAGTAACAGAGGAAAGTGTTGCTTGTACTACTGGAATGAAAAGGGTTTTTATTAAAAAAAGAGATATATATATATATGTATAACAACAAGAGCGCCATTTGTTTAGGCTTGTATTGTCCTCAACGACCCTCAGCAGTTCCCAGAGGACTTAATAGTAGTTCCATCTGGTGACCAGTCATCCTGGGCAAACTGGGCTTTTAGTGACACCAACAGGAGCATCAGTGCAAACAAATCTAGAGTCATACATCACTTAGAACCAGCTTTGAAGAACGGAGGCATCACACGGAGGAAGAGGCTTGATGGAACATGCGTTAGCCTCAAGTTTTACATCATCCGTGGCTTCTGTGCCTAATCTATTAACCCAACAAAAATAATCTTATTTAATACCAAGCATGTGATACTTCTGTATTTATACAAATCACCTTCCTTTGCAACCAAACCACCTTCAGTACCATTGAACTACTTAACAACAGTGACAAAGTCGGACAAGAACAACCCCAAATACTTAAATCAAAGTTTCTTGCTCCCTTAGTGACGCCAATTTGTTACTGATATTTTGGTACCTTTTGTCAGAATGCTTGTTTTGCAGGTTGGGTGGGTTTTTGGGTGTTTTTTTTTTTTTTAAATCATGCTCAGAAATGGGATTACTACAGGTTTATTCAAACACAGCTGAAGTTCTAAATTCTCCATACCAGCAAGCCAGCAGTGGTCTCTCAGGAAAAGGCGTCATTACAAGCCATTTTATGCTAATATCAAGCCATTAATTCTCCATTGTTCACATGCACAAATGTTATTTACTGTCAATGGGTGGTCGGCATGAAAAACCCATATGGATAAAGATATTCAGAATGCACATAAAAACAAATTCTGTAGAAACCAGTATGAAATTAGGCTAGAATTGTGAACAGAGAATACAATGGTATTGTAAAGGTGGTTTGGTCCAAGAGAACTGACTTTGTCATCACATGTGCATACTTTGCTTAGTCACATGACTGCCTTTCATTTAAGTGCTTCTGAAATGTTTATCATGATGGGTACTATATTGTTAGTGTTTTTTCCTAATTTTTTTTAAACCACCTACATAACAATTAAAAAAAAAAAACATTAACTTGGACAGTTTTAACAAAACCCTCATAGCCGGCTGAAAGATCTGAGGATCTCCAGTTGTGGAAATCAATATGTGCAAGAGAGAAGAGCAGTCGCTACACCAAAAGGTCACTGTCAAATTAGGAAAAATTAAAAAACACAAAGGAAACCCAGTAAATCAGAAATGTTGTTAGTTTTTCTGGTGTTAGAAACGCTCCTTCCAAAGACAAACTTTATTATACTTAACCACAGTACTATATATTCAAGAGGCCACATACATCTGAAAGTAGCCAAGTGCCACATTATTCAGATACCACAACTAACACCTGCATGAACAGCTGCCAGAATCAGAAAAAGAAACATTATACATCATGTTAATGGCAGGCTTGTGTTATATTAGTGCTGTACACTTGTAAACCAGTTAAGCACTATTAGAGGGAAGTCACAATTTGACGGCTGGTCCATCAGAATCCAGAGTGATAACGTATGTACAGAGAAGGGTTTGGAAGGGACTGGATTTCTACTGGCACATTCAAATTTCCCATTTAACATTTAGCATTAAGAAATCAAGGCTCCTGTCAAACAGAAGCAGCAAGTGTAAAAAGTCCAAGTTGTAAACTCAGTGTAGTGTTATCAGGTAGCCTATGACATTTCTGCCCTGTTGTTACTATTGTTGTATGCTCCAATTTATTTTTAGGTATTGATTCAGTCAAATGTCCTTTTGGTGCTTGTGGCATCTGAGAAAAAATGGTCAAGAATGACTTTTCCCCCTCTTAAGGATTAACAGAAAAGCCATTTATCTCATTCTAACAACCCCAGATCTTCAAATATTGTAGACGATTGGCTTCCATAATTAATTTGATCAAATACCTTCATTCAATCACCATCTAGCAGTTATCTGAACATACAGTCACCTGAACACACATTTGGCTGACCAATGACTGCCATGACAGAGGATTTCACAGCTACTGCGACTTCTTAAAGAATGGTGCTCTTAAGTCATAAAAACTCAGGTGGGTCTCTTGCTCTCCCCCCAAAATAAATCTTAAAAGTGGTACCAAAAAGGACAAACTGCTATAAAATAACACAAGCACAACCCTGTGAAGTGACCCTTTGGGAAAAGTAGCGACCGCTTCTCTCCAAAACCTAGAGAATGTGGTTTGTAGAGTGAGAGGTTACCAGTATCAACGGCATTTCTATTGGCTGCTGAGAAATGTGAGATGTTTTTTATATATATATACACACATATAAAAAAAATAAGAGTGAGGTAGATAAATGTTTGAAAAAAATCAAAAACTGTCCCCCTGCCATACTTTGAAAACCCTTATCTCAGTATTTAAATTTATTATGGGGCATCTCTACAGTGATTTAAACTGATATCACAAAAATAAATAAAAAAATCCTACATAGAATACCTTCTTAATTAACTTTTTTTTGTCTTTTCTTTAAAGGGAAAAATAACTACAGGACAGAGGCAAGAGAAGATAGTGGGACCTAAAACTACACAAGCAAAAAGCACTACAAACATTTTTTTAAATCTCCAGTCACAATGAGCAATCAGTATATTTTAATTCTTTGTTCTTACTCAAAAAAAAAAATTTAACGTTTCCATCCCAGAACCACTTCTTTTACTGCCATCATTTGGTTGGATCAGTGCTAAACAAGGGGTTAGATGCAATAATAAACTTAAGATGAGCAACTGTTACGGCTCCTTTTTTTAAACTAACATCATAGCCCCTCACCTCCTACTACTTAAACCCTCCTCTCTCCACCCCCACACATTCGTAAGGGTGCCTCAGCTGAACTAGCAAGCTACTATTTCTCCTTTGTGCTGAAGTTTCATCTATGGTCTGAACGCACAAGCTTGTACTTGTACAGGTTTCCATAGATGCCACGTTTTAACTGTTTGCTAGCAAATCTGGTGGCCCCCACCCACTTAAAAGCTCTCTGGTTCCCCCCACCTCATCTCAACAGCTCAGTCATATGGCAAACCAGGGAGGAACTTCAGCATGGGGCGGTCCAGAATGTGGCCTTTCAACATCTTCTAATGAGAAAGTCTACTAGCTGGGATCTGCTAGATCAGCACATTTAAAGGCCATAACAATAAGTAACGATGCCGAACACTGACAGCTCAACCAAGTTAGAGGAAACGCAGCTGTTGTTCATGGGATGGAAGGGTTAAACGATTCATTTTAAAAAATAGAGACCCAAAAGCCTGGTGTCCGCTGTTGTACCCAACAATTAAAAAAATATATATATATATATGCGTGTCACAACCAAAACAAGAGGCAAGGGAAGGAGGGGATCTGACTCTTGTACAACGATGAATATGAACACTGAACAAGAATGTACTCAATATGTAACCTTTTTTGTTTTTTCTGACCTGAGTTTGTATCGTGCCTTGCACTGTAACAGACTCGAATGCTGCCTGGGCAGAGGCTAGCAGAAGGAGGGAAGATAGGGTTAAAACCACCACCAAAGAGCACCACTGGAGTGCATCTGGTTGTGTATATCCCTTTTCCCCCGGTTCCCTCAAGAGCCTTGTAACCCACACAGCCAAGATGTTGTAAAACAACTAATGGAAAAAAAAGAGGAGGAAATGTATTTATAAAAAGGCATTAAACAGTTCATGGCAAATCATGTTACAGGGATCAGTTACGAGGAAGAAGGAAGTAAAAGTTACACACTATAGTACAAAGCATAAGAAATTTGTTGGAGGGGGAGGAAGGGAAGGAGGGCAGACCTGAAGGTTTTCATAGATTAAATCCACAAAGATAAAGAACAAAAAAAATAGCAGCTTTTTTCTGTACAGACATATAGATGAGTATCTGAACCGTAAAAAAGTTATAAAAGTGACACAAAAGACAATGTGTATGCAAATGATCCATGGTCTAACATAGAACTGCAAGACCCTTCGAGAAGTCTTAATAACAGAGAGCAAAGGTCAACAAAGCGTCATATGCTTGAATCCATTACCGCTTTTTGTATTCTCCAATTTGTTTTGACATGTGTTTTCCAGCTAGCCTGAGAAGGAGAGTAGGCTGCAACGACGGAGATCCCTTCTGGTTCATTTCAGGCTGGTTTGCTGTTTTTGGCGTGCGGTCAACTTTTTTTTTTTGCACGAAATATATGTAAGAGTGTACAAGTGTGTGTGTGTGAGAGATATTTGGCTCACCACTGCCAGTTTTGTCCAGAATTCTTGGTGGGGGAGGGTTGATGGAGGGAGGACTGTTTCTAAACCCTGCCCCCCTTTTCCTCTCCATCATGAGAACACAAATCATGTTTTGTCCAGTTTAAAAAAAGATCTAGACAATCAGATTATTTTTTTAAATACCAGTGTATGATTGAATGGAGTGTATTGGTCAGTATCTCTTAAATGGAGCAGTTGATTAGTTTGCTCCTTCCAAGCCTACAAAAACAAACATCCCTCCCCCCCCACAAAAAAAACCAAAACCACTAACTCCCCAAAAAGTTTCTTTTTTTTGTTTTTGGCAAAATTTGGCAGCGTTGAAAATGGTAACAACCTTGGACAAATGATGGCCCTTTCTAAGTTCTTTTACATGTTCCTAAAAAGATTAGAGTATCATTAAAAATTCAGTCTTTTTTTAAATTCTGTTTTTATAAAGACCTACAGTGTTAAGCAGGTGTTTGCAAGGGCTAACGGGGAGCCACCTGGCCTGCAATTTCTTTGATCTGATAAAAGTGCTGTATGGTTGAACTTGCACGCAGATATGTTTCCCATTATGAAACAGAAAGAGAGAGAGAAAGAGAGAGAGAAAGAAGAGAGACACATCAGATCTCAAGTTTTCTGTTGCTATTAAGTGTTAACATTAGAGTTTTCAAAGGCTGACTCTGCGCCCCACTGAACGGAGTCCTTTACTGAAATAAACATCTGCTTGCATATTGAACAAAGAAAAAACTAATGTGTTTACTGAAAAGAGGATTCTCCTGTGTGCAGCTATGGCAGTTCTGAAGATCCACTGAGGTACAGTAGGCTTTTGAATATATTTTCTTCTTTCTTTCTTCCCCCACCATGTGTGTTTGTGAGATTCTGGGTTTTAAGGATCAGCAGGCCGAAGACTGGGGCAAAGGTAAGGCCCGTTCGTTCTTGCGTCCCCCGTTCATGTGCGCGTACGGCTGTCTCTCTTCAAAGCTGGCCCGCAGGACCACCACGCCTGGGCCGTTCTCAGCTTTGTGTCCTGAGTGCTTGTCAGTGGGTTGGAGGGTGGAGGAGGGATCTAAAGGAATGCTCTCCATGTTTTCAGTCTCCAGATCGAGTTCCTCGGTGTCTGGAGGCTTGTTCTCTTCGCTGTAGAAGAAGGAGACCTCTTTGAATGCTGGATCCAGCTCATCCTTAATGCTACCGATTATTTCCAGGAAAGAGGGCCTCATCTTGGGGTTGTACTGCCAACACATCCTCATCAACTCAAACCTGGAATGCAAAAAATAAAATAAAACCAAAATAAACTAGCAAAATAAACACACGTGTACAATCTGATACAGTTACATAAGAAAGTCCTTTTTGAACCCAGGGAAACACTCCATTTTGACGTTTCACACTGCAACCACCTAATGCTTTTATACCGTGCCATTGCAAAAGTCTCACTGCATGGAACAAAACTGTTACTACAGTAAAACTCTATTGGTCCGGCATCCAATGCTCTGGCACTCCTGATGGTCCGGCACCATCAGGGACCCGGAAGTGCTCTGGCTGCCGGACAATTGGAACTGCTATGCGCCCAGCTTCCCCGATTCAGCTGCTGCTGAAACTGACTAGCAGCTGAATCGGGGAAGCCAGGGGCAGAGCAGCTGGGGTGCTGCTGGGTTGGTCCCATAGCGCCGCTCCTTGGCGCTGCGGAGCCAACCGGGCAGCACCCCAGCTGCTCTGTCCGAGGCGTCCCCAAGAGCAGCTGGGGTGCTGCCGGGTTGGTCTCGCAGCGCTGAAGGGCAGTGCTACCACACCAACCCGGCAGCACCCCAGCTGCTCTGCCCCAGGCGTCCCGGATTCAGCTGCTGCTGTAACTGACCAGCAGCAGCTGAATCGGGACGCCTGGGGCAGAGCCAGACTATCGGAAGGGGGGGCTATGAAGGGTCTGAGGTGGCATCCCCTCCCCACCCGTCACAGCCCCCCGCCTCCGATAGTCCAGCATATCTGATAATCCGGCACCCCCTGGGTCCTAAAGGTGCCGGATTATCGGAAGTTTACTGTACTATGAAATACAACACTAAGGCCTGGGTCTACTCTAGAGCGAAAGGTCGACTTAAGATATGCAACTCTAGTTACAATGATCATGTAGCTAGAGGCCAAGTATATTAAATCGCAGTCTACACAGCAGGAGGTCAACTGGAGCAAATGCTCCCATTGGCTCTCTCACTCCTCATGAGGAGCAGGAGTACCAGTGCTGATGGGAGCGCCCTCTGAGTTCTATTTAGCAGGTCTTCAGTAGACCTACTAAATCGAACACTGGAAAATGGTGGCAGCGTCAATCTTCTGTGTAATATAGACATGGCCGAAGAGTAGAAGTCTCCTAAAACCAGAAATACCCTTGATGGAGTTGCAACCTGCCTCCTCCCCTCACCCCCCTGTTGCAAACTGACAAGTTTGAATATGCCTAATACTGAGAGAGATTCAGGTAGATCAGATAGACACTGCTACAGAGAAGACATATTAATAGGTTTTAAAGGCCAGAAGAGACCGGAGTGTCACTGTCCACCGACATTTCACCCTGCAATTCCTGCATGATTGAATTACAGCAAATATTTTAGAGAAACATTCAATCTTGATTAAAGGATGAAAGAGAAAAATTATCTAAAATGGATAGACACACCAAAAAAGACTGAGCTCCTTACAGCTTTTGTGGCAAGGTATTTTCACAAATACGCACTTTTTTTTTTTTTCCCAGAGTGGCCACCAGGGAAAGCTGGGGAGGGCTAGCCTCTCCCACTAGTTCGAATTAAGGGGCTACACACCCCTTAATTCGAACGAATACGTTCAAACTAGGCTTAGTCCTCGTGGAATGAGGTTTACTTTTAATTCGAACTAGCGGAGCACTTAGTTCGAACTAACTTTGTAGTGTAGACATACTCTATGCCTCAGTCCTTTACAGCCGGGAAAATGTTTCCCTGGCTCACAGAGTGCAGTGAGACTAAATCCTTGAATTTTTGAGGGTCTCAGATACTACAAGGAACTGTCCACAAATTATGTTCCATATTTTTTATTATTTTCAGGAACCACCCATCCCTTTTCAACTCACACAAAATTGAAGAACTACTCACACCTTGATGTGTTACATAATTTATGGCTAGCCCCCAATGGTTTGGGGTCAGCTACTCATACTAATACAAACATAAATAAATTCCAACTCTGCTAATAAAACAGCCATAAGCTTCTGAAACCCAGACTCTACTCAGAGATCTGACTTATTTTAATAAAACTTTAGCCTTGCAAGATGGATTTCCTAAATCATGTAATCAGCATTCTATTCCCCAAGTTATAATGTCAAAGCGTTCTATCAATACATAAAATGCCCCCAAATTAATGAAGTATTAAAGAGAAATAGATCAGATGAGCCATTTAACGCTCTGGAAGCTTAGCTCACACTCCTGACAAAAGCAACTCAAACCCAAACTGAAGCGCCTATAACAATGTTCCGTTATATAGGTTCAATATCATAGAATCATCTGGGCTGAAGAGAGTTCACTTTAGAAAATACATTATCCAAATAACTATTTCAGAGGAAATAAATTTGGGTAAGAACCTCACTGCTGGCTCCGGCTGGCCCCTTCCTGCCAGAGCAGCTAACACAGGTTATAAAACCCCACCACTGAGCAGGGACTACTTCCTACCGGAAATGCAGTCCAAGGTTGCCTTCCGAAGACCCCGTCAAGCCTACGCAGAGAGGGCATGCTGGAGGTGAGAGGGTACACGAGATGTCCTGTGAAGATTCCAGGCAGTGCTGCAGCCCAGAGGGAAGCCTCCATAATTTAGAAGAGCCCCTAGGTTTGTCTAAATGATGTCAGGAAGTTCTCTGCTCTCCAAAGCAGCCCAGAATTGGGACAGTACAAACAGGGGCGGATATAGGGCAGGGCGAACGGGGCGGCCGCCCCGGGCCCCGCACATGCGCCGTGGCAAAGGGGGGCCCCGCAGAGTTATGCTGCCCGGGGCCCCGCAAAACAGTCATCTGCCCCTGAGTACAAAAGTCACTTAAAGCCACTTGAACCCTCAGAGCCCCGGTAACTCCACTTAACCCCACTGGAAGAATTTTCAACATCCAGTTTACTTTTCATTATTTCCTGTTGATTTTTTTGTGATATATTTCGAATTCAAGGAAAATGGACTAGCTAGGTTTCACTTTCTAGTTCTCATGTTCTTACCATCTCGTCACCTGGATATACTGCAACATATTACCCTTATAGTCCCAGGTATGTACATCCAAAGAGAAACAAAATCAGCACCCTATAACTCTGCTTCTTCTCAGCAAGGGAGACAGAATTATTACGGGAGACACTGATATACTATGGAGACAAGAAACGGATAAGCCAGTGGTTCCCAAATTTTTTGGCATCGGGCCCCCTTTTTGATTTTTGAGAAACCCTCACGCCCCCGTCCCCCATAGCAGCAAAACTTATTGAGGGGAAAAAAAAAAAAAAAAAGAACAGACCAGGGCCAAAAACAAAAATAGCAGCAACACTTGGGGAAGGGGGCTGGGTCGCCTTGCGCCTCCCTGGAATTTCTTCACCACCCTAGTTTGGGAACCTATAAGCTAGATAGTAGGCTGCTATGTTTGGGTTGCAAATAGCTTGGGGAAATATTTAAATGCAAACAAATATTCTCGTCACTGAAATGTTTCTTTCAACTACGCACACATTTCTATTAATACTAGGTTGGGTACTACTTGATATCATCAATAAGAATAAAAATTAACTACAACAAGTAAACATGCAAAGACTAAAAATTATCTAGCAAAACCACCAAAAATCACATGAACTGCTAGCCACTACATCACAATATACTACGTACGCATATAAAAATCTCAGGAGTTGCTGTGTTAGTTGTAACTTTAGAAACAACGAGCAGTCCTGTGGCACCTCAGAGACTTAAACATATTAGATCATGAGGTTTCATGAGTAAAACCCACTACTCATCCGATAAAGTGGGTTATAGACACAAAAGCTCATGATATAATGTTTGTTAGTCTCTAAGGTGCCATAGGACTGCATGCTACATATAAAAATGTTTACTTTTTCTTTTGAAACTTTTTTCTATTTCGATTGAAGCCAACCTATAAAAATGCGTCTTCCCCTGTCACTTCCCCCTCCCCTACAAGAAGAAAGCGAAGAAAGTCTGTGACATACACACATATATAAAAATAAAATAAAATCCATTTCTGTTACTTCATTGCTGTTTCCTCTCTAGCTGACTGCTATGTCCCTGAATAGAAGCATCAGCTGGGCCAAGAACACTGGATATTCACTGGCTCCCTGCCCTGCAGCCTAAGGGCAATGCTTAGGAGATACCACAAGCAGTAGAGTAATGCAAGTGACATCAGCACAAACAAGAACATGTGATGTTTCTTTTAAGCCATTCCAGAATCAAAACCTTAGAGTGCTTCCCGTAAAAGGAAGGTTGGTTTTTTTTTAAATATTCTTTTTCCCACTTGGTAAGACTGGAGACCTTGTTTACACTCTCTCAACAAGAGAACTTCCCAGTAGACAATTGGAAAAATTTACAGGATTACAGGATTCTCTTTTTAATTTCATTACCTATGTTTTTCAGGGATGGTAAGTCAGGCCTGGGAAGTTACAGCAATCACTAAGCAGCAGAAGAATATTCAATATGCTTGAAATCAATTTTCCACATTCTGCTTACACGGAAATGCAGCCAAAGTCACTGTGCTTTCTGCACATGGGCAATAAATAAATAGCTAGAAAAGCTGAATTCCTTTTTAATATTCTGAGTGCCTAGCAGAGACCATAATTAACTCAATATACATTTGTGATATGCATTAAGCTTGATTCCTGACAACTGGGTCTGACAACAGCTAGGAAGTTAGAAGGAAGAGCAAGGGCTGTTCCTATCCTCATGCCCACTACATCCTCTAAAAGCAGCTATGACCCCTATATATGTCTTAAGTAGTAGATGCTGGCTTTAAAATATGCCATAACCACAGACAAAGCAAAAATCAGAACTGTTTAAACTGGCTGGTCATCTAAGCTACATAATTGGGAAGCCAGTGTTCAAAGAATTCTTGCTTCCAACACAGAATTCTTCCTCTTGCCTCAAATAAATTTTTAAAATCCCAGCGGGAATACATAGTCTATGGTCTTAAACAGCAATAAAACTGCTTGATGTACAGTTGTAGTTTGATGCACACTGCATTAGGGATGTTAAATGGCGTTTAACCAGATAATCAACTAGTCAATGGAAACTCCATTTGCTGATATGGGGGAAGAACTGCAGAGCTTCCCCCCTGCCACCAAGAGCAAACCCCGCTGAGCTTCTGGTTTTAAAAGGTATTAAAAGCCTGGTGGCTCTTAATACATTTAAAATGCAGAAACGCGTGGGGGGGGGGGGGGGGGAAGAGACGACACCAGGCACATGCTGATTCCTGGCTTGCACCCAGTCCCCTGCTACACCTCCCCTGCCCCCATGCCCATGGAGATGGTGCTGGGGGAAACCGGCTTGTAAGCTGGCTCCCCCAGCACTGGTTCCTGCTCTCCTGATTGATGCCTATCTCTGATAGAGGCAGCATGGGGGACGGGAGGAAGTGACTAGTCGAGTAACTAATCGACTATCCGATTCCATCCCTACACTGCATTGCTATTACAATCACAGTATATAAGGTGTGACTTATGTGGCAAGAGGGAGAAAAGCAGCAGCGTACCTCTAATATCCAGCAACTATGACCTATTGTATGATCAAATGTGTGACATTTAGCAAAATATTCCTTCACCCTCATACTCAATAAGTACAACTGCCTAAAAAAGTCACTTCTTTGCTTTTAGTTCCTTTTCAAATACTTTCCATGCCTCTGTCAGTGAAACTGCCTAATACCACACAAGGTCTGTCTTAACGAGCACAAGGGAAAACCCCACTGCAAAATAAAATCGGTCACATTCTTCAGGTGTACTTTCTTTCTGATCCAACTTGAAGTTAATGATTTTGCTGCTTGAGGTGAGCAAAGTATAGCAACATAGAAGTATAACATTCATACAAGATGAAATGTCAGAGCCTCTTGCATTGAGTTGTGCGTGTGTTTGGGTATGTGTGTTGCGGGGATGGCAGCAAGAGAGGCCCTACGTAAAATTTAAGGCATATGACAATAGCCCTGAGTTATATTCCCTCTAACTTTTTCCATGTTTGTGTGGAATAAATTTTGTTATGTGCACAAAGGCATGTACAAAGATGCATCAACAATATAAACATTTGCTGCTGGCTCTAGGTATTCTGCTAAATCAACTGGACGGCACCTGAATCTGTCCTGGGTGGCCGACCAAGTGCTCAGCTTACAGGAGACACTGGCCCTGAGCATTACGGTAACACAACTGTACATGTGAGTATTTCAGAGAGTTACTGTAATAGATTTATTATCACAAGGGCTGTGGTGGGTTATCCTGTGTTGCATTTTACCCCCTCCATCCTTTGGAGGGAGCCTTCCTACTACCCGATGCTCCAATTTACCCCAAAAGGTAAGCACACAGGCTGCTCTCTCAGACATCAGCCACCCACAATTTTATTTTAGCTGCTTTCAAGACACACACATTTGGAGGAGGCAGCCCCATGGCTACTCAGGTAAGTCTTGTGGTATATTTATACTCTGGAGGAGAAGACAAGTGTTGTCACTAGGGGGGCAAATTTTCCCAACACAGCTGTTCAGCCCCCTGAAGCAGTGCACAAAATTAGATTCAGAAGCCACCTTTAGGGTTATTGAGATTCTGAGCCTGGCCTTAGCCTGTGATAGATTCGGTGGTTAGAGACTGAACTTTGGAAATGGATTCCTAATTTCCCACAGTTGAGGTGTTTGACTCTGCAGCAGCGGTGGGCAACCTGCAGGTCAAATGAGACTCACTGAAGTTCTGCGTGTTGTCTGTGAAGCGTTTTGTTTGCCACTGCCCACATGCAGGCTTGCCAGATTCCACTGATTTCCGCTCACGTAGTTTTTTCTCCCCTACTACACAGTGTTACTCAAGTGACACACATGAACCACCAGGGCACACGAAGTGAAGTGCGTGCTGACCTTACACAACATTGACTGTGAGAGCCATGTGTGCTCTCTGCATCCAATCAAAGCGCTGCTATGATTCAATCAGCACCCCTGCCAATTCTAGGTTCACAAGCGGAGTCAGCAAAACGACCCTACCCCAGGAGGCCATCTTGGTTATGATAATCTTATGAACCACTGAGATGAAGGAGGCCCACTCATACGGCCAACCCATTAGTCTTGGTTGCCCATTGCCGGAGTCATGGTCATTTCACTCGCACCTTAGGGTTGCCAGCTGGTTTCAACAAAAATACCAGACACACACGACATTACATCACAATCTATATTACATCTTACTTAGAAAATACCGGACATTTAAATTTTCTCATTTATATTTTCTCAATTTGGTTCCTGAACAGAAAGCTCAAATACTGGACTGTCCGGTTCAAAACCAGACACCTGGCAATAACTCTCTCAGATCACATGCGTTCGCTCCGCACTGCAGTATGCTGACTCAGAAGCTCACTTCACTGCACAGCATGTAAATTCTCCGACTCTTCAAGCTCGTGACCCTGGAAGTCGATTCATCCATCCAAGCATATCCCTAAAGGAGCGGAGCGGAAGTGATGAATGTGTCACTTCTATGACCGCCACGCCAGCCAGTTGCACCGGCCTATAGGACCCCCGGAAGTCTGAGGTCTGGTACAGTTGCTCTGACTCACTGTACCCTAGAGATGGCTCTGCATCCCGTCATTACACCAAACAAGCAAAGCACTGATTTCAGGGCTGGAAAAGGCACAAGTGGCCTTTATATATTTAAGCCTGCCGCATTGTGCAGGGGGTGAGGAAGGGGGTGGATAGAATAGATGACCTCTTATGGTCCCTTCCAGCCCTATATTTCTATAATATCTATCCATATGCCAGGTTAACGAGGAATTTCTAAAGCTCAATCCCTTGCCAACTTCATTAACACTGTACAACCTGCTTTCCTAGTGCTGCCTGAAATAAGACCACCTTATCTAGTCCCTCCACATTCCTAGTTCCTGCTGTATAATTTCCATAATGTCAAACAATTTCAAAGCCATCTGATTGCCAGAAATTCTCTGTGGAATCATGGCAGGAAAAGAATGTGAGAGGGGGCGTCATATGGCAGTCAGACCTCCTCCTTCCACTGGCTACCCTCCTCCGGCAACAAAACACGGGCTGTCATCCGAAACCAAAGCCAGTCGTCCAGTCAGAGGCTCTTTTCCGAAGAATCCCAAGCAGCTGAGGCCCTTAAGTGATTGCATCCCTTCTGTGGGCCTCCAACAAATCTCAATAACTCAAGACACAGCATTTCCTTCCAGAAAACTAGTTTGGGAAGCATATCAAAGCAGTAAAAGACTGAATAACTGAAACTACTGTACACAAAACCCAGCAGAAGGATTTTAACAATGTAAAGTGAAGGGCTGACGCCTGTTATGGCTGTAGATAGGAATGGATATAGTTATTTGGAAATTTCTCTTTCTTTATGCTTACAGGAAAGGACGTTGTGAAGGGAGGAGAAAACACCAACCTCAATGAAATGAAAACTATCCACTGTGGTAAGGGATCCAGAGCTGTTTTGAGTGGAAGACTTACTGCATTATTTTATCTGCGAGCGGAGTTAGAAAGCTTGTACTCCAAAGGGTTAATTCACAATGTACTTCAGCCGTCCCAAACTCAGGCTTTTCTTTTTGGATATCCAACAGCATTATTTTAGATCAAATAAAAAAAGTTCAAGAAAGGCTACGTTGATGAACTCCCCAAAACAGAAACATTTATTTTCTACAATCTGTATTTCTTTGGTAATAGAAAACAAGAGTTTTAACTGCTTAACCTAAGTTTAGCTCATGTAGGATTCTTGCTACTAGCAAAGTTGTTTTAAGGCACATGTTCGGTTCATAGGGACCATTCAAACAGAACCTAGCAAGGCTAGAGTATTTTAACAATGCTTCATCTTGCCTTTTAGTTGCTTATATGAATTTAAATGAGGGAAGACAAAGGAGATGGGAGACAAGGTAGTTACATAAAAGGGACACATTAAAAATACTTATTTCAAAATGGATGCACTGCCACAGCACCAATGAACAGAGGAGGTCAGAATGAGGGTGATCCCATGAGTAAGATGGAACCCATGCTCTGAGAGAGAGAGTGCTGATGCTTCCAAAAAGTTATTCATGACATCAATGAATTATGAACAGTTCCATCGGTTCACAAGCTTATGAACATGTCTCCCCATCGCCAACAGACTCAAGTCTATAATTATTTTATCTACCCCCTATCGTTACAACTTGATCTAGATGTTGAGTTTCCACTCAGCGACGGATGGATTTACCTTGGTAACTCAGCATCAAGGGATTAAAAAGGGTATCAGATGGAGGAATACACTGCAATCAATCTCAAAAAACAGGTGATACTTACAGCATATCAGGACAGTTGTCTGGTTTCTCCAATAAGCCTCCCTCCATCACGAAGCGGAGAACTTGCTCATTGGACATGCCTTGGTATGGCTGCTCTGCTAATGTTGCAATTTCCCAAAGGACAACTCCAAAGGACCTGGAAAACAATTACGACTTAAGAAGTGTTAAGCAAAACAAGCAAGATTCTGGTTTAGAATATGGTGGGATGTCTTATTAAAAACAAACACCAACTTGACTGCTCGAGGTGTCGGTAACAGGATAAGAAAACGTTCATTGCTAAGCCACTGCTATAACTCTGAGTCAGTGGTGGCAAAGAGCTATTGATATTGGATAGCTAGTAATCCAATGTTAATGAGTTTGGTGGGCTCCATCTAGGGCCCACATCACAAACGACATCACTGTTCTTGACTCTCATTGGCAGCTCAACTACTGTATTAGCATGAGAGTCAAGTGGGGAAATGACCTGGAGACTCGTCTCAACTCATCTCTGCAGGAGCATTCTCCAAGTTTAGATGTGAGAACCATTTGTGAGAGGGGGCGGAGAGGAGAAAGCAGTGAAGAGACTTGCATGCTTGCTGCTCAAGTTGCTTTTTCTGTGTTTAGAAGACGTGTGTGTCCAGGACTGTCCTTTAGACAACCCTTCACTCCACTCACATAATTCTATAAAAAAATTCCAACACAGCAATTCTTAAGCAGAATAGTTAAATGTCACGAAAAACATGGCTACCGTGACAGGTGAGGCTGAGCCGGCCTGGCCACTGAAATGAGGAGTATGATCCTGACATGTTAAAAAAATAAACACAACTCATGGCATTTCTTCTCTCTCAGTCGGGCACTTCTGGCATATGGAAGAAGGCAGGCAGCTCAGGATGACAAGCATGCAGAAGCACAGCCCTCATTTCAGTGCATGCTGCCCTGTTCCTTACCCTTTGTCTGAAATGCTTGAACAGCAGCAATATTGAACAGTTAAAAAAAATACCCTGAGTTTTTTCCACTTTAGCCATGACATGGCTACCTACTACAATGTAAGATGCTAAGTCTGCAAATACCATATGGTTTGTTCTCCACAGGAAAACCTGCTTCTGGCACAGGAATACTTTTTGGTCAATCCTGGTTCTCCCATTTGTCACTCTGCTTTAGGGTCCCCAACATACCACAAACACAATGCGAAACAACAAAACACTTCTGAGATAATGACAGCAATCAATACAACTTCTCTGCATTAGAGTAGATGTGGGTGAGATGCAAAGTCCTATTTAATCAGTCAGTTGGTTAAACATAATGTTTAACAGATTAACCGCTTAAAGGGAAGTGGGAATCTGGGGCAGATGAACCATAAGGGTGATGCTTTACCGGTTAACCATTCACAACCCTAGTGTCAGTTTAATCATATAGGATGCAAAAGAGCTAACACGGGCTACGAAGATCTATTTAGAACATTTTGAGCACCATGGGAAGCTCTACTGTCATTTTGCGACACACAGGGTAACGTATTCTTGAACTGTCTACCTACATATCTGCAAAAGGACAGTAGAAGAAAGATGCTGATCTAGAAGCCTGAGCTGTTCATTAGATAAGAGAGACAATTATAATTTACAAGGACAAAAATCTCATGTGTCTTTTCTATGACAGTCTTACACAAAACTAAGCAGCTCCTTCTGGCAATTAAAGATGAAAATATTCAGATCTGCGTTTTCACCACTACTGCTCCCAGCCCAACTTGCTATAGGAAAGCAGGGATGTGTGCACCAAGAGTAAGGTTTGTGTTGTGAAAACAGGAGTTCAATGTTAGTAGGTGGTTATGGTGGAGCGGTTTTACATTACAGATTATCTACTGTGCCTAAAACGAGTTCAGGTTAAAACCAGAAATGATCAAAGTTTCGCAACTAAAACAGTTGCACTTGGAGCAAAACAAGAACAAAAATCTCTGCTCAACTTCTTGTTGCCTTACAGCTATTCTGATAATCACAGGAAAGAGGCTACTATGTTTATTTCATGAGTACTACCTACAACACTAGAGATTACACTGCAAGAACAAACTTGAATTGTTCCTTTAAAATAGATTAGCAGATGGTAAATGGCAAAGACCTATCGTACAGAAAGACACCTTGCAGCTCTGGTTCCCGGAAAGGTATTGCATCAATTTTAAAATCTTTACACTCTCAATACAAGTCTTCTCTAGTTAACTCATTCCTCAGTCTCTAAGAACAATAAAAAAGTGATATTACTAAAATAAACCCTAGCCCTTCAAATCCTCCAGACACACTTTTACAGTTTGCCATTTCACCTGACAGCTTATAAATCTTCATAGCTGACCATTGGCAGTTTTCTCATTTTGACACTGAACTTCTAAAAACAGTATCTAAGAGATCCTGATGTCACAATACACTACCAGAAAGGCAGAAAAATGGTCTCGGTGTATTTATTTTTTGACACAAGGAAAACACCCACAAAAATAGCCAAACAATGTTGCTTGCATGAAGCAACTTCAACCTGAAAACTGAAAAGGAGAGTCAAGTGATTTTTCTGATATCAGGTCTTTAATGTAGAGCATCTGGTCTGCTCTATACATTATTTAAACCAGACTGGAATGACTGACTATTTTACCCACAAGCAGATCAAATAAGACACTTAACAGTGATAAGTTGGGCTTCAATAATTTTGAGATGTGGGTTCAACTACTTTGGAATCAAGCCTTTTGGATATGTGCAGTGGATATGGATGTGAGGGTCGGAAATACACTCTGTTTATTGATACATAGTGTGTACACAGACCATATGCCCTCATATTCAACCATTCTTTTATGCCTTGACCATTACACCTGCAATGGAAGATTTAGAAAAATGTCTACCTTGTTTCTAGCACTGGATGCTAAATAATCCTAGGGGAAATAAAAACCAGAAAGTCCTGTGGCACCTCAAAGACTAACAAAAATATGTATAGTATCGTGAGCTTTTGTGGGCAAAAATCAACTTCATCAGATGAACTGGACAAGAATAACAGAAACCCAAAATTTTATAACAGAAAGAGAAGGGGGAAGGAGAGAGACGTGTCAATTGTAGGACTGGTGCTAATGAGGTTAATTAAGTGGGCTGGAAGTGTCCCATACTTAGCTACTGATGTAAAAATGAGGTGTTAAATACAGGGAAGGCTGGCTTTATGATCCAGTTAATGTCTTCGTTGAAGCCAAGGGAAACTATGTCAAATTAGCAGATGGGAAATACCTGAGAAGGGTAATACATATTCTCAGAATTATAGGACTGGAAGTGACCGCATGTGGTCATCAAGTCCAGTCCTCTGCGCTCAAGGCAGAACTAAGTATTCCCTAGAGCAGTGGTCTCCAACCTTTTTACACCCACCATCACTTTTTAAATGACAGAACAAGCCAAGATCTACCTCCTCGCCCCTTCCTTGAAGCCCCGCCCTCTCTGTTCACCTCCTCTCCATCACTTGCTATCCCCAACCCTTACACTGCTGCTTCCCCCCCCCCCCCCCCCCAATTCTTCTGTAGGAAGAAATTTTTCCAACATTTGGCCTCTTTAGACTTAACCAAACGTCAGAAAAACCCCTTCTTTTGGAAGCCGCCTTATTCCTCGTGTAAAGAGGAATATAGAGGTGACCGAAATATCATGTTTGCTCTTCCACTAAAAGAAGTGGAAGAACAAACGCATCCCTGGATGCAGAAGAGTTTTTCTGGGGTATCTCCGGAATCCTGAAAATCTCCTGCAGTCTAGACGTACCCTCGCTGGGTTGAGACAGGACGTGTAGGCTCCAGGGTGGGAATGAGGGATTTGGGTGCGGGAAGGGGTGAGAGGTGCAAGCTCTGGGAGGAAATCTGGTTGCAGGAGGAAGTGGATAAGGGAATGCTGGCTCGGGGAAATGGGGGGAGCTCCAGGCTGGGCAGTGTTGGGGTAAGATGTAGGGTTAGGGTACTAAGTAAGCCACAGACTTCTGGATGTGAGGGTTCAGAAATTTGGGTTGGGGTATGTGAGGGGTTCAGGGCAGGGGGTTCCAGTGTATGATAGGCTCAGATGTAGGGTCTGGGGAAAAAGGGAGTGCAGGAGTGTTATGATGCTGTGGCCAGTTGGGGGTTTGTTGGCCAGGCTTCATTTTCAAATAAAATACTAATGTCAGACACAAAAAGTTTCTGCATTGTCTTTATTTCTGAGAAAGGCAGGGAACCTGTTTGGACAGGGTGCCAGTGGGGACAGGTTTCTGTGGCTAAGGACAGGAGAGGGGACAGGGTGCCAGGAGGGCAGGGGACAGGGTGCCAGTGGGGACAGATTTCTGAGGCTGGGGAGTGGGGAGAGGAAATAGGGAGCTGGGGGGGAGGGAACAGGGTGCTGGGGAGAAGGGGGAGGGAACAGGAGGGAGTGGGAACAAAGACCCCTGCTATTGCCTCCTTCCAGGATTCTCCCCCCCACCAGCCCCGAGAGAAGCCAGCGCGTGCCTCCCACAGTGCAGCCAAACCTCCGCAGGCGCCAGTCCCAGGGCCAAACCCCCCTCCCACGGCAGGGCCAAACTCCTCCAGGCGCCTGCCCCAGAGCCAAACCCTTGCAGGTGCCTGCCCTGGTGCCAAACCCCTCTCCTGCAGCGCGGCCCAAACCCCAGGGCTGACCCCCGCTCCCGCAGCACAGGGAAACCCTTGCGCTAAACTCACCCCTCCGGCGCCGGCGGCACAGGGAAGCTGCCGCACTCTTCCTCCCAGGACAAAGCCTCCTTCCCCCAGTACGTGACAGAGCTGTGGGAGGGGAGCAGCCAGCGCACTTCTGGAACTCCCAGAAGTGATGCGGGTTTCAGACAGGACTTCCGTGAACCCCGCGGGAAGCCGGCACTACACTAGAGGTAGGTAGTGGGGCTTCTCGGGGTGGGGGGAAAATGGGAGGGTGGGGGTGCCCAAATGCCTCGCGATTGACTGGTCGAGGCCTCGTGATCGACCAGTCCATCGCGATCGACGGGTTGGTGACCACGGCCCTACAGACTATCCCTAACAGGTATCTGTCTAACCTGGGATTAAAAATCTCCAATGACTGAGGTTCCACAGCCTAAACAAGTTATTCCAGTGCTTAACCTTTCAGAGGCTGTGTCTAGACTGGCCAGTTTTTCCAGAAAATCAGCCACATTTCTGGAAAAACTTGCCAGCTGTTTACACTGGCCGATTGAATTTCCACAAAAGCACTGACTTCCTACTGTAAGAAATCAGTGCTTTTTGCGGAAATGCTATGCTGCTCCCATTCGGGCAAAAGTTCCTTTTGCGCAAAAGGGCCAGTGTAGACAGCTCAGATTTGTTTTCCGCAAAAAAGCCCCGATCACGAAAATGGCGATCGGGGCTTTTTTTGCGCAAACGCGCGTCTAGATTGGCCACAGATGCTTTTCCGCAAAAAGTGCTTTTGCGGAAAAGCGTCCGTGCCAATCTAGACGCTCTTTTCCGAAAATGCTTTTAACAGAAAACTTTTCTGTTAAAAGCATTTCCGGAAAATCATGCCAGTCTAGATGTAGCCTGACAGTTAGGAAGCTTTTCCTATGTCCAATTTAAACTGCCCTTGCTGCAATTTAAGCCCATTGCTGCTTGTCCTATCCTCAGAGGTTAACGAGAACAATTTTCTACTCCTCCTTGTAACAATCTTTTCCACACTTGAAAATAGTTATGTCCCCTCGACCCAGTCTTCTCTTCTCCAGAACAATAAAACCCAGTTCTTTCAATCTTCCCTCATGTTTTCTGGGTCTTTAATCATTTATGTTGCTCTTCTCTGGACTTTCACCTTTCTCCAAAGGTGGAAATTTGCTCCCCAAAGGGGATTGCTGCCATTGGGCTAAGTCCCTGAATAGGAACTTATATAAAAGTATATGTAGTCAGCAAAATTCTTTCCAAGGAAGCAAAGCAAAGATCTATTTCTCCGTGCTTCTGGAACGGGAAGATGCTGTTATATGCCCAGATGACATAAGCAGTGTGCCTGAATATTTCTAAGCTCTGAAGTTCCTCTTGGAAGAACTGTATGGTAGCATATAAATGACAATTTCTGTTTTTACAAGAAGAAGTCTGTTATGCCAAATAAAACATCTCTCTCAAGGTGTGCGTAGTTTGTATTTGGCCTTTTGCTTTCCCCCCTCCTTTTGCAGCTGCTGCTAAGGTACCAATGTTTGGGGATTACGTGGTTGTGCCACTGTTGAAGTGCAGTAGTGTTTGTTTAACCTTGCTTTGGATTGAGTAATGGATTAAATAGCTCTACAGGGATGTGTATTCTCCCTCTGCTCCTCACTACGCTGCCCTGGATAAAGTCTCACACACGGTTTTGCGCCATTGATGTTTAAATGGCAGAAGTGGCTGCATTTTAAACAGTAATAAGCTACCATCGAATGCCACCAAGTCATTTTGGTATTAAAAAGCTTGGAACACCATAAACTATTTCAGAAGTGGTATTTCTAAGGACACTGATGTGTGTGTCAGAGTTAAGTAACACACACACCTTGGAGTAACCAAAGTTTTCATGTACTGGAGCACTAATATTGTTGTCACCATAGGTGCTGGCTCCCCCTCTAGCCAGTGTGTGTGGGGTGCTCAACCCCCCTCCAGGTCCCTGTTCCTGCCTCTCTCCTTCTCCCAAGCCCCCCCTCAACCCCCTCTTCTGCCTTGCCCCTTCCATGTCCTTCCCCCAAACGTGCCCCATCCACGCTCTTCTCCCTCCATTCTGGAGTCTCCTGAGTGCTGCAAAACTGATGTTCACAGTGGGAGGGAAGCACTGGGAAGGAGATGGAAGGGTTGATCACTGGATCTACCAGTGGGTGAGAGGCACTGAGGAGTGGAGAGAGATGGAGTTTAGTGGGTAACATCTGCTAATTTTTGGTTCTTGTCAACTGGAGCACCATGGAATCAGCACCTATGGTCCTGGTTTGAATTTGTATCTTGTCTAGAAAGTTTGTCCATCTGCCATTTAGGTTTTGTTAAGCAATACACAGCTTAAGTTGCCGTTTTAAAGAGCAAAGCTAAGCAAGTGGAATGAGCTGGAGCATTTTACCAAGGTGTAAGAACTGACAAGCTATAGTCAGTCCTTTGTGTAAGTTACAGCCGAGGACCACTAGTTGGTAATAAGAATGGGTCAAAATCATGTTGCTCTGCTTTACCAGTGCCAAAATACCTTTTTTTTCGGGTAATCAGAGTAAGATTGCTAACAATGCCCTCCTTTGTCATGTTAGCAGGAGGAGGAGGCTATTTTGAGTGGTGCTATTTATGTACCTGAGACACTGAGAAGTGCTATAGGAATGCACCTATTTCTGCATGTACAGTAACAACATGTGACTAAAATGGCAAATTTAACTTCTACAATGACTGCTTTTCCCTACAGTAGAGTTAAGAGGAGTCAGCTGGATTCAGTCTGTCATTTCTAAGCAATACACATTTTCATAAGTTGACGGGGTACTAGCTTTACAAAAAAGTTATGAACTATGCCAAAAAACTTCTTGCTTTGCTTGGTCATATCTTCAATGACAAAACTTTCACTCAAAGTTGACACTGAGCAACAACAATCTACTGACTGCAAAATGTCCTCGCTGTTTAAAAGTAATAAATAATTCATCTTAAATAATTTTTCTACTGACTTCCAGACTTTTGGAGGCAATCAACTGCCAATTCTGCAACACATCAGCAGCAGTAAAACCTCTTGCTAGGAAGGCAGAGAAACTAAGACAGACTTACAAGTGTAGGTTTGCCAGTACATATTAATCTCTTGCCAATCCTTCCATTTACTTTCAGAAGCTGGACACCTATACGCAAACCTCTGAGGGGGAAAAAAAAACAAATAAACCCCAAGTTCTGCCCAGAGTATTTTTTTTTAGAAAGGCATATTTTGATATTTCTTGCGGAGCTCTATTAAAAAACTTTCTGGGCATGGCTATTATACAATGATTTTTCTCTTGGATCTGGCAGAGACAAAGTGCAAAACTGAGGGGAGGGAATTGAATACGTAATGGATTATTCCAAAGAATTACAGTCAGTGGGCTCCAGTTCTCTGTCCTTCCTTTGTAAGAAAACAGTTTAGTACCAGGAAGAATTTGTTAAAAATCAGGTCAAAGGTATCAATCTGTGTGTACCTGCCATCTTTCAATACTTCTCTCAGAGTAGGAGGACCAGAAATGACCAGCTGTTTTTCTGGGTAAGTGCAGCCAACAGGACATAGATTTTTGCTATGAGTGGTTGATACTCTATCCCTGAAGGAAGCACGAATCCACTCCAAACACTGATTGTAACTTCAGTCTCAGACAGACACCTTCAGCGCCAAAAGGAGCCTTGCATGCATCTGAGACCAGAATATGGCATAAAGGATTCCCTTTGGACAATTTGCATCAATTGGGGATGGCGTAAAGCAGAGTGACTCATGATCAGCAAAACAGGAAAAACAAAAGCAGAGCCTTTAGAGGAATAGTAGATATTAGGTGTTTGGGTTTTATCCATAAAAAAACCTAATGCAGGCCAAAAGAAGACTCTCTAAACTTTTTTTTTTTTAAGCCCCTTTTTTGTTACCAGACGTCTGAATGTGTTGTAAAGACTCCATCCTTCAGTGACTCCGGGGACATCCAGCGCACAGGGAGCAAACCTTTCCCTCCTTTCCGATAGTAATCTGTCTCGTAGATATCTCTGGTCATGCCAAAATCTGGAAGGCAGGGGAATAAAATGTATGCATCCACACTGCAGAACAATTAACATGTTCTAAAGAACTGGCCCGACCACGAATAACTGCTTCAGCATGAAGTATTTATGATTAGTCAGCAAAATACAGACTGGACCGCTCTAGTCTAGCCCCCTTGGGACCTGACTGATGCTGAACCAATGAATTTACTGGACCATGGAAGGTTAATACTATCTAATACTACAGAGGCTCAACCTGCAGTGCATTTTTTCAGCAATGTACTGTGCACACACCTGGACTCCCAGCACTTGGTCTTGCTCTCATTGAAATCAACAGGAACCTTCCCATTGACTTCTCTGGGAACAGATCAGAACTGGATCATGAGTAATTTAAATGGCCACATTTATGCAAGTTCCATAACTGGCCTAAGTAGCAGTACTGTAGGGTAAGAGCTGGCTCTACATAGCTCTGTAGCAGGGCTACTCAACACGCAGCCCACGGACTGTTTGTTTCTGGCCTGTGGTGCAGTTTGGGTTTACATGGGGCTCAACAAACAGCCCACAGGCGGGGTTCTTTGAACATGCCCTCTTCTGGGAACAAGCTCCACAACAGCGAGGCGTCTCCCAGGCACGGTGAGCACTGAAAGACGCAAGCGGATGGGCTGGCTGGTACAGAGAAGTACACGGTGTCAGTATTTCTAGCCTCCAGGGAGGAGGTGCCAGGAGTGCTGGGGCATTGTGTGAAAAGCTATTTGCATATATCTGCATGAACATGAAACCACACTTAAGTTGCGGCTCTCAGCATGTGCTGTGAGTATCATTGGGGCCCGCAGGGCTTCCAAAGTTGAGCAGCTCTGCTCTGTGGAATCATAGAACACTGAAACTGGAAGGGACCTCGAGAGGTCATTGAGTCCAGTCCCCTGACCTCATGGCAGGACCAAGCACTGTCTAGATCGTCCCTGACAGGTGTTTATCTAACCTGCTCTTAAATATCTCTAGTGATGGAGATTCCACAACCCCTCTAGGCAATTTATTCCAGTCTTGAACTGCCCTGACAGGAAGTTTTTCCTCATGTCCAACCTAAACCCTCCTTGCTGCAATTTAAGCCCATAGCTTCTTGTCCTATCATCAGAGGCCAAAGAGAACAATTTTCCTCCCTCCTAACATCCTTTTAGATACTTGAAAACAGCTGTCAGTCTCTCAGTCTTCTCTTTTCTAAACTAAACAAGCCCAGTTCATGAAGAAACCAGAACCGTTTTCGCCTACTCTAGAGATCGCTCTGGCCAGTGGCTTCAGTTTGTCACATTCAGCACATTTACACTCAAGCTAAAATCAGAAAAAGTGTTTGAACAGTTCACATTATGATGACAACTGTGCTCCTTGTACACTGAACTCTGATTCTTTTCCTCTAAAAATCTAAGGGGTAGCATACTTTTTACTATAGCACTGGTAGCTCATCTCTCACGATTTCAAAGTGGTTTTTATTTTTTGGCAATAAACCATTCCCCTTCTCTTCGCAAAGTTAATTCAATTTCCTTTAATATCTTTTATTTTAGATCTCACGAAAGGCTATACACAGAACACACAAGTAGATAAACACTGAATTTGGACCAAATCCCTAATATTGAACACTCAGATGAGCTTAATTACAAGCACATCTAAAGGTTTCCACAACTCCAGCCTAATGTTGTCTTGTGCTCAATTCTGCTGAACTAAATTCCAGAAAATACTTGGTTTTTTAAAGTGGTACTTGAATAATCACCACATCCAAAAGGCTGGGCTCTGGATAAGCAGATTTAACCCTATAATTTTTATTTGGTTTGTGGAGTAATCCAGAATAAAGTGATTTGACGGTCATTGAGCTCTTGCTGCTGAAATGTCAAGGCTAAGGTGCAATTCACTTGAACCCAAACTCAACACATCTGGGCTTTATCAGAGTGCAAAGCAGCAACAGGAGGTGAGAATTTTTCAATACTGGGCCACCCCCCGAGGGCTGGGAAGAGTGACTGCTGCTTCTTCGTGTTCCTTTCACAGTAACAATTCAATTCAGTGCCGAGCGCTCTCTGGACCTGAAACCATAGTGAGTCTTTAGACAGAACATATTCATCCCCTGAATTACATACTCGACTGACACTAACAATTCAAGGACATTCAGATGGCTTTTTCAGTGCTGACCATAGGATTATATGCCTGTTTCATGTGAGTTTAAGGAAGAAAGAAAAGAACACACACCTCCAATTTTCACAGTGAAGTCTTCGGCCACCATGCAATTCCTTGCTGCGAGATCCCTATGCACAAATTTATTGGCATTGAGGTACGCCATGCCATCAGCAATCTCTCCTGCCATCTGAATCATCTTCTTCAGAGTTGGAGGCACCTGGCCTGGGTTATTCTGAGCAAGATGAAGCAGGCAGAAGTGTGAGGAGGGGGAAGAAATTATTTCCACTTCAAAAACAGCAACCTGCTTTTCTTAATCAGGTCACCGCATGTCAGTGTGACAACACCAGGACCAGTCTGAACGAAAACTTATGATTATTAAGACCATTGCATCTGCTTAGTGGGAAAATCACATCTTTTCTCTCCACCCACATAAAGCATGGCTACAAACACCCCCCCCAATTAGCACCTGTATAGCAGCACATTCAATTTTGGAGAATACAAACAGGTTTTTCTATTCAAGTTCCCTTTTCTTCTAAACGTTTTAAGGAATCACCTTCATGCTAGGCTTCAGAATTTTAGACTGTGTGCGCAACTATCAGCATAACCAAAACAGATGATGTTACAAACATACTATTAAATTATTTCCCGACATCCAGTGACATGATGCCTCCTGACTTACTTATATACTCCTAAAAAGGGTGTAAAGCTCTACAGATAACTTTCATGAAACAGATTCACTAAAGACATCTGCAGTTTTTCTTGCCATAGCTATTAGTTGTGCTGTGCTGGAGGGTAAGGCTATGTCTACAGAGTTTTTGCAGCAAAAAGGGCCATTTTTCTGCAAAAACTCAGAGCGTCCACACCTCAAGTGCGTTTTTGCGCAAGAGAATTTAAAGTACAGAGGGTTTTTTTGTGCAACCGGTATTCCTCTTTCTGCAAGGAAGAAGACTTTTTGCGAAAGAGGTTTTTTGCAAAAAGGTGTGCGGGGACAGGGAAGAAGGGGTTTTTGTGCAAAAAGAGGAAAGAGCTCAGATGTCCTGGTGGCCATTTTGTGCATACCAATCAGAGCTTATTTCCGAGAAAGCATCCATGCAGTGTGGACGCCCTCTTTCGCAAAAGCGCATAGCTTTTTCGACGCGCTTTTGCAGTGTGGACACGCTCTTGCGCAAGTAGTTTTTGTGGAAGATCTCTTCCGATAAAAGCTTCTTGTGCAAGAAGCCTGCAGTGTAGACGTAGCCTCACATTTTAAGGTGTTTGCATATGCTTCAGCAAACTACACTGTGGCTTAACATCTGCCAGTCCAAATCTGATTAAGACTTATACCTCTGGCTGCAAAATACCCAGTGTTGGTTAGTGGGTCGAGCATGAAAGTAGGAGCCACAATTCCTGAGCAGATCAAATCACTGGACTTTCACCAGTGGGGAGTGTGAAAGACGTTAATGATACATGTCTACAGTGGATGGCGTTCGGGTTTAGTGTGACTGCTCATCTCTCTCAAAAAATGTGTCACGTGTTTATTATGATGAGTCTTTCCACTCCTTCCCAGTTCCTAAACGTAACCCATCCCCCAGAAGAGAACCCATAGGAATGCATCTAAGGAAACCCGAGAAAAATTATCCATCTGAAAGCACATGACTATTATACCCAACTGACAGCAAGAAACAATGTAAGCTGGGACCCTTTGTGGAAGGGCCACATGCCTGCAGATGGGAAAGAAGGGCACCTGCCATGGGACCTGGCAATCCTAAAGGGCCCGGAGCTCCCAGATGTGGCCGCTGCTACTTCAAGCTGCGACCGCTGCTCTGGGCTCTTTAAATGGCTGCCAGATCATAGGATGCCTGAAAGGGCTGCTAGATGGACCGAGGGGTACCCGGGTCCAGGCAGTGCTGAGGGCTTGCTGCCCTTAGCCCCACCTCTTCTACGAATGTGGAGCTTCCCCCCCCCAAAAAAAAAATTCTTGCCCAGCAGCATGGTGAGGCTGTCACCTCCCCTGAAGGACCATGACTGCGTGGTGAAAACAACACTGCATGAACTTGCGGCACTCCGTCAGGTAGGAGCCAATTCATAGCATCTACCCAGAATGAAGAGGTAAGTGTGAGCAGCACTGTAAGAGGAGTCTTGAGTAAATCTCGCACCATGGTTCACAATGGTGAACAGAAAGACAACTCACAACGTTACGTATTTTATAAACCACTTCTCAAAAAGGGGAGCAAGAGGTCAGCACACAGAGGGGTGAACTGGAGTAAATCGTTCTTTTTGGCATTTCTCGTTTATCATCTCCCAGATCCTTGCCTCCCAAGTCTACTGAATTCTGTTACTTTCGCTCTTGGTAAGCTCCTCAACAGAATCCACGATCTGCACCTTTAGAAGAAACCTTTGCCCTCAGTGCTGATTGTTATGTAGCTCATAGTCCCATTGAACGATGGGGGTAAACAACAATATTTTTCAGCCATTTGTTTCATGAAATGCTGTTCATTTTATATCCAATTTTCATTTCACACATACCAGTTGTTTGCTCTTTGTTGCTGTAAATTATTGACTTCACCAATGCTACTTTGTGAAACAGAGGGTCACACAAAAGTGCAGGCACATTTTATACATGGCCAACCTTAATTTCCAAAGGAAGTGACTTTTTCATCTTCTTTCCTAACCTTTCCGACACTGTAATGTACGTGAATGATTTTATCTATTAAACTGACATGGCTGAATATTAAACACAATATAGACGTATGACGAAATATTAGTGTCTATTGCAAAATGCTCGGTCATAATTTATATTAAAAACGAAGAGGCAGCAGGCAGAGCTTCATCTGAGAAGAATTACCCTACTTATGCATTTTTTTTAAATGACTGTACTGTTTTGCAGCTTTATCACGAGTCAGATTGGGGGGGGAGGAGATTTACTTCAAATCTGAACAGGCGGCCCTCAGTAACATAGGGGTGGGATAACACATTATTCCATAGCCCTTATGAAACACACTCTTTGGCCATTAAGAGCAGCAGGTCACACAACAGCCGGAAGTTCAATAACAAAGTTCAAAGAGGAAAAAAAAGATAAATTGCAAGAAATAATACAAATATCCTTCTGTGTAAGTATTTAACTCCTTTAAATGCAGGGGAGTGAGCAAAAAGTGAAAAGAACTCAGCAAAGATTCTGAAGAGCCCAGGCATGAAGGCTCCAGAAAGTGCAGCAATGACGTGATGAAGTTGATGGCTCAGTAACTGGGCTCCAATTACATCTAGTAATGCAGGCTAGCTGCCAGCAGGGCATGTAAATTACGCATGATGCTTAGCTCATGGATTAAGAAAAAGAATTGAAGATTAAGGGAAATCTTGTGACACAATGAAGATACCTGTGGGCTTTCACATACGACAATTAGAAGTAAACCAGAGTTAGTCTTGCATTTCTGCCATGGTTTACTTGGGTAAATATGTAATTTAACCAAGACAGGACCACAACCTTTAAAATAAAAGGGGAGGAGAAAATAAGAGATGAATAAAATGAGACAAAATGGTCTGGAGAAACCCGCTAACCTACGTGGCGAAAGCTGGGGGTATTGTATACTAAAGCACAGACCAGGGAATTTCAGCTGTGCCTGACCAAGGCAGGCAGCTGGATCAATGTGGGAGAGGAAGATTTACATCAGAAATCGCTAGCAAGTACAAATGCTCCAAACAAGGCAGGAAACTGGCAGTCTGGGGAAGGGTGGTGTTTTGAATTCATCACCTTTTCTTGCATGCGGAGGAAAAAAATCCAATTCCCATGCTTACCTCGGTGTCTGGCCGCAGAGATCTCAGATAACTCTTGAGATCCCCGCGCGTCATGAGCTCCATGATCACCAGTGTTGGTTGGCCTTGGGAGACAACTCCAAGCAGCCGCACCTCAAATGGAAAAGTTCAGATTTTACCCAGCAGGTAGGACTAATTATTACTAGGAAAATTATTAACTACTTACAAGCCCTATTATTAACTAGGCATGTCTGCATTCTGGAACCAACACCCACAGATCTCTGCAAGAGTTTGGAAAAGATTGGGATCCAAACTACGTGGCAGTGGCCATCCCTCTTAATGCATTATCACGATACATGTCACTAGAGCCATGTGATAAAGAAACACTTCCCTTTAGTCTGCTGCTTGAGGAGGTCTTGAGACTCTTGGGATCATGGAGTCAATCAAAGCAGGCACTTGCTACCTTTAACTATGGTTAGGTGAAAGGAAGCTGTGCTCCATTTTAAGCAACTTACCACATGATGGCAATTGAACTCCTTCATGACTGAGGCCTCATTTAAGAACTCTATCCGTTCACGCATGCTTGCAGACTCATTGACAGTTTTGATGGCTACCCGAGTTTCTGGCTCATCCTTCACCACTCCCTTAGCTATTCCCTCGTAAACCATTCCAAAGGAGCCTTGCCCAAGCTCCCGGCACATGGTAATCTTCTCACGGGGCACTTCCCATTCATCCGGAACATACACTAGAGTTAAAGAGAACCACCAGTGACATTCCACACATATGCAGATGCATGAATCAGGTGAAGACAAGTGACTCCAAAGGGAAAAAACCCAGCAATGAATTATGAGTAGGAAAAAGGACACAGCATGAGGACATAAGCATCAAGCTAGATATGCAATTGTTTCCATGGTCTTTCTCAAAAAGTCTACCCATCTTAGGTTTTTACACAGCACCTGCAGGTTCAAGATTTTTTTCTTACCTTTCGGCAGAGAAACCAGCCTTCACAGTCCAAGGAAGGACACTACAGTCTCCAAACAACATCAATGCTATATGTTGCTAGCTATCAAGCTACCTTGCGTGAAATGATCTCTAAGCAGAGGTCCTCAACTTCATGCCACTTTCAGTTCTATCTAGGACTCTGATTACTTGATTGCTACCAGCCTAAGGCATACACAAATCTTAAAGGATCACAATTGTGGTGGAGACAGGGAAGCACAATTATGGCACTTGAATAATGGAAAATGACCAGGGAAGAGTTATGTGCAAACTCAGTATACAAACATGAACGGCAAAGCCAACCAGAGTGCGTAGAAGCCTTTTTCAGGCTTTTCTTCTTGGCAACCCTTGTTTTCAGATTGCTCCGTGCAGCAAAAAAATGTGCAAATTTCCATTTCAGCATCTCAAGATGCATCCTCAGGGGACCGATTTTTATAATCACAGGGGAACGGACTCTAGAGTCTAAAAGGTTGTTCGCATCACTTCTGATCACTCACACCCAAAGCCTATTGCTCCCATAAAGACAGGACTTGTGCAGTAGGAACCAGCGTTCCCTCCCATTTTTATGTCCATGTGTAGAATGACTTTTGTTGTTATGTGCACCAGTATGGAGATGATGTATCACAACCAGTCGTTCTGTACATGGATAGCGTGCATGGAGGGGGTGGAGCCGAGAAGCTGAGAGCGGGCCTATGGTAGAAGGCTGAGGTGCAGGAGGGTGAGGGCTCCCACTGAAAGCACAGGCTCTGGCATGGGGCTAGGGACGAGGGGTTTGGGATGCAGGAGAGGATTTAGGGCTAGGAGAGACGGTTCGGATACAGTGTAAAGGTTTTCCCTGGGGGGTGAAGTCTCTTTGGTGGGGCTAAGGATGAAGGGTTTGAGGTGCAGACCACCCAGGGGAGAGAACTACCCCCAGCCCTCTCTCATCGGAGCAGCCTGGGGACAGCTGAGAGGTGCCTTGCTGCAGCTGAAGCACTTCTGGGTTGGGGCCAGCAGGGAGAGGCGCCTCTTTCAAAGGCCATGGCAGCTTCAGGGCTTGTGAGGCATCTCTCTTAAGAGGCAGTGAGTGGGGCTTAGCAGGAAGCTGCATGGCCACACAGCTTAGAGGGAATTTAGGTAGCGACCCTAGGAGGAAGACAGGAAACCTCCCTGCTGGGAGGGATTATTGCCACAGGCAAGAAACATTAAGGTAAGAGCGGTCCTGCTCCTGCCACTGCCTATCAATCACCAAGGAAGGGTGCAGAACAGCCACCAGCTCTAGATGCATGCCATTAACGAATGCTATCAGACCTTGAACTAAAATGGTGCCATGGTTGCAAGCAACAGATCAGGGGAAGGTAGCTGCCTCTGTCAGACAGCTGTTGTTAGCTGTTGGAAATTTTCCGATTTTGTAGACAGACAAAAGCACATTGTCTGGCTCGAACCTGAAGAGGGGAGTTAATGTATCAAGCAGATGCTTTTGAAGTCCTGCTCTCCTCCTTCGCCACTAACAAGAACTCTGCAAATATTTAATCTATACAGCATGCGCGCACACTCATTACTTCGGTTGCCAGAAAAATCTAATTCTAGGTATTTCTTACTGATTAATTCTGGATTCTGGGATAATCATTAAAGACTTTCCAGTATGTGCAATACCTGTTACTAAAACAGTAATGATCTAGCCTCACTCACATGAGGGACATAATGGAAAAGAACTCCTAAGTTGAGATCGGCTATAAGTTTATTGTGTAATGTGCAATTAAAAAAAACTGAGTCTAAGGCCTAAGGATGTTAAATTTACATTAACTGGCTAATCAAATAGTTGATGCAATTTTCATCAACTATTCGATAATGGCGTCACCACCTTTAAGTGTAACAACAGCTGTTGCTACATTTTTAAGGTGAAAGCGCTGTGGAGAGCACGGGGCTAGCGGGGGACTCAAACATTCCCAGCTGACCTGGGGCTCCATGCGGTGCTGCTGCTTTGAAATACCACAGGGAGCCCGGTGTTAGACTCCACATGGCATTTCAAAGCAGCAGGGCTGCAGGGACTTCGAGGTTAGCAGGTTGACCCCGGGCTCTATGCAGCGCTAACCCTTCCCGCCCCTTGTTGGCTCTTTCGATAGAGGCAGCGGGGTGGGGCAGCGTGACTAGTCAAGTAGTGTATTGCCTGTCCAATGAGCATTTGCTAACATTTTGATCCAGTCACTTTCTCTTTATATTTTGCTGTCCATGCCACTGAATTTTCAGGTGGTGGCTAAGGCAGTAGGATGCTATTTAAATGGCTCACGACATCGGTGCTACTCTGGCAGGGTCTGGCGCAGTGAGCCCTTTAAATGGCCACAGCAATCCAGATAGCTCCCAGGCAACACAGTAGTGGCAGGGTCAGGAGCCCCTGAAATTGCTGCTATTTAAAGGGCTTGCAGCTTCCAGCCCCACTGATATCCCGTTGCATGGCAGCCACCTGGGGTTTAAAGGGTTCCCGGTTGTAGCACTATTCTGGCAGGGGATGAAGTTGAGCCAGACAGCTGCCAGGCAATGTGGTAAGGGCAGAGCCGGGAGCCACAAGCCCTTTGCTGTGCTTCAATTCAAAGCCTCCAGCCCTGGACAACTCAAGGGGAGACTAGCCCCTGTCCCATCCCTTCTGTTCCAGACCCTGCCCCTTCCAGTCACATACCAAAATTCATTAAGTGGCCCTCCTATGAAAATTATTGCCCACCCTTGTCCTTCAGGATATGAGCACAAAGGGAGATAGATGATAGAAGACTTTTGCCCAACAAATTATGTTCGGCAAAAGCCAACATGGTTTCTTTAAAGGGAAAATCATGTCTTACTAATCTATTAGAGTTCTTTGAAGAAGTCAACATGTGGACAAGGGGGATCCAGTAGCTATAGCGTACTTAGATTTCCAGAAGCCCTTTGACAAGGTCCCTCACCAAAAGCTCTTACGTAAATTAAGTTGCCATGGGATAAAGAGGGAAGATCCTTTTATGGACTGAGATCTGGTTAAAAGACAGGAAACAAAGGGTAGGAATAAATGGTAAATTTTCAGAATGGAGAGGGGTAACTAGTGATGTTCCAAGGGTCAGTCCTAGGACCAATCCTATTCAACTTATACATGATCTGGAGAAAGGGATAAACAGTGAGGTGGCAATGTTTGCAGACAATATTAAACTGCTCAAGATAGTTAAGACCAAAGCAGACTGAAGAACTTCAAAAAGATCTCACAAAACTAAGAGATTGGGCAACAAAATGGCAAATGAAATTTAATGTGGATAAATGTAAAGTAATGCACATTGGAAAAAATAACCCCAACTATATGTATAATATGATTGGGGCTAATTTAGCTACAACTAATTAGGAAAGAGATCTTGGAGTCATCGTGGATAGTTCTCTGAAGACGTCCACGCAGTGTGCAGGGGCAGTCAAAAAAGCAAACAGGATGTTAGGAATCATTAAAAAGGGATAGAGAATAAGACGAAGAATATCTTATTGCCCTTATATAAATCCATGGTGTACACACATCTTGAATACGGTGTACAGATGTGGCCTCCTCATCTCAAAAAAGACATACTGGCATTAGAAAAGGTTCACAGAAGGGCAACTAAAATGCTTAGGGGTTTAGAACGGGTCCCGTATGAGGAGAGATTAAAGAGACTGGGACTTTTCAGCTTGGAAAAGAGGAAACTAAGGAGGGGATAGGATAGAGATCTATAAAATCATGAGTGGTGTGGAAAAAGTGAATAAGGAAAAGCTATTTACTTGTTCCCATAATACAAGAACTAGGGGCCACCAAATGAAACTAACGGGCAGCAGGTTTAAAACAAATAAAAGGAAGTTCTTCTTCACACAGTGCATAGTCAATCTGTGGAACTCCTTGCCTGAGGAAGTTGTGAAGGCTAGGACTATAACAGGGTTTAAAAGAGAACTAGATACATTCATTCATTCATTCATTCATTCATGGCTATTAGCCAGTATAGGTAAGTAATGGTGTTCCTTGCTCTGTTTGTCAGCAAACGGAGTTTTAGGTTGTGTCCTATTATAGCGCTGCATCTTTCAACATGGTGCTTGACCTGATCTCACACAATAAAATGTATTAAAGTAAAAGCATCAGCGGCTTAAGGCCACACTTACCATCAGAAGCACTGAAGTACTCAGGGTTCACAGAAGCATAAAGCACTCCATTGCCTAGTCTGTCACTGTTCCTGTTAAAAAAGAAATTGTTTCTTTTTTCCATCCTTAAACCACAACTCATATTTCAATCCATCTTTTCCTGGGCTTTGCTGCTGTTTGCTCCACCACATGTCCTGTTGCCTCTTACATGTGGCACGTGGAAGGGTTTTAGGATAACATGAGCAGGGATCTGACTTCATTGATCTACCAGAGTCCACACTGGCAACACCATCAACTGAGAAAATGACCTGAATCAGTCTTCATGGGAGACCCCTTTCTCCATTTCCATTCCAGCTGTGTTTACACCACATGTGCACCAGAGAAGACAGAATATAACACATTTTAATGGGCTAGGTTCTCATGTTTCTTTTTATGGCAGAATGTGAGTACACAGATTCCAAGAGCAGAAAGCACCTTTGTGATCATCTAGTCTGACCTCCTGTACCACACAGGCTGTGCAACTGCACCCAAATTATTCCTAGAGCAGAGCTTTTAGAAAAACATCCAAAAGGTGTTCCCCGCCCCCAAATTGATTACATGAGGACATGCCATGCAAGAGAGATCTGTGCTCAGGACCATTCTTGGAACTCTACGTTTTCAATGTGGAGAAGATTAAATGGGTTTGGGATAGTCTAGATTTTAGGAAACATGCTACATGAAACCTATTTTGTGATCCAGCATTGGCAAATTAATAAACAATCATCAAGGCTCTGTAAAGGAGACCAAACATGAGCTGGCAGGGTTTGCACAAGACAGAGGCTGGGTGAGAGAGAAGTGTCAACCAGCAAATCTATAAAACCAGAGTAAACCATGCCAGTGAAACCGATCTATCCAGTACAGACACAGAGATTTGGTAAATGTTATGTGTACAACGAATTTAAACAATAGTTAATGGGAGCTTTCCCAGTAAGTGTATCCGAGGGTAGGAGAAAGGATTAGTGCGAATTTCTACATGCAAAAGACAGCCAAAGCTTATTGAAACATTGGTGCAAATTCTAAATTTCTGCCTGTTTCTTCTCTAACAGATATCCATTTCCAAAAGACCCTCCAACCTCTCTCTCCAGCTTGGCATGGTAATGAAAACCCTCTCCATTATTAGACAGACAGATGTTAACTAGTAACTTGAAACATTCTCTCCCTATAAGAGAAAATCTGCTTTAGCTTATTTTGCATGGTCCACTAAATACAAAATTTGAACTTTCTCTTGGGAATTGATTTCAAAGTGAATATTTCCTTCCCCAGTTAAGTCTCCCTCCAGAGTGTATGCAAGATCTCACCTCTTTTTGTTGAAGACGTACAGCATTATTAGCAACCCTCCAATGACCAGCAGCACTGCAATGGGGAGCACAATTATCAAGTGCAGGAAATTCCCATAGTCTGCCGCTGAAATAAACAAGAAAACAAAAATTCTTACGTTGCTATAGAATTTCTATCAGCACATGAAGTTTTCAGCCTAAACACTATATTGTCTTACTGCAATGTCAGAGTATGAAGTAGAGAAATTTTTTCCGAAAGACTTCATAATGAGTAATGACTAGAGAACCAGAAATCAGAGAATGAGAACAGCTTAAATATAGGGAAAGATCACCATTCTGTTTAATGGAGTTTTGGTTTGACTAGGTATGTTTAAAGTCTGATGTTGATCTTTAAATGACGAATGTATGTTGATCCTTTTAAATTTTCTATATCTATATATAAAGGGAGCATGCACAAACTTTTGGTTGCTCTAATTTCACCACAAAAATCTATCAAAAATTGTTTTTTTTATTTTTTAAATTAAAAATGGAAAAAGAGGGCAGCAGCAGTATTTTGCTTGGCTATATCTAGGGCAGTAAATGTATCTGCTTTGCAAATAGGCAGAAACAAAAATAGGACATGCAGTATGTACAAGAACAAGGCAGCATGTTTATGGTAGCCATAAAAACACTGGGTGGAACTTGTGTATGTAATATATTGTTTTATCAATGTATTTGTGCAAAAGAATTCCATTATTTTCAGTATCACTACCTCTCTTGCATCAACAAGTTGATCTTCAAAGTGCCATACTAAGGGGAAAAAAAGCTAAAAATGAAATTTTAACACAGCTCCACGCTAATTAACTTGGTTTCTTGTATCACTTTAACGCATCCAGTAAGTATTTCATATTGCCACATGAGTTCCAGATTCCAATTCATAATACTGCCGCACGGTTATTCCTAGCAATACATTTTCACCCAATATTAATATACCACATAGACAACATGGACTAAGCTATACATATATATGTACATACACACCCACACAAAAGCAAAAAACAGGACCTAGCTTCAAAAGGTATTTTTCATTCATAGAATGTTTCCTATTAAGAGAATGCACAACAGCTCCCAAAGAAACATGCACACCTGGGGAAATATACAGAGAACTTAGGAAGGATGTGCAAAGTCCCAATTAGGCATGCAAACAACTGGAATAATTGAAGATAATTCAATTGAAGACAATTCAATAATTGAGATAATTGAAGAAGTAAACAAAAAACCAGACATAGTTTGACCCAACCTATAAAATGCCTCTTACGTTTGGGCTGTACATAGAAAGACACTGGTTCAGTCCATGATCCATTTCCAGCTAGAGAGGTGGCTTGAACTCTGGCAGAATAGTTTCCAGGATTTAGATGAGTTAGTTTGGCTCCTCCAAACTTCCTGTATTCCTGTCTAGAAACACATTCCCGTTTCTCCTGAAAGAAAAAGAACAGCTTGTACTACACGTAAATATTTTTATACTTGTAATTATCAGAAACTCAATAAGGTCACAGATTTCGCTGGACTTTTCATTGCATTCATAATTTAAGCTTGGTTTTTTTTCCGACTAAAATCAGAACAGTTCTCTTTTTTTTGTGCACTTTAAACACATTTGGAATCCAACAATGGTAAAAGTAAGTAAAACAAGGGAAGGGTTGTAATATATTGGTTAGAAATAGAGGCTGAGCATCAGGATTCCTTGTTTTTATTTCAAGTAACATCACAGCATGCTGGACAAGTCACTTAAATCTTCACTCACTTGTAAGTCGAGCATAATGCTTATAAACTGGTCCAATAGGTATGCTGCAAGTCTTAATAGCTACAGATCCTTGGATGAATGTTGCTGCTAAATGCACTATTAAAGGGAAAACTTGTTGCTACACAGTGACTGCCCTCACAAATTTGCAAAGTATTGTAAGTGTGAAATCTTAAGGACCTTTTTAATTTCTTTTAAGTGAATGATCTTATTACTAAAGCATCCCCATGGCACATGGATCCCAAAGCACGTTACAAATCATACACAGACAAAAATTACCCTCCCAGCTAGAAAATGTTTGCTGATCCAGACTGAAAAAAAGGAATTTTTTAACAATGCACACCAATGCTTAATAATTTAGGAGATAAATTCATTTGAGACACTGGAGAGTAATGCTCCGAGTCTTGTGAAAAGCAGCATATTGGCTTCAATAACCACCTCAGCTATGTGTGTCTGAGACCTTTACACCACATTAAGCCATTCAATAAATACTCACTGAAAAAACAAAACCAACACTACTGTATCCACAACAGAGTTATCTCAATGGGACCTCCATCCAAGCACTGACATTCTGACCCACCACACTTCGTGGGGGCTGGCCAAATCACAGATAGTTTGTCCTTCCTATCTGTGATATTAGTTCCCCCTTCCCTTGCCAAACAAATGTGCCTTTGATGAAATCCTCACCTCTCCATGCTGACCATATTTGATTTCATACATCAGTATCAATCCATTAGGGTTTACAGGTTCTGACCACTTCAGATAGACAGCATTATCTTCTTTGCCTTCCCATGTTACGGTTCCTGGAATGTTATCTGCTCCTTCTACAAAATAATGACACAAGTTAATGGTGTGCAAACAGCACTGCCACCTGAATTATTGAGACAATGGCTGCGTCAAATTCAGTGAACTTATTAAAAAACAAAATGCCTCCATAGAAGCTAGAACAGCACAATAAATATTGTTCAGAACCCCAGAGAGCAAGAAGTCAACACTCGAAGACTTGTTGGAGAGATTAGTATATTGCCTGAAAAATACTGTTACAGATGATACAGTGCATGGGCCTAAAAACTTCAGGACACAGTAAGTGACCTAATACAAAGTACGGGCTGAAATACTTAGTATATTAGTGAGTGGTTCTTTCTCCAGATCTCCAGCATGCTCCCCAGGATAGTGAGTGAAAGTCATTCTGATCTAATGGCTGTAGAAGGTCCAAAGTAGCAGCAGCAGGAGTTGCATTTCTGCAGATCTACTTGAAGAATAATGTCCACGTCACAGGATGCACAGAGAGGCTTGTCAGAAAGACACACACAGGTTGGGATGTGCATGGAGGTCAAAACTGGATGCACTGTCACAGAGTCTGTAGTGCCAGTGTAGGGACAGTATCTGGACTGCATCCAGTCCCAGCTTATTAGGCAAGACATCAGTGCTCTTGGCATTATCCTTAGCACTTTTGGTTTTTGGAAATTATTCAGCAGGCTCCGTAGGAACTATGAATTATGGTCCAGCCAGGCAATATTTGTACTAGGTTCAAAAGCCCATGTGATCACAATGGCCCTCGATTCTGAGAATCACAGGCTAAAAATTTGGAAATGTTTGTTTCCTTTTCCCTGATGTCATGGATTTCCCTACTTGAAATAAACAATACCTCTGTATTGTACAAGACAATGGCTGGCTCTGGATTACGTTAGCATTTACTTCCAGAAACAAAGCAAAACCACTACCATTTTGCATAAAAAAGAAACCAGATGTCTGCTGGATTTAAGACGGCATATGGGTTTCTGCTGAAATCAGGTCTGCCCTTCTTAATAGATGAGCAATTCGTATGAGCTCGAGTCTTACTACCGTGACTGCAAACGATTGAGAGAGAACCCAATATTCCGTATTTGGAGTAGGCTAGCTGTCTGTAATAGGTCAGGAAGAGGGACACGCTATTGCTTCTATTCTCAGACTGGAGGAGTACACTAGCATTCGTGGCAGAGGAAACATTTTGTTTTCAGGGCAAACATTTACAAGGAAAACTCAAACAATTGCAAACAGGCCAAAGTGAATTGATTAGAAATGGCAAACAAATATCCCTGGACTGAAGCATATCAGGAAAGGCATCCTTAAGCCTCCTGAATCAGTGTGACTGAAGGATTCAGAAAACCGTTTCCACACCCTCCTTGTTCCTGTCCAGGGATTTGCAGAGTTGTCTGGGCAGACAATGGGGATTGTTTGCCTTCCTCTGCTGCAGTGAACAGTGTTATAAGCTGAAAGGCTGGCTGGACTCTGGAGTTTATGGGTCAGTAGGTGTTGACTGAGTGTGACAAAATTTTACGTAAGTCTCATTTAGAAAAATATACGTATTCTTAGAAAAAAAAATCTTTGAAAACCCCTATTTTTAATATTTGGTTTTAAAACCTTTGTCTCCTGCCGAGTGCCTAAGATACATGTAACTGCTCAGAAAATGAAACAAAGCTTGAAACTCTGGTGATCATACCTGCGGGCATTGTTCTCGCAAAGACAAAGTTGGAGGCACTGCAGCCAAGTGTCTCTGCTTCATGGTTGCAGCTGTGAATATCGATACGGTAAAGAGTAAAAGGCTGGAGATGGGAGATAAGTGTCCTCTCCCGCCCCTCCACTTTGCTCTCATAGAATGGGTATTCCATCTCACTCTCCTCCACATCTGACACGTTGGCAAAGTGATCTGGCACTGTTGTGTTCCTGTTCCGACTGGCGTGAGTGCTGTTCATGATCCGGAACACATCCCTGCGCTTCCGGTCCGGTCTGCAGAGAACAAGAGAGCAATATACAGAAACAGATGATGCTAATACTGTATTTTAAACTTACCAAGGGTCTGTCAGGAAAGGCAAGAAAAAACAGTAAATCAGAAAATACTAATCTAATCAGCTTAAAAGAGACAGAATATACAAATAAAAGGATAAGGAAATCATTAGATGGTTTATCAGAACCTTCTGACTGCTTTGGAAACAGTCAGAACCAACACATCCCATTTCTGACTGCTTCGGAAACAGACCCAACTTATCTGAGGCCCAAGTTCTGCCCAGCATAATCATCTACAACTTCTACTGAGCAAGCCCCACTGAAGTCTTAAATGGCAAAAAGGGGCCCAAGGTTGTTAAATGAGCAAACTGGATCCACATTTAATGATGGTAATGCTGAAGCCTGCTTTAGAGGCTCAAAATACAATTAGATGGCAGAGGCTTAAAAGCTCACCTCCTGCAACAGAAAGCCTGCTGGATATGAATTGTAGTGCTCCAAGGTGCAGTGTTTAATTTTCTGGTGATGATGCAATTATAGTAATTAAAAGCTGCTTAATTTACTGTGTTGAGGAAGCAAACCAGAGATGTAAACTAAAAGCTGTGGAACGTAACAGCTGTGCCCTGATGGATGCCATTTTCCCTTCATTTTTCAAACCTATCTGTAATGAGGCTTCTGTAATTGACCCACCTTATGATTTGAGAAAAATCAGCACCATCTAGTGCATGGGTTCTCAAACTGGGGGTGTGAAGACATTGGGGGGGGGCGCGAGAGGTGACCTAACCCCCTTCCCCCCCCAGTTTTGCTATTTTTGTTTTTCAGCCCCCATCAGTTCCTTTCTCCTCCCCCCCCAACAAGTTTTCCTGCTATGGGGGGGGGGGGGGAAGAGGGAGGTGAGGTGTTTATCAAAAAGGGGGTGTGACGCTGAAAAGTTTGGGAAAAACTGAGGTCTAGTGCATGTGTGTACTGAAAAGAGGTCACTATAAAACTTTGCAAATCACCACCCCAGCGAGTATCTCAATACAGAATGAGGGCTAAAGTCAATCAGTGTACACTACTGGGTTGACTTTCTTTCATTGTTCTGTGTTTTACTAGCAGTCAGTCACTGGACAGTTTGGCTTGTGAAAGGTGTGTGTTAACAGCTTCCTCAATAAGGGAAGTGTTGGGCAAAGGAGCTTGAGCACCCCATTAGCACATCAGACAGATGCATACACAGGAATTTCAGAGGGGGGAAGGTATGAGCTGTGGGAGGGGCTGGTGGCTGCCCCAACCCTGCAGCTCCGCCCTGCCCTCGCTCCTGGGGGGCAGGAGGAGGAGAGAAATCAGCCCCAGCCTTTCCCTGGCCGGCTGGAGCATCCGGTAGGGAGGCTGGGACAATGCACTGCCCCAGCCTTCCCCAGGCCGGCTTACTTGAAGGACCATGGACAGGGTGGGGGTATATTCGCACCCTTCGCCTCCCCTCGTGTACAGGCCTGTTAAGAGGAAATAAGACATAGGAAATATTAGGCACATGCCTCAAGAAAGGGAGCTTTTAACTTTGTCAGTAAAGATATAGGTGCACTGATGGAACTATGGAAATAGAACAAATAAAACAAATGTTCTATTTGCACAGGTGCAGCTACAACTTTACAGACAAAGTTAAAGGCTCCCTTTACTATTTTCTGTATCTACCTGTGTTACCAAGCAACAATAATCTATGTTACAAGCTCCCTATATTATTTTCTATATCTCTGTACATCAACAGTAATCAATGTATTCGGTTTAAAAAAAAACAACTAATCTACAGCAACAGTCCTGCAGCTTCTGTTGTTTCATGTTTTAGAATTGACCGTGCTGACAAGTCTTTTTTTTTTTTTTTTAAACCAGTGTAGTTGCTAACATGGAGACAAGGTGTACATAATAGCAAGAATATAAATGCCACAAATCATCATTATGATGAGGTGTCAGTGTGGGATGTGAGTCTTTGTTCTACACAGGAATGCAGACCACATAGGAAGAATAACAGTTTCCACATTCTCCAACCGTAATCAATATAGTGTTCTTGATTTAGCTGTAAATTGACAGAACACCCTAAGAGTGAGGCGGCAGGGAGAGAAATCAAGGAAGAACCTACACTAGAAATACTTCCTTCATTGGACCCCATCTCACATTATATTACTTACACATTGATTTCCTATGACCAGGCCAGTGCTGGGTCTATCAAACTACTATAGAGAGGTAAGGATTTCAACACATTCCCAATCAAGGAGTAGGCATCATGAATGGAAAAAGTGCCCTGTCAACTAGGAAACATATTAGATGAGAGAAGTAGCTCACTATGAAATAAACAGTCTTAGAACACTCAGCCATACGAGTTCATCGAAGCTGCGTGCCAAACAACTGCGGGCACGTTTGGTTTTGAAACCTATTGGCAGAGACTGGATGAAATTTTTGAAGAGTTCACTAAAGCCAAGTTTACTTACAGCGGCACAGCTGCGCCCCTGTAAGAGCACTCCTGTAGCTGCATTAAGCTAATGGGAGAGAACTCTCCCATTAACAAAACCAGCTCAGCTGGCACATATGTTGGCAATAATTATGTCGTTCAGCAAACATTCTTTTCACACCCTTGAGCAACAAAAAGTTTTGCAGCCAAGTACTAACTAGTGCAGACATGGCCTTAGATCAGGGGTGGGCAACCTGCAGCCCAAAGACCCTCTGGCCGTCTCCCTTCTCCATGTGCCTCTTGCACACCGGGGCCCCACCCTTCCTGTTCCTCCCCCCTCTCTCCCAACACTTTCTGAGCATGCAAATCATCTGATTCACACTCCATCCCCACTGCACCCCCACCCTCCCAGAGTTGGAATGCCACATATCAGCTGTTCACGGCATTCCAGCTCTGGTAGGGAGGGGAAGAGGAATAGGGTTGGAGCATGAATCAGTGATCTGCATGCTCTGAAAGTGCTGGGGAGGGAAAGAATAGGAATTATGGGGGTCTGGTGCATGAGCATGGGAGAGAGGGGACATACAGGGGGGCTACGAGGCTGCAGGTGCAACCCCAGTGGGCCATGGTGAAGGAGGGACATTCATGGAGCCCACCACCATTCCTGGCTGCCCATTCCTGCCTTAGAGTCTCCCAAATCCTAATGAATCTCAGGTGGCATATATGCGACACTCACAAGGCAGCCAAACCGCAGCACAGGTAGTGACTGATGAATGTGAAGACCATGGAAGGACTACCGGTGCTATCAAGCAACACCCTTCATGCTGATCATTTGAGCTCTGGACTTGTCTATAAGAAAGAACATAGGCAAGATGGGGTACAAACCTACTTTGCCCCCACCTGCCATGTGCTACATTGCTGTGTGGACACCTCTGCTGCAGTCTAGGGCTATGTCTATACTCGCAGCTTCTTGCCTGATAAATATGCAAATGAGGCTACGCATGAAATATTGCCGAGTCTCATTTGCATACCTAATGAGCAGCCATTTTTGCAGAAGATGCTCTTGCACCAGAAGGACCTGTCTACACTGCCTCTTCTTGCACAAGAAAAACCCTCTTGCGCAATGCCGTTATGCCTATTTCTCGCATGAGAATCCGCGAGTGTAGACATAGCCTAGAAGTTCCCTAGTCTCCCCTGACATACTCCCAGTTCCGAGCTAGGCAGATCATCGCACACCAGAAAACTCTTAGTGCGAGTAGACTGCGGGCACCATGTGGTGGCAGAACGCATGGCAGGCAGGCCCATGGTAGATTTTGACCTCAGCTTGCTGTGAATGAAGTGTCCGCAGAGACAAATTCTTAGTAATTCTACAGCAGGAATTTCGCACTGAACAAGCAAACACAATTTGTCTTTGGCGACAAGTAACACTGAAGAAGGCTCTAGAGTTTGCTGTGCTTTGGTTGAGTCATCATTTATCTCCTTTACTGCAGAGAACAAACCTTTCATCCAGCATAAAAGAATAAGAATGCACACTCTGGCATTAGAGAACATTTGAGCAGTTTTCTGACAAAAAGGAGTGAGACCGAAAATAAAATCAATCACAAAGTCTAGCTAGAGCACATCCTGGCAACCAAATAAAAGGTGTGACCTTGCCACCATCTTTACAGGTATCAGAGTGGTAGCTGTGTTAGTCTGGATCTGCAAAAGCAACGAGTCCTGTGTCACCTTATAGACTAACAGATGTATTGGAGCATAAGCTTTCGTGGGCAAATTTCCACTACATGCATCTGACGAAGTGGGTCTTTTCCCACAAAAGCTTATGCTCCAATACATGTGTTAGTCTATAAGGTGCCGCAGGATTCCTTGTCACATCTGTACAGGATGTGTTAAGATTTGCTCTTTAATAGTCTTTGAAAAATTAAAAGCAGGATCCTTCATTTACTTGGAAAAAGACAGACCCCTACCACAGAATAAATGGGCAAAAAAATATGATCACGTTAGGGAAAGACAGAGACCCACATATTAACCACAAGGCAAACATAACTAAAATACTGAGGGATTTTACATCAATGGCACTCTGCAGCAGCTACCTACTTTGCTGGAACACCTAAAAGAGGAGAAAAATTGTTCCCAAGAAACTGAACAGCCAAAAATAAAGGAAGTTCCTAGGGAAGAGACATATAAGTCCACATGTTCTCTGACACAGGAAGGAGGGGATAACAATGAGAAAATAAAATCACTAAAAAAAAAGGGGGAGATCTTTAAAAGAAATGGCTACGTCAGTGAAAACTCTAATAAATTCTCTCTGGGGTCCACATTACAGTCATCACAGTAGTACAGCTCTGCTCCAACTGCCATACGTAGTGTCATAGCATAGGTGCAGAAGCATTAGTCAGCTAGATGATTGGAAGAATTCTTCTGTCAACATAGTAGTGTTTACCCCGGTAATAAACAGATTTACTTATAGGGCAAAGGTTGCACAATTTTTCACAGTCCTGAGCACTGTAGCTACATTAATTTTAATTCTTAAGTGTAGACCAGGAACTCTTGACTGCATGCTAATTTTAAAGATACAGCTTCTCAGATGTTGAATATTACTTGGTTACCACTAGAGAACAAAAGAAAAGCTGCGGAATAATTGTTCTTGCAGTGCTGTAAACGCAGATCTAACCCCAATAAAAATGATCTTGTCCCAGCCCTACCTTTCCTACTGCACTGCTGTATACTGGGCCCTTTGGAAATCACCAACAGGACAGGGCAGGATGATGTAACAGCACATATGTAATGTTTTTTAAGCAGACTGAAAGCCTCATGGTCAGATCCTTTTATTTACATGCTGTGCTTCTTTCATAACATCCCAAAGATAGACAAGACCCAGGTAGAAAGCTGGAAACATAATATACTTCTAATGAGGCCTATGTTGACACATGAATTAATTTTCCCCTCAGGGAAAGAAAAGACAGACATCTGCAAGTAAGAAGTTGCTCAGATTTGTCCTATGGAGAAATCTCACTAGGTCATAATCTCACATTTCCCTGACATTCAGACTTCTTAAAAGTCACTTAAACTCAGCTATTTACAAGTCTTGTATCTTATCTGATCCTGCTGTTAAATCACTGAAAAGAAAAATATACCATTATGAAAGCAACCTGAGTAGGGGTGGGAGGAGAGGGAGAAAGGTAAAACATTCGAGACATTCTTTATAAATTGCTCCTATTTAATTTTTAAAACAGTGAAAATCGACAGCATGTAAAAGATTGCGAGCAATTTGCTCCTACCTGTTTAAGGGTTTGCTTGTTTCTCTTTTTTTAAACGAGTCCAAGAACATTTACCATCAGACAAAATGAATGCCATGTTTCAAATGCCTGAAATCTTTGATTAAATAGAAAAATACTTTTCCTCCACAAAACTGATGTCATGTCAAGCAATTTATAGCATGCGTGGGGCTTCCCAATCTTTAGTACAGTGAGTGGTCCAAAGTCTGAATTTGTTTACATTATAAAGTGCTGCTCAGGATTAACACAACCACTGATGAGTTCATGATCTGGTCTGTTAACTTATCAGTAGTGCAGGCAAATTGGAGTAAATCAACAACAGCTCAGGAAAATGACTAGACATTTCCTCCAAGAAGCAATATTATTTGTACTGTGGCAGTGCGCAGAGGTCTGTCAAGGTCAGTGATCCACTGCAATAGCTGCTGTACAAACCCCCAGATAAACATGGGGCCTACCCTGACAACCTTACATGGTGACTCTCACACAGAAGGCTTGTCCATACTTTATTGTGGTGTAACTTTCTCACCCAGGGGTGTGAAGAGACATACACTCCCCAGCACAGCAAATTATAGCACTGTGAAGTGCAGGTGTAAACAGGCTTCCAACACTGTTAGTTACTTCCCTAGTGCCTTAGAAAAGCTCTCCTAAGCGCCTCTGCCGTGCTACAGTGCTGCCGCGGCAGCGGAGACAAAGCCTTAGGGGCTGCAAGTGGCTCCTTAACGAGTCTCTTTGCAGCACGGGATATTAAAACCTTGCGTGATTTAATTATTAAACAATCTAGAGTTATTAACTCATCAGGATGTTTTTACTCTGTTACTGAACAAACGTAGAATATTTGGTCAGACATCGTACTCTGAGATTTTATGTATAAACAATGAATTTGTGATGCTGATCCGTGATTTGGGTCCTGACCCACCACTAACAGCTCTCAGTTTCACAGCTTTACACAGTCAAATAGAGTCTTAAATAAGCTCTTCACAAGTTAAGTTTGTACATAATTGTTAAACAATTTTCTTTATGACTCAATGTTATTCTGTCATGAAGACCACACCTTAGCGCGCCCCGAAGCCCCTTTTAATGCCAACTGCACACCAACTAAGCGAGACAGTAAGACTACATGCACCATCTAAAGCTGACTGCTTATAGTCACACAGTACTCTGGCTCTTGTGATCCAATTATCTTAAGTAAAAACAGCTTATAAAAGAGGTAAATTAGAAACTCAATCATCACTACCACTGATGAACTCAGTAATACCTATTGCATGATGCCATGTAAAATGGAGCTTAATGGATATGTTTCCACTTAACATGTAAGCAGCAGCCTTTATCATGAGTTTGTACATTTAATTCTTGGTTACAGTCAAAGCCCAGGAAACCAAAACACTCTCATTAATTAGTGCAGAGACATGAATTAGAAAGGACAACCATTTCAAACTCAGTATTCCTTTAATGTCCAAACCAAATGCAGCTTTGAGTTGAGTTACCTATGCATTTAAAAGACCATTTATAAGCAAAATCTATTTGAAGCCAGGTTTCTGCTACAGGTTGCAGGCAAGGAACTCTTACATAGCCTTTGACTCCACTAAGGAGTATTACAAAAAAAAGGTCCTTAAACCATATAGGTAAGGATTACCCTTGAAGAGGAGAACCTCTGAAGTAGAAAACCTGACCCACCCCTTTCCTTAGGTGAGGCGGTGTTTATGCGACTAAGGTTCCATTCAAAAATGCTTTCAAGGGTAATTTCCGAGAGCCCCAGGAAATTATATCACCACTAGCCCCCATCTGTAAAGACAGCCGAGATCCAACTTCTACACTGCAATCTCCATACTCCAGGAGTCCCTAATTCAGGGATACCTGTGGTCCAGACCCTGCCAGGAGAAGGAGTAAACAGCTCCATGTGCTCCCCCACAGCTGGGGGAACAGCAGCCCAGTGATATGCTCTACCAGAGGCTTTTCCCTACTACTCCCACAGTGGCCAGAGGTGGTGCCTGGTATGGGTTGGGGGACACGGAACACCAGGCAAGCACCCCACCCCCAACACCATCACTCCCTCCCTGGCCCAGCAAATCTTTCACCTGGCAAACCCTGTTTCCCAGGGTTGCTGCAGTCAAGAGGTTCTAGTTCATACCTGGGCACAAAGATGGAGTTATGGAGGAAGTTCTCAAAGACTTTCCGGTACTCGGCCTCCTCCTTTTCAGCTTGCTTCTCTGCCTCTGTCTTGGGGCAAGCACAGCAAGCTCCTTTCTCTCCCCCACTCCCTTCTGGTTTGGTGGGTTCAGTAGCTTCTTCTGTATCAATGGTCCCATCAGCATATCTCCGAATTGGGACTTTATCTTTAAATGGAAAGATAAGAGGTTTTTCCCCTTGCCACCAGTGGGTGGATTAACAATCCAAGCTCACCCTTCCCCCTATATTCACAGAAACTTCAGAGAAGAGGTAGCAGTGACTACATGTTCTCCTCATGTGGATAACGAGGACTGACAGGTATGAATCTTAGGCATTTTAACACGTTACTGCTTCCAGCTCCCTTACCTTGGGAGCAGTAGTTATGTCGGTAAAGATAACTGTCCTGCGGCTGCTGCTGCCACCGTACAATGTAGTAGGACAAGTTGCCATTGGGAAGAGAGGGTGGATTCCATTTCACAATTAGCTGAGAAGAGGCATTCGATGCTGAAATAACATCCAGTGGAATAGATGGCACTAGGGAAGGAGGGAAACCAACAGTGAGGAGAGAGAAAAGAGGTAATTTTACACACAACTCACACTGAAATATAAAAAGCTGAGAAACAAAGTCTCAATTAACTGCTTTTTACATCACTCAAAAACAGATGGTCCCGCCCCAAGGGAATGAAGAACGCTAATGGCTCCCCTTGGCTAACAGGAGAGATGTGAAATCCAGTTTAATCAGGTCACTGATTAAACGCCACCTTTAATTGGTTAACAGATTAAATGGCACCCTGCAACCTCCTCCAATCCAGCTGCAGCACCGTCCGCCTGTGTTGTGGCTGGCCCTGGAATCTCCCACTGCCCGTATGAGGCAAGGGGCGGACCAGCCCAGCCACGCCGATAGAGAATCAGTAACGTGTAGGCATCACTCGGTAAGGGTGATGCTTACCAGTTGACGGATGACATCCCTAACAAATGGAGAAATGTCTCCCCCCAACAAGAGTGATCAGATGTACTGAACAACTTTCCTTAATGTTGAAGGTCCAAGTTTTGCAATCCTTAACCCAAAGAAGAGCCCACTACTTTCCACAGATGATATTGCTTGAATAATGATCACAGAACTTGGCCTGAAGTCTGTAATCACGCCCTGGTAGACAAGTTCATGCATTCTGATTTCCTTATTCCATGTAATCCCTGGGAGGTTCCATTTAGGTATCAGCACTGCACCATAGTTGCTGCTTTTTAAATAAAAGCGATTGTTTATGAGATTTCATATGGAAAATTATGAATGGCATTATGTTGAAAGAGAAATCTAGGGAAGTAGAGTAAACAAATCATGGCAACAAACCCTGCAACAGATCCGACTAATGAAATTTTGTATGAAATAATACCCCAAAACATATAATGACATTTCCTGAGAGATCTGATGAGAGTCAAGGTCTAATTGGACTTCCCACTTCTAACTATATTGGATATTTTACAGCATTTATATTCGGGATGTCAACATGTAGTCAACTGCATGATTAATCAATAAGTGTAGGCTTATTGATTAATCTTGTCCACTACACACACTTCCCCGCCTTGGTGCAGCAAAGAGGGGGTGGGGTAGGGAGTGGGAGACAGATCCCATGAGGAGCTGGTTTTAAGCAAGCTCCCCACAAGCACCAGATCTGCCTGCCTCCCTCCCTCCCACCCCTCCCACACTGATGCCTTGGATAGAGGTGCAGCAGCATGGAGGATGAGGGAGGCAGTTTGGAGCTGATACACACAGGAAGCCGGCTTTCAAGCAAGCTTCCCTTGCAGGCTGGTTCTGCAGACCCATTTGCCACGGCCCCCCCCTCCCCGATAATGCCTCCTACAAAGGCAGCGAAGTGGGGGGGAGGAGGGACGGCGGAGGAGGGCAGCAGCCGGTACCAGGGAGAGCCAGCTTAAAAACTACTTCCTTCCAGTACCAGCTCGGCAGTGCTGCCTGCCTGCTCTCTTCTCTCCCCCACCCCCGCCTCGCAGAGGTGGGGAGCGAAAAGGAAAGGCTGCCATGAAGCAGCATCCAGCATCCCAAGGAGCAGCCTCTGTCTGCAGGGGTCCAAGCTCCCCATGGACAGAGGCTGGTCCTCAGCAGCAGCTCCTGTCCATGGGGGTCCAAGCTCCTCATGGAAAGGGGCTGATGCCGCAGACCAGCCTCTATCTGGAGGGAGCTCAGACCCTCCACGGACAGGTCTGTTGCTACCCCCCATGCTGCTGGCTGTGTATCAGAGGCAGCAGTGCGGAGTGGCAGGTAGCCGGTCTGTGCAGGGATCTGGTGTTTCAACTGGCTCCCACCTGCCACCCCGCGAATGGAGCAAAGAGTGCACTGGCTGCTGGCCCCACTCCCGGGGACTATTGAAAAGTCCTGTAACTGCTAAGATTTCACGTGCTTACACGGCTATTCAATAACCCAGTATCTAATATCCCTACTTTTTTGTAGTCTTAGGCAAATCCCACTGGGCATTTTTTTTGAATTATTTGATTTAATTCTCCCCTTGTTCGATTCACTTCCTGAAAATAGGCACATCTTGTATTTTTGCTATTATGCAACATGAACAACGGTGGCTGCTCTCAGCTAGCCTGTGTGTGCAATAAATCGAACCTCCCCTTCTCCCCCCACACAGAATACAGAGAGTGGGTTTTCTCATGAGTTCGAGCAAACAAAAAAAAGTTAAGTTGACTCCCTCAGCATTAGCAGAAACTTGTTCAATTTAAGGTAGGGATTGAAGAGGTTACATCAGTTACCCAGTAAGCAAGTGGCTTATCAGCCTGCTTATAAGGGTAACCAGTTAACTGGCCTGGCCACCTAGATCCTGCCTGCAGTCGTAGCAAGCCCAGCCAGGGCAATTCTGGCTGCTGGGACTAGAGCAGCTCCCCCGCCCCTGCAAACCAGCTCTCTTCCAGAGCAGTTCTCAGGTGCAGCCATGGCAGGGTTGGGGCTGGAGTAGCTCCCCGCCCTCCCCAACTGTGACTCATCATGCCACAGGAGAGGCGCTGCTTCAGGGTTAACCCGTTAAACCTAGCATTTTACAAGTTATCACTTTTAATGTTAATTAACATCCCTACATTAAGACAGAAAAACAAACCACTCTCAGATTTCTCTCTCTCTCACACCCTCACAAGTGTCAAGGGACAAAGAGGTGCAAAGAGGCTCCTTATTGGTAGTACAAGTGCACCTAAGCATCTTGAACCTCTCTACAGCTGAAGGGTTTCCAACCCTTGCCCCAATGCAAACAATAGTACATGGACTAGAAAAAACAGCTTTAAAATAAAATCCCAATGGCTTTACAAGATATAGGATTTAAAGTCTCTTTTGTCCTCTAACAGGTTTTTAAAATGCATGTAGGTTTCCACACACTTGGATTTCATCAGTAAAGATACAACAAAGAAGAAACCAGCTAAGACTATCATTTGCTTTCCCAAGGTGAAGAAGATGACCTGATGTTCAGTGCTTTCTAAAAGCCAAACATCTTTCATGTCAGCCTATTTAAATGCCCCATTCATTCTGGAAACATTCTATAGTCAAAAGACAGAGCTGAATGGTGTGTTGTATTGGTCAGCAGTAGGATTTAAAGCAGGGGCAGGCAATAATTTTTATTTGGGGGGTGGGGGGCACATTCCAAGATTTTTCAAATGGTCAAGGGTTGCACTTTTCTATGGAGAAGGTGAGGGGTCTGGGGTGGAGGTTGGGTGCAGAAAGAAGCTTGGAGTAGGGCATTGGGGTGCAGGAGACGGTGTGGGGTCTGAGAGGGAGTTTGGGGTCAAGAAGGGGGCTGTAATGTGGGACAGGGGATTGAGGTGCAGGGTCGAGGAAGGGGTATGAGTGTAGGAGAGTCTGGCCTGGGGAAAGGGTATAGGAGGGGGTGCATGGTCTGAGAGGGAGTTGGGGTGCCGGAGGGGTAGGGTGCCAGAGACAGGCTCTGGCCAGGAAGCACTTACCTAAGCAGCTCTCATCAGCAACACTCTCAGGCAGGTTTCTCTGCCTGTCAGCAGCCCCAGACCACTCAAAGCGGCTGGCTGTTGCACATGGCAATCTGCACTGCAGCCAATGGAAGCTGAGAAATTGTATTGCACTGCCCCCATCCCAAGTTTCCAGACAATAAGAGCTGAGAGATTTTGCTGGTGGCAAAGTCTCCTCCCCCCAGCACAGAGTGCCACAAGGAGCAGCCAGTCACTTTGAGCAGTACTGTTTCTTGCCACAGGGGCAGGCTGGCTCCAAAGGCTAGCTGGGTCGAATCTTGACCATCCCCGAATTAAAGGCAAGTATACAACTATGAAAAGCACACTCCTTGTATGTCTCTCTATACAGCTAACAAACCGACGCTTGTCTGCCCTCACAGCAATATTTTCTGGGAGGAATATTATAAGTGACCCTAACTGAGACTGCAATGTGCTTAAAATACACTGTCCCCTCTAATGGATTTCCTGAATATCAAGCAAATTTAAAGTTCATGTTTTCTAATGTACTTAAGTATTCTCTTCCCCTCCCCCCCCACAGTCCAGAGCTAATAAATTACAGGACATACTTTAAAGACCCATTTGAATGGGTAAAAGCCAACCTTAAAACCTTTGCAGTGCCACGTATCACATCTGAGGAAGTGGGTCTGGCCCACGAAAGCTCATCATCTAATAAACCATCTTGTTAGTCTTTAAAGAGCTGCATAGTCCTGTCTTTTGTTTCAGCTAGACCAGACTAACACGGCTGCATCTCTATCACATGTATCACGTGGGTTTACCTGCAGCTTTGGTGCGTATGTAGACTATCTCACTCTTTGCTCCATGGATGTGGTGATTCTCCATCATTGTGAGTGTAACAGCCTTGACATAAATCGCATATTGAGTCCAAGGTTTCAGTCCCTGCAGTAAAATCCCAGGGTTGTTCTCTTTGTTTGGGGGCAGATCGACATCTACCATGTTCCAGCTATTAGAACCACAAGCATCTTGCCCATCATACTCTGTCACATTCTTGAATGGTCTGAAATAGTAAAAGAAAATGGCACAGACTGTACTTTTACTTCCTATTAAAAATATTCAAAACTTTCACGGGGGAATCTTACATCAGCCTGTATCCAATAAAACTAATAAAAAAAGTTTTTATTTGCTTTTTTATAGAAGAATAAAAGAGAATCCCAGAGCCTAAATTTATCTTTTATTTCCAACTGCTCTGAAAGTAGGAGTTCAGATTTAGCTGGAGAATTTGGCCTCTGCAGTTACTGAGCTACCAGGAATCCGAGGAAATAGGTATTCGTGGCTTATTTTCCCTTCCCACAAAAGGAAAGCTGTTGGATAATTTATCAGTGTGAACAAACATCTTTAATTCAGCCACTTCCTGCCAAAGGAGAGATAATGTGTAACTGTTGTCAGCCGAGAGAAACAGACTGGCAGTGATAGGCCACGCACTGCCAAGAGGAAATCTGCTGGACTATTAATTTATTATTTATAGAGCTCAATAAGGGTACCTAACATTATACAATGGTTAGCCTATGCCAAACAAATAATCCCTGGAATAATAAAAAATCCTTATTTTTCATAGCAATATAATGAACCATAAAAGAATAATATATTGCTAGTTTGTCTTTGACTTATAGTGTATCACCACTACCCCAAGAATCTATCACATTCACATGTCGTGCAGAAGAAAACCCTCTACTCGGTATAAATGTGTTTAGTTACATAACTGTAGATTATTTCATCACTGAACATGTAAACAGGACTTGTTCTAAGGACACTGACTCTCTGTTGCCCTATCTTACTTTCAAAAGCAAATAGTGATATGTTTCTGACTTTATGTTCACAGGTTATATGGACACAAATTAAACAGAGATGATTCAGAATAATTGCCGACAGTGGTTGAACATTAGCCACAAGAACCCAGATTTTGCTACACTTTGACTAGCAGCTCAGAAGCCTACTGGTTGCTTTAATACTTGGCATTTGGCAAACAACCATATGGACCTGTAATTTATACATCTGATTAATTTTAAATTGCATCTTTGGTACATCTATATACCAAAGGTATTACTGGTATTGAATGGTATTTACCATGGACATGTCAATACAGAAAGCATGCTATGTTCAGACTCACTGTGATGGGGAAATAAACATGTTTAGACAATATTGTTGTATTAAGAAAACTCCTGCTTCTTCTGCTCACAACTCAGCTCCAGGATGTTGAAGCAATCAACTGGTTCACCATGCTCCCTCCATCACAGCTCTCTCTTTTCAAAGCAGACTCTCAATGCAGCTGGCTAATTGAATAGAGTTCTTGCTGCAAGTGTTTCTTGCTCACTCTAGTTTTTACTGCTATAGAGCCTGTGGAACAGCTCTGGACAACAGAGAGAAAATCTTGTCTGCAATTAGAGACAGAACAGAGCAGGGAAAGGCCTACAAAAAGGTAGGATTAGTTCTAAGGATATTAAATATCGAGTAATTTACTAGTCAAGTAGTCAATGGGATTTCTATCAACTACTCCACTAGCCGATAGGCACTTCTGCATGCAGCCCAGGGCCAGCGGGAAGTCCCGCGGACTTCGAGCCGCACGCAGGGTGCCAGCTTTGAAATGTACATGTATATTTCAAAGCAAAAGCGCCAGCATGGAGCCCGGGGTTAGTGGGGGACTCAGAGCTCCGTGCTGCGCTGCTGCTTTGAAATGCCACGTGGAGTCCGGAGTCAGCTGGAAACTCCCCAGCTGATCCCAGGCTCCTTGTGACATTTCTCCAGAACCCGGGATCAGCTGGGGACTCACGAGCTGACCCCCCGGCTCTGCGTGGTTTGAAATGCAGCAATGGAATCAGCTGGCATTGCTAGCTGACCCCGGGCTCCATGTGGGGCTGCTGCTTTGAAATGCTGTGGCGGCATTTCAAAGGGGCAGTGCCGCACAGCTGATCCTGGGCCCCGCCCCGGCATTTCAAAAGGGCAGCGCTGCACAGAGCTCAGTACGGACTCTGTGCGGTGCTGCCGCTTTGAAGTACCTCCCTTGTCTTCCCCCCTTTGCTTCCTCTATCTGATGGAGCCCAGCGTCAGCAGGGGACTCAGAGTCACCCACTGATTCTGGGCTCCATGCTGTGCTGTCGCTTTGAAATGCCACGTGGATCCCGGAGTCAGCTGCTCTTTAGAAAAAAGCTGTTTAGGGGCAGATGGAATGAGAACACAGGTCAGAAAAAAACCCACTTCAAATTTGAAGGAGAAAAAGAAATGAGCCCAGGTCACCATTTGCATCCAAACATTTTCTGAAGCACTGGAGCACAGAGGGACAGAGAGCACGTGTGCATTTGGATTTCAGCAGGCCCCTCTCCAATACAAAGGTGTTGGTATGTGTGAATGTGGTGGGAGTGATAAAAGTTTCTCCCTTATCTTCTACCCCAATCCACCATAAGTAATCATTGCAGCAGCCTGTCCAGTTTAAAAAATTAAGTAATAGAGAACCCAATTAATTACAAGACTGATGCTCCAAATTAGAACTCCAAACCCTCTCCAGTCCATGCTACTGCTTAGCCCATATCACGGCTGGGAGAAGAAAGAGCTAATTGGCAGAAAAGCACACGCATAATTTGGAGATTTCAAACAAACAGAAAAGAGCACCCAGAAAACAGGCAAGCATTTCGTAGCACTTGGATCTTCCTGAATTTGGAAGGAGGGTAACGGGAAGGAAGTGGACCAGAAAACAGACCCTAAGCACCACTTTGTCAGTAGGCACTTTGGTATCCTACATAGAATCCAAACAGAACTGTGTAAAGAAGGAGCACTCGGGAACAGAGTACACTGCACAAAATAAAAATTGCCCAAGGGACTTTGCTGACTCACTTTATTCTTTATTCAGCCAATAAACACAATGGTCAAGAGAAACCCTACCCACTGTGCCTGTTATTTCCTGAATGACATGGTTAGCCTCTGAACACGCATACTCACGCCTCTTTGTAGTAAACAGTGAAGCTAATAAGATCTCTGTAATCTGGAGGGCGATACCGATCCCAAGTGAGTTTAATCCGGTTCTTCAGGGTGGTGTTAGAGACAAAATTCAGAATGTGGCTTTCGCCTACAGCATAAACAAATGACATAAATCATGCCAAAGTTAGCTCAATTCCCACTTTTGTTATTGGGTTTTGTTGTGTTTCTTAAAACTGCATGCCTCCGTATTATCTAGTTTAGGGGATCTTGATCGTTCTTATGACCACTGCACTGTGGGAACTTATTAGTTGCGACATATGCTATATTTATTCTAAAGCATTTAGTGAGGGTTCAGCATAGAAACACTTAAATTTCTTAAAAAGAAAACATTTTTCAAGTGTGTGTTTAGAATTCTGGTAAAAGGTGCTCAGGGTCTCTCTGTGAAAATGGAAGGCCTTGTTTATCTACAGGACTACGTGTTAACACTGCAAGCTTCCTTCTATTCTGCTTGTACGTTTAACCGCCGAGTTTCAAGTGAACACTCTCTGGGATAAAAGAAGAGATCAGCTTCTATCGCCCATGTGATCCTTGGCAACTGCAATAGTGTGTTTTGCATTCCTATTCGTTAGGCACTGGACTGAGAACGATTAAACTCATTTTATACGCATCTGAGCCATTTGATGGCAGCAGCTTCCAGTCACTATACTGCAGTGGGCTCGATTTGAGCCAGCAATTTAGAGATGAATAGCCATCCAGTCCTGAAACAAAACAGTGTTTTTAAAGCGTTAATTCTTGGACTAAGAACTTGTGTGCTAAATGTCAACTGTGAGTGAGTTTTAACATCTTAGTAGAACTCTCTGAAAAATAAAGAGGTTTTCACCCTCATGTACACTGGCACTAATGGTGCTGCTATCTTTTCAAAGGCAATTTAGCTTTTGTTAATTCTCTCCCTTTTTCCCTTTTGAGCATCAGAAAGCTTTTTCTGTAATAGTTTTAAGGAACAGGCAGTGGCTGGCACTGGCCTCATGGTAGTAAAGCCTGGCTGTGCATCTGTAACTCCTCCAGAACTGTCAGCACTCAGTCTATTGAATGTAAGCACACTCCTTCCTTTGCACAACAAGGATCTCCACCATCTGCATTTATGCATCATGCATTAAGAGACGTTCAGCTGTGTCCATGTCCTAGTTTTGTAAACACCGTCCAGCAGAAGGGGGTTTTACTTATAAACACCATATCTTGAATTTACTCATTTCCAAGAAGACCACAAACAATTTAACAGACAAAACATGTCATCAATTGACGGGCTTTGGGGCAAAGCCACGTCTGTAAGCCTTCTTTTCTATGCAATTCTATGCAAGGACAAGATTGACTTTAAAACTGTAAATCAAAAAGCCTGATGCAAAGACCAATGAAAGCAATGGGAGTTTTCCTGTTGATTTAAATGAGATCTTTGCGAATGTGCTTCCGCATAGCCCAAATACGAAGAAGTTTTAACTCTTAAGTATTGTGGAACTGGAAATATTTCTCTGGAATTATTCTCTGTTGGACACAGAATAAATCTGCTGTGATATGTTTCCAATGACTATTTCTAGCAACGGACAAGCGGCAGTGCACACCAGCAGAGGTTAGCCAGAAGTATTAAAACATTCTGCAGTCTCTTCAGTATTAGGAAACTTAACAGATACTCCCCTAATATTTATGATGTCATGGAGCCATCCTGTAAAGGAAGTGGTGGAAGCTTCAACGCTGAAGGTATTTAAAACAAGATTATACCACAAATAAGGAAAAAAAGATTACTTAGCGAAATATTGTGGTATGGCAAAGAGATGGAACTGGGCATTTTCAAACTATCTTGTAATGTGGACATTTTAAATTGCATTCCCATAGCTACAGCAATCACTGTTAAAAACTAGTATTAGTAAAACAATGCATTTTTTTCGTTAACGTAATTTATCAACTGGAAATAGTTATCTATATGTGACCAGCCAGTTTTGCAGGCCACCAGTACTCCATGGACCACAGTTTAGGAATCACCTATTTCAAATAGATAATGTGTCTTTTAATCACTAATTTTTATATTCTGTGTTCTTCAGTAGGATTGGCTGTCCTCATTTTTAAAACTTATATAAACCCTCACTCCCATTTAATTCACATTCTAGTCTTTTAACTTACAAGAGGCTCTCTCCCCATTGTTCCTTGGATTTATATCTCCTTTGCTCTGTCTTCCTTTGGTTCCGGACACGTCCTCCATGCGGTAAATCTCAGACACACACAGTTTGGGATTAAATGCAAAGTACATTTTTCCCTCTTTGATCGTCAGGTTGTGGTGGTTCCAGTCCCACAGCTGTTGCAGATTCTGGTTGTCAAGCACATAGAAAGAATAATTCCTGCAAAGAGATTATAAAAGGCAAAGTTAGTTTTACCATCAGCTCATGGGTAGTTCCTGTTCAAGCTAGCGGAATACTAGGGCAACTCCTTTTTAAAACGAAATATCCTTCTATTGACATGAGCTGATCACACCTTCCCAGCTTCTCTGCCTCCTGACAACACAACAAATGCTTCTTCATCCTAACAGGTTGATACTGTTTATAGACTTCTCTTACTCCAATGTGGGGTTGACAATTAACTGGTTACCGGTTCACATACCTTTACCAGCTGATGCTTACTGGGTAATGGTTAACTGGTGCCCAAGAGTGGCATGCTGCTGGCAAAGGACTGTTTCAGTCTCATTGGGCCCACTGTGGGAGCTGGCAGCCCCACAGGCTCGGGGCTGCTCCAGACAGGCTAAAGCAGTCCCCCTCCTGAGATCCCATTTAATTAGTTAACCAGTTAAACCTAATGTTTATCTGGTTAACTGAGTAAGCAGGATTTCACATCCCTGTTGACAATGCAGTTTGTATGGAAGATACTACACAAAACACAACTGTACAGTATTTTATTCCGGTCTCACTCCTTAATGTGTAGCATTCAATACAGCCACTCCCCGAGTTGCAAACGGTCGAATTATGACCGTTCGCACTTATGACCAAAGCTCCCATGGAGCGGTCGTAAAGGCGGTCCCCGAGTTACGAACGCGACCCACGCTTACGAACAGCGCGGCCGCATGCAACTCAATGGGGTCTGAGTTACGAACAGATCGAGTTACAACCAAGTGTTTGGTCCGTAACTCGGAGAGAGGCTGTACATGTCCCTTTGAAAGAGATCTCTATAATGTATTTTCCATGTTAACGGCTAATGAGATTTGACGGCCTTGCATATTGTATAGCAGAAAACGCATGCTGTACTTTAGGTCATCAAGATAAGATGGAAAGGTAGAGAATGCCTCATCCTTTCTTGTGTTACATGAGCTGAATGAAGTGTTTGTCTCAAAGACAGTGTATTGTAATTTATCTGTCAGTCCAATAGAAGGAATCACAAATGCTCTACCAAGCACTGTGCCTCTCCTGCACTACTGCCTGGTAATCAATGGCCACACTTACCTAATTCTTGCTGCGAGCACAGCACAAATCTTTGCTGCTTTCAAGTTCTGAACCATCACAATCTGAAGACCTGCTGCTACCACTAACACACAAAGGGAGTCTATTTTCCTCAGTGCAGAAGTGGAGTTACATAGGCACCTTAAAATTGGTGAATACCAATGCGAGTTACTTGTGTTACAAGTTACAGCACATCTTCAAGTGTCGAGGGCAGAAAAGAGCCTCTAGGAGCATTTTCATTTTGAGGTTAGGAAAGGAAGGGACTGGAGAGGGAATTAAGGGCACGTCTAAATGATTATTATACTGTTAGGGAAATCGGTACCCATGTGTTAACTATACTGATACAAACCCCTAATACAAATGCTCTGCACCCTGGTGATTTGTGCTAGACCTGTTTTGCACTGGTGTGTCCCTCTCGGTGGAGTCAAAATTTCTTTTTTTCCTTCAACACACTATGCAACACCAATGTACGAGAGTAACAGACTAACCATGTGCTTGGCACCAAATCAACACGATCATTTATCGTTTTCCTTTTGGATTGCTTCCCCCCATGTTATACGACGACACCTCCAACTACTCAACAAATTAGCCAAAAGAATTGAATTGTTTGTTGGTTGGGGCTACAAGCTGTTCAGGACAGGACTGCAGTTCTCTTGTGTGTTCTTCTGAGTGCCAAACGCTGCGTGCACTTACAGAGCTATGTCAAAACAAGAACAGCCTGCTCCTTCTACTTCCAAGTGTCCCCAGACACTTAGTACTTATTTCTAACAAAACAAACACACCTGACACTGCTTTGGGTTGAGCAAAGTGAGCACACCTGCCTTTTGTTGACTAATACAGTTGAAGACGGAGCATACGTGTGAGTTAAAGTCCCATGACTTTCTATTTCACCATGAGAGAACATTGTTTACAACAGCATTAAACGCAAGTGCAATCGGAGTTCACCATGTGTACTGAGAGACTGTGGAGGGTTCAGACCAGCGATGTTAAATACTGGTTGAGTAACCTCAGAATTCTTATCGGTTAGTTGACTATTTTGTAGTCCCCAGAGGAGGGCCGGCAGCCAGGGCGCTTTGGCCTCACTCCCAAGGAGTGTCTTGTCACTCTGCATTGCTGCCTCTATATCAGAGGCAGCAGTGCAGGGTGCCCGGCGGGAGCTGGTCCGTGAGGGAAGCAAGTTTAAACAATAGCTCCCCTTGTGGACTGACTGCCTGTCACCCTGTGCTGCTGCCTCTGATAAAGAAGCAGCAGTGCAGGGTAGCAGCAGTCCCAGTGTAGGGCAGGGTCTGAACTACTGGATCCGGAATGAGCCAGAACTGATTCAGGCTGCCTGCCCACCCAGCTTCTAATACACTTTAAAGGTAGAGCTGCAGAGGGGATAGACCCCGGACTCGCTGTGACCCGGCCCTGAGCTGGGCTTCTGGCCAGCCTGCAAAAAAAATTACTGGTGGGAAGGAGGAGAGGAGGGAAATGCATATAGTCTATAGCATTAACCTATAAGCTTTTGCTTATTGGTTAATCTTTTAATCGACTACACTATTTCATCCCTAGTTCAGACATTATTGGGTCTTAAGTCAATGAACAAAAACTATGCTTGCAACCTCCCGAACATCCTTAATCAGATGAAACCTGCATTATTAACATTCATGTGTATAACGGAGGGCAAATGCATTTTTCTAAAAACAGACTTAAAACACGACTCAAATTAAATAGGGCAAATACAATTAAGCACCTCCAAGGTTATAACAACAGATTTTAACACAAGAAGTTTAATTTAATGCTTCCTATCCTGTCTCTGACTCATAAAAGTGTCATCTGGCATTTGAAATAACAGAGCTAAATGTAGCATTTTTTATTTTAAAGAGACATGACTAAGTTTAAGTACATAAGTACAGTCATACTGGGTCAGACCAAAGGGCCATCTAGCCCAGTATCCTGTATTGGATCAGTGGCCAATGCCAGATGCCCCAGAGGGAGTGAACAGAACAGGTAATCATCGAGTGATCCCTCTTCTGTCATCTATTTCCAGCCCCTGACAGAAGCTTGAGACACCATTTCTACCCATCCTGGCTAATAGCCATTGACTGACCTAATTTCCATCAATGTATGTAGTTATTTTTTGAATGCTGTTAAAGTCCTGATATTTACAACATCCTCTGGCAAGGAGTTCCACAGGTTGACTGTGCATGGCATGAAGAAAGATGAGATAATCCAGTGACAGGACCAAGCCAAGCATTCTCATTGGTACTTTAGATTGTTGCAAACAGGTCAATAAGGAGTTGTGACTAACTGTAGATAGTATGTTAACACTATGCAAGTAGCCAATTAAGGCAAACAAGTTTTATGGGTATACATATACACTGCAAGTATGAATTAATGGACCCTACCCTGCCACCACCTGAGGCACCAGTGAAACCACATTGGTAATACAGTATACTATTCCAATCTTAGGCAAGGGTAAACCATTGCAGAAATGGAAAAGGTGCATAGAGAAAGATAAAAGTTACAAGTAACTGTTATACCAGGCTTTGGCCTTTACAGCTGGGGGAGGGTCAGGATGCCAAGGAAGATACCATGGAAAGAATAAAAGAATCTCCAAAGGAAAACAAATTTCTGCCAATCAGCTTCCGAGATGGGAACTAACCGGAAGGAAGGAGGTCGTGGCCCTAAGGAGGGCAGTCTAAACGTGTGATCAGAAGCTTGAGGACCTTCAAGGCCAAGTTTTTGAGGCAGGACTGAAAGAACTTGACCAGATGCTCGTATTCTTTGCAGCACACACCTGGTAGTGTCATCACAAAGCTATGTAACATCCTTAAATCACAGGGCACACTAATAACTGGGCAATTACTAGCTGAATTTTCAGAATACCCCACGCATTTTACATATGCCTGTAGCTCCTGAAGCCACAAACAGACTTTCACAGTGCTACATACATCTGCACGGACATTTAGAATGATCCCCATAACAAAAACACTGCAGCATCCCCTTCCCCTTCCTTTTCCTGGTCACCTAGTTCATGCTAGGAGAGGCCTATTGCTAGGAGAGGGCAATGTGCAATCTAGAATGCCCAGGAAAGGCAAAGTGAACTCCACTGCACAGCCACAGGGACGGGCAGGCAAAGGGCCTGTACAGTGAGTGTGAGAAACAGGCTCACTCCAGCAATCTGCGAGACGACTGCAGAGAGATCACCAAGCAACACAATCTGACGGGTAGCCACAGAAAACCGAGACCAGAAGAGAAGACCCCTGGAAGGGCCCAGAGAAGAAGGCACTGCCGCTTATAAGGATGGTCAGAATGCCCTTTAGTCCACCAAGTTTAGCCTAATAAAACTTTTGGAGACCAGCAAATAGCCAATATTAAAAAACAACACTGGTACATTCACCTTTATTACTACAATATCCGCCTGATTGGGCTTTCTTAGAGAAAAATGGAGTTTATAATGAAAGCATCACCAGACCCTTAATTGGCAGCATGGCTGTAAGTATGTATACTGTAGATGAGCTAGACACGGTTCTTTGACCAACAACTGAGTCTCTGTCGAGAAATACATAGGGAAAGAAATGAGAGATACTGCTTTATTGTGTTTAATTTGAAGTGTGGGTTTGGATGCAATGTGCCATGACACCACGCTACCCAGTGGTCGTCTTTGGGGTTTTTTGTTCTCCCCTAACTAGCAGTGGAATCTGTTGGGCACTTGAACCCATATGTAAATTCAACCTGTCATGCCCCATTGCACAAGTTCTCTACCTCCCTTTTGAAGGGTCACTTATGGGTAGAAGCCTCTGAGAAAACATCAATTTCTTCACAATGTCCCTTTAAACAAAAACAAAGAGGAGAAACAGCCCCTTCTAGGAGTCAAAATTCTATCCTGTGCCACAACTTTACCACTGACTTGTAAATAGTAACTTCTAGAAATACCACTTCTGCCATGGCATGAATATATTTTGTTGCACTGCAAAAGGCCAGGAGGTTTCATTCTAAAGTTTAATATATAACATTAAGTGGTAAGTGCAATTTTCACCTCGAGAGGACTGCTGTTAGTTCAGCTAACCTGGCATGAATCGAAAGTTAATTAATTGCTGTTCAGCGGCCTACAAATGAACCGGGAGGGTCTCAGTTTCCATTCTTACATAGACAAGAGCCTACAAAACACAAACCATCATAACTGGCCCCCTGGATTGCAGCTTTAGAGGAAGAAAGAGCAGAGTCAACAAGAAGAGACTACACTCTGTGACTCCGCATAACTACAGAAGAAAGAAACTTCACTGGCAGAAGGGAGCCCTCTTTGCCTTCCTTCGGTGGCAACAGATCCAGCCACTTGGTGCCAGTTCTGGTCATGAGGGTGAGGAAATGGATGGCTTAAGCGCATACAAATGTTTCCCAGGACTGATTCAGAGGCAAACCTGGATGGTATTCATCTGAGTTAGGTTGCATGACATGGGCAGCCGGGGAGGTTCATGAGCAGGGACCAGATAGCTAGCTCTAAAGAGCTAGGGGTGAGAAGCAGGCAGGGTGCACGAGCCCACAGGAACCACTCTGGAAGATGTGTAGTGAATGTTCTAACTCTATGCCAGCCAGATGCTTTCTACATGATGCTAAGAGACTGATTTACACCACAAATTTTGACAGGTGGTCACTAAATTCTAAAATCGAATCCTGGCTCTGCTACAAATTCACTACTCTGCCTCAGGGGCAAGTCTGTTTCCATTTCCCCAGTTGTTACATGGGAAGAAGAATGCTCATCTCATGCAGAAAAGGTAAAATCACTGTTTATGACATTCAGATGCGAGGGTGATGGAAAAGTTTACAGAAAACACTCTGAGGAAAAGAGTAATTGTCTACTTTGCATGGTGCTGAGGAAAAAAGGCAGGGTTTACAAATTTTTATCCTTGTCATTCAATTTGAACAGCTGCCCTTTTTCCTCAGTACCACCTACAAAATGAGGGAAGGGTCTTATGGGGGAAAAAAAGAGGTTGTGGTCATGTAATTGAAGACTATCAAAATGTGGCTTACCTCAACGTAAATGGGGCCAAATTAAGTTTGAATAGGCAACCATGAAAGCGAAGAAACAACAAAAATACAAAGGCTTCACTTTGGAAACTTAATGTCCTTTAAATATAATTATTTGTATGTATTACGGGTATTACAGTCAGTGATAGCAGCTGCTGCTATAGATAGGGTAACTTAACATTACCCCTTTTAAGACCATGTTTTCAGTTGCTTATAATATTGCCCAATTAGTTGTTTGGGCTGAAACTTAGGGATGTATTCGCCTATCAGTTAAGCAAAAGCTTCTCGGATAGTCGACTAGTCTCCCCCCCCGCCGCTATCAGAATCAGCTGGTCTAGCTCATGCTGGGATCCCCCCCACCTGCCTCCACTACACTCCAGTAGGCTCTTAATACATTTAAAAGGCTGAAGCGCAGCGGGGGACACAGTGCAAGCCAGCAATCAGCTATCCTGGCTGCACTGGGTCCCCCCCTGCTGCCCTTCTGCCTTTTAAACATTAACAGCCAGCAGGCTCTTAATACATTTAATAGGCAGAGCAACAGTGGGGCCGGAAGCTAACCCCACTGCAGCTCCCCAGCTTATCAACTAGTCGATGGAAAATCCATCGACTAGTCAATTAGTTGATTAAACTAAATTTAACATCCCCACTGAAACTAGCTGAATATTTTTTGAAAATTTACCTTTTAAGACTGTGATGGTGCCGATAATGTGTAAGTACTTTCCAAACAAAGACCGCTCCTGGTCCAAGAAGCATGCAACTGCAATAATTTCCTTAGCGTGTATCAGTTTTGCTTTCCACAGGCACCCCTATTTTCTTCTCTTCTAAGTTTCACTGGTTTTTTTTTTTCATTGTGGAATCAGGCAGACAGAATTAATAACACCTGATGCATAGCACTGCTTCTTACCTATGCGTTATGCTTGCTGACCTACAAGATTCCATAAACATCATCACTACTGAACTTACTAAAAGAAAGCAAACACCAATTTTTAATTGGAGTATCTGCTTCAGTATGCCACATCATAAGTAGCGGAAAGAGCCTTGTTCTAGGCAAAGTGACAAGCCTCTCAGATTTGCAATTAGAAACATGTTTTTCCAAAGAGCCAATGTTCTGATTGAAAAAGACAGTGTGCTTTTCAAGTGCAGAATGAAGAGCTGCCCTCTAACTTGCTCTGTCAGATGGTGGAATTTTAAGAATTTAAGACTGACCAAAGAGTAGCCTGAGAAAGAGAGGGAGGGTTGTGAAGAATCTCTTATGCTGTAACTTTATCCTGTCAGGGCAGATAAATCAGAGACATAAAACCTTTCCCATGACCTTCCCACCACCTTTTCCTAAATGATTTTCCAAAATTCTTATTTTACTGCATTTTTCATTAGTGAGGAGGGCACATTTCTTCTCCAGACTATTGTTTTGATCTTGGGAAGTTACTTAATTTGGGGAGAGAAAGGGAGCGCAGCATCTCAAACCCAAATTTCGCAGGAGATAAGCCAACCTTTGCTCTTTCAGCTGCCTACCTTCAGGGGTGAGGATGGTAGGTGATGTTTTAGATAGCAACTGCACAATGTGCTATTGAAAGCACATTACACTAAATATTACAGAATTAAGACAAATGAACCATGTTTATCAGCAAACGTTTCAGTGGATCATGATTACTTTAGAGGCTCATATTCTGTTTCTCTAGCTCTAGATACCGAGAGTTAGTTCCATGTTAGTATTCTGAGGATGGCTCATGTAAGCGCAGTTTCCTGCCATGCAAGGTAGTTTCAGTCCCATTCCCTAATTTTGCAGTTAGTGACCTGTGATCTTCTTCCAATTGACATTCCATACACATATGTTAAGGATACAACACTAATAAACTGCACAGCCAAAAGAACAATGACTTCTGAAGATACTCATTCCTAAACGCTCTAAAACATCAAAAACCAGGACGTGTCTAATGCCACAGGAAACGATGCTTACAAACGTGTATCTCCCTAAAAAAAAAAATCTCTATCAGAGAAAGCAGTTGGTAGGGTTACCAAAATTATACCTTTAAAATCTTCATCCAACTACTCGCATGGTAGAGTATCAAATGAATGACTGTACAATGGTTATCAGTAGGAGACAAAAACGGCATATTAATTGAGTTGAAGACTCTCTCAGAAGTAATACCAAAAGTATTCATAAGATTGATGTTCCATGACTTCCACTTAAAGCAAAGCTACCTCTATAAATATTAGTTCATTATGTTTGAACACTTACCCATCCAACTGTTCCTCTCCCAAAATATAGCGTAGATTCTTCAAGAAAGACAGGGAGACTAGCGCATGGGAATGGCGGATCTTCACATACCCAGTTACAGTTTCTATCAGACCCATAAAATTCTCCAGCTCGGAAGCAATATTGTCTAAATTCAAGAAAAGGAAATTCAAGTTCAAACAAGTTTAGCTCAGCACTTTGCACAATGCAGGGTTAGCATAACAGAATTGCAAACAAAAATACAGTTTCATCTTGCTGCAGACCAGCACATATCATTTACCTATGCAGGCAGACTGGTGGAGAACAGGGCACTCTCAGAACTCCATTTATAACTTTCTTACTGATATGCTTTCCTTTGCATGAATATTCCATACTAGAGCCCGTACCAAATTCTGAGCTTTCAAAAGCCAACCTTTTGGCAAGGTTGAAAAGATTCGTGTGAAGTTGTAAATTTAGACATCTATGAAACCACAACTCCTGTCACTCTTGGTGACAGAGGTACAACTCGTTAGTTAGACCAGGCTGAAATGATCAAGTGAAGAGCACGGCATCATTTTCAACAAACAATACAGATACTGCAAAGCACACAACTTCTACTGGCTATTAAAAAAATCATGTTGATAGAACTACATCATTTAAGCAGCCTGTGCTCCTCGAATGCTGAAACAATGAAGGCAAGTTTATAGCTGACCCAGAGTCTAAATTTTTCTCCAGCTTGTGTAGTCGCTACTAGGGATGTCTGAGTGTAAACAATTAACCGGATGCTTATTGATTACACTCAGTGGAGCGGCCTCTATGGGAGCCAAGCAGACATGGGCTTGTGGCCCCACTCCGAGAGACTCTGCTGCAGGCTCTGCAGTATAAAGTTATCCTATTACACAATTTTTAACATCCCTAGTCGTTACACTGTAATTGCGTAGGAGGCACTCCTCAAAATGGCCAGGGACCTGGGAAGTTGGGTGTTTGTTTCTTATGTAGGATCCTAAAACTAGGGATGTTAACTAAGGCAGCAGAGGGCGTGAGGGAAGGAGGCCGGTGGCTCCGTGGGAGCCGATGCTCATAGGGAGCAGGCTCCCCACATGTACTGGTTCCCACCTGTTCTCCCTCCCCCAACATTCCTGCCTCTTACAGAGGCAACAGGAGGGGGGAGAGGTGGGGTGGGGCGGGGCGCGGGCAGGCAGGCAGCTCCTTGGGTGCCAAGCTGGTATAACACGCAGCAAGCCAGCTTCCTGCATGTACCAGCTTATGCCTGCTCCCTTCACTCCCCACACTGCTACCCCTGCATCCTAGTGTCTGCATAGTCATTAGGATTAACCGATAAGCCCAGGCTCATCAGTTAATTGTGTAAACGACTACGCGCTAACATCCCTACCTAAAACTAAATTAACTTGTGTGTGCACAGCAGTACAGGCTGGATAGCACATGAAGTTGATGGACTTCTACTTCATATGGCTAAATTCAGTGTCTGGCATTGAGAAATGCCAAGGGACTCCTCGTTTGTGCAGATACAGACTGATCCAGCCACTCCTCCAATACTTGCTTCAATTCTTTGAGATAGTATTTAAGTATTAAACTAGACCCAGTTTATGTAGTTACTCTATAGTATTCAGGAATACAATCAATTGCTCCAGAATGGGTGAGCTGAATGGGTTAACTCAAATAAAAGCTCCTCAGACCATCTCCCTCCAGAAGTTAGGATTTTACTTAAACATGTGAAACACATAATTAAAACAATCCACATACAGCTGTTTCCAACATCCTTGGTTATTAGAAGCAAACCTGGTATTCATAGGCAATTCAATCCATCTAGCACAGGCACAAAAATTCAAGGCACTCCACCCCACATACTCCTTTGAATGCATAGGGAGATATATTTCAAACAACCAAGTTTACAACATTTTTAAAAGCTCAGTGTTCGCTGGTGACTCACTACTCTGACAAATCGTATCCAGAGTTCATTTACGTTAGGACACATACCAGATATGACCAACATAGGAATGATGAGTTTTGGGCGGAACAGGGTTTGAATTTAAACAGGGATTTTCATTATCTCACGCACGAGGAGGAAAACCTCTGTCACTGACTAAATACCTGAAAATGTGGCCATGTTGAGGGTTCCAGCCGAAATCTTTAAAGCAGCTGGAGCGCCATTAAAAAAAGCAAACAATCCTCTTGAAGACTCTGTTTAAGATTTTCTTTTGTTTTTTTTATTATTATTGATACACTCAAAGAGAAAATAGAAATTAAAGGACCCTCATGGAAGACTACATTCAGAAGGAACATTACTTACTCCCACGGCGGATGTTAATAAGCAGATTCCCCTTCAGAACGGTACATCCCTGCAACATTTGTGCTGATGTGACAGAATCAATGGTCTTTGTTTTCTCTTCCTCACAGATTTTTGGGCAAGGCCCTTCACAGGGGCTGCAGAACATGCTGTTGGGAAGGAAGGGAGACCAGAAATAAACAAAAACACATGGTTCTCAATGCACAACAGACTGCTTACTGCATTGTTTGGAAAGCAAGAGCTTTTCTATCTGCAAATCTAATGAAATACAAATCCCTCAAACTGGGAGGAAAGTTGCCATTTTCCAGAAGAGGCCGAGCAGAAAAGCAAGTATCTGATGCAGCCAGGAGTACATGGGTTCTATGAGCAGAAGTGACCCTCATAAATAAGTGCTCTAGAGAAAATGATTGTTGTAGAAATCTAATGATTAGAGATTCTATTGTCTTAATAAAGCGAACATTGTAAGGAATCATTTGGATTTGGATTCTAAAGGCAATAATGGAGAACTGGAAAAGCTGCAGTAAGGTACAACTGAGCACAAAACAAAAACCTTACTCTCATTACTCTATCAGTTGCACAAGAAGTGCTATTCCTTATTAATTTCCAGTTGTACCCTGGTGTGTTATGTTAATCACTTCAAGCGCCATGGTCAGTTGTTAAATTACTGCCATATTTCCCCATCCTGATGGCTGCAATAGAGTGGTAAGTAAGGTGATTGTGCACAACCTCCTCCCCAGTCTTGTAAACCAGGTTATGAAATGCTGTGGGACCCCCTGGAATTGGACGAAGGGCATTCTAAGTGCAAGCCATTATTGCTTGCATTCTTACGCTTACTACTGGTTGAACCTCTCTGGTCCGGCACTCTCTGGTCCGGCAACATCCGTAGTCCGGCATGATTTCAGTTAGCCGGATGCCTATTTATCATGGGTGTGGCCAACTTTCCTGCACTCCCATAAAGTTTGTTTACAGCCACCAGTCCTGGCTCTCAGTGTTCTGTGCTGTTCTTCAGCTCTAATGTATCCTAAGAGTCCAGTAAAAGTAGTGGCAGTGTTGGCAATGATGCTAGACAATACTGACCTCTCATAGTTCTGACAATTCTCTGGTTCAGCAGAGGGGGGAGGGCGCGCGCGCGCGCGACGGGACAGAACATTCATTGGCCTTGAGTTAGGCCTTTCTGCCTTTGCAGCTGAACGCTAAAATAGGATAAGATAAGCTGTGCTCTTGTGAGAGTGTTTTTGAACAGCTACTACTAACAGCTCAGGCCAGACAGCAGGGACAGACTCTCTCAGGTAAACATACGGCTTCAAGCTAGCAAAGAGTAACGGCTTTTTCCATCTAAATGTGAACTGGAAATTTTCCAAGGAAGATGTTCGTTTGGATGATGCTCTCTCATTCTCTCTAGCTTTATAAAGCAAATGGGTGGATATTTCCACATCCTGAACATAACTAACCAGCACAAATCAAGGTAAAACTACAGTACAGACTCTCTCCATCTGAACGGCTTTCAGTGCAGTCCTGAAAATACCTTTATATTAGCAATTGCTAGGAAATAACATTTCTTAATGCCGCTGCTCTAAATGGTAGGCCACTAAGATTATTGCCTTGGCTGCTGGCAAAATGAACATACCTATCACTCCAAGTACTTTAAATTCCAGGAACATGACTGACAAAAATCACAGTAATATTCCTGTAAAAAGCAGTTCCTGACAACAGTTAGCAATAAATAGAGTCTTACCAAATTCATGACCATGCAACACATATCATGGACTGTGAAATCAGACCTCTACCATGAAACTGGAGGTGTGGGGAAAGAACAGGGCTGGGAGCCTCCTAGCAGGAGTTTCCTACTGTGCACTGGGCTCCAGCTGCAAGTCCTGGCTGGGCTGAGGAAGGAGGAAATTTCCTCTTTCCCAGTGCTTGGGAAAAACCCACCTCTAGGTATATCCCCCAGGTGGCAAAGCAGCACAGCCATGGAGCTTCCTGCTGCCAGAGGGGGCTCCTGGGAGGCAGAGGAAGTTCTGATCCCAACCATGCTGCTGGGAATGCCCTAACCAGGGGCTCCTAGCTGCTAGCACCCACCAAGCTGGGAATAGGGCTTCCTCTTCCCCAGCATGACTGCTCTCTAGGGGTGGGGCAGATCAGACCCACCACTGCATACACCTTCTCTGGCTGCAGAAAGCTCCGCTCTGAAGGAAATGTAGAAGTGAGGGTAGCAAAGCTGCAACTTCCCTTTAAGAGCTTTGCAATTCCCAATGATCCCCTTTTGGGTTGGGGACCTCCCCCCTACCAGTTACACCATCATAAAACTGCACATGTAAACATCTGAAAACCTGAAACTGACTAATTCTAAGCCCCTCTGGCCATGACATTTCCTAAAATGGACCATGAATTTGGTAGTCATAAAATAGGACAGCAGCTACTGCCATTATTGCTCTGAACTGAGGTGGCATTGGTATCTTCTAGGAAAAACATGGTGAAGCAGAAGATGCACAAATCTAAAGACTGCAATAAACATGAGACACCTACACAAAAGAATAAGAATGCCAACCTTCAAGAGTAAACAACGAATTAATACAAGATATAAATAACTTTTAGTACTGTTCTGTGTGGCAACGCTCTCCAATAGCAGAATCTCCTTCCCCATTATTACTGGCAATTCTTTCCCACATCCTTCCTCCCCACCTTACCAGTATCACTGGGCTATTGTCTAGTTTCAAGGCTGCAACCTCATGGTATTGACCATACTCTGTTCTACACTGATATCAGCAGAGGATGAAGCTGCTCATCAGAACCTGATGGGACCAGGACCTTAGATGATTAATGCCACAGAACTTGGAGGGGGTCGGGGGGGAGGAGGGGGCCGGACGACCACGTGCAGAGATGATCTTTTTGAAATCACACAGGGAACTATATGAAGAATAATACAAGCTTGTGGAGTTCCCCAAATCTACTATATTCCATAACAAAATTTGCATGGCAGCAGTTTGTCAGAATACACTAGAAACGAGTTGGACTTCCCCAGGGGTTGGTTTACCTTTGGCTGCCATTGCGTATGAATCCAGAGGGGCACTCCGCCATGCACTCATCATTGTGGATCACAAACTTCTCATACTCGCTTATTTCGGTAGCAGGGACTTTGGAACAGAAGTCCCTAGTAACGCAGCGCCAGCCCTCAAACTTGTAGGTGTTAGGTGGGCAGGTGGGCACGCAGATTCCTTCATAATAGTAATTGCGGCAGGCCACACACGCTGTGTTGTTGTCAGGCGCAGTGCAGCTCCCCAAGCATTCAGGATGGCAACATTCATTTTGGTCTGTGCATGCCCGTTTGCCACAAGCACTGGGGCACACTGCAAAGACAAGAGCAAGGTAAGATTGAACAACTCATAGATTAAAAGCAGCCATGTAAACACTCTGTGAGGTCATATTCTTTTGGGTCCAGAGCAACCCTTGAAATGGTTGACACCTGGGAGGCTAGCGAACTAAATTCCATTTTCTCAGAGTTTTCAAGTCGCCTGGAGATATCTTTTTCTCAGACTTAAATTAAAATATGAGCCAGTGAAGTAATGAGGAAAACTGTTGAAAGCAATGTCAACATAAGGATAATAGAAACAACCGCGGACTGGAACCCATCTGATAGCCCCAGTATTATGGTTACATTTTTGAGTGCTGACTTATTGTCTTGGAGAGGGTTTTTTGTCCTTTCAATTTGTATTTCAAATTGGTCTTTTATTGGCAACAAAACAAGCTCCCTTTAAACAGCTTAATTACATTCATACAATAATGCATTGCTATACTGCAGCACACATGGTTAGGTTTGACCCCATTGTAGCATCCCCATGTTGCTTATGTATGCAAAATTGGATTTAATAAAGTACAGATGCTACACATCAAATACAGTGAAATCATAGATTTTACTATTCTTCCCCTGAAGAGAGTACACTTTCACCCTCTCCACAAATATTGGACTAGCAGGACATGAATTTTAAAAAAAACAACCACCCCACATTTATTTAAAAACTCATTAAGCTGTAGGTGTGGGCATGGGATTTGGAAAAAATGAACAGAAAGCAGGATCTTCAAAAGACAGTCTTACCATTGTTACATCAAAAGAAGAAGCGGCATTTATATTTATGTAACAACAACATTTTGATTACAATGTTTTATGGCCTTTTAGCCATGCTAGCTATATGCCAGAGGCTCTGTAAATTAACACAGATAGGAAATCTGGTTTTCATTAGGTAACTGTTTTCCACTTTCTTACTTAGCTAAAAAACAGTATCAGTAACAGCAGCATAAAACAAAAGTTTCAGTAGTTGGACTACAGCAGCAGAGACCAAGCAGATCAACACAAGAAACTTTAATCAAACTGTATGACCAGAAAGCATACAACCAAAAACACAGATAACACTGTAAGGAGAAATTCCCAAGATTTCTATTCTGTCTTGTCCATTTCTATTTTTTCTTCAAATCTGCTGCAGAGTCTGCTAGGCTGTAAATTAAAAACTACAGTTCATTTAGAAAGAGAAAACTACATTCAACCACTACAAGACAGTTTAGAACTGAGAGCTTAGCACACAACATGGGCTGCAAAACGTCACCCGGAAATTTCCAGTTGAACTAGGGATGTTACAAAGTGGATTAATTTGGTAACTGTAACCGCTGGAAATCTCAGCACTTACATGTTTAAACGCACCCGCATTGCGGGGCAGCAGCCAGCTCTTCAGCTTTTAAGCCAGCTTCCAGCATGAAGCAGGTCCCACCTGCCACCCCTACACTGCTGCCTCTGTAATGGTTGACTAGCGATATTAGATACACAACTATTCGATAGTCCCCCCCACCCCTCAGGGGCGTGGCCGTCAGCCAATGAGCTCCCCATCCCACTCCCAGGGAGCCCCCTCTCACCCTGCACTGCTGCCTCCCAGGCTGATTAGTTAATCGTTTAAACAGTTACTTTTACTGAAACATGTCTAAACACAGACTTTGATCATATGTATTTTGGGATAAGATGCCATGTTTTCCAACACACCTTTATAGAACCTACCTAGACACAACTACAATATCCATCGCAAATATAAATAGAAATATATTCTAGATCCCCTCTCTCACATTTCTTCAGGGTTTAGACTCTACACCAAGCCTTGGTTAAAAGGGCATATGTATTATCACCTTTAATGTACAGGTCTCCTCTGAAAAGTTTATCTAGTGGCACTGTGAGATCCCATGTTTATTCTCACAATGGTCTCTGCATTAAATACATTCAAGTTATCAGAAACCTACCCACTCTCAACGGATCTAAACATGCAACAGATTGGGACCCAAGGGTCAAGCTGAGTTCTTCATGTTTCATGAATTTTCAGCAATCATAATGATTCTTCAGGGCCAAATCTGTCCTCGATTATTGCCAGTACAAATTCAATACTCAAGTCATGCCTTTTGTGATACCCCTTGAAAGCAATGGGTATCCAAAGGAGAAACTAAGAGGAACTTTAGTTAATCTTGCTGTTGATGGTCAGGGAACATCTCTCATTTGCAGAACAGCTCTGCAGCAGAACATGAACAAAACACAAACAAAACAGAGTCAGAATGTATTTTAGTAGCAACAGAGGCAGGTAGGACAGAGATGTATGGAGTAAACAGGTGTCATTTTTACACTGTCACTGTTCCAAGATAGACACAGGTTTCAGTACCAACATCAGAACAGAATGATATTTCTAATGAAATTGCTGATGGGACATCCCCTGCAGGGCAGAGTGGGGGCACCACTATAACTGGCATAAGCTGACTACATATATCTCAACTGAAGGTGCTCTATGTTCTATACCATGGGTTCCCAAACCGGAGGGCGTGCCCCCTGGGGGGGCATGAAGAAATTCCAAGGGGGGGCTGTGAGGCGACCTAGGTCTCCCCCCCCCCCCCCATGTCAATTCCTCCCCCTCCGAAGTTTTGCTGGTATTTCTGCTTTTCGGCCCCAGTCTGTTCCTTTTTTTCCCTCTCCCCTCAACAAGTTTTGGTGGGTGGGTGTGTGTGTGATTCTCAAAAATTAAAAAGGGTGCGTGATGCCAAAAAGTTTGGAAACCACTGTTCTATACGTTGTACAAGGGAACAGTAGAGTTCCGTATATGCAATATTTCTGACCCTGGACCAAACTAAATCCCACAACTATGGAGATCATTACTGATAAATGATGAAAAATCCTTTCATATATCCAAATATTTAATTTCTTCAGGGAAGACTAAACAAAAACAAGACATGTAAAAATGACTTCTAATGTACACTGTGGATGAAGGATCTACAGTAAGGACTCAGTTATGAATCCCTAGGGAATGGATAACTGAATAAAACATTACAGTTGGTCTTCCAAAAGCTTACAGCTGAACAGTGACTTGATACAGTTTTGAAATTTTTGATATACAGAAGAAAAATGTTGCTTCCTCACCTCATTTTTTGTAGTTTATGTTTAACTAGGGTTACCATATTTGAACGTTCAAAAAAGAGGACATATCTGAGAGGGAGTGTATCTGTATTAGTTATCTACCAACTCACATTGTATTACAGATAGTTACACTCCCTCTCAGGTGTAACTGTAATACAATGTGAGTTGGTAGATAACTGATACAGATACACTCCCTCTCAGATATGTCCTCTTTTTTGAACGTTCAAAAATGGTAACCCTAGTTTAACACAGAGCTGTACTGTAGTTGGCTACTCTCTACCCGAGGTTGCATACTTCCAATTAAGGATGTGAATGGTTTAACCTGTAAGTTACAGTTAACCGGCAGGGGCTGCTCGAGCCTAGAAGGACCCGCCGGGGGAGAAGGGAGGTACTCCAGTCCATCTGCAGCATGCCCAGTCTGTAACATGCCCAGTCTGGCCAGAGCAGCACTGTGGGCAGGGGTCCCCTGTTTAAGCGGTTAATTGGTTAAACGTTAAATGGGATTTTACATCCCAACTTCTCGTTCCAAATGAGGTATGTAGTTGACCGGTCAGTTTGTAACACTGGTATTCATAACTCTGAGGTTCTACTATGACTTGAATAAGGACAGAAAAATAGGTTTCTTGAGTCATGTAAATGCAACAGCATTTGACCTCCCTCAATACTAGCTTTGTGAGAGACTGTTGAAAACTGTCCCTAATTTTCATGTATAGAAATATTAAGAGCACTCAAGTTTATTCAGAAGTTCTTAATAAAGAACCCTAGGCCATGTGGCTCATCAGCAGATGGATTGCTGTTCCACATGGGTGCCAAAACTTAGATTTAGTCTGTTAACTAGATTTTCAGTTCACAAAGCGGCTAAGAAAAAATGCCTCCATGACCAAAGTTCATCACTAGATTTATCAAAGCAGAGCCACATGATTTTTGTTCTTAATTGGACAGACGTTTACAAAAAACAAAGGCTGCTGCACAAACAGTGCAGATAAATATAGCATTAAGAGTTCTAAATTATTTCACTCCAGGGGGAAGACCTTTTTCGTTTCCTCCGTTCTTTTGCCATTCATGGATAAATTAGGATATGAACTAGATTTCTCCCTGCATCTCTCAGCTGAACCTTACCAATGAAGGGGATAGCTTAACCATACAAAATCACTCAAATTTACATCACAAGAATGTAAACAGCAACACAGAAATAAATCTGTCATACTGTTTTTAATCTGACAATGGTTAACATGATTGGGAAGAAAGATAGAAAAACGTTAATTCAAATTGGAGGTTGTGGTTTTTTTTTTTTTTTTTTTTTAAAGATGTTAGGATGGACAGAGAGCGCTGACTCTATAACCAAGAAAGTGACTTTGGCTAAAAGTCCATCCTCAGTGGTGAAAAGAATTGCAACGATCAAAAAAAAATACAATTAGTGGAACAAGGAAAAGGATAGTATTCAATATTAATTGATGAGAGACTTTAAAAACATCAGGGAAAAATCCATGGCTAGCAACAAGGTCGTCCCCAGGGGCCTGGGGCAATTGCCTGCAGACCCCTCTTCTCTGCCTCCCACTCCACCCCATTCCCAAGACCACCCCTGCTCCCACCTCTCCCCAAAAATCCCTCCCCAGAGTGATGCAAGCCAGGGGATTACCAGGATCTGATGCAACCTGGCAGCCTGCTCCGCTCTGCCCAGCTGCCCATCTTCCAGCCAAGTCGCTCCACTTCAACACAGCACAGAGAAGCCAAGTGCTGTGCGGCTGGGGCCAAGGCACTCCATTTCCGACCACCATGGTGAATCGGAGCACAACAGGTGGGGAGATGGTGGCAGAGCAGAGCAGATACTCCCTCCCCACAGGTAATCCCTTGGGCCCTTTGAATCCTAGTCATAGGGCGGCTGAGGTGGCCAACCTGAACCATCCTATGGATGGGACAGTTCTGGCTAGCAGGATGAAGGACAATAAGAATGAGGGTGTGTTTTTTTTTAAAGTGTATTCGAAACAAAAACTGTACCAATGGTATAAGCCCATTACTACTGAAGTTAGCAAAATTGTTGTTAATGATATGTAAAAGGCAGAGGTATTCATAAACATTTGTGCTTTGTATGTGGAAAAAAAGAGAAGGAAATACTTGTATCACATGAGGATGAATTACTTTCCAGGCCATTAGTAACTAAGGAGAAGATTAAACAACATCTGCTAAAAATAAACACTGTTAAATCAGCAGTCCTTGACACTTGCACACAAGATTAATAAAAGAGTTGGCTAAGGAGAATTCTGGCCAGATGTTGTTAATTTATAATAAATAATAGAATACCAGGGAAATTAAAAACAATGGGCCAAGAGCTAATGTGCCAATATTAAAAAACAAAAACAAAAATTGCACACACCACTGGTTGAAGCAAATTGCTTCAAATAAAAAATGGTCAAAATAATGGAAAATGATACAGGATTGAGTTGATAATGAATTAAAGAATACAAGCATAATGTCAGTCAATATGATTTTATGGAAAAGAGGTCTTGTCCAACAAACCTGATGTCATTCCTTGATGAGCTCACAGGTTTAGTTGATAAACAGAATGGTTATATAAGTAATATACTCAAAAACTGAGAGGTCACAGTGGACAAATAAATGAACACAAACTCCTAATCTAATTCTATAGGAAAATAAGGTACTGGGATCCCTGAATGCAAAAAAAAGGTAGTGAGTAGAAAAATGTGATTCTACTTCTGGATACAGCACTGGAGAAACCAACACTGTTTACAGTTCTGGTGTCCATATTTTAAAAGGTAACGTGGAAAAAATTCAAGAGGGTACAGATGACAGTAACAAAAATTACTGAGGTCTGGAGAAAATGACTCAATGAGAGAGAGCTGAATCTCTGCTGAGCTTATCAAAAAAAAGATGGAGAGTTGATTTGATTATAGTGTATAACTGCCTTCAAGGGAAGGAAAATATTAGACACTAAACAGTTCTTTAATCTAGCAAAGGCAGGCATAATATGAACCACTGGGCTGGAAGCTATAGCCAGACAAAAATCAAATTAGGAATTAGACATTTTTTAAACAGTGATTAACCATTGAAGCAAACTACCAAGGGAAGTGGTTCATGCCCCATATCTTGATGTCTTCCGGTCAAAATTGGTTGCCTTTCTGGAAGACATGCTATAGCCAAACATGAGTTACTAGGCTCAATGTAGAGATAACTGGGTGAAATTTAATGGCCTGTGATATATAAGAGGTTGGGATAGATGTTCTAATGTTCCCTTCAGGACTCTGCGAAGTACTTACGTGTTGCATTAATTTATTGTTAGCCACTTAATTGGGGTCCCTAGTGTCCAACCTCTTCCAATATGTTTTGCGTTGTTTTAAATCTCGATACCTGCTAACAGCCAGCTACACTGCTCCTCCTCATCCCTAAAAAAAAAAAAAAATCTGCAACTAATATACCTACCATGCGAATGGCTAAGCAGCCAGCACACTTCCCAAAGTTGGAAAGCTTTGGAAGAGAGCACTAATCTACTCCCCAAAAAACCCATTTTGGTATGGGACAAAACTTTGGTATGGGACAAAACAGAAAGAATCACAGTAACTGTTGGCTTCTCCTAGCTTTTCCCTTGGATTCCAAGAAATCTCAGAGAAAGGGAATTTCCAAGTTAACTAATACATGAGGTTTTCTAAAAGAATTTGTAAATATTTTCATCACAATCCATGCAACATGCAATTGACACCACTCCTACTGCAGGATTACTTCATAGTAGCCTTTCTCTAACTGTGGTCCAGGACTTCTAAAGTGGGTTGCAACACCATTTTAATGGGGTCACTAGAATTGGTGTTAGAAGGGCTTCATACGTGGGTGACAGGACTCAGATTACAGGTCGCCAGCCAGCTTTGAACCCGTGTGCTCTGGCTTAGGCCTCCTCCCCATGCTGGGCAGCAAGGCTCTGGCTTTGGTCCCTCCTCCTGGAGTCATGTAGTCATTTTTGTTGTTAGAAGGGGGTCACAATTAAATGAAATTTGAGAACCTCTGTGTTACAAAAAGGCAAGAGAAGAAGCAAAACAGTCTTATTTGAGGATTTACCACTGCCAACCAATAAAAAAGTCTTCTCATATGCCAGCTATTCCATACACCTAATAATAAAAAAGCAAACAAATGATTATTATTTATTATTATTATTATTAAAGACAGGACTTTTCTGCTTGGAAAAGAGATGACTTTAAGGGAGGATACTATAGAGGTCTATAAATTCATGACTGGCGTGGAAAAAAAGTGAATAAAGAAGAGGTTTTTTAATTCTTTCCCATATTACAAAAAGCAAGAGTCACTAAATGAAATTAATTGAAAAAAACAAAAGGAAGTGTTCATACAACACACAGGTCAACCGGTGGAATTCCTTGCCAGAGGATTTTGAGAAGGCCAATACTATAACAGGGTTCAAAAAAGAATTAGATAAATTCATGGAGGATAAAGTCCATCAATGGCTATTAGCCAGAATAGGCAGGACTGGTGTCCCTATCCTCTGTCAGAATGATGGGCTGGCTGCAGGGGATGGATCACTTGATGATTACCTATTCTGTTCGTTTCCTCTGGGGCACCTGGCATGGGACACTGTCAGAAGACAAGATGCTAGGCTAAATAGACGTGGTTTGACCCAGTATGGCTGTTATGTTAAAAAAAGAAGATAGACGTAAAATTTGAAAATCCTCAAGACATGCATCTTAGCACGCTACTCGTTAAAAAAAATAATGCAGCAGCTTTTTGGATGATTCAGCTTTTTTAAAAGTAGCCCTAAGTCCTCTGACATCCAATATCTTAAACTTTTTCAAGTGATCACTAAGCCAAAGCTCTCCAAGATCACTCAGAGTTTTGACATCATGCTTGTTTTACAGTTTGGACAGAATAAGTATTCTTATCATTTCCAAGAAGCCATGACTTCAGCACTGCTGAAATAGAGCAATAGGGTGAATAAACAGTCACAGGGAGTGAAAAACGCAGCAAGTGGAGGAAGACTGCTTGGCAAATGCAGGCACTAGCCTCTGCCAAGGCTGGCGTCACGCCAGCTGCACGCGGGACAGCAAAACGTTGCCAAGTGTAGGATAAGTGTTTTTTAAAAAAGATTCTCTCTCTCCTAGTAAAATGATATTCAATCCTTCCTTTCTTTTTTTTTTCTCTCTCTCGCTCTTAAAAAAAAATCCATCAAAGAATTGCTGCATAAAGAATAAGAATAGTTTTGAACAGGGAGTGAAGAGGCAAGAACATTATCTCTCAGGCACTCGTAAAAATTATGTGTCAAAATTTATCAATCAAGACAGAAAGACAGGTATTTTCTGAATGCTAATTCCTGTAAATGACAGGGGTTTTTAACAGCATTAACTTTAAAGAGTTTTTCAAAGAGAATCTGGCTTTTAAATGTAGCAAGGAGCGAGCACACAGGAGACATTTTTGCCTTTTACCTACTGTGATGATTGCTAATGGGAAATGACAGAGACATTACCTAGAAACCCACTTCCAGTGATTCACAACCAGTGCTGAATTGCAAATGTAGCATGTAAAAAAGTAAATATACTTATTAGATACATGCAATAACATGTTCCATCACAAAAACATTACTAACAGCATCTTCAGTAGACGCAATATTTTTGTTTTAAAATAGCTATGCAAAATCAAAATCTGGTTACAGTCACAAATGACAACACTTTTTGCCTTGTAATTTTTTTTTCTTCAACAAAATAACTACACGAGACACCTGTCTCAGGAAAAATCCACAACAAGGCAAAGTGTCTCAAAACCTGGCACCTATATGCTTTTCAACTTCCTTTCCTTTCCTTTCCTGTCCTGTAAGACAGACAATTCAACACTTTCTGAAATCACCTGCCAAGGTCTATTTAGAAGTTTGACTCTATTATGAATGAATGATCCTGCTTCCTGAAATCCCCAGTTTGCATACAACAGGCTGCACTAACCAAATATTTGGAAAGGTCCATACAAACTCTAGGCCAAGTAGTAAGATGAGGGCATTCTATAGCCTGTGAGTTCTATTTCACCCAATTTCATTCTACTAAAAGCCATATGTTTCTGTGTTGATGTTCTAGCTACCAGCCTGATTTTGTCCTACAAACCTTTCTAAAGATTTCCAAACTACTCCAAAGTTGTCACAGTTGTAATATGCCCTATGACTTGAATAAAGCATGCATATGTATGGAAACTGCAAGAATCCACACAACTTGAGAGCAGAAACAACCTGAAATAAGCATTTTCAGATTCCCTTTAAAAACATATTATACAAATCAAATATTCATCAACTGTACACATGCTAGAATATCAAACACCTGCCTTGTGACTTTATGACCAATAGAAAAACCATGTTAAAAATAACTTGGGTTGCCCTATAGTCTAATGGAAGTGCTCTGATTCAATTATAGATTCCAGCCTCTCTTTCCCTATATAAGGGAAGTGGAAGAGAAACTGGATACAGGATAAAAGAAAACTACATCTAGGATCACTCAAAAGTATTTTTTTTCTTTAAAAGAGCTCTAGGTTTCCCTCACCTACAAGACAGACAACCATGAACTGAGGCCGAATGAGGAAAAGTGCATTATCGAGAATTCCATTCATTAGCATGAACATGTTGCGGAAAGGGCTGCGAAGATACAGGCAGTCCCCGGGTTACGTACAAGATAGGGACTGTAGGTTTGTTCTTAAGTTGAATCTGTATGTAAGTCGGAACTGGCGTCCAGATTCAGCCGCTGCTGAAACTGACCGCCAGTTCTGACTTACATACAGATTCAACTTAAGAACCCCAAGCTTCCCCAAGTCAGCTGCTGCTGAAACTGATCAGCGCTGATTCCAGGAAGCCTGGGGCAGAGCAACTCTGCCTCGGGCTTCCTGTAGTCAGCGCTAGTCAGTTTCAACAGCGGCTGACTTGGGGACGCCTGGGGCAGAGCAGCTGGGGTGCTGCTGGGTTGCTCCAGTAGCACCGCTCCTCGGCGCTACTGGACCAACCCAGCAGCACCCCAGCTGCTCTGCCCCAGGCGTCCTGATTCAGCCACTGCTGAAACTGACCAGCAGCGGCTGAATCAGGACGCCTGGGGCAGAGCAGCTCGGGTGCTGCCGGGTTGGTCCAGTAGTGCCCAGAGCGGCGCTGCGGGACCAACCGACAGCGCCCCAGCTGCTCTGCCCCAGGGTCTGGCAACAAAAGCCTGGTCTGCTGGGGGGGGGGGGACACACTAGCTGCGCCCCCCCCCAGCAGACCAGGGACACGGGGAGCAAAGCCGCAGTGGCAGCGGGGTGCCGCGCCTCTGAGGCTTTGCTCTGCCAAAGCCTCAGAGGCGCGGGACCGCGCCGCGGCTGGGGCTTCGTTCCCGGTGCCCCTGGTCTGCTGGAGACGGTCTTTTCTCACCCCGGAGGTCCAGGTGGCGGATCGCTGCCTGTGAGCTCCAGGGCGAGAAAGCCCCGTTCCTAAGTGCGGATCCGACATAAGTCGGATCCGCGTAAGTTGGGGACTGCCTGTATATGCACCATCCTACCCAGTGTCACCAAAGACATACAATCTTCAATGCTAGAATCTTCCCTTCTCCTTAAGAGTAGTTTTTAGTACAGCTCGTCCCCTGAGTTGTGAACGGTCAACTTACAACCATTCGCAGTTACGATCGAGGCTGTTGTAAATGGTCACGATTAACCCTATGGGGTCCAATTTACAAACAAACCGAGTTACGACCAATTGCTTGGTCCGTAACCGGTTCGTAAATCGGGAAGAGGTTGTAATAAGATAACTTCAAAAGGGGGGGCAGTCAGATACTCATGCCTTTGAATCACCAAAGGCATTTGCTGTGGCTCATAATCCCACAGAACCACTCACAAAACCAATATACTTTATCTTGCCTAAAAATAAAGGTTAGCTAGCGCTTTAAAAACAACATCAAAATTCTCTCCATTAAACATAGATTTCCACAGCGGAATGAATGTGATGGAATTCCGTTCACATGCTTTTTTAACAGACTCTATAGTCTCACCACAAACCCACGTGAAAACTGCTACATGGGAAAAACACATCAGGAATCCACGCTACATTAAGAAGTGGCATGTGCCTGTTAACTCCATTTTATTTGGCCTGAGTGACCAGAGTGTTCAAGCACACTAGCTGGCATAATAAACCTACCAACCTCTTGGGAATTCTGCAAGTGAGGAATTCAGAGTTGTTAAGAAGTTCCAGGAGCAGGAGGGGAACTCCTCTCATATCTACCAATTGAAACAAACTGAAATCTAAATGATGGAAGCAGCTGTTACATGACAGTCCAAAGAAACCAGTTTGTAGCACAGTTGGTCAAATCTCCCCCCAAATAAGTTACATCCAATGTCCACCTTGAATTAACACGTCTTAACAGGCAGCATGAGTTGAATTCTCTTTCAAAACAGTTTATATATTGCTCAATAAGGCTCACATTAGCATTGCTGCAGCTGGCATAGCAAGGGGGTGGGAAGGAAGAGAGAGGAAAAAATAGTTCATTTTGTGCTTCCCATGCCAGGACAAATCAGAACCTAAACAAACATTGCCAAGGCATATACACAAACATGAAGTGGATTTCTCGGCAATCGTACCCTACCAACAATACAGGGAAACAAGCTGGTTGGGAAAGTTTCATGTTGACTTCTACACCACTCTATAAACACTACTTCCGCAAGGAAGAAGAGTGAAATTTCCTAGTGGAAAAGTGAGCCAAAACAAAAGCCAAAACATCAGCATGGACAAAAACAGGACCTTGGACCAAGGGAACTAATACTCTTAACTGCACGAGAAAGCTGCTCACAATTCCATTATTTAAAATCTGCCAACAGGCCTAAAGAAACACATCTGATGTTCCAGAACTGACTGAAGAAATGTGGACTCAGGAGGTGAGGTTCGCTCTCAAACACACAGTAGACATGCCCCCAACATTGCAAAGGGATAACAAACCTCCAGTAAAACAGCTCTCAAGTAAACTACACAAATTTAAGGGTTAATGAGGAAAAAAGATCATCTAATGGGATCCCAAGTTGCAAGGAATACATTAGTGGGATTCTGCTTTCTTGAAGTAAAATTTGTCTGACTTTCAAATGCTGCAGGTGGCAAAAGGCACAGTATTTCATGAATATATATCAAGCAAACAGAATATAAATCAATCACCAGCTGGTAAAAACCCAGCTGGAGAAAGGATACTGCTCACATTCCAGATTTATTTTCAAGGAGGAAGAGGGCTTTGATAACATTATCAAACTGACATAAATTATGTAGTTCTTTTGATGCTAAGAAGAAAAAAGCCCCAAAATGTTGTAGAGAAAAAGTCACCAATACTGAGACATTCTCAGCTGCTTTCATTTCAGATTATTCACTGCATTTATGAACAGGGTAAGATACACTAATGGCCTTAATCTTTATGAAACTAACTGATAAATTAAGTTTGATACAGTTCAGAAAGTCAGATTTGCTCCAGCAGAGAAGGGGAAGGAAATCAGGAATAAAGCCACCTACTGTATAAAAGAGAACTTTCAATAAAACTACAAGTGTATATAAACCATGAGGGTGTACATGTTACAAAGATTTTATTATCATGCCACTGAGATAGCCACTTTCATCATGAGTGATGAAAGCAGTTCTGTTCATTTGGTGAGTAAAGAGGCGTAAGAACTAGGGATGTTTTAGCGCAAGTGACTAACCATTTAACCGATGAGATGATGCTTACTGGTTACATGCAGCAAAGCCAACTCCCAGAGGGGCTTCGCTGCAGGAAACTGTGTAACTGCCGAGATTTTCATCGGTTACATGGCTACTCTAATACACGATTTTTAACAAGCCTAATAAGAATGTAGCAGAAAGTAATACTAGTCAAATTCTCATCAACACAAGCTGGGTAAAAACAGGCTTTGTATTTCAGAGGAGCTAAATAAGTTGTCTTCCAAATGAGATACAAGTTGTGTAAGACCCAGAGAGAATATCAAGAAGAGAGATTGTGTTTGTTTCCTTAAATTAAAAATTTCTAAATTAAAAACCACTCCCACCCTCACCAGTGGCAGAAAACAGAACAACGTGTCTAGGTGCCAGAGGAGAGGAACAGGCTGAGGCTAGGGGGCACTTCTTCCCACAGCCTCCGGTGAGCGGGAGCCAGCACTGGCAGCAAATATCGGGCTAAGCCCCAACCGTACACTAATCCCCTAGGCCATCATGAGCTTCCCAACCCCAAAGTGCAGGGCCTGGGGCAGCTTCTCTGTATTGCCCAAAGGATGGGACAGCTTTGCACGAGACCTTCAAGCCATCTGAATACCAGGCACTGATAGTTGCTTCATTCTTTAATATAAATCCACTGGCACAGATGACAAAAGGAGGAGGAGGGAGAAAACTGTTCAAATTCTATCATCAAAATGAGTCTATTCTCACACACTAAACTGATGTGGCTTGAGCTGGTCTAGGAGCAGAACGGGTCATGTTGAATTTCCTCCTCTGATGGAATGCTAATTTTCTAACTTTACGGTCCTACACTGGGGCTGCTTGAGTGGCTTAAGCAGAGTCTGTGTCTCCATCGGCAAAGCTGTAAAAAAAATTCTCTCTTGCTCTCATCCTCAGTACCTTGAGGGCTTACCCAAGCACAGCACCCCAAACAGGCAGTATGGTCTGTAATTACATTTCAACAACGCTGTAAGAAATGTGAACTCCTGAATTCCAGTAACGTGGTGCACAAGTATAGAGCAAACAATTTCAGTTATAAAGCAAAACTTACGTATTTTCTTATTGCACAGAATATAGATATTGCAAGTGAGATCAGCACATGTAGAAACGTACAAGCATTTCAGACATACGAAACATTAAATACACTATTTAAGACTAATTCCTAACTTGAACAAAATTAACACACAGGTGAGCTAGTTTGGTTTTCAGCTAAGAATTTGCCAGTTCTTTGGTAACACCTATGGCATTTACCAAACGTTAAATCATGGAAGACTAGAAAATCTAGGCAGGCGATGTGGTAGAAATACCAGATAGGCCTCCAAGTGTCCCCGACCTAACCACTAGATAACATTGTCCCTTTCAGGCTACAGCTGTTTCTGTAGAAATAGCTTCTCTATAAAGGATTAAAAAAAGCCCTGCAGATCTTCTGTAAGGCTGTTTTCACAATTAAATACAACATGGAAGGATGCCAATCCTTTTTGATTGTCACCACCCAGATGATGCAAGGGTGTACCATATCGTCACACTACAGATATAATCAGTGCTTTTTTTGTGTACCCCCCCCCCCCCCCCCCCCAAAAAAACCCCGAGATGCCGGTACTCCAGCAGAAAAGTTGTTGAGCTCTGACTGGAGGTGCCGGTACTGCATCTGGAGGTGCCAATACTGCATACCGGGCAGAAATGTCACAAAAAAGCACCGGATATAATACATATAAACTATATATGCCTGCACATGCGCATAAACCCATTGAATATATACTGTATCTTACTATGTGGACCCACATACATATACTTCTTGAGGAAAAGTAGAGAAGGGGGCAAACATTTCTACTGTGATTTTTAAAGCCATAGCATTGTTTCTGGCTTCCTAAATCCCTTTCTATATTGATAATTTGTCACCAGTTTAGGGAGAACAAGACAGAATTTTTTATGGTAAATGAAGGCTAGTTGAGGTATATCCAACAGAAAATCTATTGTGCAGCATAGCTAACGCAGCAATGCTGACATGCTGCTGTGAGGCCAGCAAAGGCATCAGATGGTGTTTACAAAAGAAAAGAACAAGGAATTTTTATTTTGAAAGTCGATACTTACATTAAAAAAAAAAACATTTTCCACTGTGTTTTCAAGCTAGAGCTTCACTCCTGTTCCCCCCCCCCCCGAACCTTTTTTGTAACATCAAGTCAAAATAACATGAACATATAAAAATACAGATCCTTATGCCATCCACAGCAGATACTTACATGGATGGTCTCAAAAAAGAATATTATTTTCACATACTAAAAAAAAAAAAAAATTATACAGAGTTATTTTAAATTCAGAACTGTTTGTATATTCCTTATAAGTTTATAAAACTCTCACTGTCCTTCCATGACTAACGAAAGTGGAATTGAGAGAGTATTCTATATTTATAACTCGTCTGGTTGCTCATGCTTATGGCCCTATTTCCACTCTCTGTTACTGTACACAGAGCTATGTGAGGTATTGTGGGTTCCCAAACTTCAGTCATTTCCTAACAAGGCAGGCCTGTGTCCCGGAGGAACAAACTGGGGGCTGTTTCGTCCAAGTAGAGTTCAAATTCAGAGGGAGAGGCCCTGAGTTTTGTGGTTTTGGCAGCTCCTCTTAAAACTGGTATTAGAGACCATTTCTGGGCAATTACATGCCTAACTGGTGTTGGACTGTGTATCAATGCTACTGATACATCATCTACAGTACAGACACATTTACAACCCAACACTGTACCGCTGTTGCTACACACTTCACCTTTTCATATTTATTTTAGCAGAGAAGCTTTAATACTTCATCAAGCAGATTTCTCAGTAAGTGAATTTTAACAAACATCAAAGCACCGGATAAAACCAAAAGTCACTTTAAAAGATTATGAAAGATTCACAGGCCTTTCAAAACGACACAGAACTTGTGTGTCCTTGATCTGGGCTCCACACAGTTTATGAATGTTTAACCCTCAATGTATCACCGTAAGATAGGGAGCTGGTATCCTCATTTTACAGATGAAAACCTAAGGTGAAGGGTAGATTAAGTAACATGCCCGAAGTCACATAGGAAGTCTGTGGCAGACCTGGGAATTCACCTTTCAAGTTCTAACATTGTTTTAGTCATTAAACCAGTGGTTTTCAACTTTTTTTTCCATTTGTGCAGCTCAGGAAAATTTCAAATGGAGGTTCACACCCTTTTGGAAATCTATTTTCTGTATATATAGTTGAATTCTGGTCAATCAGTTTTAAGTATAAATTTTTGTGGACCTCTTAATCTACAGATCACAGAGTGAGAATCATTGCATCAGATCATCTTTCCCCACTAACCGAAAGCTAACAGGATTGTGTAGTTTTCAATACGGTAGTAAATTCTTCCTCATTGGTCCTGGGGAAATTGTGCACCACTGCGCAAGCGCAGAATTCATGTTCTCCCCCCCATCCCCGAATAATTTATTCTGATTGGAAGGAACGGGAAGCTGCAATTACACCTTTTGCTCACCAGGGGATGATGTGGTTCTGAACAAAAATTATGCAGTGACTTGAGATTCAGTGCTAGGAACACAAGAAGGGAAGAGAAGGCACCTTCTCATTGGCTGGGGCAGCCAGCAATGAAGAGGGAGGGGGCAGAGGCTGACTTCCTCTCAGCATCTAGTCCCCATGGCCATGTGAGGAGGAACAGAATATGAGGGTGGGTAGGGTGGACAGATTGAGGCACATGGGACTGCTGAGGTTGGGTCACATAAGCTAGTGGGGTGATAACACTGATTCAGGACTGAATAAGAAATGGTGCAGACACACACAAGAACAGGGGCAAATGTGCCTGACTGAATAGGAGAAGGTAGGGGTTAGCCATGGTCTCCGGTGAAGGAGGATCCCCAATTCCCTAATGCCACCCCTCTTTACCCCAAAAAAATCCTGTTCCACACTTCTCCCATTCACATGCAACAACCCTCCAGGTTCACTCCCAGGCTCCTTCAGTCAATACTTTCCTTTCCCTCCGCTCCTCCATACCCAGCTGACCTGAAACTATGCACTGCTTCTGAGGATATGGGACATAACTTTCTGCCTTGTAGTTTACATGAATTATTACCCAACTTCATAACTGAAACTGGCATGATTATATTGCATCAATTTAAAATATTGTGTACAGATTTTTTTTTATATTTAGGCAGAGACTTGCCTCAAGACCATTTTGTGCTAGTGCATTTCAACATGTAGATACCGTGCTGTGCCATGGGTGCTCCAGCCCAGCCGAGCACCCCATGGTGCAGCAGGACCCTGGCACGCCAGAGCAACTCCGCCACATGACCCAGAGCAGCTCTGCCATCAGCTGTGAACTACCCCGACCCCAATTAAACCATTACAATTATATTGTTTAAGCGGTTAACACTTTCAAGGGGTATTTACATCATGTGTGGCACCTAGGTTGTGTTATCATATTGGGACAAAAATGGCAATTGAACACCACCACTCCAACACCAAATGGAAAATAAGGAGAAGAAGCTTGGCCAACATTTTTCTTTTTCTAAACTGCACTCTGGCACTCCTGCCTTGGCACGCGGACTAAGGCAATTTCCACAAAAAGCCCACAATATAAAACAGTCCATTTGCATTCCAGTAGAAATGATTTTATTTAGGTGTCAACAAGTTTTGCATATGAGAATTTTAAGTTGTTGGAAGCTTAAAACAAAGGACAGAGTCTAAGTGCCCCTACCCAGTTTTAAGAAATTATGATCAGCAAAGAAACAAAGATGCTAAAACAAGAAAGGCACTGTCTACACTTAACATGGAACAAGTTTCCCTTTACTAAAGATAAAATTTTCCTTCAGATGCCTTATCTCAAAGTCATACAACATATATACTGAATGTTGTATGACTCCTTTCTAAAATAAAACTTAAAAATGTAACAGAGGTGGATTTGGACACGATGCCAAAGCAACTGCCATCTTTAACTTTCAGCAGAGCATCCTAAAGCCCTGCCTTTAAAACACAAGCTGTTAGAAGAGGCGTTGCTGTGAACTGGCATAAAGCAACACACTTGGCTTCTGTTTTACATGTGCTCAGAACAAGTGTCAGCAAGTGACAGAAATCCACAACATGTTTTGCAAACAATTTTCACATTCTGAAACAAAGGGCAAGAACTGAAGTCATCATTTCTTAATTACCACCATGGTCATACTCATTCTATACGGCTTGTAAATGCAATTCTCATCATGAAGAGGCGAAATGGAAACACCCAGCTCATCTTCCCTTTCATCCTAGGATTAGGGTTACCATGCCAGGTAAACCGTCATACTACAGGATTTCTATATATTCACAAAAAGCAGGATGTTTTATCATTTTTTCAGTGTGTGCATGTTGTGTGTTTTACACAACAACCATAAACCTGCCAAGGTAATAAGCATCTACAATGAGACATGCTCATAAGAAAAATCAGTCTTTTCCACTCTTTACACAATGAAATTACTGACTTAATTCTGTTTTCAATCACTTTGGACATATCTGTTTACAAGACCAATGTTTTAAAAGCTATTAAGGAAGTTTCTCCCTCCCATTCAGCAGGAAGAAAACCATCATAAAATTAACCCAGGTGATTTAAGTACTATTCACTTTGAGAGAGCTAATAAAACATATTTGGAAGTATTTTCCCTTACCCTAACAAGGGAGGAAGAAACTTTTAAAATGTCTCTTTGAATTGAGCACAGCAATCTTTTATGCGGCTATCTTTCTAAAATTGTGAAGTAACAGATTCCAGGGAAAAAACACTCATGCTCATTGTAAAATATTTTTGAACCATCTGTGTTGTAAAACTTCAAGCTTTCCAATTGAACCTACACAATTTTTTTTTGGGGGGGGGGAGGGGAGGGAAGGGGAGGGTTTAAAATCAATATTTAGGTAAACAGTTCACATGTTTAGAGCTGAGGTAAGGGGTATCAGGTAGGGTAAAATAAGTGATGTCCACCTTTCATCTAAACTACACAGAAAGATATCCCCAAATTATGGAGCCAGTATACAAGCTGCATTCAGGGTTTGTATATGGTTTTGGCTAGGTCTACACCGGAAAGGTTTGGGGTGACAAGTGTTGCTGACATGCACAAGTTGCCAAAACCGCTCCCATCCAGAACACACCACACGATCCATCGTCTATAGCCAAGCCCTTCGATACAACCGCATCTGCTCTAACCCCACTGGCAGAGACCAGAAGCTTCAGGATCTCTACCAAGCATTTATAAATCTCAACTACCCACCCAGAGAAATAAAAAAGCAAATTGAAAGAGCCAGACGAATACCTAGAAACCATCTACTTCAAGACAGACCCAAGAAAACCAACAATAGAACACCACTTGTCATCACCTACAACCCCCAACTTAAACCTGTCCAACACATTATCAATAAACTACAGCCTATATTGGAACAGGATACCATACTCAAAGAGGCTCTGGGAGACAGACCCATAGTCTCCTATAGACAACCACCTAACCTCAAGATGATTCTTACCAACCACCACAGGACATACCACACTAATACCAACCCTGGTACCTTCCCTTGCAACAAACCCCGTTGCCAGCTTTGTCCACATATTCATTCTGCTGATACCATTATTGGACCTAACCAAGTGAGTTATAAGATCAAGAACACATATTCCTGCGCATCCAGAAATATAATCTATGCTATCATGTGCCGAAAGTGTCCGTCTGCTACGTACATTGGACAAACATCTCAGACACTTCGCCAAAGGATTAATGCCCACAAAACAGATATCAGACAAGATCACAAAGAGAAAACAGTTTCTTGCCACTTTAACCAGAAAGGACACTCTCTAAATGACTTAGCCACCTGCATTCTGCTACAAAGACCTTTTACATCTGCACTTGAAAGGGAATCCTCTGAACTGTCATTCATGTTAAAATTCGACACTTGCCAACAAGGACTTAACAACTCTTTGAACTTTCTCACCCATTACCAAGACAGTTTCCCCAATTATCACCTGTAATACCATTAACTCACAAACATCCCACTCTCCCTACCTTTAATATCAGCAATTCACAGACACTTATCTTCCTTCCTCCCCCTTCCCACCCCCCCGCATCCCCCTTCTGTTCTGCAATGTGATTTGTCCTTTTCATATTTGTTCATTTTTTTTAATTGTATCCTTTGGTATATATGGTTGTGACTACTTTCTTCCACTATTTGATCTGAGGAAGTGGGTCTGGCCCACGAAAGCTCATCATCTAATAAACCATCTTGTTAGTCTTTAAAGTGCTACATTGTCCTGCATTTTGCTTCAACTACCCCAGACTAACACGGCTACATTTCTATCACTGTTCTTCTGATACCCATTACTAGCATTTCATGGCCAGACTGTTAGCATCCTGTCCACAGAAAAAGAAAACTGAAAACCTGTCAAACCTGTTTTTCTGCCTCCCCTTGTCGACACTGCACAGCCCTGTCGACAGAATGAGCAGAGCAATGTGGGTAAGCAACGTGCCTGGAGTCACCTTCAGTCGCTAAGCACTGTGGCAATGTGCCACGCAGTGCTATGCATTTCGGGAATGGGAAAAACCTACTGTCAGCCACTTCTTTGCTTCCCAGCCCTCCCTGGGTTTTTGGCTTATTTTCACGCCACTTGAATGACGGACCTTTCTGCAAACTCCAGCATCTGCTGTCAGAAAACATGGATCCCACAATTCTCTTCCATGCAGTGTTCAATGTGCTTAGGACACTGCACATTGCAGCAGCGCTACTTATGCAATTAATAGCAGGGGACAAAAACTCAGATGCAGACAATGTGAGTGACAGGGACAGCACTGAACAGACATTGCATTGGGCTGTCGTAGAGCAGCTGCGCAGAGTAGAGCATTGCTTTTCAGCTAGGGAAATCAGCATTGAGTGGTGGGATCGCACTGTCATGCAAGTGTGGGATGAAGACCAGTGGGCACAGAACTTTTGGAGGCAAAAATCAACCTTCCTGGAGCTGTCTGCTGCGCTGGCCCCTGAGATGTGCTCTCTCGGTAGAGAAGCATGTGGCCATTGCTTTGTGGAAGCGGGCGACTCCCAATTGCTACTGTTTAGTTGCACATCATTCTTGAGTGCAAAAGGGCTATGACTCTGGGAAACATGGATGGCGCAGTGGCTGGCTTTGCTGACATAGGCTTTCCAAATGATGGCGGGGCAATCGATGGCACACATTCCCATTATAGCATCCCCCCACTGTGCCACAGAATATATCAGTCGTAAGGGGTACTTCTCAATGGTGCTTCAGGCATTTGTGGATCACCGTGGAAGTTTCACAGTCAAATCTGCGGTGGTCCGGAAAGGTGTACAATGCGCACATGCCAGGACTTTCTTTCCAGACCAGAAATTACAGTGGGGGATATCGAAACGCCTGAAGTGATCCAGCTTATGCTTTACCTGACAGCTCATGAAGCCTTACACAGGGCACCTGCACAGCAGTAAGAAGTGGTTCAACAACAGGCTAAGTCCATGCTGCATGGCTATTGAATGTGCCATTGGCAGACTGAAAAGGAGATGGAGGTGTGTCAATGGCAGGATGGACTTTTTGGAAGATCATATCCCGAAGGTGTTTGCCGCAAGCTGTTATTTACATAATTTGCATGAGAGTAAGGACGAAGCGTTTGGCCATGGGCAGAACAATCGGACACGGTGCCTGGATGCACAGTTTGAGCAGCCAGACACTCGTGCTGCCCATAGGGCAGCCATCAACATCAGGGAGCTCTGAGGAACCACTATGACAATGAGGGGCACCTGACATTTCTTTGCACTGGGGTTGCTTCACTGCCTCAACCCACTGCTCATCCTAAGCGAGACATTCCCATGACACCAAGGAATATTACAGGCTTCCACAGGGGCTACGATTGGTTTGTGTCACACTAAACATGTCAGCTTTGTCTTTATTGATGTCTTTCCAAGAGGATACTTGGTGGTAAGGGTTATTGGAAAACCTCACAATGGGGTTAACATCCAGCTTTCAAACTCACAGCTGTTTTCACAGGGACTGGAGTGTGCTGGGAAAACTAGTCTGTGAGCATAGAGGGAGGCTTGCTGGATGAAGAATTTTGCATGTGCAGCCATGGAAGATATGTGGGTGTGAAGACACCGCTGCTGTGAAAAGAATTCTGCTTGTGTTGACAGGGAGGCCCATTGGCTGTGTTCGCTCTGCAGCATCTCATCTTGGTCTTCCATGAGTTTTAGCATGTACTCAGTGGTTTGTGTTCTCACTTTGATCGCCATAGCTCTTCTTTGCTCCTCCTCCTCTGTTTGAAGGATTGAATGACACAATACATCCCTGGCCAGACCCTTCCTCACCTTCCACAGTTTTTTTCCTTAGTTGATGGAATCTGTCTGTTGGTGAATGTGCCCAACTTCTCAAGGTCTGGTCTGGAAAAGTAATCATTAATAATGGAGTGACTGTACTCTTTATGATAAAGATTGTAACATTTCTCTAACATACACCTGTCCACAGGTGAAGATTACTCTGGCTGACATATCCCTGCTGAAGGTTAACAGGCAACCCGGGGCGCACCTTCTGCATGTGAGCAAGGGAGTAGCGGGCAGCCACTTCTGTGCTGCCTTGCTTTTGGTTGTGCTAAGAAAATGGGAAGTTGGGAATGGAACTGTTTTCCATAAAATGGAAAAGAAGGGTCAGAGAGAAGTGGGACAGAAGATGGAGTGTGGCCACTGGTGGCAGCGAGCCCGCAGGGGAGAGCTATATGAAGAATGGCCGCTGGGGCCAGCAACATCACCAAGAGAGCAGACAGCAAGACTGGGGCTCTGCCATCTTGCCTGCCACTAGACTGAGTACCTCCTCTGTCCCAACCCCTTTCTCTCCTACCCCTTTGACTGAGACGGTGAAGGGGCAGGGAGAAAGGCTCCTAGCGGGCAGGGTAGCTGAGGGGAGACAGAAGGCCCCTGCCAGCTGGGGAAGACAAGAAAAGGTCCCCACCAGCGATGGGTGAGGGAGGGAGAAATCCCACCCTGAGCCCCTCACCCCCAACCCTCACACTTGCACCCCCTTGCCCTCAGCCTCCTGCCTTGCTCCCCCACAGCCCCAAGGCCCTGCCCTGACTCCTACACTACCAGTCCCCTGCCCTGAAGGACTTGGGCAATACCGGGAAAGTCTACTAGTAAGAAACAGAGTAAATCAAAATGAAGTGACTGGGTCCAAGCACTATAATCTTTGGCTATTAAGGAAGTAGTAGTATTTTCCCTTATCTTCTGGAGAGGAGCAGTACAATATACAGTTGTGACCTCTGTAAGAGAGCATCTGACAGCTTGGCCCACAGTCCATCTGTCTGGAATAAGAGCTCGGTGACTTGGTTATGAAAGTATAGGCCTAGCTACGTCACAAGACAGCATTAGACCACTACACAGCCCAGGAGATCCGTGGAAAGTTATGTCTATTTTCACCATGAAATTCCTTTTTCTCCCTTCCAAGGCTCTGAATACAGGTAAGATGCTGCTTAGTGTAACAAACCAAGTATTGAATTCCTAAACTGATAGATGTCTTGTGTCCATACACCACACAGGTCACATGACTAAGTGGAATCAGTTTAAAAAACAACTTGCTATAACAATATAAATTCCTTGGCTGGACAAATCGGTTTAAAGAAAAAAAAAATCACACCTCTGCCTCAATACAAATGTGAGTGTAAACCAGAGCTCAACTCTGGTAGAAGAGTAACAAAGGGATATGCAGAGCCACTTTGATAGCAGAGTCTCAAAACACAACAACAACAACAAAATCAGAAAAAGTCAATATTCCAAAATCATCCCCTCCTGGGAATGATACCATACACCCAGAGCTAAAAGCATTAAATTGAATGGGAATAAGATAGCTGATTTTGCCTGTAGTCAAATATAGCAAAGTATCATTTAAATTGCAAATTACATAGCAACAGATTTCTGTGCAAAGTTCAAGGGCTTTCTTTTTAAGCAGTTTGTTTTTATAAATTAGAGATGACATTTCAGGGGGGGAAGGGTAATAGCTGCTCTTCTCAATACACATACAGCTGAAGTATCTCCCAGATTAGTTTGATCTTTTTTTTTTAACACAGCAGAGAAAAATGGGTTTGTTAAACCACCACCAAAACACACACACCCCAAAAGATGAAAAACCCAGCTTTTATGAGTTGATCCCGACAGAAGTAGGCTGCATTGCTGCCACATCACTGCACAAAGATTAATTGTTCCAAAAGGACCTCAGAACTGGGAAACTGACTTAACCTTCCTCTCCACCCCGCCCCCCCAGTCCACCCACTCCAATCTCCCCCCTGCAAAAGAGAAACTTTTAATGCATTGAGTTTCACTGAGAACTCTTTTAAAAATCTTTTAAACCCCCATGTTTCCTCCTTCCAAACTTCTGTTCCTTTCTTTTCATTTTTAAGAACACGCTCTTGCTTGTATCAGCCTCTTGGCCCCGACTCGTCCAAATTAAGCCTCATAAAGGCTTAATGATGGGAAAACATACACTTTGCATTTATGCAGTGCCTTTTAATCAGCAGTTCTCGAAATGCTTTGTGAAGCATTAAATCTAAACAAGTGGGATTTTTTATGCCCATTTTGAACCGGGTAATAAATGCAACAAGAAAGAGGATCAGTTATCCAAGGCTACCCAAATAGGCAACAGAGCTGAGAATAGAAAAGCTGGATTGTATTGATATCCAATCCCCATTACCATTACTTGACTTCCCCAAAATACATTTGTTATAAACAATGTTATTGTGCTCCTCCTGAATAACCAAATTACAGCCTCCTGTATCGCATTACGGAATACTATGCAGGGGACTTGAAGGTATGTACGCTTAACTTACCCACCTGGCAGCACATTCATGACAAGAGAGAGAACAAAGTAAAAGCCAGATTTTTTTAAAAATGAGTTTAAAAACTAGGCTGGTTTGGGATGGGGATGTACTTCTGAGAGTTAGTGGTTCTTACCAGCAACCGCAAACGAACTGACTCATTAAGACTTGAAAAACATTTTAAAAAAGCAGTCCCCTAAAACTTAAAATCAGCCGGATCCAATCTCAGGAAGGCAACTGTGATTTAAAAAAAAACAAAACCACACTTTCTGCTAAACCCTCATGGCAAGAAAAAATATTCCAATTTTGAAACATCTCAACAGATGCTGCCTTTGATGCAGACAAGACATCTTCACGACTGAAGGGAGTGATGAGGTTTGTCTAACCAGATATAGCAGGCCCTGAACCAATGACCTTATTGTAATAAATCATGATGAACGTATGCAAGCTGGAACTGGATTAATTTAACATAAGAGTTAGCGTAAAAGGAGAAATACAAAATGCATCAATGAAAAGAAAATTCAATAAAATACAATATGCTGGAGAACTTTAGGCTTTTTGTGATAACAAAGCGCATATGATAATCTTATCTTTCATCCAAATCTCGGAAATGTATTCTAAAAAGCCAGAGACCATTAGAATTTCTCTCTCTCTCACTTTCCCTCTTAAGAAATTTGGTAGATAAACCTTTGGCTATTTTCTAAATACCGTATAGGAATGTAAATAAAGCTTTGTTTCCTAGCCTCTATCACTGATCCACAGACTATCAACCAAGCAAATATCAATGCTTCAAAATTCTGAATATTTAGAACTCAGTCACAGATCAGTAATTATTTTTAAACAAACAATAATGCTAACATCTTCTTAATACCAGGAGACTGCTTTCATCTGTCTTTTTGCTACTTGTATATCTGCCAGTGTGTGCAAGTGGTTTGTGGTCATTTCTCTTTGGGTGGGGAAGATTTAGTCAGTTTGGGTCACCATAGGATTTCCATTCTGTCTTGCTGGCTTTCACATCCCGCCCCGTCCCCTTCCCCATCGTCCAAAGTACATATTACTCCCACTAGACAGTCATACTGTTCATTCATTTGCAGGCTTTTCTTTGGCAACTTATCACAATACCCGAGTCACACACAAACATCAGTGCATTCATCTTCAGCATCCCCGATAGGGATATAGCATCACTGCTTCCCCAATGGTGTGTAAATTGACTTGCCCAATGTCACATAGCAGAGCTGTGGCAGAACTGGGAACAGAACCCTACATCTCTAGAGACTCAGTAGAAGATCTTCTTAAAATCCTCCCTTTCTCCCAGGGACAACTGTGGTGGGTAACTTGTTGTCTGAAGGTCATGTACAGTCTCTTGGGTTTCTGTGTGTGGCCCACAAGACATTTTGTTGACTGTTGCCCATACATAAGATTGCCAGATTCTGCTGGCTTTCGTCTGCATAGTTTTTTTCCCTTCAATATGAAAAAAAAGTGACACACACTAAAAGCAAGGACACATGAAACAAGGTGTGTGCTGACTGTGCAGTTACCAAAACTACCCTATCGCAGGAGAACATCTTGTTTACAACAATCTTGCAAGCCCACTGACATGAAGGGGGGCACTCATTAGCCTAGATTGCCCATCACTGGTTTAAAAACCGGTGCTTGCAGAACATGCAGGTCACTATGCTGTTTTGTAGTAAAGTATCTCTGAGACCGAGAAAACGTTTTAAAAATCTATTGCATCAAGAGCCTCAAGTGCTAACAAATGCAACAGGGTCAATGCAAGAAAAACCTGGCA